>NC_137204.1:7868338-8591073 GCF_960531495.2 Zeus faber
TCTTTCTTTTGTTCTGAGCAGCCGCTACTGCTTTCTGCGCTGCCAACACAAGTTCATCACACCAACAATACAATCACAACCACAATCTGTTTATTCAGCCAAGTGCACTTACATATATGAGGGATTTGGGTGGTGAGAATTGGTGCATTGCTGTACATTAATGAGCAATTAGCATAAAAAAAAGCCATAACAGAAATAGCCAAATATACAAAAATACCCCAAAATAAATAACATAAATAGTAATATCTTCAAGTGCGATAGTACACAATGGATAAATCATAGGTATATCTGGTATGAGTTATTACTATGTATTTTTTTTTTAAATTAAATTGTTACAATTATTGCAATTTCATTACAGTGAATAATATAAAATCATGTAATTAATTATATTTACTATTATAAAAGCGGGTTGATGTTCCAGAACGAAAATGTCATATTTATATTAGTGGTTGACCAATTAATCTGGACGGCTTTTGTCATTCTGAGATAATCGGCATTGGCCTATACCTGCACTCACAAGGCTGATAAACAACATTTCTGCAGATTAGTGTAAATGTATCGATCTTTCTATACATATCAATTCTGAATATTTGAAAGGGTTTCAATACTCCTTTTCCACACTATCGATAAACTGGTAGCAGCTGCGCTTTCTAGCTTTTCTCGCCGTCGCTTCTCTCTGGCAGCGAGTTGACGCGCACTGCTGCAGCGGCCACATAGCCCCCCCCCCCCTCCTCTCACTCACAGTACAGTCTTCTTCTCACTTGTGTCATTCTCTCCGGTTTGTTATGGTGTTAGCTCCTTAAAGATGGCAAGTGCACAGCCTCGGCGACCGGTTTTGAATGACAAAGAAAACAGCAGGAGTGCCGTTTGGAAAGCCTTCCATTTGGAGTGGAGTGTTTGTTCTCCTCCAGACAGCTGTGCGCCGTGCGTGTGTTCCCCTGCCGGTTTGCCTGTGTTTTGATTTTAGATCTACTTGTTTTTGTTTGTTTCCTACTTGTATGAAACAACATTATTTTTTTTTTAAACACAACTGAGCTCGGAACATCCTGTTCCAAAAAAAGCCTGTGTGTCCCGAGCAACGTCACGCACGTCTCCCCGTTGCTTCCCGTTGCTATGGGACTTAATTTAGTAAAAACTAGATGTTTTGTGTAAACACTTAATAATAAAAATAATAAATCCTGCATTATTTATTCATTTGCTTACTTATTTGATGTATTTATCATTATTATTATCTTATTTATTTATCTGTTTGTTTGTTTGTTTGTTTGTTTATTTATTTATTTACAGATAGAGTGCAGATCTACTTAAGCAAACAGAGACAATGCAGACAATAACATTAGTATTAAATAAATGTTCATTTAAGTTAGGCAATTTTGTGTGTTGTAATTATAATTTAATTGTTGTATTTTATCAGATGCAAAAAAAATCATGATATTGGCATTATATATCGGCCATCGGCAGCTCTGCTCTCTAAAGATCGGCATTGGCCGTTGAAAAACCCATATCGGTCGACAACTCATTTACATTCCCTGAATTGGCGCCTATGGAAGTCCATATTACACACATGTTGGTTATTAATCTTATTGTTTCAGTATTGTAATAGACAGGGGTGATTCTGTTTTTTTGGGCTTTTTTCATCGCAAGGGTCTATTTGTGCCGGACCTTTCCTGAATGAGTGAACGCGTTATAATAAATGTCTTTAAGGTCGTAGCACTCGCTAAACTCAACCTTTGTCCTGAGAGTGGACCTGTGTTAACAGAGACATACATTCCTTCTGCTGATTGTCACTTAGCCCTTGTTGACATGTTTCACCAGACACATTTTCCACATTCTGCCGTGATGTGTTTATGGACAAAGCTATAAAACGCAGGCTACTTCAAGGGCTTCTCCCATACAAATATGAGGTTTAATGGAAATAACGTGATTGTTTTTTTGTTTTTGTTTTTTTGTCGTGTAAGTTAATGGATTTCTGCGCGGGCTTTATTCCGTTAGTCATCCCCTTCACTCTTCTATTATCTCCCCTCCTTGTCATCATGTAAGTTCCTCTTCAACTCTTCTCCTGGAAAATTTGATTGGGCTACTCCAGGATGTTAAAAAGGGGCTTTGTTATCATAACGCTTTTCCACACAAACATCCAAACTCCATTCGACGAGTGGCATTCGAATCCAATGTCCTTGGCGTCGGTCGCATGTTTCCCCCTAAAAAGGCCAAACAAAGTCGCTTCGCTTTGCTCAAAGTGTCCTGCGATGATTGTCTACACCTATGACATGAGTGGCAAAGCCTCAAAAACCACAGGCACCTTGAATCTGTTTCACAACCTTTATTTCTACCACCACACACCTAACACAAAATATTCCCACTGCGCACTACTTTAACCACTAGACACGTCACAAACCGCTAGAACGGCACTTGGTGGCCTACTAATGGTAAGTGAGGGAAATGATTCATAACAAACAAATCTTTTAAATGACTCTGGAGTCACTCTGTCAATAGAGTGGCCAATTAACACGATCTATTTTTTTGTAATTAGAAAATGTTGTCATGGTTTACTAGTTGTTTGAAAGTGTTTGAAAAATAACGGTCGGAAATCTTTGTGTAGAAGAGCTGTGAAATTCGCTTAATCCACCACCTGTTACACGCTCTGAAACAAAGCAAATCGACCAAGTCATAGCAAGTCAAAGAGACCCCCGCCCCCCTTCATTAAGGCAGTAAATCCAGTATAAAGTGTGGTCAGTTCGCCGTCCCCCAATTGTACAACTTACAGAACAGGAACCTCCCCAAGTCGCCTCAGAATGTTATCACCGCCAGTGTTGGGGTCGTTGCTCAAAGAAAGTAATGTATTACATATTACTTATTACTTTTTTTTAAAAGCATTGCATTACTTTAATTAGTCCCTGTAGAAAGTAATTTGTTACACTACTTCGTAACTTTACATTTGCAATACTCGGCAACATCGCCTGAGATGCATTGTCACTTAATTGAGAGTTAACAATTTAATGTTAAACCTTACATATGCTCACATATCAGCACAAATCTCTATCCTAATAAGGACATGCACAAGATCTTTTTTTTATGATCTTTAATAAACAAAGCCGACAGCAAAGTTGGGGAAAACCAGCCCGTGTCATGGCCCAAATGTCATGGCGAGAACAAGGCTCGATTGCACGCCAAGGGGAATCAAGGCGGCACTGGCCCGGCACCAATTGGCCATTTTTGTCCCATCTCCTGCACAAATTCCTGCACGAGCCAAAGTCATACGAGAGGTGAAAACGAAAAGCCACTCGATTCGGACGATCTAAAGCTGACCCTTCACCTCTTCACACAGTAGCGTGAAGCCCCGCCCCCTCCCTCCCGGGTACGTTGCCATTGCACTTGTGAACACGCGGCAGTGTCCAGAATGAGCAGCTCGCTGGATGCCGATATAGAGCTTATGTAGTCTAATGTGAGTAACGACATAATTGTCTGATTAGTAACTGTAATGTGACTTCTGAATTCAGAAACAGTAACGTGTAACATTACTTCGTTTCAGAGAAATGTAATGTGATTACAGTAGCACGTTACCCCCAATACTGATCACCATGCTAGTGAGACCTAGCATGGTTGCGGCATGCTGTCGCACACGGCCGTGTACCTCTTTTGGGAAAGCGTCAACCAAAGTTATAAATATCCCGGCCCGGCGGATACGTTGCACGGGGGGGGGTCTAATCGGATCCCGAGCTGCCGCAACGAGAACAGTGTGGAGCTGAACCCGGCATGAAGCCTCCGCATTGTCTGAGGCTTCCTGTTCTCCCTGAGAGGAGGGGACGGACGCTTTTCACACGCTAGCATGAACACACACACACACACACCACCAGTGGGGGTGTGTGTGTGTGTGTGTGTGTGTGTGTGCGCGCATTACTATGCGTATACTATGCATTTCATGTGTCGGTAATGTATTGGTCGTGCTGCTGACACATGTTTGTTTGAATGGCTTCCAATGGACGTGGAGGGCTTGCCCTTCTTGTTTTCTAGTCTCCGCAGTTAAACATAGAGGACGTCTTCCATCAGGCAAAGAAAGTCGCCAGTGTCCTTTTCCCAAACAAAGCCCGGAGCTCGTGTTCTGTCTTCTCAAGGTCAACCGGTTCTGTGATAGTTGAATTCCCAGAGAGCCAGAGAGCACAGCTGTTAGCCGTGCCATTTAATAAGTGTTCAACCAAGTAAGTTCCTTTGTGACATCAACACAAATACACTCAATATCCCCAAACATCTGCATACTTATGGCTTTTTCACTTTCATATGTAGTTGGTTTTCAGCTTGTGGTGCATACTTCCCCTTGTGTCTAGACTCAGACTGAGATTATGGGGATTATCACACAAGTCTTGAACCAGTTGGAAAGGCCCCCTGTTTGTTTTCCATTGACTCCAATGAGCCACAGCTTCAACCGCCCGCAGCATGAAAGTTGAAAATATTGTGACTTTTTGAGGCCAGAATTACCTTTGAACATCTAATCCCACGTAATTCAAACAGTAGGAAGTTGATTCCTCACCACGTCAGAGTTTCCAGAAATGTACACTAGTAGCGCTGTTTAAAAGCCATAATCATATGACACACACCTTGGCCTGGTAGTAGGTGGAGAGGCAATTCTGCTGTGGCTGTCTAGGTCTAGGTACTGATTATGGTGAATAGTTATTAATATGAGTGCCAACATGCAATGCAAAACATAAACATACTCTTTCAAACCCTGCTCAAATGCAGAGTTGGAGTTGTTTCAGTGGAAAAAAAAAGGTATGGCTGTACCTGTGTCATATAAATGCTAAAGAAAGGTGTCATTTGATTCAGAAAAAGTCAAAAACAATCCTATATGTCCAAGCACTATATATCCAAATTATAGAGAAATTCCCTTTTCCCTTATTTTTGTGTTATATATTAATTTTCATTGCTATATACTGTATATTTTTTTCAGTGATTTTCACATTAAAATATATGTTTTATATATATATATATATATATATATATATATTTATGTATATATTTATCTATTTATATATATATATACGTATATATTTATCTATTTATTTATATATATATATATATATATATATATATATATATATATATATATATATATATATATATATATATATATATAAACTTTTTTTTTCTTCAGTGCTATATATTTTATTTTTTCCTCATCATATTTCTTCAATGTCCCGTGGAGATAATAGATGAAAGTGAAGGAGTGGCTAATTGGAAAGGCATGATATAGACGGTCAGGTCCCTCTCTGGAACCAGGGGTGTAATGAGGTACATCGTGCCGCTCCTTATCGGATGCTTATGATTAAAATCATCTGTCCCTCTATGAAATGAACCACCCCCTCGTCCATTATGTATCCTAAACCCATTTTTATAATGGCTCTCGCTGTAATTCCGGTCAGATACATAGCGATTGCATCGTTTTCAAAAATGCTGCGTTGATCGTGTGCATCGACTGAAAAGACGTCCTGTTGTTGGGTCACAAATGCATTCTTAGTTTACAGTGCCATTTGGAAGAACCCCGGGGACCGGGGAGGAAGTGGAAGTGGAGGGGAGCTACCGTTGTCAGATAAACAGAAGGGAGCCCTCACTGGTACATTGTCCTTCCAATTAATCCAAACGGGCTCCACACAAGTGCCTTATTAGCTCTCGAACAATCCTGCAGCCATTGAGCCGATGGTCCAGAAGACTCTACTGTAGTTGGTAGTTTGGAGGCTTTCCAGGCCTTGTGGTTTTTGGGAGGACTCCCTACACTGAGGTTATGGTCAGTCTAGCCCGCCCGTCCCAGTCTTGGAGGTAAAAACCAAGCCGCAGTGTGGCTTCCCATACTGTTTCTGTGTGTACGAGTGATGGGTACGGAGTAGACCAGCTGTTAGACGTGTGTGTGGTGTCTGTGGTGCTGGAGCAGACCGTTTTGAGCTCATCTGTCGATATAACAAGAAGAGGAATAGCACCACCATGACATATTAAATCAAATAATGTGTGTGTGTGTGTGTGTGTGTGTGTGTGTGTGTGTGCGTGCGTGCGTGCGTGCGTGTGTGTGTTGGACGGCACTGTCCATTACAGTATTTCTATCATACACTTAGGGTCTAAGTCAAGTCTAAGTCCCTCCCCCCTTTTATTTTTACATAAATTTCCATAAATGATAGACTTATACTAATAAACCATACAAAATGTAAAAAGAAAATAAAAAAAATACACTCTACATTTACATGATTTATTATTTTATTTTATTGCTGTGTGTATATATATATATATATATATATGTATATGACGCAGACGCAGAACGTGATGCAGAACCTGGCACTGGTGACGCAGATGTGATGTCATCCAACGGGATTTCAGCATGAGTTTACTCTGTGACTTTCACTTATTTCACCTTATCAATCCACTAAAATTTGTTTCTGAACAAATTTGAGGCGAGAAATAATCAATCCAGTTGCTGAATCTTCACTCATATTAGATTTACAAGATATCATTTAAAGCTTTTTTCACACTTTCGTAAAGCACAGGCTCATTTGCTTGGCGATTTTGTGTTTCGTTCGCTTAACTTTGCAAAATGAAATAAATACATCCACAACAAATATACTACTTTTATTTTATTTTTTGTCCATTTTATTATTATCTATCACCGGCACATCCATATTGAAGGTTCAGTCTCTGTCCTGGAGCAAGAGTTGAATGAGTTGCTAAAAAAGATGTATATACAGTATTGATTCTATCAGCTGTACACAATATATTTTCCGTTCCAAAACATGTGTATTTTTTATTTAACAAATGCAAGATTATCCCGTATGCGGGAGTTGCTTTACGTTTTGAACCATCGCTAACCCCGGTGGACAGATAAAGCATTGCAAATGCAGCCCGGGGGCACTCCCAGGTGCCGGCGCGGATCTGCCTGGGCTCTGTCATGTTCCAGCTGTCCTCTCCAAGTTGCTCCTACTGTATCTGTCAACTATATCTATCTATCTATCTATCTATCTATCTATCTATCTATCTATCTATCTATCTATCTATCTATCTATCTATCTATCTATCTATCTATCTATCTATCTATCTATCTATCTATCTATCTACCTACCTACCTATCTCCTAATCAAATATCTGTCCAATGACTTTCATCAGACTTTTTTTCAGTCTTTCCAATTCATGGACAGATTTGAGATGTGAAATTATCCTTGTATGATAGTGAAAAAGACCGCTTACTTCTTCAAATCCATTTGAATGAAGCGTATTACCTTTATTTTACAGATTACTCTAAACTGCACCTGGGTCGCAACTTGAAAATAATTTGGAAATGTTGATTTGGCCAAACCTTGCACATGGAAAAAGAAATGTCCAATATTTCTGATACCCAATGGCGATAATAGCGTTGTGTTGTTTAAGGACTGGTTTACGGTAGAAGTATGTTGGCGGGCTGCCAAAATGATTCAGCTTCCCAGGCCTGCTTGCCATCCACTTATTGTTATACATGACACGTCAAACAAATGTGACCCAACACATCCTAACCTGGCGCATTCCGTGGACGCCTACTTTTCGCTCACCGTGAAAAACGATGTAAATTAGTTTCTAAGTCAACCATTGGGCATTGGTGTTTTCTGATGATAGGTTATTGTATGTGTGAACTCAAAAGTGCCACTTGCTTAAAAACTCTCATTGTTATAAAACAATAAAGACGTTGAATGTTAAGAACTTATAGAATAAAAGATTGGACATGCTATTATAGTGAGCATGAACTCAGAATGAGAAAAAAAAACAACTTAAACTTAACATGAAAGGATTTACTTCAATTATGCATTTTCCAATATTTTTATAAATGAATCATTCAAATATTATTTCACAAAAACACATTCAACGTTATCTCATTGAAGCAGTACAGCACTATATAAATCTAAGCATTTAAAGCACTAATTGTGTTTCTGAAAGGGTGTTTTGGGTGGCAAAAGTCTGGAAAAGCTTCTAAAACTTTAAAGCCTGATTTCTCATAACTTCTGTTTTCAAAACCCTAATCTTTAAGAAGTCATGGCTTCACAAAATCCCTTCCCACAAGTGATACCTTGTTTTGAAGATTCTTTCATCATGTGAAAAAACAAAAGTGCAATTGAAATGTGTTTCTTTAAAGTTTGATTGATTTGAAAGAACTCTGAAGAGTAATCAGTTAATCGACTAATCGATTAATCATCAGAAATTCTGCGCAACTTACAAATTTACGCCTATGCATAAAACTGTTCACCACGGCTTTGTATTGAGTTTATCTATACCTTCCACCAAGCCTTGTTATTTAATTGGGAAAATTTGAAGGATCAATAAAGCGCAACTATCTCGAAGAGGCTACGAGCAGTAAAAAATTGATGATGCTCAGGAGATACCAAAAGCCGGTCTTCCGAGAGAACACCATAAAACAAGACATACAGTATAACAACAGCAAAAAGAAAATATTTCATATTGAATTCCCCATAAAGGTTCTAAACCCCCAACACTCCTTGCTTGGGAGTTCGGACATTAAATTCCATTTCTCATCTTTCTTACTTGCATTTTTTCCAGCCAAACATATGTGACTGTGTGGGATCTGCCAACTTTGGGTGGATACGGTCCGTTTGGAAATTGTGCAGTCTCGGGCAGAGGCATATACTCTCTGTAGATATACTTAGTAGTTTCTACTATTCTGAAAGTCAGTCTCTTCTCCTCAAATGGGTTTTATCGTATACAGTGGATCGTGAATTGAACTGAATCACTCACATTGGAATGCAATAAGCCTCAAAACCTGAATGTATTTTGATTGGCCATGATGATCTTTTGGGACGCTAACGCATCGTGATTTTGGTCATCTGGTTTTTTCGTATTTAATATTTTCCCTCAAACGTACTTTCTTCTGCTTTATTTTTCCAGTTGTTTTTTAATGCAACGTTCTTCAATGCAGCATTTTCCCTTCTGCTGTTTTCACATGGATTTCCTATGCTGGGTCAATTTTGAAAGCAAATTCCATTTCCCTCCACATCCCCCCACCCTGCAAGGCGTGCACACACGCTGTATTCAAGTCCCCGGCACATATCATGCTAGTTTCTCCCTCTCTTTCTCCCTCCTTTCCTTCTTTCCTTCTCTTTACTGCCCCCACTCCTCCTTTCACGGCGTGTTTGGATAAATCTAAATGGTGTGATTGTGAGCAGTGCTCCGCCGGCCGTCTGCCCCCTCCACGTCTGCCTCTCGGCGTCTTTGGAAAGTCTGACGTGAAAAAGGAGGGAGAGGAAGGAGGGGAAAGGGAGCGTGAAGGGAAAAAGCTTCTTTTGAACAACAAGGCATGGCCGCTGTCCAAGGCAGCGGCAGTTGAGTGTCTAGGAGTCGGTCTATCCCTCCGTCTCTACACCTCCTGCCTTTCGCCAGCTCGCTCCTTCTCTATAACGGTTTCACTTAAATTTCCCCGGAAAATATGTGAATAATGGAAACTAGCTCTTGTGTTGCAAGATCAAAACTGCAAAGCTGTACCAATTCATCTCATTCATAAATTTCAGTTACAAAACCGACAACAACTTTCACGCGCAACGTGAGAACTATCATTAAGTACTGATGGAAGGTTTGTCTCTTTTTTGAGATTCGGTTCTAGGCAAGTCACTCGCTAAAAAGAGTTGTTTGATTTTCCAACTTTTTGTTTTGTGCTATCGATTAAGTTGTTTGAATGCACGGTGAACGAGGGAACGGCTTCCTGAGCGAGGAACTACAGTCACAAGAGTTGGTCGGCTCTCAGTTGTGAATTGAATTCTTACGACAGCCGTTTATTTCTATCACAATTTGCACGGGCACACAGAGATCACCGTCCTCCCTCCAAATAAAACAACCAAAACAGTGTGAACAATTAAAGACACATTGTTTTTTAGTGGTCTTATTTGGAGGAACGGCTCCACGTCTCTCTGCGATCGGGACGCATGGAGAGCTGTGTCCGCATATAAAATATTTTGATTATTTATGATTCCCCTTATTTATAATTATAATTTGTCCAATAAAATAAGTTCAATAAAAAAAAAGACCTTTTTTTTCGGGGATAACCGTTAATGAAAATAAATACAAATTAGCATCCCCACCTTTATTTTTCTCTTTAATTACCCCTTAACTGAAGTCATTTTTTTCAGTTTCTAATTCAAAGACTCGCTTGCCCGCTCTTTTGTCAGAGTGACTCCAGACGGCCAACTCAGTCAAAAGAATTCACTACAAACGAATCGTTTACAAGGTTTGCAGCGCTAACTATTATTAGGCCATAATGATACACACAGTTTTATGGCTTTATTACATTTTTAGTTATCAGGATGGTGCTATTGTGCTCTGTGATTATTTCAGTGTCAAAACAGTACCGTGTCAGAAAAAAGGTCAGGAAACACTGCTTGATAAACTGCCCATTTTCCCCCTTCGACTAAAATCCCAATCTGTACCCGGTGGCTCACTTCCTCACTAATGTGCTCTCTTTCTCACTTCCACGCTGGCCCTCTCCACCCTAACCTGTTCCTTTCACTCCCAGCCTCTGTAAGGTGAGGGGGCGGGGGGCGTACAGGTGAGACAAAACCTCCCTGAAAAGCAGGCCTCTCTCTTTACACCGGGAGGGGGTCCGGTTGCGTTTGAGGTGCTCGGTGGGCCGGTGTCGCATGTCGGCCCATTCAAAGAGCTGGGCTTTAAGAATGTGGGTCATTTGAAGTAGAGGCACTAAAGTGTGTTGTTCGCCAGTGAATGGGGCCTTCTCACGTTGACATGGTGAAAAGCGTGTGAATAAACACCAGTGCCCGGGGGGCGCGCTAAAGTGTTCAGCCGTATCCCCCCCACCACCACCACCACCCTACCACCACCTATACAGGACCAGTTATTACCCAGCACCTGAATGGATGACTGAAATCACATTGGATGAGCTGCAATGAGATACCTTGATATGGCAAATCTCATTCTGTCACCCTAACAATTAACTGACCCTGGCCAACAGATTGACTGTGTTTTTAAACAAATCACGGCCGAAAAAAAAATGTTTCCTGAAATTTTGCCTCTAAGTGGTTTGTGTACATGTGGCCCCGCGACTTCCTCATAAAGGCTTGTTGTCCTAATGGCCTTCCCACGACAGATGTTCAGATCAGCTGGTTCGAATTAAGGCGTAGATCACTCCTTTTTCCCCGTGGGAATTTAGACTCTCAGATAAATTGTCATTTATCTGGAAAATATGTAAAATCGGATGTACGTGCTATGTAGTATGTATTTAGCCGTATTTATTAGTATATGAACGTCAATTGCCTTTCACTCAGAAAACAACCGTTTCAGAATTAGCAACGCTAACAATTCAGTATAATAATAATAATTCTCAAATTGTTTTTCCCCCCCATAATTTTGATATTGAAAAATAATTGTAATAATTGAAAAAAAAAAAAGAATCTCAAATAATTCCACTTGCAAAACACACCATAAAAGCAAACGAACAAGGTCGATTTCTTTCTTTCCCTAGGTCCCTATGCTATCTTAAAAGCCTCATCCCCTATCTCCTCTCCACCAGGTTCTGCTGGCGTTGTCTTCTTTCGGGCTGGTGGGCCGCGCAGCAGAGCTCAGCCCACCCTCACAGTGGTCCGGCGATGACCACGTGAACCTGACCGTTGCCCGGTCCAGGACCTGTCTGGAGAACCAGCAGTACCTCCACCAAGGGCTCTGCTGCCTCAACTGCCGCGCTGGTAAGGGTACACCAGGACAGTGGGAACCTAGTACCTAGAACTTTCTACCTGGAGCCTTCTACCGGGAGCCTTCTGCCGAGGACCTTGTACCTAGAACCTTCTACCTAGACTCTTCTGCCTAAAACCCTTGACCTAGAAAGTTCTGCCTCAAACCTTCTACCTATAACATTCTACTTAGAGCCTTCTAACTAGAACGTTCTACGTAGAGCCTTCTTCCGAGAACCTTCTACCCAGAGCTTCCTACCTAGAACCTTCTGCCTAGAACCTTCTGCCTAGAACCTTCTACCGATAGCCTTCTGCCTAGAACCTTCTACCGATAGCCTTCTACCTAGAACCTTCTACCTAGAACCTTCTTCCGAGAACCTTCTACTTCCTACCTAGAACCTTCTACCTAGAAACTTCTACCTAGAACCTTCACCATAGAACCTTTTGCCGAGAACCTTCTGTCTATAGCCTTCTAACTAGAACCTTCTACCTAGAACCTTCTGCCTAGGACCTTCTACCTAGAACCTTCTTCCGAGAACCTTCTACCTAGAGCTTCCTACCTAGAACCTTCTACCTAGAAACTTCTGCCTAGAACCTTCTACCTAGAACCTTCTTCCGAGAACCTTCTACCTAGAGCTTCCTACCTAGAACCTTCTACCTAGAACCTTCTACCTAGAGCTTCCTACCTAGAACCTTCTACCTAGAACCTTCTTCCGAGAACCTTCTACTTCCTACCTAGAACCTTCTACCTAGAAACTTCTACCTAGAACCTTCTCCATAGAACCTTTTGCCGAGAACCTTCTGTCTATAGCCTTCTAACTAGAACCTTCTACCTAGAACCATCTGCCTAGGACCTTCTACCTAGAACCTTCTTCTGAGAACCTTCTACCTAGAGCTTCCTACCTAGAACCTTCTACCTAGAAACTTCTACCTAGAACCTTCTACATAGAACCTTTGCCGAGAACCTTCTGCCCATAGCCTTCTACCTAGAACCTTCTACCTAGAACCTTCTGCCTAGGACCTTCTGCCTAGAACCTTCTACTTATAGCCTTCTACCTAGAACCGTCTTCCGAGAACCTTCTACATAGAGCTTCCTACCTAGAACCTTCTACATAGAGCTTCCTACCTAGAACCTTCTACATAGAGCTTCCTACCTAGAACCTTCTACCAAGAGCCTTCTACCATGAGCTATTACCTAGAACCTAGGCAATAGGCTAATGTTGTCATGTGTAATAGTGAGACAAACAGTAAAACAAGTTCAAAAGAAAGGTGGGATACGTGATTTGTTGCCACAGGCTCACAATAGGCCTTGAAAGGGTCGGGAGATACACCACCTAAAAGTCCACCACCTCAATCATACTGTCCAGCTGGGTGGATGGCTATGATTGCACAATTATTGTATTTCATTTTGGAACTATCGCTGCATTGTTTTAATTATTTTGATTGACATCTGGGGAAAAATAGACTGTAGAAAATGGAATATAGCTGAGTGGGTTGCCTTTCAAGGTGCGTTCCATTGAATTCCACATTTCATTCTTTCAGCAAAATCTCAACTTATTGCTTTTCATTATAGAGACTTTTGAAGTTTTGTTTTTTTTACAATTGTGTTGCTCCACTGGAATCAAACACATTTTAATGGGCCTCGTTAAAGAAAAGCCCATCTGAGGAACACACTTCGTCGGGTTGTGTTGTGTTGTTTTTGAAGGACTTTGGGCTCAAGAATGTCATATCACATTTAATGTGTTTGCGGGAGTTTCTACCCACAGGTAGGGGTTTAAAGAGCGAGGCGGAGTCTTTCCGGCAGCGGGGTGCCGACATGGCGTCAGTCTTTATTAATGCTGCAAAACAGAAAGGCTCGCCGGCCAAAACGGGAACATAAAATAAGAGGACTAATCAGTCCGGGTCGCTCCTCGCTCGCGGTCTGGCCCCAGGCTTCCGGCCTGCACCGCGCCATCCCAACTGCCAGGACCAATCAGCGCTAATGGGGCTGATTAGGCGGACCTAGTACAGCTGCGCCACGGCGGGAAGAATCCAGCACCGTCACCTCCTGCCCGTGGCTTAACCACACCCCCCCCCCATCTGCCACAGTGCTTGAAATGAAATTGTTTATAATTAAATGTGAAATGAAATGGTTTAGAATTGTATATGAAGTTTGGCCTAACTCAGAACTACTCATAACCCAAAAATTGCTTTGCCGATCAATATTGTTACTTATTTGAACTGTTTTATTTGAACTATATACATGAAATAATAAAAATAGTCCATATTTTGTCAATGTAAATTATTCAACTATACTATGATAACACTGTGTGTGTGTGTGTGTGTGTGTGTGTGTGTGTGTGTGTGTGTGTGTGTGTGTGTGTGTGTGTGTGTGTGTGTGTGTGTGTGTGTGTGTGTGTGTGTGTGTGTCCGCTGTCTATGTTTTTAAGACTGTATATTTTTTTTCCTGCGCAGGAAGCTTTGTGCAGAAGGCCTGTGAGAGGGACCAGGAGCCAGGGACGTGTCTTCCATGCGAACATGGACAGACCTACACGGAGCACTCCAACGGCATGAACCGCTGCCTGCCTTGTACCCACTGCCGCACGGGTACGGACCTACTCCCCTTCTAGGGTTTAGCAATTAGTAAATGCAATGAAATTAATCACATTCATAATAATATAAAAATAAAAAACCATACCATCCAATTGCTCTTGAACTTTTGATATTCAGAATCAGAATTTGGCTTTATTGCCTTAAACATGCAAGGAATTTGACTGTAAAAGTGTTAAAACAAAAAATCAGTTAATACAATAAAGGAAGATTCAAGACACACAAGATAGAAAATGTTAAGGAAAATATTTAGATACGCTAGGTGGGCATTGGAAATAAACAGTAATAAACTGTATTTTATTGAATATAATATATTGGTGGTATACTGTATATTGGTTTGGCACTTTTAACAGGAACACAAAAACCGTACATTTAGTGTGTAGATTTAATTGTGTATTAATTTAGACCCCATTCATCTAAAGTTACCTGTGATATTGTTTGGGAGTAATTTTTTTGCCTGGCCTTTGAAATCCAGGCAGATGTATCTTATCTTACAGTGTTACAGTGAACGGCAGGGTGTGGCTTTGCGTGTTTTATTCTCTTTCTCTGTGTGTGTGTGTGTGTGTGTGTGTGTGTGTGTGTGTGTGTGTGCTCGCAATCTCAGGAGATCTGCTAGTCTGTGCGTGCGTCCTACCTGGCTGATCTGGGCGTGGCCATGTCTCATTGTCTCCCACACTGGGGTGTCTTTGTGCCCAGTGAATGGCTTAAGTTCCAGAATAGAAGAGACTACTGTTACATAGGCTCTGCTTTGTGCTTATTCACCCAGGTTAAGAAAGAGTTCCATCGCTCCACTGCTCCTTAATTCTTGTCACGGACCTAGATGATAATGGATAGAGATTTTAAAACGATTGAGAGATGAGTTACATCCACCACCCCACCACCATGGTGTCTTCGCTTCAAATTCTCTGCAATGTGAAAATGTGTGTACTGAGTATAAGTACAATCATAAATATAAGTACAATTCTAAGTATAAGTACCGATGGGTATTCTGTATTAGGAATGAATAAATATGAATTCAATAATACGGGCACAGATAATGATAAATGAGTTATTATTGTTATTGTGTTGCTGTTACTGTGACTATAATAGGTTATTACGTAATAGATCAAATAGGCCTCGGTTGATGTAATCAATTCAGCTAATGAAGTTACGTCTTTGTTGAGGCTGAACCATTTTTAGGGGGAAATGCAATTGGTGCTTAGATAACTCTGCTTGGTTTTGACTCTCATTACATTTGAAAATCTGTCTTTCTTTTGTCTTCTGTGTCCGTTAATGAAACGCTTTGCCGCTAAACCAATAAGAAGCTCACATTTGTGCCTTTTTGTATGAATGTGAGCACCAACAAGACATATTTTATGTGAATATGTCTTTGGATTTGTAGCAGCGTAAGGGAAACTATTTGCTTCATAAGCTTTAGGAAAATATTGTACACTGTATGTATATTTGAGGATAAATACAAACCTTTAAACTCTAAACCGAAAGCCCTTTTGTATTCTAGATTGATTGATCGATTGATTGGTTGTTTGGTGGGTGGGTTGGTTGATTCATGGATTGATTGGTTGATTGATAAGTTAGTTGGTTGGTTGATAGGTCGGTTTGTTGATGGGTCGGTTAGTTTATGAGTTGGTTGGTTGATGAATTGGTTGGTTGATTGATGGGTGAGTTGGTTGATGGGTTTGTGGCTGGGTTTGTTGATGGGTTGATGGATTGGTGGGTGGGTTTGTCGATGGGTTGGTGGGTGGGTTGATGGGTTGGTGGGTTGGTAGGTTGGTGGGTGAGTTGGTTGATGGGTTGGTGGGTGGGTTTGTCGATGGGTTGGTGGGTTGGTGGGTTGGTAGGTTGGTGGGTGAGTTGGTTGGTGGGTTGGTGGGTTGGTAGGTTGGTGGGTGAGTTGGTTGATGGGTTGGTGGGTGGGTTGGGGGGTTTGTTGGTTGGTTAGTGAGTTGGTAGAATAGAAAGCTTTTTTTGTCATTGCATGGAATATAACGAAATTAGGAGCGCTATTCCTGATCATTGTATTAATAGACAGAAGCACAAACAAAACAACCTCAGCAAACAAACAAGCACAGCCCACAACTTTGATAGTTTGTTTATGTTCCAGCAAACAGTTAGTAGTAAAATAAAAAATACATACCAGTTGTAATGCCAAATTCATGCTGATAAAATGAGTTTGTCATGAAAAATAAATGAAACCTGAAATATTGTATATGTCTATCAGTCATTATCATTAACATGACATATACGCCACTATCAGTGTTTACAATAGTAAACGTAAATGTAGTCTGTATGAATTAAATTATTTAAATATAAGAAAAAATATATAGAGATAAAAAATACAATATAATTTATGTGAAACACTCTGTGCATGCAATCTCTTAATTGTGAAACACTTTCAGCTGCATTTCTTGTATGAAAGGGGCTATAGAAATAAAGTTAATTTTTATTATTATTTTAATCACTGCAATATTTTTTCACAGTACATTTTCCATCTGAATAATGCATGTAGCAGGACGTAGATGGTCTTCAGTTGATTTGACCAAGATGTTATGTTGAGTGACTATATGTCATATGTTATAAGTGCATGATCATATGTATATAAGTCCTATAAATGCCCTATAGCTTATGACTATGTTTTTTGGTGACAAAATAAATGCCCATAGGTTGGGCAGGGTCTTTTCTTTTATCCAGCTGCTTTGCTTTGCTTTGACAGTGCCATGGCAGCTTACAACGCTGAATTTCACGACACATAAATCTCCAGAATAAACTCAGAAAACACTGGATTAGAC
This sequence comes from Zeus faber, assembly GCF_960531495.2. NCBI lineage: Eukaryota > Metazoa > Chordata > Actinopteri > Zeiformes > Zeidae > Zeus > Zeus faber. The sequence continues at coordinate 7,885,401 of NC_137204.1, forward strand.
GATAAATTCACAGTAGCGCCCACTTTTCAGAGGGAGCACCGTGTTTCTCGCTTAACATTCCTCATCTACCACATCTCATCACATGTCAGAGGTTTGCGAGGATTGATTGTCTTGATGAGCGTGCGTTTGTTTGTGTGTGTGTTTTGGGAAGCTACAGGCTAATCACATTTAACTCCGTGACTTCCATTAGCAGGGTCCACATGCTAACGACATTTACAGAGAAAAAAACACACACACACACACACACACACACACACAAGCATTTCACAATTCACAATCTACAAGGACTTTATATATTTGATTTAATGTGTCATGGTGGTGCTATTCCTCTTTGGACTTTTTTTTATCGACAGATGAGATCGAAACGGTCTCCTGCTCCAGCACCACGGACACCAAATGCCAGTGCAGAGCTGGAACCTTCTGTGTGCCCGACCAAGCATGTGAAGTCTGCAAGCGCTGTGCCAAGTAAGTCTCCTTTTGTTGTAGAAATATTTGACCCATTATCAGTTTATTCTCAATTTTAATTTATTTTATTTTTGTATTATTAGGGGTCCAGCCCTCAGAGATGGAAACCTATTGTTATTGTTCCGATTTTTATTATTATTATTATTATTATTATTCTCCTTGGCACTTTTCGGGCTAAAAGCGAACGCGGGTGAGGTGTCGTTAGAACTGGGGTGCGCAGACATCTTGTGGTTCAAATTTCATCCATATCGATCCACTTACGGAGCAGGAATTAGTGAAAAACCGATTTCTTTTGACCGGAAGTAGCCAAACGTTCATGCATCGCCCACACGCCGAGGTTCGAAAACTTCCGGTCGTCAGGCGAAGCGAGATCAGTTTGTTGAGGAAGACGCTTTGTGACATCATCATCCAATTTGGTATAAATGTGCAGGTTGCGGCTACGAACGCACATTCGCACCGTACCGCTCTGTAGTTATTGCAAACTGGGTGTGTCTATGTGTGTCTGTGTGTGTGTGTGTGTGTGTGTGTGTGTGTGTGTGTGTGTGTGTGTGTGTGTGTTCAAATCAAACATTGCATCATAACCTCCGCCGATGCTGCGTTCAATGGAAACTCGCAAAATTGTAACTCGTTTTAGTAGTAAGGCTGATGTACTATGATGATGACAAGCAACAGCACAAAGTGATTGTACGTTCCATGGGAAGTAGAAAATTTGTAATTGGTGTCGATACTGGACACCGTGTATTGCTGCCTGAAACTATATTCATCATTATTATTATTATGAATAATTATGAATAATAATGAATAAGAATAACAATACTAATATATTAATAAATATATATTTTTTAATACATTTAAAGAAGATATTTAGTCTAAGCCTTTAAAAATATTTATTTATCTATCTTTCTTATTTAGTTATTTGTTTATTTGTTTATTTAACCCCCCCCCCCAGGTGTAAAGCTGGGGAGGAGGAGGTGAAGAAATGCACGCCCTTCTCCAACACGTTGTGCAGGAAACGCCACCCGTCTCCCACCCAGACCCCTCACGCCACCCCTACGCCTTCCACCAGCCTCCCAGAGGCCATAGGTAATGCTCGTTTTTGGACAGTTTTTTTTTTTTTTTTTTCCTGATTAAACATTATCGTATCAAAAAGTTTATTTTATTTTTTTTATGATTTGTGACGATTCTTTTCCAGACGTTCCTATCTTGGTCATCCTGATCATCATCTTAATCGCTGCTATCGTCGTCTGCACAGTGGGGTGGTTTATCATCAAGCAGCACTCTTGTGAGAGACCATGTAAGTAGCGAGCTATGATTATTTTTAATTTGGTTAGGGCTATTAAACTATTGAAATTACGAATTGCAATTTAATAGTATGATATCTGTGCAATACATTTTTAGGTTGACCCAAATTTGACCCTTTAGAAGTAGCTTTCTTTTTAAAAAGCAGTGTGTTAAGTTATAACCATGTTATGATTTGATTAATGAGACCAGAAATAAATTATCTTAACTGAAGACAAACAATGCTATATTAAAACATACAAAGTAATAAAAATCAAATAAAAAACAGGGATGAGTTGAATAAATAAATTTGAATAATTTTGCTGCAGACACCCTGCAATTCCTAGGGGGCTGCAGACTCTTAAACTAGGAGTTAAAAAATTTTGCGTGGTAAACATGATATACAGTATATTAACTTTCACAGCCCTGTTGTCACCAATTGTTACTTTTTCTGACGTTTTGTGTCATCCGCTTGTCAACTGCTTCAGGTCTGAAAAGCCATTGCGACTCCAGTGAAATAGTGAAGATTCCTATCGTAAGTCGATGGCATATATCAGCTCTCATGAAATGTCTTGAAGTTCTCTTACGAAAAGTCACATACAGTATACAGTATGCTTCCATATACAGTATATTACTTTAAAAAAGCACTTTTTGTAACTGTGGCAAAGGGACTTTTATTTTGAAAGTATTGAAATAAGTCTTAACTTACAGCAATCTCAAGATAATGTGTTCATAACCTCAGGATGATTTATTTATAAATGTTTTAAATTTTTTTTTATATTTTACGTGTTGTGATGTGGCTGTAAAACCCAAACTCAATTTTGTTGTAGCAAAGATATTGTACAAATTTGTCTTTATTATTCGATGATTTGAGCTTTTCCTTATTTTGAGAAAATGAATGACGAGAAGCTTTGGTCAGGCACTTTGGCGACTTTTTTTAGTTTTTTTTTTTTTTACCTGGTATACTTCATATTCTCTTAGTAAACCATGTGAAAATTGACTTTCTTTTATGCCTCAGGACGAGAGCGGGGCCACAGCCGAGGAGCGACAGAACGACCAGAACGCCGGCCTGGAGGGCGAGGGCGAGGAGGACACGCGCCCCGAGTCGCGGCCCCTGCTGCAGGAAACCCAGGCGGGGATGAGCAAGGTGTCTCCCTTGCTGGAGGATGAGGACCGGGGGCTGGGCGACAGTCTGCCCAACACCACCAGTTCCTCCCAGACCAGCCTGTCCGCCCTGCCCACGGCCGCCTCCTCTGGAAGCTCCCCGCACCCCAGCCCCGCCGCCCAGCGACCGCTGCCCTCCGCCATGGTGATTTTCATAAGAAATGATTAACGTTTCAACCAGCCAACCCATCAACCATTTATATTTTTTATCTGTGTTTTTTTATGAATTTTCATTGTATTTGTTATTTTTATTTTATTATCACAGTTATTATTATTTTATTAATGCTACACTTTTGTATTTCAGAACGACCCTTTGCAGAGGCGATTAGTGCCACTTTTAGGTGAGTGTCCTTGTTGATCAAATGTATTCACTTTTTAGTGATGTATTTCCAGACTATGGGATATTCAAATTCAGTGTTTTTGAACCACAGTGCCGTGAGAGATCGCCAGGTGTGTCGGGAAAATGCTCTTCTGTTGCAAGATCAAAATTGCAAGGCTGTACTGATTCATCTAATTCATACGTTTCAGCCAAAATATCAGCTCCGTGTTTATTAGAACAAGTTCAAGTTCAAGTTCACACTTTTTTTGACATTAGGTAATTGATGAGTCATTCAGTAAAGAGTAAAGAATCGTTCAATTTTCTGACTCATTTGGTTCACGATTCGCACAGTGAGCGAGGGAGGACTTCCTGAATGATGAACAAAGAGTCTTGAATGGAATTCTCTCAAGAATAATTGTATTCTGTCAGAATGATTAATTTTGGTGGAATGTAGGCTTGAGCTGATTTTTCTTTCTATATCCGCCGGGAAAAATCTGAGAATTTAAACGGCGTAAGTGCAGTTTACCGTGTTGTGATCCAGGAGCGGAGAGAGAGAGAGAGGGAGGAAAAAGAGAGAGGGAGGAAAAAGAGAGAGGGAGGGAGGGGGGGGGAGGGAAAAGAGAGAGAGGGAGAGAGGGGGCCGAGGCTCTCCCCGTCTCTGCTCATTGCTGTCAAGTTACCACTGGTGATCGGGTCTCACATCCCCTCTACAGTCCCATACAGAGACTTTGAGGGGCAGGTGCTCAAAAAAAGAGAACAAGGCACATGGATCCCCAGCTCCGGTTCTAGGCATTTTGCCGCTCTGGGCAAGCGGAGCAGCGCAGCGGAGCTGCTGTGTGCACATTGCAGGTGCGCCGAGGCTGAATATAGTATCTTGCCCAGAAAATCTGCTACCTCCACACTCATTCATTTAAAATAAAAACAAAAAAGCGCGCCTGATAAGAAGGGCACCGTGGGGTCCATGGGGCAGGTGCTCGGACACCCTCCGCCCGCCCCTGCGGGTACCTGCCGCTCAATATGCAAATCTTGTGATTATAATATAGCAATACAGGTACTCCTCACTTAACGACCGAGTTCCGTTCCTTGGACAAGGTTGTTAAGCGAATTGGTCGATAAGCGAGGACCCGTGTTATTTCACGTTAAGGGGGCGTGGCCATTGCAAACGCTAGTGTAGTGAATACTGACAAACTGGGAACGAGACTGTATGAACAGTGATGAGATGAGATATGTGTGTATATATAGTGTATATAGTATATTAAGTGTATATAGTATATATAGGGTATATAGTATATTTAGTGTATATAGTGTATAAAAAGGTGATGTGCGATGAGATGCTTGACGCTGAGACGCCGTGGTATTGTACCTTGCAGACTGGTCAGAGAGCTGGTCATAAGTCTGAACGATCATTAAACAGGTAGGTCGTTGAGGGAGGAGTACCTGTACATATAATCACATAGAGAAAGATTTAGATACATTTTGTTTCCTTAGCTTCTTCCTTGTATGGAAAATAAAAATGGAAACCTAACTCAGAGAACTGGAGCAGAGTTTCTTTTGTTTCTCCTCCAGTCTTTTTATTTGAGATCTAATTATTCAACTTTTTTTTTTGAACACACTAAAGTGAAGTCCTTACTACGTACTGTTCCAAAAAAACATGTGCGTCCCCACTGTCGGGACGCCATGTCTCCCCGTTGCTTTCCGTTGCTATGGGACTTAATTTAGTAAAAAAAACGGGAGACTAAAGGTTCTAGAGAACGCACCCGGAGATGATGCACAATCCTAACTACTGAACATAATAGCTAACCTGAACCGAACATAATACCTAACTCAAACCGAACATAATAGCTAACCTAATTCCTACCTAGCTAACTAACTGAAACTAACTGGTCCTTAAAACGTAAGTGAATAGAATAATATAAATAAAAGAAAAAGAAAATAAGACTCAAAAAAGTAATACAAAGTGGGGTTACAAAATACAAGTGAAGGGAATAGAGTTATGTATTTGGGATAGGCTATTTGTATATACAGAAATGTGCATGTGAATAAAGTGTGTATAGAGATATACAGTACAGTATACAACAGTACCACACAGCAATACAGTAACACCGAACAGAACTGCAATACAGCACAGTATGCAGTAACCCAGAACAGTGACACAGTATGCGGTACAGTATGCAACATACAGTACAGTGATACAGTATGCGGTACAGTATGCAACATACAGTACAGAAGGTAGTGGAGCCTATGTGTGTGGCTCAGTGAGGACCCCTGGTGAGGTCAGCGTTGACAGTTCTCATGGCTTGCGGGAAGAAACTCCGTCTCATCCAACGGGGCTCCTCCAATAAACAGTTAAGACCCCTTGAGAATGTAAAGCCAAAAGTGAATGTTGTAATATTACAACCGTGGGCTTAACAGGGTTAATCTGGTTCACGTCGGTCCACGGTGAATTGGAACAAACAGCATCTCTGCGAAGCCTCCCTCCATCTCATCTGGATGATAGATTGATCTCATGACTGTCAGGCCGTTTCCGATCCTCCAGGGGATGGAACCACACTGTTGTTGCACTCGTGCCAAATCAGAGACGATACGCCCCGTAGATTCAGTGTGAGCTTTATTTTATTTTCTGTTTTTTTCATGTCTGTTTGTTGCCACTTTGAAGAAAAATGTATTAAGTGGCATTTACTTTGTCTTGGCTTTTAATCCACGATTACCCAATGTTGTTTTTTAATAGTGTTTCACAACCTGTTTTCCTCCCATGAAAATCTTCTTAGAATGGAAGTAATCCCACGGCACACTACTATAACCACTTAAAAGGTTACAAAACGTCACAAACGCGTAGAACTGCGCTTATTATTATGGCCCATTAAGATTTTGAGATACACGACTTGCAAACCATTCATTCGTTACAAAGAAATCTTTTAAATGACTCGGGAGTCTGTAGTGTGGGCACTCTCCGTTATTTATTTATTTTCGGTGGAATTGTAAAAGTTTTCCCTCCACACCCGGTGGCACAGTGGTTGAAAAACACTGTTTTAATATTTTAGTTATTGATTGGTGGAATCCTCTGCAAATTGGCTGCATTTCATATTTTTTGGCAAGAGCAACCTACAAGTTTTCTTTTTTCTTTTTTGTGTTTGCCCACAAGACAAGAAACGATTGGATTTTTTTGGACGGCAAAAAAAAGAAAATATGATAATGCAATGTCGTCATGTGTACTTTCCCTTTTCTTTCCAGGGTCCGAGAAGTCGCTGAGGAAAAGCTTTGATCTGTTTGACGAGTACCTGGATGTGCGGATCCACAACAAGTTTTTCAGGTCGATCGGCGTGAGCGACAACCACATCCGCATGGCCGAGAGTGCGCCCCCCGGTGACAAGGTGTATGACCTGCTGAAGAACTGGATGCAGAGGGAAGGTCTCAAGGCCGACATCAATTCCCTGCTGGAGGCGCTGCTCGCCATGGACCAGCGGCGCTCGGCCGAAAGCATCGCTTGCGCCGCCCTGCAGAAATGCTACTACAAGCACGCAGACACGCCCTGACATCCCATAATGCTTCACATGGGGAGGATCCAAAAATGAAGTTTAAAAAGACTAAACAAAAGAAAGTACTTATCACCAGGTTGAACTCTGAAGCACATAGACGCCGGCGGTCGACGTCGCCTCTCCATCACAGGCTTACCTCTAAAGTGCCTCCATGAATGAGCGACGTGTCCGGAAAAAGCCAGTAGTTTTGACACAGAAAAAAGGGGAAGAATGAGAGCAAACGACCGGCGTTGGAAGGAGAACAGAAGAACAAAAAAAACATTTTTTTTTTTTTTTTTTTTGGATCAAAATTGTATAGCATTGTCTTTAAAGAAGAGCTTCCCATGGTTGTATCTAAGGCTTAAAAAAGTATATACACCAATCGGCCACAACATTAAAACCACTGACAGGTGAAGTGAGTAACATTGTTCATCTCGTTCCAGTGGCGCCTGTCAAGGGGTGGAATATATGAGGCAGCAAGTGAACAGTCAGTTCTTGAAGTTGATGCGTTGGAAGCAGGAAAAATAGGCAAGCGTAAAGATCTGAGCGACTTTGACAAGGGTCAAATTGTGATGGCTAGATGACTGGGTCAGAGCATCTCCAAAATGACAGGTTTCGTGGGTGTTCCCGGTGTGCAGTGGTTAGTACCTACCACAAGTGGTCCAAGGAAGGACAACCAGGTGAACCGGCGACAGGGTCATTGGCGCCCAGGTGCTCATTGATGTGCGTGGGGAACGAAGGCTAGCCCGTCTGGTTTGATCCCAGAGCTACTGTAGCACACATTGCTGAAAAAGTTAATGCTGGCTATGATAGAAAGGTGTCAGAACACACAGTGTTAGTAGCCGCAGACCGGTCTGAGTGTCCATGCTGACCCCTGTCCACCGCTGAAAGCACTTACAACGGGCGCGTGAGCATCTGAACTGGACCATGAAACAATGGAAGCAGGTGGCCTCGTCTGACGAATCACGTTTTCTTCCACATCAGGTGGATGGTCGGGGTTAGGGTCCGATCCGATGTAGCATCTGTGAGATGTGCTGGAACAACAAGCCCGATCCATGGAGGCCCCCACCTCACAACTTACAGGACTTCAAAGATCTGCTGCTAACGTCTTGGTGCCACATACCACAGAGGTCTTGTGGAGTTCATGCCTCGACGGGTCAGAGCTGTTTTGGTGGCACGAGGGGGACCTACATAATATTAGTGGTGGTTTTAATGTTGTGGCTGATCAGTGTGTGTGTTTGCGTGTGTGTCTGTGTGTTTTTGTGTTTAGGCACACACACACACACACACACACACACACACACATACACACTCTGTATATAAGCTGGTGTGTGGCTCACCTGGTACTCCACCCAGACCCATGAGCGGAGGGCATATGCCGAAAACACTACTATGAGATGAGGATATACACTGGTTTGCAGGAACTGGCATTAGCGTTGCCACGGAAACTGTGCCTTCTCCATGCACTGACCTTTGGCACATGTAGGATGTAGAGCTACAGCTATTGTTGTTGTTGTTGTTATTATTATTATTATGGTTATTAATATAGATGTAGGTCACTCTAAGCACAAATACTGTTAGAGAAGGATAGGAATGTATGGGTATGAATTATTATTATTATTATTATTATTATTACCTCTTTGGCCCACAATTTCTCCGTGGATCGTTCATTATGAGTTCAAGAGATGATTTTATAGCCACAGCCATATCAAAGTGCCATAGATTGATTTTTGTATGCTAGACAACTGAATCTGAGTCTTTTCTCTTCAAGTGTTATTCCTACTTATTCTTTCCCAAAATGCTTTGCCTTCTTTTTTCCTTTTGTAAACAACTTTTAAAATGTTTATACCGCATCCGTCGTAACACAGAGAAGATTCACGGTTCTGGCATTTTTTTTTTTTTATTTATTGATGTATTTATTTTGTTTTTTTTCTCGTTTGTTTTGTTTTTAGGTCGTTATTTATAGCCTTTGCCGATACAGCCCCGGGAACAAAAATAGTTAGTCACAGATAGTTGTTCTGTGAATATGAAGTTCACAATTGTCACAGTATACGACTCCAATTACAATTACGATTCCCAGCCGACCGATGGACGCAGGTACGGGGAGTTTTCTTTTTTCGTCGGGCTCAGATAAGATGAAGGAAAGCTTTTCTGGATATAGAAAGTTTGGTTTTAATTCCCCCGTCGTGTGTATATATACATTTCAAACCAATTCCCTGAGTGTGTGTGTGTGTGTGTGTGTGTGTGTGTGTGTGTGTGTGTGTGTGTGTGTGTGTGTGTGTGTGTGTGTGTGTGTGTGTGTGTGTGTGTGTGTGTGTGTGTGTGTGTGTATATATATGTATATATGTGTGTATATGTATGTATGTATGTTTATGTAAAAAAAAATATATATATATGTATGTATGTATGTGTGTATATATATATATATATATATATATGTGTGTGTGTGTGTGTGTGTGTGTGTATAATTATATATATATGTACAATTATGTGTGTGTGTGTGTGTGTGTGTGTGTGTGTGTGTGTGGGTGTGTGTGGGTGGGTGTGTGTGTGTGCAAAGGTGTTAACATAGTATATAAATATATATGTGCCAACCAATGAAGTCCATGTGTACAAACAGACATAATAATAACAATAATGTTATTATTGTAGACACATAAATAAATATCAACTAGATTGTATACTTTTTTCTGCAGTGTGTACTTGTAGAAATAAAGAGCATTTATTTTACAGCTACATTTCAAGGCAACAGTGCTGGCACTGCCCCCTATCGACAGACAAGCGGAAAACACCATTTAGTCTAGATTTCTACATTCAGAAATGATTCTCTTTTTACTTTTTTTTAAACCAAAATAGCCTCTTTACATGTAAAAAGAAATGTCCATGGCCTTTCAGTAATAACTGTAAAACACACTCATTTGCGTATGTACCTGTGTTTTTTTTATCACATCCCCTTTTTCACACACTTATTTCAAAGTGTCAGCCTTTACAAAACCAAGTTCTCCATCCGATACTTTTAGAAAAAAATATGTATGTAAAAAAAAAAGTTCTGTACATCTTTATTTAAGTCATTTTCACTTAGTTTATTTTTTTCATATGCAAATGCAAAAGAAAACAATAAATTATTTGTATATGTTGATTTTAATTAAAGTTTTTGTACAGAAATGCTATCTTTAATTTGGTGTACATTTGTAATTTATTGTGGGTGGGTGGGGGGGGGGGGGTGTAGTCATTTTATTTAAAATCAGGGACATTTCCAGAATGATTTGAACTAAATTTGTACTTATAGTTAAGTTGCTCTGAGAGGAGCTAAATGTGCTCTAGTAATGAGGAACCACAATCAAGCTCCAAGATAATAAGTCATTAAATAAATGTACGTTTTAAAGTCATCCTAAAGTGTTAATGATTGGGAAAGCGGTGCAGTGGTGTGTGAACACACTTTAACTTGGCTTTCTGGGTGTTACGCTCCATTTAAAGTAAAAGGAGATTGAAGTTAATGATTATGCGCAGGGGTAGAGTCCAGGGCCTGAACGAGGCCAAATTTTCTGACCAGCAAATTATGTCCAAACTTATTTAGGCAAATTTAGTTTGAGTTATGTATTGTATCTACAGATAAAAAGTCTATAGATAAAGTGGCTTGACAAAGTATCCAGATTATTTTTTTACTTTAATGAAACAATAGTCTGAAAGCCCTCGATTTCCATGTTGAATATCATCTTTTATTCTTAAATCCCTCATGAGAAAGGAAAAAATTTAGGAGGGAGACTAAATCCTGTGACCAATTGTATTTTACAAGGGATTTACAGCCATAAATAAACTTTTTTGACGGTTCATGTAAGATCACTTTATTTTCTATGTTTTATGGTCTGTCCGCCCTAAATCCCACAGATCATCCATCCTTGGAATATATCATCCAATGGGATACCCAAAGTAATTAAATTTAGGATTAAAAATTAATTGGACTTCAATTTGATTCTTTTTTCATGCAATTAAGTTCTTATTATTTATGAATTTGAATACATCTTCCGTACACATTTCCGGATTTGACAGGTAATCCAATAGATTTAAGGATGTGTATTTCAGTAAGTGACCTCTGGTGTCCTAAACTGGTGCCCACTGTTTTTATAAAAACATACAGTGTGTGGATACACTACGCTGATTTATAGACTAATAATAGACAACACTGCACTTAATTCTGAATGAAAATTGAACAATTCTAAAAATAGATCGAGACACTTAGTTATGGTAAATTTATGAATAAATAAATATATGAATATATACAATGTCAATACAGAACATTGTATTCTACAATACCCTGTAAATAATTTTCTCTCTGTCTCTGAAAAATGGCGCGGAAAGAAAGAAAAAAGGCCCTGAGAGAACATACGGAGTGGACATGGCTGATTTTTCCGTCCCCCAGCAATCCAACAGGAGTCGAGCCTGCGACAACAGCGTTGAACTATTATGCCGCCAGGTGGCCTTCACGCTCGGCCCTGGTCTCCAGGTGCTGGTCAACGTCCCACCTTTCAAGATGTCACTGGGCATCAAATAGTCAAGCCCTCTAAGAACGGGTTACCAGTTTGAGCCACTGAGTCTTAGGCGGCGTGGTCCTCTCCTCCAATCATTTGATGAAAGGAACAGGACTTGGATGGAAGAATAAGGACTTGAGGGCTCTGCATCGAACCCTCAGACGACGTAGCTCTTTGAGCCACGGACTCGTCACGCATGATGTCTCCTCCAGTCAACCTGTGCAGCAGCAATGGGAGCATCTGAACCCATCACACCACAGAGTCCTTCTGGGTTCCTGCTTTTCTGAGATGAGGCTTCTCTTTATTTTCGACCCTGCCCCTAAAATGCTCTGCGCCGCCACTCCGCTGGTTATTTAGTGTCAGGGTACCGGTTCTTCAGGCGCGACTGATAGATATGTCATCTTCTAGCTGAGTGAATGGTTCAGTTAGAATTCTGATTTAGTTTTGCTCACTCAAAAGTGCTCCGTCTAAATAGTTTTTGTTTACTAGCCATGCTTGCATTAAGGCGGAGGCGGTGAAGGGCCTCATGTTGGTCCGGCGGTTCACAGTTACTGACGACCATTGTAAGACCGTGTCTGAGAAATCCCGTGTCCATTTTAGTCTTATAATACTGTAAGCTTAAAGCCTGTTCCCGATATTAAATAGCAAAAGATGCACCCTGAATATTGTTTCATAATTTTATCTTTATTTATATAATTATTATTATTTCAATTATTTTATCATTTATTATTATCAATTGATATATGTATATATATATATATATATATATATATATATATATATATATATATATATATATATATATATATTATTATTATTATTTTTTTTTTAATATTTACATATATTTATACACACACACTCTGTATATAAGCTGGTGTGTGGCTCACCTGGTACTCCACCCAGACCCATGAGCGGAGGGCATATGCCGAAAACACTACTATGAGATGAGGATATACACTGGTTTGCAGGAACTGGCATTAGCGTTGCCAAGGAAACTGTGCCTTCTCCATGCACTGACCTTTGGCACATGTAGGATGTAGAGCTACAGCTATTGTTGTTGTTGTTGTTATTATTATTATTATGGTTATTAATATAGATCTAGGTCACTCTAAGCACAAATACTGTTAGAGAAGGATAGGAATGTATGGGTATGAATTATTATTATTATTATTATTATTATCACCTCTTTGGCCCACAATTTCTCCATGAATCGTACATTATGAGTTCACAAGACGATTTCATAGCCATAGCCATATCAAAGTGCCATAGATTGATTTTTGTATGCTAGACAACTGAATCTGTGTGTGTGTGTGTGTATATATATATATATATAATGAACAGTGTCAAATTAGTTAAATGCTCTGGGGTAGTATCTGAGCCAGTGACTCAACTTTCCGTAACATAAGATGAAGTGAGTTGAATTTCTCACAGTTTTATGAATTTTGGAAGTACCCCCCCCAAAAAGATATATCTGAATGGGATGTAATATATGCATTCTGTTGCTCCCCTTAGATTTTGAGAGCAAATGATTTATTCAACTTTATTAGTCAGAACATAAGGTATTGGAGGCAGATGTGGCGATCCCAAACGGGAGCAGACCAAAGAAGAAAATTAGTCATGTGACCTAATTTATGCCTACTTAAAGTACAGTCGTTTTTGAGCTAGACCTGCTCTCAAGTCGTCAGTGTGGGAAAATACAGTGAAATCCATCCTTTTTCTTGTCTTCACATACTGAATAAAGGTTTCACAAATCCGAAATAGGGTCTGAAATGCTGATAATGCTTCTTATTATAATCTAGTCCAGGCGTGACTCCTTTCTAGTCGTACAGTACAGTGGTATAGTAGTTTTTTTTTTTTTTTTATCTAGACCTACCTGGTTTTTGAACGCACCGTGACATCAGAAGCTCAGAATCGGCCGCTACTGTAACTTCAGCGTCGTGGAAGGAAAGGCACATTCAGAATGAAGGGAGTAGAGCACGGAACGCCAGAAAGGGAGGGAAAGGGTTTCTCAATTAACTCACGTCTCATCTCACCTCTTATGACACGGCCACTACTACAACCAAATGTGCAGGGTATATAATATGAGCAGTTATGGGAGAGGTGGGGAATGTGAACTTTTCCTCCAAAAGGAAGTGAGCATTCGATCATCAGGAGGAAGGGATATTCCTGAACTTCTGCCCGCTGTTATCTCACATCCTGATTGTAAAAACAAGATGGGAAATACCAACACCGGAAGAGCAGGAACTTACTATTTGGACAGGTCTTGGACTTTTGATTTTTGAACATGTACAGTTTTGGGGGGAGTAGGACTTATAGAATAGGGGGCATAGCAGCACATAATCGTCCAACATGTAGTAAATTCCATCTTGCTTTCTTTTTCACTTCTAAGACTTCTGTTCTGTGACAAACAGCCTTCATACCACTTGAAAACACCAATTCACATCTATCTTATATGGTTGGTCATCACTAATGGATTATTAGTGACACAGTAACGCCAGTGTCAGGAAAGTGCCTATACTGAGGACATCCCCGCCCCCAGCAGTAAGACCATGGCCCTAGCTCCCCGGGCCGTCCCGCTTCCTCCTCCTCCTCCTCCTCCTCCTCCTCCTCCTCCTCCTCCTCCCTGCATGACTCGCTTGTGGGTCCGCCCTGCGATCATCTGCTCCGCTCCGAACCTCAGAATCGCCGCTGCACTGTGGGACCTTTATTCATCGGCGAGACCCGCGTACAAAATGGATGACACAGTGTAGACCTGCTATGAACCACATGATTGTTTGTGTGTCTCTCCGTTGCTCTTTCTTTCTTTTTCCTTTCATTTTTCTTTTTCACTGTTTCTCAGCCTGGTTGGATTCGCTGTAAAACACGCAAAACCTACATTGGAGGTAACGGCACAACTGACATGAAAGAGGTCTGATGACGTCATATGATGAAAAGGGACTGATATAAAGTATCCATGAAAAGAAATAAATAAGCTCAACTGAACTGAATTATTTCCAGATGACTATCGACTTAGACATATGTACCACCAATAAGAATCACTGATAATGCCAATTGATCATTTGGGGTTTTACTTCACTACATTACATCCAACATGATATTATGATAATTTCAATATTGTCATGGGGTAAGGACCAAAGCTTGGCTATTTTTCAGAATGTATTAAGTGAAATCCTATCGGACATTCTTACATCCTTGCAGAACTTGGCACACTAGGGTTAGGTTTTTTTGTTTTTTTTTTATTTCAGTTATTGATGGTCATATGGCCCTTGATGCACTGGCACACTGTTCATTCTCTTTTGTACTCTTCTCTTTTTTTTCCGGGTTTGGGGTTTTACACTGTGTCAAACATCGGAGGACACGATTGCCACGCTTGTTTGTGTAGATTAAATGTGTTTCCCTCTCTCGTCTGTTACATGGGATCCTCCGGAAGTCCTGGTGGGTTACCTCAGGTGCAGGTCGACGCCCAGGAACCGGGGGGAGGGGAAGACCAGTGGGGCCCAGAGTCCTTGGGCAGATGTCCATGAGAGTGCTCCACATGGCAACAAGGTAAGTAAAATATGAATTTCATTCACACAGGTACACACATTTCCAAACACACACACACGCACAGGCACACGCGCACGCACGCACGCACACACACATACTGTATATATGTGAATAGAGGGTCTGAAATAAAAAAAATAGACATTAGGAACTTAAAGCACACACACACAAACTCAATAAATAATATAAAGGTGCTGAGAAATTGGGGTATTAAATCATAATTCTAATAATGTTAATGCATGCAAAGGCAACCCACATAAGGGACGTGGGAGGGGATTCAAACCATAAATATATATAAACAAGACATATTTATACTTATGAATGAATAAACTAATAAGTAAATGAATGAAAACATTACAGGAAAGTTCTATAAATCATGCCTGGATTTAGCCCATCTTTACCTGCCAGCCCACAGTCTTGATGATGGAGCTCATGGATCTCCTTCCATCTAGGCTCCTTGCTGTAGAACTCTTCTGTTTGATTTGGTGGTTTCAGCAGGGTGCTGTAATGTCCTGCGATTTGCTCACTCTCGGTTTTGCAAAGACGGTCGACCATTACAGGGAGGGAGCGGAGGCCTTTCCTTTCTCTTGGCCACCGATGGCCAGCTAGTGAAACCTCCATGCAACAAACCTGTGACAACTCCATTCAGAACTGTAGACCTGGCACCAGCAGAAGGGGAGTTGAGAGGAGATCTTTAATCGGACTTCCGATGTTCAGAAGTTGAGACGTGGTGCTGGACAGTTCTGAATCGGTGCCTATGATTTGAAGACGTCGAGTCACTATGGTGAAAGGAAAAGTCCAAAAGTCCATACAGTAGGAGCTGGGGAGATGGAGACACTGTACATCTGACAGAGGATGGACACCTGGAAGCACTTCCTCAAATGAATGATAAATATTTTCAATACGTGCCTCTAACAATTCCAGCTTAATCCGATGTTCTCAACCGTAGTCATTCCTTGAAAGGAAGAGCGTACTCTGTCAATCTCTTCTATGTCCAATGTTTCGCTAAATATTGTTGAGACGATGCAGAGTCAGGCTCACGCACAGTATACTAGCATCAGTGAACTGAACTAAAACTCTCAGTAGACTTACTTGCTGCATAGTTGCAGTGCATCTATCTATCCTTTGTATTACTTAATTGTATCAAAATCATTATGTAACTGTATTTTGTTTTACATTATCTATTGTTTTTTCCATATGAATGAGGATTTGGATTCAATCATTTCCGTCACGTTGCATATTATTATTATTTTATTTTATCATTATTATTATTGTTGTTATGATTATTATTATTATTATTATAAGGGGTCCAGCCGTGAAAGAGCCCTATTGTTTTTATTAATGAAAAACTTGACAGAGTACAGCTCACCACACACAGATACTGTATAGTCACAATTGGACTTTAACAAAAGGAATATAGGATACAAGCTCTTAACCATACAAAGTTACAAAGTGACGGGTATTATTTTATTACTATTAATCTTTATTATGTTTCAAAATAATTAGGTTAAAGTATTAACAGAAGACAATTGGATTAAATGAAGCTCAGCGTATTAAACGTCATAAATATATAGGCTTCTGAGGACAGCTGGCATGCACTAGAGTAAGTTCTCCAAAATAAATACCCAATAGAATCACTGTCAGAATTTATAGACATTCCAGAAATATCAATGTATACAATATTCCTGAATTGTAGTTGGTCGTAACAATAACCATAAGCAACTACACAGTGTAGGTGATATATGTTTATTGTGTCTGTTATGAAATTATGTAATTCTTTTGTGTTTCTGAGTTTCCATCCAGACGCCTCAAAGAAGTCAACATTCCAAGGCAGCGAATAATCGATGGGCAGAACGTGCTGCTTTAGAGGTCAGCCACACTCCCCTTAAAAAAAAAAAAAGACTAAAATGCTTTATGAACCCTTTGAACAAAATTCAAAAGTAAGGACTGCAAAAAATTCCTACAGAAGTTCGTGCAAATCTCTGACAACATTTAGTACAGATGAAGTTCCTTTGAATATACCTGTTGATTCTCCACACATCTCGGTGTTAAGAGGCTCATTTCATCCGTGTGATGCAGTTTGAGAGACTCCAGGAACAGTTTTTTGTCAGTTTGACAGCAGTACTTAGGAGCAAAACCCAAAATGTTTGACAGCAAGTGACCGAGATGATGTTTAGAAGGAACTTGCCTTTATCAGGACATGAAAATATCTGTGGAATAAAAGACAATGTTTGAGGAAGAGATTATATTTCAATATCACAATTGCAAAGCCAAATGATGACTTTGAATTGACGGAATAGAGCCATGCCAATTGGTAAAGCCATTCAGAGATCACTGGTAAATAATGACGCATGCTTATTAACAATTACTGGCAATACATGTGCGATTATTAAGCAGGGATCATGTTATGCAGTTGTCGATTCACACTTACGCAGCTCAGTTGGACATTTGCAGTATGACTCATCCAGCAGCTCAACCCCGTGGCGCAATGAATTAAGGGCCGGTGTTTGCCAGCGGCTGAGATGCGGGTGCCAGGCGCACCACTGGCCCGTCTCATCCGCACCGTCGGGGAGGTGGAGCAGCGACATATTTATGAGCGTTATT
The DNA here is from genome assembly GCF_960531495.2 of Zeus faber. NCBI lineage: Eukaryota > Metazoa > Chordata > Actinopteri > Zeiformes > Zeidae > Zeus > Zeus faber. The sequence goes on from NC_137204.1 coordinate 7,902,818, forward strand.
AATGGACATTTTCACCGTCAGGTTGAGTTGATCAGGGGGTTTTTTTTATATAAGGTTTATCAGGCCAAAAAAAAACGGAATTTCTCCATGTTTACAAGTCAGTGTACCATCTAAATGACTTGGAGGTTGTCATCAAGGTAAAAACGTTGCAAAATTACAACAGCTCAACAAAAGCAACTTGGTCCGAAAGTGACTGTCATTCCTTCCAACAACAGCAGTCACACACATCAAGCAATTGCAATGGGTGACCCTTGTGAAACGAAGGCTATCGTGAGTGATGGCAACTGCTCGTTTAGAACGCGAATGGAAACAATCACAAAACAGAGAGCCAGAGCACACTCTTCCAGTGAACTTGGACCAAGGGTCGACGACCCTGGACCCGCCGCGACGCTCAGCGACATTTATTATCGTATCTGAGCATATTTGGTCCTCCTCCCGCTCCGTAGCGGGAGTAGCGTAGTGCGGATGTGAAGGGTCGCCGCTGGCTCTGTAGCATCCTTAGCCTAGCCGCGACTTCTCCAACACCGGACCCGATTGCTCGAAAAACAATGGATGTAAACCAGGCGAAACAGGAGCACCTGCTCGCACTAAAAGGTGGTTCGTGACGAGAGGACGCTCACAGCGGTGTTGTCAACGCCATGAAGAGCAGCTTGTGTATTCCCAGAGAGTGAAGCCGGCAGACATGCTAACGACGACAGCTAAGCCAGTGTTTTTGACGGGATGATACGGTTTTGCGGCGAAATGGACGCGAGTTAGCTATAACTTGTTGTTTCGAGTCACAAGTATCTGATATCGTCTGAATGTCTCCGCTATGTGTGATGGAGGAACATAATGGCACCATATATTTTTTGAACCTACGTTTTACTCGGAAGTGCTCATTTAAATTTCAGTAATAGTTAAAGAAAAAAATAAAGACAATTAGAAAAAAGCCATGAAGAACGTCGCCAGTTTGTGGAGTAATACATTGTAAAGCAGAAAACGGCAACAACTTGTGTATTAGCGCATTTGAAGAAACCCTAGGACACTCTACAAAATAAAGTTGTTTATAATCGAACAGGGGCCGTGTATGTGTCATTTTGAAATTCCTCTCCCAAGATTCGCGTAGTGACGCTATGACTGAGCATGAGTTGATGGTATTGCGATAACAATATCATTCATTCATGATGAGCAACATCGATTGATTGAATTCCCTTGTAAATCAGAGAAAGGCACTTAACATTTATTACTTGCGGCAATAATGTTAATAATCTGTGATTAACTCGTGTTTAATTGGCTGTTGACGACACACAAAAACGATTTATTCAAAAAAAAAAAAAAAAAAGTTCATACTGGATGACAGTGAAATTGGTGTTCTATCAATCAATACACTCAGCCTTAAAAGTTCTAACTCCTGGTTGTCTGCTTTTCAACAAGCCCTGTCACCATCTGCAAATGCCTGAATTGTTAGGGACTGACCAGCTCTTTCCTGTCTTTTTACAGTAATGCGGTTAACAAAACCCACACTATTCACCAACATGCCAGTGACGTGCGAAGACAGGGACCTGCCAGGTAAACCCATTACTGGAGGCCGACGTCACTTCCATGTAGAGTATGTCACCTTGGAGAATATGTTATTCCAGGTTACTCGCTGTTTAAGGGAATGCTAGTTGCAGGGTTGAGGTTAGGGTGAGGGTTGTCTCTCGCTCTCTCTTCCTCCGCAGTTCCAACCTTTACAGACAGAGGGGGGGCCTCCTGCTTCCTCTCAGTAGGGGTGGATGGGGGGGAACCTTTTTCGTGATAACACAATGTTTTTCGCATTTCATTTGTGGTTGTTAAGGCAGCCAACTATTGGTTTTGTCCATTTGGTCCATTTGGTTGACTGACTTTGTGTGATGAATTTCCACATAAGATGAAGTGAGTTGGTGTCATTTCCCACAGTTTCATGAATTTTGGAAGTACCCCCCCCCCCAAAAAAAATATCTGAATGGGATGGAATATATGCATTCTATTGCTCCCCTTGGATTGCGAGAGCAAATTATTTATTCAACTTTACTAGTCATGTGACTTAATTTGTGCCTACTGTAAGTACAGTAGTTTTTGAGCTAGACCTGCTCTTAAGTCGTCTGTATGGGAAAATACAGTGAAATCCACCCCTTTCCTGTTTTCACAATTAGACCTGCTCTTTAGCTGTCTGTGTGGAAAAATACAATAAGATCCACCTTTATCTTGTTTTCACAAATTGAATAAAGGTTACACACACACACAAACACACACACACATATATATATATATATATATATATATATATATATATATATATATATATATATATATATCGACATGATGTAGAAGAAAACATGATTCATCAGACCAGGCCACCTTCTTCCATTGCTCCATGGTCCAGTTCTGATGCTCACATGCCCATTGTAGGCATTTTTGGCGGTGGACAGGGGTCAGCATGGGCACTCAGACAGGTCTGCGACCAAGCAGCCCCCTACACAGCAAGCTGCGATGCACTGTGTGTTCTGACACCTTTCGATCATAGCAGCATAAACTTTTTCAGAAATTTGTGCTGCAGTAGCTCTTCTGTGGGATGGGACATCAATGAGCCTTGGGCGCTCATGACCCTGTCGCCGGTTCCCTGCCCTGTCCTTCCTTGGACAACTTGTGGTAGGTACTAACCACTGCACACCAGGAACACCCCACAAGACCTGTCGTTTTGGAGATGCTCTGACCCAGTCATCTAACATCACAATTTGGTCCTTGTCAAAGTCGCTCAGAGCCTCACACTCGCTCATTTTTCCTGCTTCCACTTCAACTTCAAGAACTGACTGTTCACTTGCTGCCTAATATATCCCACCCCTTGACAGGTGCCATTGGAACGAGATGAGCTCTGTGTGTGTGTGTGTGTGTGTGTGTGTGTGTGTGTGTGTGTGTGTGTGTTAAAAGTATTTCTTTTAACTATTGTGTTATTTTCTTTTTTTTTTCTGGGCTTTTCTTATCAAAAAATGCAGTACTATAACACGTTGGGGCAGTTTAAGATGGCTGTTACGGTAATGAATGCAATTTAGATGAGCTTAGTTTAGTATAAAACGGCGGAACACACAATGACAGTGCAAAAATGTATACTCCATCACTACATTCCCTCACCACTCTTTCTATTGTCATGTTTAAAATAAATGAGATATAAGTTGGCTGTAGTAGGCATGGGGTACTTTAATATTTAAATGAATTATTTCACATTCTCTGTAAATAAGTGTATCAACTCATTTTGGGCATGTTTTCTGGGAGGGGGGGTGACCCATATAATAGATATACTAACATAAATAATGGATAATATAAATAATAGACAATGAGACTAAGATTACATTATATTTTAATTAATGAAGATCACATTGAAAATTTGTTATGTTTTGCATGAAGTCCTTGAAAATGAAAAAACAGTACTTAAAAAAGTACGTGAAAGTTTGCAAAGTTTGAAAACGTTCATTTTGTAATGCTAGAGTGTACCCTGCTAACTTCTGAAATGATTGATGAAATGATTTATAGGCTCCCAGTGTAGGACGCAGTTCCTAAATATAGAATCGAGCCTGGGTATCATTTATAGTGTTTCTTTTTCCTTCTCGTTGGCTCGGGGCAATGTCAGCTCCAAGTTGGTAACCGAGCTCTGCACAACCCCTAAATCTCTGTGACCCTTCCTGGTAGGGGCGCTATTTATACAAGGGGGGAAAGCATTTTATAATGTAAACAAGGAGGTATTACTGAAATTCAATATTAGATGCGTAGTGTAACAGTGTCTTATATACCTGTCCTCACATTTGCCTTTTTACTGCATTGATAGTATCCTCTCTGAAGTTACGATTCATTTTGTTCTTTATTATCGTTGTTCATGTTGGTATTATTATACCAAAAGATGAATCACAAATAAGAAAAAACTTTGAGGCTAAATGTCAAAGGAATCAATCACGACACAAGCTGGTATGACGACCCCAGCAAGGAACTATAAAGAAGTAAAATAATTTCACATTTACTTGAATTGCACTTAGAAACATTTAGGGGCAGGGTTTCATCTAAATCAGGACTAAAGAAATCCTACTTAAATTAATCCAGAATTTAAAAACAAAAACCTTCTGAGACGTTTCTTAATTTCAGATGAATTAGTTCGAGACTGGGGTCTAAGTCCTCGACTAAGGTAATGAAGGACTAGTCAGCTCCTTCTGTGTGGTCTTGGTGCTAGTCTTAGTCCAGATAATCCATCTCTATTGTCAAGGTCGACCTGGAGGCCACGTCCATTAATCCAAAGATAAACCTCCCTCTGGCCAGGTTGAATTTAAGTCTTCACATAGACATAGATTAGCTCTATTCTTCCATCTGAAAAATCAGATTTTTTAAACCAAGACCAGGCCGAGTCTGAGACTAATTTAAACCATGACTGATAAAGGCCATTTGAGTAAAATCCAGATTAAAAGTGTGATTTTGTCTTAGATTAGGCCTAATCTGTGTCCGTGAACAACTTAGAGTTGTTTATTTGACAGCAGCTGGCTCCTGTTTGTATGCCACACATCACAATGTGGCAGGTATGCGAGGCAACAGCAGTTCTGTGTGAAATTCTTACAGAGACCAACCAGGTCCCTTGTAAAACTGTTAACTGTACCCCTGTGCAGTTAACCTCAGAGAGAACTGCACACAATTAAATATAGCAGGATAATGGAAAATAAACCTTTAAAGCAGCTTATTTATTTATGACTCTATTTACCCACAAAACATTTTTCTTTTACTCAAATTGAGAATATTTTTTTTAATATTCCATGATGCTTTGGAATGAATTAAAATGGACTAGCAAGACTTTGGGGTATGTTACAGGGATCTTACCGTGCCCTTGATGTGCTTGAAGTGCTTGAATTTTTATCCTCAGAAATATAAGTACTGGAATATCTTGAAAATAGCCCCCCTTTGTGCTTGAAAAGTCCTTGAAAAAAAACTTGATAATTGAAAACCTATAATGTTCCCTCTGAATCGCTTCCGACATAGATTATACCAGAGAAATGTATATTTAACCTAGCATGGTTGGAAATCCTTATGATACTAGATGACAATGAGATTAATAATAGATATACTAATATAAATAGTAGACAATAGGAATACAATTATATTTAATTAAATATAGATCACATTGAAAATGGGTTATATTTGTTTTGTGTAAAGCCCTTCAAAATGGTAAAATAATGCCAGAATGAACCCTGATATGAAACGGCAGTGGTTAATACAGTCAATAAATAAAACTGCACAAATATGTTCATAATAAGTTGTGGCCCTTTGCATCTGTTGTGGTTTAACTGTGAGGTATATCCAAATGCCACATCCGGGTACTTAGGGTCGTTTCTTATGTATGCATATCTGCTACTGCAATAGACTCTATCTGTGTCACAGTGTTCTTCTTGTCTTATAACCTTTTTTTATTATTTGACTAAAAGTTTTTGTTGTTTTCTTATTAATATCTATGCAATAGGTCAACATACGAATGACACAGGCTGTGGTCACATCGCTGTCAGTATCGCAACTTCTATGACTCGTAAAGCTTCTTGTCCTTTTTGGTTTAACGTATCACATGTTTCACCTTTGGCATATGTCGGGTGGCACATCAAACAATGTTTTCCTGTGTCTGTGGGGTCCTCAGGGAATCTGTTTGGCCAGCTGATGGAGGCAGATCCTTCCACCATTAAAGGAGCGGAGGCGTTGATGCTGGGGGAGATGCTGACGCTACCACAGAACTTTGGGTAATCAAATAGTCGTTTAAAGTAGCAAGCAAAAACAACCTTAAAGAATTCTACACGTTTTTGTAATTCAGTGTACTATAAAAGGCGTGGAATGTAACCTTCTAGTTTTACTATTTCACCCTGATCATTTAGGTATGGCGGTATCGCAGACAGCAAATACAAGTTGTGTAGTGTGTACTGTGCACTGTGATAATTGATCTAAATGTGCTTACTCATGAACAAACGCACATTTTTGACAACCATGCATAACATAACAATCTGAAATTATATTAATCATTAGTTGGGTGTAGTATACTGTGTTTATTTGTTCTGTGTTTGGAAACTAACGTTTTCATTTTCATTCAAATAAGATGTGTAGTACAATTGAATTGAGCAATCATGAAGTTTTGGTTATTCACATGCAAATAGTCAGTTTGCAAGTTTGCAAGAGCAACTTGTATATAAGCTTGACCTTCGTGTGGATATTGTTTATATTCTTTATTTTGGTGTCACTTGACTCATTTTCACACTTTTAAAACCGCCATCTTTCTTTCCTGCCTACCTACGGCGCTTGATGTTGTCAATTGCCCTCCCTGGGAACCCTTTGCGCTTCCAGGAATATCTTCCTGGGCGAGACCTTCTCCAGCTACATCAGTGTGCACAACGACAGCAGCCAGGTGGTGAAAGACATTTTAGTGAAGGTGCCGCGCCAAGACTCTTTATCTCTTTAATGTTTACGAGGTAAATGAGCTTTTAAGCTCGGGCTGGCGGAGGAACTTCACAGCTTCTCCCCCGTGCTTCCCCCAGGCCGACCTCCAGACCAGCTCCCAGAGACTCAGCCTCTCTGCCTCAAACTCGGCGGTGTCCGAACTCAAACCAGAGTGCTGCATCGACGACGTCATCCACCACGAAGTCAAAGAAATCGGAACTCATATGTAGGCTGTTTTTTTTTTTTTTTTTTGCTTAACTTATTGAAAAAGCAATGTTAATATGTAAATATATATATATTTATTTATTTATTTTTTTGCCCTCCCCCATTTCCAGTTTAGTTTGTGCAGTCAGTTACACCACCCAGTACGGCGAGAAGCTCTATTTCCGGAAGTTCTTTAAATTCCAGGTGACTCATGATTCTTTTTGTGGTAACCGGAGCTCAGGCTTGAGAGAAGCTTCAGGAATCTCACATGTCCACACCAGAGCAAAACTCAATTAGCGTACCGGTCCCGGAGTCTTAACGAGCTCCGTTTTGTACCAGGATCTCCGGCCGCCCGCTGTCTGTTTCGGTAAAACCCAGTAGAACTACAAGGGCCACCGGAATGACTGATTATCTAGTATTGCTGAGCACTGCAAATACACAGTTGGGCATTGTGCGGATCTATTTTAGTTTCTGTATTCAATGGAAGAGCAGTGTGAGAGGTCTCCAGCATTCAGCTTGCAATCTATTCTCAATCAGGTGTTAAAGCCGCTGGACGTGAAAACAAAGTTCTACAACGCCGAGGTAAGCCTGTCGTATTTGATTGTTTACGTTGTATATCGTTGTATACACCACTACCACATAATATAGAGCCACAGTTACAAAAAGGCGTTTCTCTACGTCGCCTACCACCAAATAATTATTGAAACCTTCTTGATGCTAATGTAGTCAAATGTCATGGAAAAGCCTTTATCTCCATAAGGACACTATCAAAAGCATTTAAAGTGATTTGCTCACTTTTTGAACCTTAAATTGGGGTTTTAAAGTGTTTTTTTTGTTTTTACAGGCTTAGATGAAATAAGATCGTCTGTCATGCTCCCTCATTCAGCATTTCTTCTTAGAATGCAGATATTCATTGTCATTGACACTGGCCATTAACTTCATTTATTTATGTCTTATATTTCATTTTTTTCCCCTTCCATTAGAGTGACCTCAGTTCTGTGGTAATTTGTTTTCTCTGTTTTCATCGCTAAAACTTCGCTTTTTCTTTCCTAATCCCTTTCACGGCAATGTTTGTCTATTCCCCCCCCCCCCCCCCCCGCGGCCAGCAAGAAGGAGCAAACCGACAATAAATGGAAAGGAATTCGGAAAACATAACTTGAATCGCAAAAAGACAGATATAAAACTTACTTCACTTGCTTCCACTCAATGTGGTGGCAATGCGGGTTTTCCATCGTTTTGTTTTTTTGCTCTTTCTGAAGATGCTTGCGCCCACTCGCAAACTTATCCGGCACAGGGATTTGGTGAATGAACCTGGATGTCGATGGGATCAATTGTTGACGCTTGGGGATTTTCAATGATCAAAACAAATCGGGTTGAAATTGGGGGAGATTTGGGATTGGTATAAGAATGAACTGATCCGGGTGTCCGTTGCGTGATTCCTGGGTTGCAGGTCAGGCCGGTTCATCTTATTTTAGTGAAGGATGATCAGCGTCAATGACACGGCGCCGATTATTCAGCGGACGTTCTTGACGTTTTTTAAAGTGTAATTGGGTTATTGGTACTTTCTCAACATCGGGTGTTGGATGGAGTGACTCTGGGACTCGGCTGAGCTCCGTGATCTAACAAGTCTAAATTGCCCCGGTGTGAATGGCAGGCATGAAACTAATCTCTGCTTCTCTCTCACGATGTCTCACCGTATACTAGAGGTTGCACTGCACAGTTGACACGTCGGTCCTCGAAAAAAAATCTAGGCTCCGCAAATTGAAGGAGGAAGGAAGGAAGGAAGGAAGGATGGAAGGCCCATGAATCCGTGACGCTAGCTTAGCTGCTGAACTTCCTTGAACTTCGTTTATCTAATTGAATACATCAGCACCACAGAGCGTGGGACCTTGATTTTTGTTTGTTTTATCTCAAAGAATATTTTTTTAACAAGTGAAGTGGTGCCTTAAGACGTTTGTGTAACATGAGCCAAAAAAGTTTCAAATCATAAGAATATTGACGCGAACACTATTCATTTGTACGTTCATTGAACATTATTTTATGGGATAGCCTCTGTTAGTGTTATAGCAGATATTTGTTACTGAACAGACGTGGCACATACATGTTTTTTTTTAATCCAACTGGAGAGCAAATGTGTTGGATCGCGATTGGATCTAAAAGTCAACTCGTACTGTTAATACACTAAGTGATATTGTAGCCCGTACCACATTTTTAAAGTTATTTGAATTTTTTTAAGTCAACGTTAGATGACTGGTAAAGTTCGGCGTTGTGCAACCCCTACTGTATACCTGCTGGTCTGCATTGGACTAACCACCTCCTCAAAGGCATGCTGAGCACACTTTAGAGCTATTTTTACCAGGCAGCGTTTAAGTTGAGGTTGTCTTTGTGTTTTCTGTTATTGTCATTTCACGTGATGTGTTTACACTAAAGTAGGTTTGAAGTAACTTTATGCAATTCCACGTTCTAATAGCCTAGCGTCCTTTACATGACTTACATTAAAGTCAGGGTGTTGCTCAGTTAGCCCATGAGTCGGCGTTCCTGCATAGTTCTGATTATTTCAAATTATTATTTGATATTACTGTTGAACCCTCCTAGACAGATGAGGTTTTCCTGGAGGCCCAGATCCAGAACATCACAACGTCTCCCATGTTCATGGAGAAGGTCTCCCTGGAGCCCTCCATGTTGTACAACGTGACAGAGCTCAACACAGTCGCATCCGGAGTTGAAGGGTAAAAGCATTTTGGGGTTTGTTTTTTGTTCTGGTTTTCATTTCTTAAGCAAACCAAACAATTGGTTTGACTTCCGGTTTTTTTTCGTAACCTCAGAGAGTCCACGTTTGGGAAGATGTCCTACCTGCAGCCCATGGACACGCGGCAGTACCTGTACTGCCTAAAGCCCAAGCCTGAGTTTGCCGAGAAGGCCGGCGTCATCAAGGGCGTGACGGTGATCGGCAAGCTGGACATCGTGTGGAAGACCAACCTGGGTGAAAAGGGAAGGCTGCAGACCAGTCAGCTTCAAAGAATGGTACCGAGAACGTTGTCATCGTTCAATGTCCTGCGCTGTTCTCCATTTTGCTGAGGCCTCCGTTATTTGACTCCCTTTTCCTGTGCCTTGCAGGCTCCTGGCTACGGAGACATCAGGCTATCGTTGGAGATGATTCCCGACACGGTCAACCTGGAAGAACCCTTCGACATTGTTTGTAAAATCACAAACTGCAGGTGAAGCCTGTGCTGAGTCCCGTTCCGAGGCTGGTTCTGGGCAATTTGCCACGTTATTTCAAACGGCGGAGGTTCATTTTGTGAGCTGTAGTTCTAAGGCTCGGCGTCTCCTCTGGCTTGATGTTTCAGTGAGAGAACGATGGACTTGGTGTTGGAGATGTGCAACACCCGGTCCATCCACTGGTGTGGCGTGTCGGGGAGACAACTTGGGAAGGTCAACCCCAGCGCCTTCCTCTCGCTTCCCCTGAAACTCCTGTCATCCGTCCAGGGTCTGCAGGTAAGCGCCCAAATGACAAGATCTAGACTAGTGGTCGATCGGTTGATTGGTTGACTGTTTAATTGGGCCGATATTTCGGATTTTGAGATCATCAGCATCGGTCAATGCCTGCGCTCACGAGGCCGATAAACAAAAAAATGTCTGCAGACTAGTGTTGTCTAAAATATCCATTTTTCTATATATATATTGATTCTGAATATTTGAAATGGTCTCAATACAAATTTTCCACACTATGGATACATCGGTAATAGCTCCGCTTCCTCTTTGTCCTCTCCCACAGGGAGTCACACACACCACGTGCAGCGCCCACATAGCCCCGCCGCCTTTCACTCACGCGCAGTCTTTCCTAGACTATTTTAGGTCTATTTATTTTTGTGTTTCCTAACTTGTAAGAAACAAAATCTTGAAAAACAACAATTTTGTTTCAGTAAGGGAATGGAGCGGCGGGGGGGGGACACAGCCGGAGCGCAGATCACGGGCGCCCCGTGTGCAACATGGCGGCCGTCCCGGTCGTGGGAATCCGCTACTTTAATTCCCATTCACGCTTTGAAAAACATAAAATCACATCGTCTCGCTATGGGTCTTAATTTAGTAAAAACTGGATGTTTTTGTGTCAATACTTCACTTGTAAATAATAAATCCTGCACTTCTGTAATGGAGGGACTATTTCTCGATCAGACTTTGATATGACAGTTTATTTGTTATTATCGTTTAGAATTAATTATTTTTCATTCATAATTTTTTTTTTTTTAATTACCTGTGGACATGTATTTAGTTGATGCATTTTTTATTTAAAATAAGTGCACTGCAGAGACAATGCAGACAATGACAGTGCTAAATAAATGTTGATAAGTTCAGCAATTCTTTATTATTAAATTGTTGTATTTTATCAGATGCAAAAAAAACAACATGATCTCAGCAGTATATATCGGCCATCGGCCACCCCGCTCTTTAAATATCGTCATCGACATTGCCCATTGAAAAAACCCAACCACTAATCTAGATTCCAAAATACTCTCTTAAAAAGGTGTGTAACAGTGTGTTTTCCTTCCATGTGTCTTATTAGAGTATTTCTGGACTGCGGCTCACAGACACCTTCCTGAAGAGGACGTACGAATACGATGACATTGCGCAGGTCTGTGTGGTGTGTCCATATACAAACAACGAGTGCTAGTGTTGATTAGCGCTTCTTTACATTGACATTGAACGGACCTCTGCGTTTCTGCAGTTACCTTGAAATTAGGACTTTTTTGCACCACTGGTTGATCACATTTTAATATATTGTTTCCATTTTCTTGTAAAAGGATTCTGATGTAAATAGTGCATAAATGTGAATAAAGCACTAAAACCAATGACCGTCTTTTCTAATAAGCATTTGATCTCCTTTATCAAACTTGAACGGTGGCATATGTAGCAAAGTAAAGAACAAGTGTCTAGACAGGGAAAAGGAAACTTATTTTCAAGACATTTATTGGCATGTTTTTGACAAAACCTTATGCTGTCCTAGTATTTAATTTTTTTTTTCATAAAACATCAGACTTCAAATGTAAGATTTAAAAGCATGCTAATTAACAATCAGAAGTAACTATTAAACAAGCTTAAAGGGGAGAAGACAACATATATGTTTGCTAAAGTGCAATAATAGGATGATTCAGGCTGCAAACATTGTTGTAATATGACACGATTATTTAAAAAAAAGAAAATCAGTTGTTCAGTATTCACTCCTCGAAAGCGATGATTTCAGGATTGAATAGTCAGGTCACCCGACGGTAAGTATGCCATGAATTTATACAAAAATAAATAAGATTGAGGATGACCCAATAACAAAATAAAGAGTTTAACCTTTCTGGCCTGTGTATGGAGAGAAAGCAGAAATGCTATCCTGAAATGCTCCCCTACCACTTGATCTTTTATTTAATCTGTACATGTCACATATGGCGGGCGTTAATCTTAGCACAAGGACTGAACGGGATCTGGAATGGAACAGCTCTGGACAAATATACCGTCTGTGTTGTTGAATGTGCTTTTGGATGTCTCCCCTATGGCCCGGTGTTTACAATGTGTCGTTTACAGCTGTTATTTGACCTGATATCTACATATGCACGATGCTTTTTTAGAAGGTGTAGCTTCCACGCCCTTTGCGTCGCCACTTCCCAGCCCCAAACGCCAAACATGATAAAGTGCCTTGGACCCCCATCTTTGTCTCCTCGCTCCAGCTACGCCGGTGACTTGTTTCAGAAATGGGTATAGAGATTGTAATCACGTCGTATGGTTCTCCTTCCTTGGCTAAGCATCGCTGCTGAAACAAAGATCACATACGGTTTTTCAGATTTTAAGTTTGCGGCACAAGGTTTAGACCAGTGTTTTTTCTACCACTGGACCTTGTGTGAAGAATGTTTGAAATTCCACTTAAAACCACATAAATAATAAGTAAAACCAGCTCTGGCGTTGCAAGATCAAAATTGCAAGGCCGTGCTAATTCATCAGTTTGAGTCAGGACACCAGCTCCGTGTTCATCACAATAAGCTCAGGTTTCACACTGAAAGTGAGAGCTATCAGTCGTGATGAAAGGTGTGATCGTTTAGTGAGATTCGGTTCTTGACGAGTCACTCGGTAAAGAAATCGTTCAATTTTCAGACTCTTTGTACATTTGATTGAGTTGATGTAACGAGAGTGAGACGAGTCGGTCGACTGCGCGTTGTGAATTCTCCCAAGAATTGTTTGATTCTCTCAAAATGTTTTATTTTGGTTTAATCAAAACTAGAAATCAGTCACATTCAATATGGGGGTACCTCAAAATGCGTTCACCTTGTTTTGCCTTGGACTTTAATTAAGTCCTTTAATTATTTCAAGTTTGTGAGTCGTGACTCCAGTCTCCCGAGTCATTTAAGACATTTTGTTCGCTATGAGTGAATCGTTTACGAGTCTTGATAACTAGCTATTAGTAGGCCATAACAATAAGCACAGTCGTACAGGTTTGTGAGGTTCTTAGTGGTAAACAGGACCGTGCTCTGCCGTGGCAGAGTGAAGCTCGGGGGGGAAAAGCTGGTTTCAGACTCAACTAGACGTTCAGACCTGTGGCGATCATGAGTGCTCCTCGGCGCTGCCGCTGAAGGAACGGCTCCGGATGTGGTTCCTTAACTGCTCTATCAGCTCGGGGTTCTGCTGCTGGATCTGCTGGGCGAACTGCTGCCCTCTGCGGGAGACGACAGGTTGAAACGATTGAGGTCTATGAAATGGATGCGGGGACGCGGAGGTGAGGGGACGCGGTACGTACGCCTCAATCAAGCTGGAGATGTCAGAGAGTCCACCCACTCCCGCTCCCGGCCCTCCGACCGCGTTCGACATCATTCCCGACATACTGAGCGGGTGGAAGGACAGGAGGAGGGACAGTCAGTCTATGCATGTTCAGACAGCAGCAAACTTTATGTGGAATATTTGACTTTACAAACCAAAACACTTGAGCAAAACAAAATCAAGTAAAAGCGTCACTCACAGCTGCTGTACCTGTTGGTTCTGCATCACGCTTGCGGCCTGAGAATAATGAATATGGTGGTGAAAATCAAATTCAATTTTGCCTTTTTTTAATTTTTATACTTCACCACAATAGAAACCTTAAGTAGAGAGCAACACAGACCCCAAAACACAGATCACTTTACGCTGTGAAACGCTGGCACGCTTGTAAAATAAAAAAATTCTGCCATCGCCTGCTGCTGCCGTTAAACCGGTTGAGATGCTCCGGCCTGAGACAACGGTGCGGCTGTTAACAACATTGATTAAAAGACAATCTTGAAATGAGCTTGGAATACCCCGTGATCGCACCTAATCCAAATGTCATGGTTTATGGTTTGTGACTTATGATTTACGAATGATGATATCCATTAGTCTTACCATACTGATGAAGGCCGGGTTGTTGATCAAACTTGCCATGTCGAATCCTAATCCGGCCGCTATCTGTGGCACATTAGAAATAAACTATTTCCAAATAAAGTTTTCAACCAGACGCGCAGGTTTTATTAATCGCGAGACTGTCCGCTTACGGGGCTGGTGGCTTCCCTCTGCTTCTGCTCCGCTATCTTTAGGTTGGATTTGTATGTGTCGTTTTCCGGGTCCAATACTAACGCTTTCTTGAAGTAGGAAATGGCCTCAGGATACTTGTTCATGGCGGTCAGAGCCAGTCTACAGCGACAAAGGAAAGTCATAAGTGTTACATCACGGGACTGGATGACTATTTCAAATACACAGCTGTGTGTCTGATGACTTTGGATGGTTTTTTTTTTATTTTTGGGGGCGGGGGGACTCACCCCATTCTTCCATAAGCCTTGCTGTAGCTAGGATCGATGCCTATGGCTCTCTCACAGTCACCGGTGGCCTCGGTGTAGTTTCCCAATTTACTGTGAGCAGCAGCCCTGCAGGGAGCACAGAGTAGAGTGAGGGGGTAAGAGAGTGATACAGTGTCACCATTACATGTGATGTATTACATTTTGAAAATAATGTCATGGCCATTTATATAAGAATGATGAATGATGAATTGTTATAATATAAATATATACAACTCTGCATCTAAAAAATAATTTTATGAATGACCTTTATTTGCATGGCACATACATTAATAGAAGTCAAGCTAAAAATAATAATAGTAAACACAAAAGTGCAATGTATTAATACTTTAAATATAATCAAGCAAAATTATTAGCATAGGAATATGCAAATAAAACAAATTTAACAAAGTTGAATTCAAATATTCATCAATTAAAATTTGGACGCAAGCAAGAGGACTTGTCAATTGTAAGGTATACTGTGAGCCAATTTAATATAAATCTACACCGATCAGCCACAACATTAAAACCACTGACGGTAAATATTGCTCATCTCGTTCCAATGGCACCTGTCAAGGGGTGGGATATATGAGGCAGCAAGTGAACAGTCAGTTCTTGAAGTTGATGTGTTGGAAGCAGGAAAAATGGACAAGCGTAAGGATCTGAGAGACTTTGACAAGGACCAAATTGTGATGTTAGACGACTGGGTCAGAGCATCTCCAAAACGACAGGTCTTGTGGGGTGTTCCTGGTGTGCAGTGGTTAGTACCTACCACAAGTGGCCCAAGGAAGGAAGACCGCTGAACCAGCAACAGGGTCATGGGCTCACTAATGCACATGGGGAGCCAAGTCTAGCCTGTCTGGTTTCATCCCACAGAAGAGCTACTGTAGCAGAAATTGCTGAAAAAGCACTTACAATGGGCATGTGAGCATCAGAACTGGACCATGGAGCAATGGAAGAAGGTGGCCTGGTCTGATGAATCATGTTTTCTTCTACATCGTGTGGGTGGCCGGGGTTAGGGTCCGATCCGATCGAGCATCTGTGGGATGTCCTGCAACAACAAGCCCGATCCATGGGGGCCCCACCTCACAACTTCCAGGACTTAAAGGATCTGCTGCTAACGTCTTGGTGCCAGGTACCACAGGACACCTTCAGAGGTCTTGTGGAGTCCATGCCTCGTCGGGTCAGAGCTGTTTTGGTGGCATGAGAGTTCAACACAATAGTAGTGGTTTTAATGTTGTGGCTGATCGGTCTATGTACAGTATATAGTGTATATACCTATTACAGTAGTAGACAGCGTTCCGTAGGTCCAAGTCAATGGCCTTAGTGTAGCACTCCACTGCACAGCTGTAGTTCTCTTCCTTCATGTGGTTATTTCCTAGAAACAAAATATGGGCTTATCCAAAAAGATCATTATCCATGATCTCTGACAAAAAGGCGTATAAACAATCCTATTTACAAACGTTAAGACTGGAGGGAATGTGTTCAGAGCGGCACCTTCATTTTTCAGTTGTTCTGCTCTTTCTATGTCTTCTGGAGAGGCCGAGGTCTCCGGTGCGGTCAGGTTGTCGTTCTGAAAAAATAAGATAGAGACAAATGAGAAACTCAGTATCGAGCCCATGCCCTCATACACAAAGATATTTAATAAATGGCATTACACACCTTCAGCAGGGAATTTAGGAAGATTTCTGTCAGGGGCTGTGGCACAGCGAGGTGGCAGTCACTGGAGCTGATCTTGAAGGTGGTCTCCAAACATTGTATGGCAACTGAGGGTCAAATATTAAGATTAAAAACAACAATTATTTTTATTTCATTCAAACTTTTAATTTTCTTTTAAATGTAACTGGAACCATTTTTGTAAACTTTGCTATATGGGGAAAATCACAGGTTTTAAATGTTTGTGGTTTTTTCCCCAAGGACTTTTCAAGCACTTCCGCACAAAAGCGGTCTTTTTCAAGGTGTTCCAGTACTGAAATTTCTGAGGAAAACAACTCAAGCACTCCCAGCACCTCAAGGACCGGGTAAACCCCGAAAACACCACTGTGAGTCAGAAGGCTCAACTTTTACACGGCAAGGCATTTTAACTTTCATAAAAAGAAAAGGTGGATTTCCCTTTATGTATATTCACCTTATGCCTAATTATTAGGCCCACCCTCAGTGCTCTTAAGGGCAAAACGGAGCAGTGGGTTTGTATATAAACCGATAAGCGTCCATACCTTCCAGGCTCTCCTGCTCGTCCGAATTCAACGTGCCACGGTGCGTCTGGTCTCGCAGGAACTGCACAATAGAGAATGCTAAGCGCTTCTCCATTGCCATTTTTCTTTCAGCTGCTGGTGCAGGAGACGCTTTGTGAGAATCATGAAGACAGCACAGCTCGCTCATGCGTGCATCGTATTTCAGACTGCAATGACAGCAATGCACCGCCGCAGGACGACTAGTGTGTCGCACAGTAAATCAGCATGTGTAAAACCGTCACCCAGTGTTGCTGTCACTAAATGTAAACGACACCGCCTTGAACCTACAACCGTCCGAGCGGAGGGGGCGATCGTCTCGCAACGTCCTTCCGCTCTCGTGTTTCCGGCCATTCAAGTGGAATTCTGAGCCGATGCAACGTATAGAATGTGGATTCGGGTGCATTCCACACGTTTGGTTGAGGCAAAGTAACCGAACATCCAACTTATGTTCCAATCTTCAATATCCCGACATGTCTCATGTTCAAGAGGCGGATGTGTGTTATTACACATAACAGAAATGAGAATTAAATCGTTCATCAGAATTACTTGTTTTTAACAATGAATCATCAAACAAAACGTGTGCCTGTTGCGTTGACAAAACCTGTGGATTTTCTGCGCAAAGCCTTCTCGTGCAGCCGTTCCGACAACGTTTAACCATATCGCGGCGTCGCGATACCCAGTGTCATATCGCAATATCGACGTCGTATGGTGTCGCCCAGCCGCACCACGAAGTTCGGGAAATGGAAATGGCTTTGCTGTGCCACGACGCCACGACGACAGAGAGGCCCAGACGCAGATAGCCCGCGCTCATATATTCCTATAGTATCGTGATATCGATGTCAGAACGACATGTCGCCCAGCCCCACTTTGAACGCAGCGTTTGACAGACTCAGTGCCCGAAACGCGCTGAGCTGGGGTGTGACGACGCCGTTTTTTGTTTTTTTTTGTTTTATTTACATTTTTTGCTCCGGGTTTATTTTCCAAACAACTGACACGCAGGTTTATTTCCGTCGGTTGTTTGGAGAGCGTTCGGGAGAAGTGGCTAATGGCTAAAGCAATTACGTAGCCTGCGTGCGTGCGGCGGCTGGAGACTGAAACTACCTGTCAAAAAAACCAGTCCGGCGACGCGGCGCAGCAAGGGGTGATCGGCCGGTGAATGCGAGCGTTACGGCGCCGTTTTGCCCCCTTCAAACGCAGATAACGAACAACATTGACGCGGAGGGATGCTGACGTGCCCCCGCCCACCTACCTGAGCTCCCGGTGCTAGCGCGTCCGCCGCTTCGTGACGTCATCACGGCGCCCGTCACACGAGTGGCGGCCGCGCGCCCGCGCGTTCACGACTCGAGGCGACGACAGGTTCGGGCGTTTTCTCCCGATTCGGTTCTCGACGAGTCACTCGATAAAAAAAAAAAATATATATATATATATATTATATATATAAAAATATATAAAATATATAAAATATATAATATATAAAATATATTCGATTATTTCCCATTCGTCATTGGTTTGATTCGGTGGGTGTAACGCCCCGGTGAGGTGAGCGAGGGAGGATTCCGTCGAACGAGAGTCCTAGAAGAGTCGGTTCGAGTTGTTAATGGAGTTCTCCCATCACTCACGTCTGTCCAACTTATTATTCATATACGCTAATAAACCCATACGTCATAATTACTTAGGTGAAATAATGCAAACTGTGGATTTCAGATTCACGCCGGCAAAATGAGCTGCATAATAATAGTTTGGGCGCAGAAAGCGAATCACACGATTTGCTTATATACCTTGATGGAATGCAAAGTGTAAATCGGTGACATTCATCGTGGATACTGCCAAATGCCTTCAAGATTCAAGATTCAAGATTCAAGATTCAAGATTCAAGCTTTTTTTATTCATCACATACATATACATACTTTCATACATATATGCAGTGAAATGTAATGCAACGCACCCGGTGATAGCACACAACATACTGACTCCTAAAACGTAATACAGTAAGTTGAATACTTATAGAATAAGATAAAAAATATATCGAATAAAATACAATAAAAAAATAAATAAATTGCTCCTTCTTCCATATCAATGAAGTCCTCGGTCATTTGTGCGCAAAGATTCACTCTCGTTTACGTCGTTTGAGCGTATTCGTTCGCTACGGACGAATCGCCCACGACGTCTCGCCTCCGCGCGGCGAAGCCGGGACGGGCGGGGGCGTGGCAAGCGTGGGGGACCGCGCGCCCGTGGACGTGGACGAGGAGGTGGGTGCAGCGGACACCCACCCACCCGGGCACCGTCAGCTGCAGCCCCGCGCCGGCGGCACCGCCTGCGACCCCCTTCACCCCTGCGGACGACTACACGACGACGCCCGCGTCCGGCGCGCGTCACCGGCTCTTCCCACGCCGCCGACCGGTCAGTGGTGTTTTTCCAAGCCGCCGCCGACCGGTCAGTGGTGTTTTTCCAAGCCGCCGCCGACCGGTCAGTGGTGTTTTTCCAAGCCGCCGCCGGGTCGCGATGCCCGGTTACTTCGGCGGAGTTGCAAACACGTCCAGCGTGTTTCACGGTGCTCATCGCGGTCTGACCCCAGAATACATCAACTCTGTGACTGCTTGGCTGTGAAAGGAGATGGTCATTCATTACACACATACATTAAAAAAAAAAAAGAAGATAAACAAAAAGAAAAGAAAATAACCATATATATAGATATGTGGTTATATATATATTTATATATATATATGTGTGTGTGTGTATGTATTTGCATTAGTGTTGGTGTTGTAGGACTGGATCATGCTGTTGGGAATGATACTCTGAAAAGAATCGCATCGGACATTCACGTCACTTTTTCACACCCTGTAGACATAGAAATAGATGAGTAATAACATACTAATATGTAGTATTTATTATATATATATGTTATTAAAGTATTGTATTCATATCTATCCATCTGTACAGGATAACCACCTATATTTATATTTAACTGTATTTATTACCATACATACTAGAAACCATAGTGCCGCCTAGAAAGAAGAAGAAGAAAGAAGAAACAGTCTTTATTCGTCACGCAACACACCACACTAGAACACATGCTTGCACACACACACACACATGCACATGCTTTTGACGGTGGCCGGTGAAATGGATCCTCTGCATTTGACCCATCCTGGCTTGTCCTTCCTCCGGGGCCACAGCCAGGAGCAGTGGGCAGCATACGTGGACGCGCCCAGGGGACCAGGTGATAAGTGTCCATCGCTGGTCAGACCATGATGGGTGCATGTTTTTGAGGGGGGTCCTTACTGACGTGAGGTGGAGGAAACCCCATGTGAGCACGGGGAGAACATGCAAACTCCACACAGAAAGGCCCCTATTTAGGAGATAACCCGCCGGAGCACGGTGCCAACAGCGCCCCAGGCGGGAATCGAACCCAGGACCTTCTTGCCTAGCCCCAGTTGTTGCCTTGAAATTAACATATATATATTTTTTTATTTTCTGTATATTTTCTATATTTGAATTTTTTCTATATTTGGAGATTTGTCTTTTTTTTTTTTTTTAATGCAAAAAAACTTTCTGACTGAGATATAAAGGCCATTCAAGTTAGTCCTTCCAACCTCCCCCTCAGAGGTGTTTAAAGGTGGCTCGAGGATGACCCTCCAGGACGGCTCTGCCGCACCCTCCAGAGAAGAGTCCGAGGCGGGAACGGGCGGGAACCCGCTGCGGTGGGACCTCACCCCGGACGAAATCAGGACCCTGACCGACACCCTCATCGACAGGATCCAACGGGTCTACGACGCCGTCGGGTCCCTGGATCTGGACAAGGTCTCGGTGGAAAACACCCTGAAGGCCTTGGCCGGCGCCAAGTTTTCCTACGCGGGTACCTTTACACGTTTGGGTCAACACGACAATGCGATGAAGCCCATCCCGTGCGTTCCTATTTATGCTGCTTGTGTTGATTCCACTTCCCAGCATCACGCCATGTCCTCGACTTCCCCCAGTACGTGTCCCCCTGCAAGGAGGTCCGCTCGGCCAGCACGGAGGCGGACAAAAAACTCTCCCAGTTCGACGTGGAAATAAGCATGCGGGGCGACGTGTTCAAGAGAATTCTAACCTTACAGGTACGATTAAAAAAAAAAAACAACACCTTTTTCTCCTTCGTTGCTTAGGACGAGAACACGTTCGGTTGGCGTGAGCTGATCGAGGGTATTTTTACCGTTTCATGTCAGCCAGAGGGCAACTATTTGTGAAGCGACCCGAGCGCCCAGGGCGCAACGTCTAATGTTTTTCACACCTCACGGCTCGAAGGACTTCTCCAATTATTAAATATAGTACGTTAAGGCAAATGTTTTCCGTTCCGAAGTGCGATGCAGATGTGGATAGAATTAGCAAACCAACCACGACTCATTACATTATAAAAAACAATTACATTTGAAGTAAAAACATATTTTCCTTGTTGTAGTCATAGTAGCTTATAGGGAATGGTACTCATTTTAAACTATAAATAGATCAATTACATTATGTAAAAAATATATGTATAAATCATTAATTGTCGTTTTTGAAGCAATTCGATGTAATAAGTTTAAGTAAGAACTTATATCCTTGTTATAGTCATATGCCAATGGTCCATCCATTTTAAACTGCAATGCACATGTGAATGGAAAATATATATATACAGTATATTCGCACACACACACATATATACACATACACATATATACATATATACGCATATACAGTATATATTTTCTATATATATACAAAAGAAAGTGCTTCTTAAAACTGTGATACATACATACATATATATATATATATATATATATATATATATATATATATATATATATATATATATATATATATATATATATATATATATCGTTTATATAGTTTTATGAAGCACTTATAGAAATGTATTTGCAGAAACTCCTAGAACTCCCCAGCTGGTGAAAGCTTTAATAAGATGAGATAGGATAGGATTAGTTAAAATAACACTTATGGAGAAATTCAGGCGTCACAGTAACCAAAAATAGAGCATGTCAAGGAAGTGATAAGCGTAAGAAGTCAGATGAATAAGAAGTCAGATAAATAATAAAAAACAAAGAAAAATAACGTATGTACACATCTATCCAGAGTTATCATGGTGTAGCACTATGTTAACTAGCAGTAGTGAGCCCAATGTGGGCAGCAGTACTAGTATTCTTAATAAATCATACTTTCAACAAATAATACTAAGTGATTCACTGAATAATTACTTTGTACATTCAAACACATTCAATGTAACAATGCAATTCTGTCATCTTTAAAATTGTGCATTCAAAAGCTTGCATCACACCGAATCCGAGAAACGACAAGATCAAACCAGAAGTCCATTCATTCCGACGGAGAGTCAGATTCCGCACACGAAAAACTGTGACGCATTGCGGTGGGGTATTTCGGCGTCCGATTGAGTACCCGGGATCCATTCAAATTTTTACCACATGCAACATGTTTCGGGCCGACACGTCCGAGGTTACATCAGTCAAGTAATAAGACATATATAAAATAATCACGTTATTAGCGTTAACCTTGGACGTCTGCATATCCACTATCAATAAATCTTTTTTTATATGAGAGAATTCTGTGTATTACTATTATTATTATTTTTTTGGACTTTGCAAACACTGAATAAAGTAAATTTTAAACTGTTATTCATGGCAAAATTGTAAACGGGTAGTTTGAGCTCTCCCATTTTCTCTGACAGATTCTGTGATGCGAAACCCCGTCGCAGTTCACCTGAAGGCCACTGGAGCGGGGTCCGATTGTCGGATGCGATTATGGATTTGGTGTAAAGCGGACTTTAGAGAGGATTGTGTTGTCTTTTGTTGATTTTTACAGGATAGGAACAAGAAGAGCCTCACGTCTGAGGAAGAGAGATTTTTGGACCGACTTGTCACTTTGGGAAAACGTAACGGACTGCATCTGTCGAAAGACACGCAAGAGGTAGTAATACACGTTTTAATCCATCCTCCTGATGATGTTCTGTTCATTTCCAGATGGTGTAAAACAAACATTAACTTTGCTCCTGTTCTGTTTTGTTTTTTTTCTTCCAAAGGAGATAAAGAAACTTTCCAAACTAATAAGCGAACTCTCCATTGAGTTCAACAGGAATATAAACGAGGAGAATACGGTTCTCGTTTTTTCTGAGCGCGAATTGAGTAAGCTCATTCTACTGATTTTAAAATCACGTTTTGGAGTTACAAGCGTACATTCATTTCCGAATCGTTTCATTTGCCAAGGCGGTCTGGCGGATAGCTACCTCAATGAGCTCCAGAAGACGGCGGACGGACGGTACATGGTGACACTCGAATACCCGCACTACCACCCTCTGATGAAGAGGTGTCACATTCCCGAGACCCGGAAAAGGGTGGAGACGGCCTTTCACAGCAGATGTAAGGAGGTAAGAGGATATTTGATTTTTATCTTTAATATAAGGTTTATTTTTTGATTGTTTTTTTTTTGTGCAATTTTTCAGCTTATATTTAATGTTTTTTCATTAGGTTTATTGAACGGTACCCACATTTCTTTCTTACTGGTTCACTGTTAGTTATTGTATATTACCGAATATTTCTGGTTTATTTTTTTACTTTGATTAAAAAAATGGTTTGATTATTTTTTGGGTTATATTTTGTTGTTTATCATTAGGTTTAATGTATATTGTCACATTTTCATTGTGTACAGTTAACCATAATGTTTTATTCTATATGTTTATATTCTTCTTTATTTTTTCCATTTTCTTTTTTATTCAAAATGCTTTAATTATTTTTGCCTGTTTTTTGATGTAAGCTGTTGCTGACGCTGCAATTTTCCACCGGGGATGTATAAAGTAAAGTATCTATCTGTCTGTCCATTTCAGTTTTTAAAAATTGCTTTTAATTTTCAATGATAAATACAGGTATAACTAAACTAAAATTCGATATGATTCACCGATGTATTGACATTTTGCATGCTCTATGCTTCCTTAAAAAAATAAAATAAAATACAATTTACATTTTCCAGGCAAATACCGCCATCTTGGAACAGTTGATAGAACTGAAAGCAAAGGTCGCCAACTTACTGGGTTTCAGCAGCCATGCAAACTATGTGTTGGAGTTGAACATGGCCAGGAATGCCATCAATGTGTCTGACTTTCTAGGTACGACCATATCAATGCACACGCACACACACACACACACACACACAGACACACACACACACACACACACACACACATACACACACACACGGGTTGGAACCAATATGTGATTATTAATGTAATTTGCTTGTCGTTGTCCAGTGAGAACCTCGACAGTGTCCAATAGTGTGCCCTTAAATTATGTTTTTTTGCAGGATTGTTCACTGTCAACATAAAACCAAATGTTATTCTTGCAGACAAGTTGTACACGAGATTGAAGCCAATCGGGGACAAGGAGAGAAGATACATCCTGGCCCTGAAGAAGAGGGAGTGTTTGATGAAGGGCTATGATTTTGACGGACAGATCCACGCCTGGGACATGCCCTACTACATGAACCAGGTGGAGCAGGTCAAGTTCGCCGTGGACAAGGACACGCTGATCCAGTACTTCCCGCTGGACGTGGTGACGGACGGGCTCTTCGGCATCTACCAGGACCTGCTGGGCCTCACCTTCACACGGGTGCAGCAGGCCCACGCCTGGCACCCGGCCGTCAGCCTCTACTCCGTCTCAGACTCCGCAACGGGGGACGAAATTGGCCAGTTCTACCTGGACCTGCATCCCAGGTAATGATGCAGAGCTCGCCAGGTGTGCTGTGGATGGTTTTCAGATTCCTCATTCCGAAAAAGATGAATTGTGGAAATGAGCTTGTGTGTGGCAGTATAAAAATTGCAAGGCTGTAGTAATTCATCTGTTCCAGCCGGAACAGCAGCTCTGTGTTCATCAGAATAAGATCAGGTTTCACACTGAAAGTGAGAAGTTTTTGTCGTGATGAAAGGTTTCGACTCTGTTTCGAGATTCGATTCTTGACGAGTCGCTCAGTAAAGAGTAAATCGAGTCGTTCAATTTGCCGATTCTTTGTTTGTTTGGATTCAGTTGGTGTAACAACGCAGGACTTCCTGTGAACGATGAACAAGACTTGATTTGGCTCTGAGTTGTGAATGCAGTTCTCCAAACAATCATTACATTCTGACAAAAAAAAAATATTTATTTTGGTGTAATGCCAAGTGTAAATCATATTCAGTGACTAATGAAGTAACCCAAACGTCCAGACCTTTTTGGCCTTCGACTTAAATGTAGTCCTCAGTTACTATTTTCAGCTTGTGAGTTGAAGATTCGCTTACTCCTGGAGTGACTCCCAACTCATTAATTTAATGGGTTTGTTCGCTACGACCGAATCGTTTGCGAGTCTTGCATCACTCACTGTTAGCAGGCCATGATAATGAGCACAGATCTATGTGTGTGTGACGTTTTAGGTGGTTAACGGGATAGTGGTCTGGTGCCATGTGATTATTTTATTGTAAAAAGCGATTATTTTATTGTTCACCAGGGAAGGGAAATATGGCCACGCAGCTTGCTTTGGGCTCCATCCTGGCTGTGTAGGGCCCGATGGGAAACGCCGACTATCTGTAGCGGCCATGGTGGCCAACTTCACCAAGCCCAGGAGGGGCTTGCAGTCTCTGCTGCAGCACCACGAGGTGGAGACCTACTTCCACGAGTTCGGCCACATCATGCATGAGCTTTGTTCCAAGGTAGATGCGGCCATGATCTAAACAGTCACTGAGAGCATCTGCGTGACAATTTGTGAGCCTCACACACAATCCGATCCGTATCAGACCGTTTTTTCAGATTTTAGCGGGACCCTGGTGGAGACGGACTTCGTGGAGGTCCCCTCGCAGACGCTGGAGAACTGGGTCTGGGAGAAGGAGTCTCTCAGACGGATGTCCGCTCACTACAAGGACGGCAGCCCCATTCCAGACGCACTGCTCCACAAACTGATCGCATCCAGAGTGGCCAACACCGGTGGGACATGTCTTCCCTTCCCTCCCTTCGGCGAAACGTTTGCCTTCTTGGAAGGGTTAACAGCGTCCCTCTACCTCTTTTAGGTTTGATGAACCTGCGTCAGATCGTGCTCAGTAAGGTGGACCAGTCGCTGCATACCATGCGGCACGCCGACACGGCCGAGGTGTTTGCCAGACACTCTCGAGACATCCTGGGCGTCCCCGCTACCCCAGGTCAGCTCCCACCACACTAAGGGTCAGGTTTTGAACGATGAATGAATCACTCGGAGATGGGGTTCATTATATTTGGCTCCATTTTCCCGAAGGTACGAACATGACGGCCAGTTTTAGCCACCTGGCCGGAGGGTACGACGGCCAGTACTACAGCTATCTATGGAGCGAAGTGTACTCCATGGATATATTCTGGAATCGCTTCAAAAAGGAAGGAGTCGTGAATCCCAAGGTGTGACATCATTTGATTAATTTACAAAATAAATCTTCCTTGTTACATAGTATTGTGTTTAAAGCTGTTCTTTTCTTATTTTCAGGTGGGTAGTGAGTACAGGAGGGTGATTCTGGAGCCTGGCGGCTCCATAGACGGGATGGACATGCTGAAAACCTTCCTGGGTCGTAATCCCCGACAGGATGCCTTCCTTCAATGCAAGGGATTGACCACGTCAGACGAAATAGGACTTGAGATGTTTGGTTAAGCTTTTTTAACTGTTATTGAATCATATTCAAGGTCAAGTGTGTCCACGGGCAGTGTCCACAAGGCTGAACTAAGCCTGCCGGAAGGAAACACTTAGGTTTTTGGTATTTGTGTAACTAACGGCCTATGTCTTCAAAATGATAGAGGTGAACATAAATGGGGAAACATCTTAAAATGTACTTTAAAATCAAATGATTGTAGACTAAATTTAAGTCAGTGTTTTTGAGGAGGTCCCCTCATGGTTTTGCAGGACATATTTGTTTTTAAACCGTGCCATTTTGAGCAGACTTCAAAGTGAATTTAGGGTACTTCCTGTGGGAGTCTCTGCCCACAGGTAGGGGTTTAGGGAGGGAGACGGAGTCTTTCTGGCCGTGGTTTGCCGACACGGCGAGAGTCTTTTATGAAAGCGTTCAACAGAAAGGCTCGCTGGCCACAAGTATAAATAATAAAAAATAATGATGATGATTTTGGGGCGCAGGAGGAACGGCGTTCCGAACTGGCTCCTGGTCGGCTGACGAGCCTGTGCACCAATCCCCTCTGCAAGACAGACAAACATTAAGAAAGCTCCCTGCCCCAAATCAGACCGATCGGCGCCAGTGGGGCTTCGAAGCAGCTGGGCGGGCACAGGAAAGGAAGCCATGCTGCCGTCTGCAGCCGCGGCTATCGGGATACACAGATAATACATAGGAAAATGCGGGTCTCTGTTTTTTTATGCTAAGCAAGAGTCCATGCACAGCAGTTTTTGGGAACCCTCTTGGAATTGCTTGAATTGTTATTCTGCCCTTAAAATGTATCTCCTCCAAAAACGACATGTATTTACCACACAATGGTGCTATAACAGTCAAATTTATATATGATTTTGAATCTAACAATACAACTTTTTCCTTGCATCTGTGCTGGGTCCAACACACACATTTGGACCATTTCTGTCCACTATATTTTCCTATATTTGCGAAATACTTTTTTCTCCTAAATTGCTTTCTCCTAAACTGCTCACATGGGGTTTCCTCCACCTAACATCGGTAAGGACCCCCACCAAAAACATGCACACATCACCATCGTCTGACCAGCGATGGACACCTGGTACCAGGTGCCCGGGCGCGTCGACGAATGGCTGCCCCCCCGGAGGAAGGACAAGCCAGGATGGGAGAAATGCAAAGGCCACATTTCACTGGCCACCACCCAAAAAAACATGTGTGTGTGTGTGTGTGTGTATATATATATGCATGTGTTGTAGTGCGGTGTGTCATGTAACGAGTAAAGATTATTCTTCTTCTTCAATAGCTATTCAAATAGGCTACGGGGGGTGGAATACTGTTGGTGAGTCCCAATCCTAAAACTGATCTTTGAATTGTACAAAAGGCCACACAAAGTCGTTAAGTAAACCCCTTAAAATATCGACATAAATGTAACTGCTTTTATTTAGAATATGTTGTTTTCCACGAACCAAAAGGCTACGAAACTGATTTAACATTTGTAAAATAATATCAGATCTCTCTACATATTGCACCGCCAGCTATTCTGTTTGTGTATTATGTGATCTAGTTCCAATGAGGTAAAATAAAAAATAATGTAGAGTACAGTATATGGAATGGGCCTAAACCTGCGCCAAGCGAGGGATCACCACCAGGGGCCGCAACATGGCAACAAACACCAAATAAAAAATAAATGTGACTGCGATGTGCATTTAAAGCGTTTTCTTGAATGATTGACGGTCAAATGAGCTGCTGTGTGGACGTTTGCAGTACCAGTGACCCCGGACACGGTTAAACTCCTGTTCACCACAACAGAAAACCTGCTCTTGCGATTAAAACACATTATAACACATCCACCGGCGTTGACGTGCTTGCGATTGTGGCATAATAAATACATAATAGAAACTGGCTCTTGTGTTGCAAGATCAAAATGGGAAGGCTGCACCAATCCAACAGTTCCAACCAGGAAAGCAACTCTGTGTTCATTAGAACAAGTTTTCCATTTCCATTTCCATAGTAATAACAAGCAGTTATTCGTGAATCGAACGTTTGCAGTGGTTAACAGGATATTGGAGTGACGTGGTCTTATTCAGTTATCATAAAAAAAAACAAAAAACCGTGTGCCTTGGCGGAAATAAAGGGGTTGGAAAGACTTGAGGCATGACGTCAGAGCGATAAAGAGCGTTTAGCGTAGCGTGGGTCGTTCACGAACGATCCGGTTATTTTGTTATTTTATTTAGTATGATGAGGCGTTCTCTTTTTTTTTCATTGGCAAGTTTTACAGACGGTGACAAATAAGAGCTAGCCAGATATGTGTTATTTTACTTTTATTGTTTATGTGTGGGAAAAAATACTCATATCTGTTCGGCACAAAAATGACGCACTATGGCATTTGTTTTACTTTTTTTTTTTTATTGTGCAACTTTAAAATATTCAAGATTCGCAATTAATACATAAATACATACATACATATTAACGACCTCGAGAAAACGACTTAGATCCTGATTTTCACGGGTTACGTGAACGTCTTTTGGACACGAACGGAGACAAAAGATGCGGTTCCCTTCAAGAGGCCGCACTTCCCGTCAGCGTCCTAGTGACGGGACCGTGAAGTGAACGCCGTCGCCACCGGCGGTGAAAGATTCGACTCCTTCGCAGACCCGCCCCCGACGAACCGCCGGCTGAAAGGGTCGTCGGACGTTCCGAATCGTTCGCGACGCCCGCAGCTCGGGGTCAGGAGTTTCGACCGATACCAAGTACTACCAGGGCCGGATCGTCGACACCGATACCGATTTCCGTATCGACCACCAAGCGAGCGCAAGAGAGTAAATAAATACGTAGAATAAAAAAAAAAAAAAAAGAAGAATAATAATAATGAAATAAAATGTACTTATTTTGGAGGTAGACACTGGTCCGTGTGTTGGTATCGATCCTATCGACGCTAGCGTCGATCTCGAAAACGAGACGCGGCATCGGTAGTATCGATAGTTTTCGGCGTCGATCCGCCCACCCCCGAGCAGCAGACTCCTGCAGACAGCCCCGGCGCACTCACAGGTGCTGGGAGAGAGCAGACACCCCTCCAGCACCACCACCACCACCACCCCCTCTCCCACCCCCGTGTTTCATCCGGATTGAACACAACACGCATCGCAAGAAACACGGTGAAATAAATGCCCGCCGAGCGCACGGTGAAGTATGCCCGAAGACAGCGGGGTGCGACAGACATCCAGAGGAACAGGCTTCGCTGCGGCGGCGGCCGAGTGCGTTCTGCCTTTTGTATTTCCTTGATGAGCGCTGTGGACATTTTGGATTCCTTTAATGCCCACTGACTCGCCGTGTTTCCAGAGGACTTTAAAAAAAAAAAAAAAAAGCGACCGTTTATCGCACAGTTTTCCCCTCTCACGCTCCGAGTAATTCCGCCCGAGTAGCGCCGTGGCGGTGAAGTGAGAACACTTTCGAGGGGGAACCCCGCGCCGAGCCGGTAAACAAGTTTTTATTTTTGGTTTCGCATGAAGGCGACCGGAGGAGAATGCGCTTTACGGGGGTTAGCTTCACTGGCTAAGTGCTAGCACCAGCGGAGACAGTGTGGTCAGGAAGAACCGACCGACCGACTCTACGGCTAACCGACGCTCCGGACTATAATATCCCAAATATCGCCCGGACGTCGACCGCAGCCTGGTAAGTGGCCTTTCTGCCGGGCTTTTCGGGGTGGACACACGGCGTGTTAGCATCGCTGCTAGCATTTGGCTAACGCAGAGTCACCCAGCTCATGTTTAATGACTCCGTGTGAGATGCTGTTCAACTTCGGTCACTGGGGGTTGTTGTTACGGACAGACGAGTGGAAATAAAAAAGGATCGCTCCACAGTCTGAAATCATCCAAACGAAATGTACGGAAACGCACCAACATGCGTTCTCCTATGTAGGCACAGGATAAATGGAAGGGGCTCAGTGGCAGTATGGCTGTAAATATAAATACAGATGGGATATTCTGTATAGGATCAATACATATTAATACGAATAATACAGGCATGGATAACGGTGAGTGAGTAGGACTAAGTTATTAGGATTGTAGTCCGAAATTAACATTAAAATGAATTAAGTAATTTAATGACTAACTTGATTATTCCATCATTATTAACCCGATTTTTTTAATTTTATTGTCGTCTACTGCCCTGTTGTTTATCCATGTAAACAAACTTGATACACACAATACTACTACTTATGATGATGATGATGATGATAATAATAATAAAGAAGACCAATCATCGGGCTGTTTTCCTTTGCCAGTCGGTTGTTGTCGGGCAGGTAACACGCACTGACACTACGCTTCTTCACGGTTAAGGATCTTCAATATATGTAAATGTCCGAGCGGCGTGTATACATGGTCGCGAATGGACCAACGCGACCCGAAATGACTAAACACGTCGTCGTGTGGGGGTTGTTACTCGTCCTGCCGTCCGCAATGGAAGTCCCACAGCTGCAGCGCGGTGGGACGGCGTCCATTGTTGGGGATCACCGTCGAGCCGCTCCGTGAGACGGAGAGACCCGTCTCTTCCTCTTCCCCTACGGGATCGCCGACGTCCCCGATTCGAGTACGGTGCGAAAGTGTTGTAGTTCCGCAAGCAACCAGCCTCACGCCCACGGATGTTGGCTGTGTGTTGAGACGAGCAATCGTGTGCGACTGGGCGACCGGGAAGGATTTCGGTGATACTTCCCGATGGAGCATACACCAAATGCTTTGCAGTGCCCGTTTAAACAACCCCATTTCGGCAACCGGGTAGATCATAACCAAGTGGTGCTGTTATATAGGCTATTAACTCTCTTAAAGTGAGCATTTCTTGACTAGATCGGAATTAAATAAAACCGACTTACTCTATGCTAAAGGGTCAGCCAATTTGGTTGAGAAATGGGTATGTTTGCTATGTCTTACGAATGCAAGGACCAGTCATCCATGATTTCCCAGGACATAAGCCATAGTGAGTCCTCAAGAAGAGAGATGTAAAAAAAAAAAGGATTCCCAT
The DNA here is from genome assembly GCF_960531495.2 of Zeus faber. Classification (NCBI taxonomy): domain Eukaryota; kingdom Metazoa; phylum Chordata; class Actinopteri; order Zeiformes; family Zeidae; genus Zeus; species Zeus faber. The sequence goes on from NC_137204.1 coordinate 7,934,188, forward strand.
GTCCATAAATGATAATCATACACACTGATCAGCCACAATATTAAAACCACTGACAGGTGAAGTGAATAACATTGATCATCTCGTTCCAATGGCACCTGTCAAGGGGTGGGATATTTTAGGCAGCCAGTGAACAGTCAGTTCTTGAAGTTCAAGTGTTGGAAACAAGAAAAATGGGCAAGCGTAAGGATCTGAGCCACTTTGACAAGGACCAAATTGTGATGGCTAGACGACTGGGTCAGAGTGTCTCCAAAACGACAGGTTTCGTGGGTGTTCCCGGTGTGCAGTGGTTAGTACCTACCACAAGTGGTCCAAGGAAGGACAACCGGTGAACCGGCGACAGGGTCTTGGGCGCCCAATGTTCATTGAAGTGCATGGGGGGCGAAATTTAGTCTGTATGGTCCAATCTCACAGAAGATCTACTGTGGCACAAATTGCTGAAAAAGTTGATTCTGGCTATGATAGGTGTCAGAACACACAGTGCATCACAGCTTGCTGTGTAGGGGGCTCTGTAGCTGCAGACCGGTCAGTGTGCCCATGCTGACCCCTGTCCACTGCTGAAAGCACCTACAACGGGCGTTTGAGCATCAGAACTGAATCATGGAGCAATGGAAGTGTCCTGGTCTGATGAATCACGTTTTCTTCTACATCATGTGGGTGGCCGGGGTTAGGGTCTGATCCAATCGAGCATCTGTGGGATTTGCTGGAACAACAAGCCCGATCCATGGGGCCCCCACCTCACAACTTCCAGGACTTAAAGGATCTGCTGCTAACGTCTTGGTGCCAGATACCACAGGACACCTTCAGAGGTCTTGTAGAGTCCACGCCTCGATGGAGCTGTTTTGGCGGCACCAGGGGGACCTACACAATATTAGTGGTTATTAGGTGTATATTTTAATGTTAAAATCAAGCCACTAAATATTTAATTTGCCTATTTTGTATATTGTTGAGATGTCAAGGCACAACAATAACCTTAATCTAAGTGATAAAATACACTGCCTGTTCTGTCAATAACCAACTAATACCAATTAAATCATTCTGAAAAAATGCCCAATGAGGTATAGTTTCCCAATATAATGGATGAGTCTTGGACAAGCAGGGGATGGACATTTGCCTCTGTAAAGTCCATCATAACTTAGATTTTTCTTTTGCTTACAAAGACTGCAAACAAGATCATTTTATTGATGTGGATGGCGACGGTGTTCCCCAAATTAATATTATGTGTACAGATAACCCTCACTTAACAACCTACCTGTTTAACAACCGTTGAGGCTTACGACCAGCTCTCCGGCATTTGTACAGTGCGTGCAATACCGCGGCGTCTTAGCATCAAGCATCTCATCGTGTACTACCATTCTCGGTTTCATTCTCGTTCCTGCAGTCGGTCATTCTCCAAGACTGAAATAACGGCAAGGGGGCGTGTCCTCACTTATCCACCAATTTGCTTAACGGCCTGGTCGTAGGACCGGAACCTGGCCGTTAAGTGAGTAGTACCTGTATTGATTTGATTTGACTATTCCCATTGATTTTCCATCCGAAGCTGTAGTAATTTTTTGAATGGCGATGAAAATCGCCTTTATTATCAACAGCCAATGACATCCGAATTCCCATGCGTCTGATGGGGCTAGTTGCATGGTCATATTCATGTTGGATAATGTTAAAAGTTGATCATCGAAAGCAGTGGAGATGGAAATTTCCCTGTTATCCATGACATTGTTTTAATTACACTGTCTGGAGACAACAGATAGTGAGACGCATCATACTTTACAAACATCTGTTTTCACCTAAGATGTTGTCTAGATGCGAACACCCATTGTCCAAACAATCAATGAACCTCATGGAACCAAACTTACTGCTCAACTGAATCTGTTTCTTTTCCTCATTTCCCACCATCTAAGTTGGATATAACATTTTAAACATCAGAATACTCAGAATAATGACCATTTTCTCTCAACATTGTTTTTAAGGTGCTATATAGTATTGTTACTATACCCTAGCAAGTGAGCGTGTAACAATTAAAATAAAGGTCTGTTTGGATATATATATAAGAGACATTCAAGACTATATATATATATATATATATATATATATATATATATATATATATATATATATATATATATATATTGTGTGTGTGTGTGTGTGTGTGTGTGTGAGACAGAAGAGACATTCAGCTATGCAATGCTTAATGTCTCTTCTTGGCACACTGCCCATTTCCACCTGAACTACGTCACAAACACTCACACACAGTATTACAACATATTAAATTCTGTCACACATAGTTATTTATCTTGAGAGACAAATATTAAATGTATATATTTTTCAATTATTTTCCTACACTATACATATAAAATTATATATTTTTTAAATAAATGTATAAATAAATAAATAGGTAAAAACAATTCTATGAACATATATATTTTTTTACTGTTTGGGTGAGTGTGAAATACAATTCATGAATTGATTAAGGCTATATAGCTGTGAATTATCTCCATTATTCCAATACCCAGTTCCTCATTGACTTGCAATAACACCACAAACCACAATGTTGCACAATACTGTTGACTTTAATGTGAGTCAATTTAAAAATTGTCTAGCTCCAGATAGGGCATGAAATCATCTGGATACATTGCAAGGTGAATACAATTCAAATGTGAATTCAAACTTCCACCATTTCAACCATTTCACTCTTCAATGTTTACTCAGCACTTCCTCCAGCACTGTCACTGTTGTCAGGTTGATGTTTTAAGCAGGGAATTAAAGCTACAGTGAAATTGGCCATTTTGAATCCAAAATGGATCATATACTGTAAGTGATTTGCGTATCTTGGCTGAGAAGTTTTAGGAAGAGACCACACGACCTGGTGTCATATACTGTGTTGAGTATATGAATCAGTTCACTTGTGCTACTTGTACCAAGTGAGGTCAATCTGGACCCTGCTCTGTCGTACGCCGCTTCCTGGAGATTGCCTCGCAACAACATAGGCACTATAGGCAATTCCTCTCCATTAACTGTCTGTTTACCTTTTCTCAAATGGACTTTCTTTCCCACTGCAATGTCCGACACCATTGCGAGTAATAATTGCTGATGATGAAATTATTTCAGTTGTCCACGAGAAGGAAGGATGTGAAACTTGGCTGTCTAGAGCATTTCTCATTACTTTTGTACATTTCCGGTTGATGAGCTTGGTGCTAATAGATATCTGTGAGGGTGACACTGGGAACCTATTCCTGGCTAAATAAAGTAATTTATTGTGGAATATGACGCATTAGAACACTGTAGTTGCAACGTTATTCTCCTGATGTGACGTGATTATAAAAACAAATGCTGGGAAAGAAGTGACTGTCTTCTTTGTCCCACTAAAACCACACAGTGGCGCTCGCTTAAATATGGATGTTATTTGGGCTGATATTAGTGTATTTTAGCCAAAGTTGAGAATTGATATTCAGATTTTGAAAAAAATTAAATTATAAAATATCCACCCCCCTTCCCCCACAGACAAGACGATAATGCTGATCGATTAGATTATTGGGTGACGGTTGATAGGCAGCAAAAATTTCATGACCGGTCCAGCCCTAGCATAGACTGATCTGTTTGCCGCAATACGGCATATTGGTTCACAGTATCGCCAAAGAAAACAAATTCATATTTGGGACTGCATCGTGATATATTTTGGAAATTGCCGAAGACGGGGCTAAACGATTTGGGAAAATAATCGAATTGTGATTTTATTTTTAAGATCAATATTGCGATTTAGTATGCAGTTTTTTTTTTAAAGTTCCTTATCTTCTGTATTATTCACTTGGCACAAGCAACAAATCATTCTATAGTCTGAGCAACACAACATTGGATATAGTCAACATATAAACTGCTCTTTCCTGTAGGCCAGGCCTACGTGTTATGATGAATAACACACCTTTATTTAACTATTGAATTGTAAAAAGAAAAACCTTCCATCACAGCAGAATATTTACTCATAACTTCAAGCCGTGTAATTGTTCCAATCTGAAAATGAACATTTAAAAAATATGCAGTGTTTCAGCAGAAATGTATTATTCTTTTTATAAATACGCTGCGCGCATACGTCCACATACACGGAGCACCGCTCTGTATGCTCAGGGACCGCTTTATTGTGTGTGTGTGTGTGTGTGTGTGTGTGTGTGTGTGTGTGTGTGTGTGTGTGTGTGTGTGTGTGTGTGTGTGTGTGTGTGTGTGTGTGTGTGTGTGTGTGTGTGTGTGTGTGTGTGTGTGTGTGCACACTTAGGGATATTCGGCTTTCGGGTGAAATTTCAGGATAAACCTAAAATACACTATAACCTTTACAGGTGAACTTAATTTGACCTTCTCTAAACTTTTGAATGCGCATGTCCAACTGTTCATTGTTTCAGTACTTTTTGCACAACTTGCTGTTCTCTCACAAGGAGCTGAAAGGAAAAATTCACAACAGGTGTTTGATCCATGAATCGACCAATACATTTCCTGGTTCAATTAGAATTGGTATTTAAACAGTCCTCTTCATCATGCTGTTCACATTTTGACATCATGAGACCAAGACGACACCTAACAACTGATCAACAGTACCTCACCATTGCGAGGCTTCAAACAGGATGTTTTCAGGGAAGTGGCCACTGAGCTTAGAGTGTCACAGAGTGTCATCAGCAGGTTGCAACAGAGATACAGAGAGACTGGAAGAGTCACAGAAAGGTATAGAAGTGGACGTCCTTTGGCCACATCCCACACTGATGACCGCTTCATTGTGAACAGTGCCCTGCGGAACCGGATGATGAATGCCACTCAACTCCAGGCACATTTAAGGGAGGTGAGAGGCACCCAAGTGTCACGTCAGACCATTCGAAACCGTTTACATCAGCGTGGTCTGCGTGCTAGATGACCTGCAAGGATACCTGACCACACCACCAGGCACAGCCATCATCGTCTTGCATGGGCCAGGGAGCATTTACACTGGACGAGGGACCAGTGGCCTCAGTGCTGTTCTCTGATGAAAGTCGATTCACGTTGAGCAGAAATGGCCGCCAACGATGTTGGAGACGTCAAGGAGAGCACTATGCATCAGCCGCTGTTGTCACCAGACGAGCCTTTGGTGGTGGTGGTGTTACAGTGTGGGCAGGTGTGTCTAGTCAATACAGAACTGCCCTACACTTTGTGAATGGTACAGTGACAAGCCCATACTACCTGAATAACATCATTAATCCAGTCAATGTGCCCCTGCATGACACACAGGCCTCATTTAATCTTCATGGACGACAATGCTCCAGCTCATCGAGGTCACATCATTAGGGAACGGCTGCTGGAGACTGTGGTTCCTCAAATGGAGTGGCCTGCACTTTCTCCAGACCTGAATCCCATAGAAAACCTATGGGATCAGCTGAATCGATGTGTAGAGACTCCTAACTCTGTACCCCAGAACCTCAATCACCTGTGTGTGTGTGTGTGTGTGTGTGTGTGTGTGTGTGTGTGTGTGTGTGTGTGTGTGTGTGTGTGTGTGTGTGTGTGTGTGTGTGTGTGTGTGTGTGTGTGTGTGTGTGTGTGTGTGTGTGTGTGTGTGTGTGTGTAAATATATATATGTGTGTGTATGTGTGTATATGTGTATATATATAATATATATATGTATATATATATGTATGTATGTATGTATATATGTGTGTGTGTATGTATATATGTGTGTGTGTGTATATGTGTGTATATGTATACATATGTGTGTGTGTGTGTCGCATATATATATATTTTTTTATCGCAGGCTTTGCAATTAGAAAATTGCAATTACTGTTGAATTGCGGTTGCGGTTTGAATTTGATTAATCGTTCAGCCCTACGCCCAAGCCTATTGCGAAATTATTCAATGGCCTTGGCAGGGATATTTTGACATTTATTTCAAGCTCTGCTAAAAAATATAAAACTCCCTACAGCTTGGTTGGTCAGATTTGTGCTACTTATGCACTTGGAAGCAACTTGATGCAGCTGGCATCGTTTTGCTAAACCCATTCGACTATAGAACATTCCACGAAGCACAATAGACAGTGCCACTGTCGAACGGGGCTTAGGTTAGCGAAAACCATGTTAGCCTGTTGGGTAAAATCAATAGTCCGCTGGATGGTTTTGTGCGTTCACTTAGGGGTGTGATATGATGATATTAGGTCATAACAATCAAAATGTCTCCACGATCTTTTTACAAAGAGATCGTTGGTATCATGCTACAGTGCACATTCTATCAGATGCAGTTCTATGGCTCATACATGCACGTTGTCAGATAAAGCTTAAATCACACAATTTTTCCTCGTCCATGATTTGTAAATCAGAAATCTGGTGGCAGAAAAAAATACACGGAACATATGCACGGCGGAGTTTCCCCCAGAAAAGTGTTTCGGCCCGGTGACAAGTATGGGCCAGGCGGCGTTTAAGAGGGTGATGCTGAGAGTGTCCCTGTTACGCATGGTGGTTTTTTTTTTTTGTTTGTTTCGTTCAAGGAAATTCAGTAAAATACAATTCTTATTTTGTTTAGATAAATAATTTGTTAACAAATAACTGACAGTTTGTATGAACCGGACATTACCTGTTGTATGGCCCGTCCCTTTTCTCTCATGGACTAGCGACCATAATGGGACATTGACGACGCTGCTGCTGTGGCTCGACCAAAAGGCGAGTCGCGCCGTTCGCACAGGAGAGGAAAAGCGTTGGCGCATCAGGCAGAGGATTTGAAGTGGCTCCAAACTATAATGTTAAACTGTTTCACACCAAAATTAGCGGGTTGACCCGGGTTTCAACCCGCTAAAAATAGGCGATTGACACCTTTCCATTGCCAGGAGAAATGCAATTTTTTTGTGTGTGCACAGCGGCGTCGCTCGCTTTGTTGGGGGTCCATGTGCCTTTTTATTTTTCTTTGAGCACCTGCCCCTGAAAGTCTCTGTACTGGACTGTGGAGGGAAAGGGAGACCTGATCACCAGTGGTTAATGGACAGCTCTGAGCGGAGAGGGGGAGAGCCTCCGACCTCTTCCTCCCTCTCCTCTCCTTCCGCTCCAGTTTCAGAACAAGGTAAACTGCACTTACACCGTTGAAATTTGGGGATTTTTCCTAGCGGATGAAAAAAAATATAATAATAATAACCTCCCCAAAAACCGGCTGCCCTCAATGTCAATCGCGATCGATGGGAGTCGATTGCCGATAGACGATTTAATCGTAAATCGGCCCAAGCCTACCACACTCACACCGTTTCACGGTCCCCCACACGGAAAAAAAGTCAGTAACTTCGGATTTTGGATTCTAAATGGGTTATGAGATAATGAAATGATACACCGATATTCCCGCCTATTTATGTGCCAGCCTGTTCACATCATAGCCGATTAAAGGTAGAGCTGATAAAACCCGGGTTTTTCCTTTCCCACTGGTGACACCCGGTTGTAAGCGGGTGTTATCGCGTTTTTGGTGCAGTGGGAAACGGGTATTAGTGAAGGCACGTGTGGTTTAGGTGGATAAATCAATCAGCAACTCGGGCATGGCACCCAAACCTGCGTTGCGATTCGGTCAGGTAGATACCGATCGTATAGGAACCAGTGAGCTAGTGGTCCCAGGAGCCCAACCCAATGAGATGTTTAAACTATCCAGCCGAGCTTGGTATACACTGGGGGTAACTCTGCATTGAGCACACAAACGGCTGTGGGAGTCACGGGGCTTTTTTCATTTTGTTCAATTAGTTAACAGCAATAAAAAAATATATGATCTAAAATAAAACACTACTTCTATTTTCTTTGTTTGGAGAAATTGGGAACGCTGGTCGAGTCGGCTCTGGCATCTTTTACGATGGGAACCAGCTCCGGAGCCAGTTTCTTTTCTTCTTTGTTATTTTTGGAAATGAATACAAGACAGAATAAAAGGATGATCCTATAACGTATTTGTTAAATATGCTCCAGAAACTTCTCACTTTGATAATAACATTAAGAGCCAAGCATGGTGACACTTTGTATGTTGCGCTGGTCGCATCCCGCCCCCCCCCCTCGCAGCGCAAATTGAAATTGCGGAAAAATATTCCATTTAGGGCGGAGCTTGCAGCTCGAGCCTCTCTTTATTTATTTATATACTATGTATTTAGCTATTTATTTCAAATCAGATTTTAAATGCATCCAAAATAGGTAAACAAGCGATTTACGAGTAACGTTAATAGGAAATAACATTACACAATGTATTTACAGATTTTGATAGTGAAAAAGTGAAAATCAAATTTAGCCATTTTACACGCCTTCCTTAGAGACACACCAGTATTAGCAAACAGTTCTTTTTTATTTTAGGTTTTGTGACGTTGTACGACTATATATTTTTTAAATACGTAAATAAGTTTGGTTATACTGTTCAGTAACATGCAAAAATGTCTTAAAAATCAACATGAAAAAGAATCGTGATGAGATCGCGATCCCGCCTGAAGAAAATCATTCAAGTTATGACCGTATGTATATGTATGTGACAAATAATCTCCTGAACTTGAACTTGATAATTGCGAGCGGTCTTCAAAGAATGATTATCCACATGACTGACGGTGTTTTCGATTCTTGACTGAATTCAACCAAACCGTACCAAACCTTATGTTTGCTCCCTGAGTTGTCGGAGCCCTGTTGCATTTTTCACGTGGTGTAAATCAGTTTTGTCATTGGAGAAATCAGAAGTGCTTGTTTTGGTGTAACTGATCTCGAGTCCAACCGATGCCAGATTTTGTAGCCCACGATTACCAATGTTTTGACCAATATTTAGTTAACAAGTGCAAAATTTTAAAATCAATTTAAAAATATATATATATTATGATAATATATATTATAAGTTTCTATATTTGAGAACATTTAACTTAGAAGCATATAAATAAATGGATTAAAAAAAATGTAAAGGATGATATCAAATTACATTTTCATTTGGTATTTTCTTTCTGAGTTCCAGTGAAGGCATCTACACTCTGAATCAAGTTAGTTTTCTCCAAGTTTCCCATGAACGCAGCATTGCTTCCTGTTTGGAAACCTGTTTCTAAATGCAAGTGTAAACATTAAAACATGGATGGATTTATAATGCCTAGTTTGCTGAGTAACTTTAAAGTAGTGTAAAACAGAAAAATACAGGATAAATAATCAATCATTTTGGTTTATTATACTTGTTTAAAAATTGGGACACATCGGCTGCATAACTGCCGATCCCGATGTGGTAAAAAATAAAAGTCAAATAATGGCCTGGCCATTATTTGACTTTTTTTTCGGGCTCTGAACTGATCTCCCTCAGGCAAATGCAGCGGGATCCTTGTCTTGTAGGAATGAGATTGAATAGAGGTATGAGTCGAGAACACACTCTACTTTGGAATGTGTATTCTCAGCTGTGGAGCCAAAACAACATAATATATCTATTCTCAATAGCATGTGAATATGCTTGTGTTTCTGAACAAGAATGCCTCATTAAGTCATGAATAATAGATTTATTTTTGTGCTTTGCCGACTTTGCAGAACAATCATCCAGGAAACATAAAGAAATCATGCGCTACTCTGCAAAATATATGCCCCCTCTCTCACTTTTTTTTTTCAAGCTGCTATTCCCAAAATATATTGGAAACGTCTGTTGTCTGGGGAATAGGAACTGAGACACATAGAATACAAACAATCTTTGATGTTCAGTGACCTGTCATTACCATTTTAGTTTTCAGGGACTATTGTAGCATACCCTATAATAATATTAAATAGCATATCAACTTACACATATCTGTCAAAACATAAATCTAAACATAAGGCAGGGCGAGTGAACTTAATCTTGGTCCCCAAACCATGACCAATAAAAAATATATACAATACTACTGAATATCAGGGAATTTTGAGGGATCGAGCCAGCCATATTCTAACTGGATTTTCATGCATTATTTCCTGCAGCCTGCACCATAATTCCATGCCGCGCAGAGTTTCAGTTAGAAAGAATTGTTGCTGGCCAACGTGTCCTGAAAGATTTTAATTTCCCAGACAAATGGGAGAGATTCCAGTCAAATATTATCTGTATTTATTGAGCTTAAACAATTGATAAGTAGTCTATATAGAGAATGACATCCTGAAGGCATGTAGATGTATAATATTTTTTATTGAACATTAAAAATATAATAAGTCCCGTCAGTTAACAGTTTTTTAAAATTAAAAAAATAAATATTACGAATGTTACTACTTGAAATCAAATCATTTCTGTTCGTGAACAATGAGCAACAAGTGCAGCCATATTTTGTTGGCCCCATTCGGTGTATCTCAATTTGCAAAATTTAGAGCATCTAGATTTCGAAAAGCATTATTTTAGAATGTCGCAGAAGGTGCCCTCGTCTTAGTCGTCTAGCGTCAGAAATAGGGTAAAATCTCAACCATGGAGTTGAAATTGTGGTTAATCTCTTAACGAGACTTTGACCAATTATTGTATTGCTTGGTCCAGCCTAATCGTTTACTCATTTTGTCAGAGTAGCTTAGCTTTGGATGAAAAGGATATAAAGGAGACCTACAGTATGATATATTGTTGACCACTGACACATGAAAATATGGTGATGCAAATTTCAGCTCATATCGCCCACCTTTAGCAATTTATTTCAAGTGAAATCAGAAAAGGGTGAAGTCAGTGTGAATAACATGGGACAGGACCTATCAGTTCTAATGTACATCTGTGTGTTCCGCTTACACTAATGATTTCCCTGCTTCTATGACCCACTTAGAACATCTGTCTCTCTTTCTCACATTCCAGCTCTAGCTCTGTCAACAGATATGTTCACAAAGCCAAATCCTTGCTCTAATTGAGTGCCCGCTGCTTGAAAGAATAACTGTCTAGCAGCATCCGCTGCAGAAGCAGCACACTGAGCGTAAGATCAGGCATTCCCTTCCTTCCATATTTCTTTTGTTTTGGAAGCAAATTGTATTTCAGTGTTTGTTTGGGGTTTTTTTTTTTTTTTTTTTTTTACAAATTAGTGTTCATCTCGAAACACGGTCAACAGACTATCTGGATATTATTAGAAGATTAGCAAACAGAGGGAGTATGGATGCATCCCTCATCCTTGATATGCATATCCTCAAAACTTTAATTTAGACAGCATGATACAGAATCAAACATTGGAGGGAATAACCTAGATTCTTTTCGATGCACAATTATCCGTTGTCATGCTGCTCAGCTTTGTAAAAGGTGGTCTTGACGACATCTTGAAAGCTGTGCTGTTATGTTATTCGGAGAACGGTAACTAGGTGTCGTTTTGTGATTACTAGGAAAGATTGTACAATGATGTATTGAGAAGATATCTGCAATGCCACAATTAATTGTCAGAAGCTAAGATTAAGATTCTTAATTCTCTGATATGTTCTCCAGTCCAAGTGTCGATGATGCAGAATTGAAGTACAGTAAATAACGTTTTTACTTTCTTAGACTTGAAATTAAATGTATTGGAATTTTAAGAAAATACCTGAAAACTATGCATTTTCACTATTTCTCAGGTCCTGTAACAGCAGATTGCTGGTACTTGTGAGATGTATCTCATCATGTTTACTTCTGCATTTCTGAACACATACTTTCAAGGACTAATTGGTAATATTATATTCTTCGTTCCTCAAATTGACCCTGACATACTGTATGAGTAGGGGTTTCTAAATGGCATACACCTATTGCTGACATAAGGGCTGTATGGCACTTTTTTACATTTTTTTCTATGATTATTTTTTTCAGTCAGTGTGCATTACTATAACAGGATAAAAACGATAGAAGCTGTGGATCAAAAATGCACAGGGACTACTTTTCAATGAGGCAATAAAAATAAGTGAAATCATAAATATATTATGTGTCAATTGTCCGCATCCGGACACGAACACAGCTCTCCATGCGCCGTGATCGCGGAGAGCTGTGCCCCGTTCCTCCAAATAGTTTCCGCCGCAAAATAGTCTAATTTTCGCATTGCACAGTCAAATCCGATTAAACTGACAAAACTCTGAGACGGGTACAGCCCTAGAAATAATTTTTAATAATCAGACACACAAAATAAATCCCCCATATGTTTAATGGACTGTCCCTCCCAGTAACGAGCAGAGCAACTGAAAAGCTTTGTTTCTCCAGAAGCCCTTGAACATGGCATGGAAGACAGTCAATGATTAAAACTAAACAATGATTATTTTGTTTATATTTCATATTACACACCGTACGCATTCCTGTAAGTTTCGCCTGCAAAAAAATTAAGAACAACCTTTTTTATTATATGCGGTGATGACGGTAATGAGATCAACCCCGCGGTGACATCGTCACAGCCCTGGCTGACATCACACTACAGCTGAGCTCGATTAGTCGATGGTCGAATGTTTGGTTGGAATGCTGTTAGTCGACCAAGATTGTTTGGTTGGGCGGTCCCCTTTTTTTCTTCCATTGTGTGCGCCTAAGGCCTGGCCGGCTTATTTATTTACCTCTTACTGCCTTGTATGTTCTTCGTGTATTGTTTCCCAGTTTCGTCACGAAGACCCTGCCAGACAAGCCATGTGCTTATAGATTATTTTATTCTAGAGTAATAGTTAAGTTATTTAATACATGTTTTCTTTACCAGACAGCAGCTTTTTTTATTGAGATATTTTATATTTCGTTGCACATAGTCCTATAGCCTTATTATACATAGCAGACCTTGATTCAAAGCATAACACATGAACATTTACTGACCGTTTGTTTCACTTAAATGACCTAAACTGGAAATGAATGGCCACTTTTAGGGCACCTATACATTCATCACTGCATTACAATTAATATTTGTGCTGTAATTTAACTAGGGCAGTTTTACTTGAACAATGGTGTTTTCCATAGCAAACTATTGGCCTAGCAATTTCATATATAGTCAAATCAAGTCAAATCTGTGTACATGATATAAATGGTACACATATATTTTCACATCCTGACTCAAGATTGAAATGGGGAATTCTGTGTTGACGAAATAATACTTCAGAAGTACTGCAACTAGTACTGAAGTACTAGTTTTCAAGCTTATTTGAATTTATTTAACATAAAATGTTTGTATTTTCTTTCCTTAGACAAACAAAGTTGTTGCTGTTGGATCTCTCACCTGCCATACACTGGGATCCAGGAGCTTAAGTCATAAATGACAAGGTAAGTCAGTCATCCTATGACCTTGGGGGCCGTAAAGCATCATATTAAATAACATGCAAGCTAAAGTTATGTTTGCTAGGTTGTATAGATTGGTCGTCCAAACTACATCTTAAGGTTCCCATGTTTTCACTTTCCTTTAAATGGTAATGGGATGCTGAGTTTAAATGACTCATACACAGCTTGTTTGGCTTGTGTATCATATCATATTAGCCTGCAGGAAAACCGGGTGGGGCACCCGTTCTTGTCAATAAGGTGGGTGTTGTGGATAACAACTCTCTCCAACCCTTATTATTCTCATTGAATTAGATGTGTTTAGATTACAGATGCACCGTGTGGTGTGGGGGTGGTGTGGTTTATGCAGCCACACCTGTCTTGGGTCTAGTATTTGGGCGCGGGATCAGTGGCTGTACGACTGTTGCTTGTTAGAGTAATCGACAAGCAACGAGTAACCCCCCCCCCCCACACACGCACACAGGAGAGGACCCTTGTCATGACATGCTTTACACCTGCTACCGGCTTGTTCCACATTGCCCACTCTCTACAATAAAACTGGTACTTTTCAACCCCATGTCTCTCTGTGAGAACCTACTCTCAGTCAAACACATCTCAAAATAAATAAGTGCTCCAGGTTACTGGTCAGAGCTTTTTTGTACAAATAAAATCCAGCTTTGCTTGGATCGGATCGCCCTGTGGCAAATGCCCTGCGGCCCGGCACTGGTCCGCGGCCAGGAGGTCAGTAACCTGTGCATTGGGGAAAGCACCGAAGTCACTTGTCAGATTTTCGTAATAAGTAACCATATTTGTTTTCAAATTAAAGTTTAAAAATAAATAAATACATAAAAAGCAAACCGCGACTGTAATTTTTCTTTTTCCTTTTTCAAGCGACTTAAAGTTGTGTATTATAAGCGGTCTGTCCCTCTGCAATCACTCTCCCTCTGCGCGTGGGCGGGCTTGCGTGGAGAGTGTTCGAGAGGGGAGATGCAAACACTGGCATGGCTTTACGGAAGAAACAAGTTATATATTTCTCCTTTCTCTCACTCTTTCTCTTTGAAAACATATCGATACACCGCAGGATATCGGTATACTGCCCAGCCCTTGCACCACCTGGCACAGAATCTGATATATCTGACACCGGTAGGCCGATCAAGCTGAAAACTGGCCAAATCAGGTCACCAGCCGATCGATCAGTGCATCTCTAGTTTATATGAATTGGTCCTCATGGATGAGAAGGGCAGTCTGCCTCAGATGTGGCCCAAACAATAAATAATCAGAGAGCTTCCAGAGATGGAGAGAATATATCCTATAATACCAAAATGTGTCCTTTAATAATAAGAATTTAATCGATAACATTTCAAATTAAACAATTAGCTGAAGGGGGGGAGGGGGGATTATCCATATTGCTAGTCAGTGAACCATCCATCCATACCAGCTGTTATTTTAGGGCAAAAAAATGACGTAGGATTGCTTTCAGGAAATTCCTTTAAATATGCATTGCTACCTCCGATACAGCCTAACATGCTGGATCGTGTCTATGTACTAGAATTGAGCAGATTTACCAATAAATCGTCTATTGGCGATAGACTCCATCGATCATGATGACGACGATTTTTTTTCATCTGCGAGAAAAAATCAGCATTGAAACGGTGTAAGTGCAGTTTCCCCTGTTCTGAAACCGGAGCAGAGAGAGAGGGGGCAGAGGCCACAATTATTAAATTGTGGCTGCACTTTAACAGTTTTTTTAAGGAGTTGTTATTTATTCCGAGTGAACAATGTGAGTTTCATGTCAGAATCAAATCAAATATCACACAACATTGACTTGTATAATGCACCTTCCTGCCTGATTTAATCTTATCTTAATATCAATTTGGATCTAATATTCAAATGTAAATCTTATTTATTTGCTTTTTTTTTTAACAAGGGACTGTGTGCTCTAGGCAGCTGTGCTTCAAATTAAATGTCCAAGCCTCAGAGAGGCGAGTGTACACTGTGCAAAGAGGATTCCATTAAGGAAAGCTTAAACATTTTTTTAAATGTAGTTGGTGTTCTTTAGAATAAAGCCATGTGCATACAACATAAGTTTCAAAGTCGTCAGATCGCTATAATGTTCAGACTACACAACTTTCTGTCTTGTGGTTTGCACACTACATGACTGACCGGCTACAGGGGGTCACACATTACAACATCTTTCACCAGGAGGAATTTCCCAAGAGTCTGCCGGGTCTCCAAACCACGGTATGTCACAAAATCACATGCGAGAAGTGACACAGGAAGAATTTAAGTGAGAAATATATTAAAAACCTAGAGAAGAAAAGTAAAATAGGTTGTAGGGCTGTAGGGAATTTTGTCAGTCGCTATGATTTGCCTCTGATCTGGGGCTTTGCTCAGTGGTCTCCAAAACCTGTTGGCGAGTGGAAAATCAGGCCAAAATCGTCTAGTCGTAGTCTAAACTCTGCATCAGAATCAACGGATGTTTGCTGGTTTTTGTTACGGGAAGATCATGTACTATAAAGGAAGCAGAAGTTCCAAGCACCTCCGAAGAAAAGAGAAGAAGTTACCCCAGTTTCACCATAAACAAAAAATCAGAACCAGAAAAGATGCAGTTATTTGTTGAGACTGGGCAAATATTAGGAGTTTCAAGATTTAGAACTTCATCTCAAGCATTTAGACAACATTTCAGTCATGGATTGGAATGGTGAAAGTGCAGTGTGATCCCCTTGGGCCCATCTGTTTTTGTATTTTCTAGCAATTGATGTTGAATAGACGTCTATAGGCGTAGGCTAAAAACTTGGCTGAGTTTTGGTCCAAAAGTGAAAGTAAGATGGACAAAATTGCCATTTTTAAACATATTTCCAGCAATGATATTTCACTTTTATTAGGGTTTTTATTTTCTCCGATGGTTAGTTGTAGCAAAACAATAACAATCGCTACTAACATTGTTGATCATCTCGTTCCAATGGCACCGTCAAGGGGTGGGATATATTAGGCAGCAAGTGAACAGTCAGTTCTTGAAGTTGAAGTGTTGGACACAGGAAAAAAGGGCAAGTGTAAGGATAAGAGACGTGACAAGGACCAAATTGTGATGGCTAGACGACTGGGTCAGAGCACCTCCAAAACGACAGGTCTTGTGACGCGCGTGGTGAGTGAAGTCGAGCCCATCTTGTCCCATCCCACAGAAGAGCTACTGAAGCACAAATTTCTGAAAATGTTTATTGCTGACTATGATAGAAAGGTGTCAGAACACACAGTGCAGAAAACAGTCTGTGCCTCAATGATCGGAGCTGTTCTGGCGGCACAAGGGGGATCTGTTTTAATGTTGTGGCTGATCAATGTGTCTATGTCTACATCAGAGTTTCGGTTAGAAAAAGTTGGTGGTCAACGTGTCTATTTAAATTTCCTGGACAAATGGGAGCGATTCCGGTCAAATTGTCTGCGTTTTTTGAGCTTAAAAACAATTGATAAGCAGTCTATATAAAGAATGACATCATGAAGGCATGTAGAATATATGTATGTATAATATATTTTTATGTATGTATAATATATATTTTTTTATATTAAAAGTAAAATAAGTCCCGTCAGTTAACGCTATTTTAAAAATAAAAAAATATATATTACGAATGTTACTACTTGGAATCAAATAATTTCTGTTCGTGAACAATAAGTAACAAATACAGCCACTTTAATTAACATTTCAGTAAAATAAAATTTTGATCAAACCAAAAACAAAATAAACATGGCAAGTAGTTCCACATAAATAATAACGTTTGTGGTGTTGTCTGTGTTCATCGGGACGTCCTGTCAACATATTTTAAATAATTAATATTTTCGTCTGCTTTGGGTCGGAACTGGAGTATCCAAAAAGAGTGTTTACAAGGCAACCTGTTCACGAGGGAGGGGGCTGGGCTTAGTTATATCAATAAACGTGATTGGTCAGAGGTGAAACTTTCAGATCAGCTTTAGATTGTCTAAACTGATTGGCTTCCCGTTTCAACTTGTGAGTGCAGAAATGAACCGATCTACAGACTTTTTTTTTTATGGATATGACCCCCCCCCCCCAAGCACTAATTCAAACTGTGCTTGGATGGAATTATTGTCACCGGACATTATGACCGGATGGATTTAAATATGTTGGACTTGAACCGGTTTTTCCGGGCAAAACTGTGTGTGTGTGTGTGTGTGTGTGTGTGTGTGTGTGTGTGTGTGTGTGTGTGTGTGTGTGTGTGTGTGTGTGTGTGTGTGTGTGTGTGTGTGTGTGTGTGTGTGTGTGTGTGTGTGTGTGTGTGTGTGTGTGTGTGTGTCATTGATAATAACAATATTTATTTTCCTGTTCTTCCAAGTAATTCAAATCGCACAAACACAAGCCATTACAATATTCTCATATTGAAATGACCTCAAACTACAACCCCTCCTTTCGGGCTCGGCAATGTGTAGATACAGCAACAAACAACAAAAGAATAATCAATATCTTATCATATCTATGATAAATTATCACCCAAACAAAAAGCATCAGCTACATTCGGGTAAGGCTCTTTTATTTTTTTACACCATTCAGCCATTAAGTGTACCTCATGGGTTGCACCCTAATGAGGTGTTTTTATCGATTGGATCTTGATCTGTTATCTTGATTAAAACATGAGTTAAGTTAACCTTCACTGGGATTTTGATGATTTTCCTGTCATAATAGAGCGTCACGTTATAGCTGGGCTTACTGCTGTCTTGGCTAGGGCTCTCTTTTAAAACTTGTTGAATTGCTATAGTTTACATACAAGCTGCTTAGGCCATATATAATCTGTCTGAAACCCTGTTTACCTCTGAGTTTAACGGCGCTGTATGTTAAACACCAAATACACAACTGATTTTTGGATCCAATTAGGCTTTCCCAGCCAGTGTTTCAACTGACATTGAAGTATTGAGAAAACATGGTTCACTGTTGTCTGTAATATTCAATGGAAGCAGCATTTGCCGGGCTCAGAGCAAGAAGACTAATAAGGGATGCTATCTTGTGGATAGTTATAAACCTTGTCTTTTTTTAGTCAAACTGTAGTCACTCACAATGATGAGATAAAACATGAAATTAAACATCCAATATAATCAAGAAATATTTTGATGTACCTTGGTCAAGGAGAATTAACAATATGCTGAGAAAATAAACATTTCACATGCGGCACATCCTATACCATGTAGGCTGTAGCCAGTTTTTGAAAGGAAACAGTACATCTTACAAATTAGATATAAATCGCTTTCTGAAGAAAATGTTTGTACTTGCTTGTTGAACAAAAACGCACGGCACTATATTTCCTTAAAGTATACAGCATTATCTACGGAAAGTGTACTGTACCCTCTCCTGGTTTGTTTTGACCAGGTCATAGCAGACATACTGCTCCTATTGGTCAAAAATCACACCTTGTGCATTTTACTGTGACGTGCAAAAATTGCTGATGATCTGTATCAACATTTTGGATTATTAATGCACATTTTTTTTTCCAGTATAAATCAGGGCTTTTCACAAGGATATGGAGCAGTGAGCTAGAGGTGTCCGGGGGCATTCCATCATCTACACTGATGTTAATTATTGCATATTTTAATGAGTTTGCCTACCTGAATTAGGCTTCTTGTGCGTTGAAGCCCACACAGTCTGTGAATATCTATTAATATTTAAAACCATGACTATTCTTAACTGATCAGAGATTTTGTAATTAAAAATCATCAGACCTTATTTATTTGTTTATTGACACCTTCACTGTAA
Organism: Zeus faber; assembly: GCF_960531495.2. Taxonomy (NCBI): domain Eukaryota; kingdom Metazoa; phylum Chordata; class Actinopteri; order Zeiformes; family Zeidae; genus Zeus; species Zeus faber. Next base: position 7,953,053 of record NC_137204.1, read on the forward strand.
GGTTTATCAAGACATGCCACAATGATTAATTTATTGTTTTACTAGAAACATAAATGCACTTTTGTTAAACGAAAATAAACAAGGTTATTTCATGGGCAACATTTATTTATTTATAAAATAAACCTATGGCAAAAATAACTTAAATAACAAGTAGTACATTAAGTAAGTATATTTTTCAAGTTAGTTTCGGAGACTTTATGACTACCGCTTTAAAGCAAATATCCGCCATGATCCGACAGATCCCGTTCCAGAGGAGAGGAGTGATTTGGCACTCGCTTACACGCTGTTCTGGTCTGCCACTTTCTGGATGCTGTTTTGAGCAGTTGGCAGTATGCATTAGCAGTTAGCCGTCACTGAGCGTGAATGCATGGTGCGTGTAAATAAAATAATTTTTCTTATTCATTACATATCAGGGAGTCTCTTGCGACATGTTTATCGTGCATGCCCCCCCCCCCCACACCTTTTTAGGAAGAACCTTCGCAATCTCCATAGGTAACGACTCATCCTCTACAGCTGAATTTACCTGTGGTGTACCGCAAGGTTCCATTTTAGGTCCAGTATTATTTTTTTAATCGGTGTGCTACCTCTTGGCCAAATTATCCAAAGACACAATGTCTCTTTCCATTGCTACGCAGACAATACCTCTGAGACCTGGTGACCCAAACAGACTACCTGCTGTTGTGGATTGTCTCAGTGATATCAACTGTTGGATGGCACAGATACTTCTTCAACTCAATAATTCAAAATCAGAAATCATACTGTTCACTCCACCAAATTCTACCAGTCATATTGAGTGACCTTGGCACCCTGTCCACAAATATTACATCTGTTGCCAGAAACTTGGGAGTACTGTTTGACTCTTACCTAAACTTTGAACAACAAATCAAAAAAAATTATCCAGTCCTGCTTCCTTCAACTGAGAACCATTTCAAGAATCAAACCAATACTACCACACAGTGACCTGGAAAAAGTAATCCACGCCGTCATTTTCTCACGATTAGACTGCTGTAACTCCCTCCTTTCTGGCATCAACCAAAAGTCACTCTCTCGCCTCCAACTAGTTCAGAACGCAGCAGCGCGGCTTTTTACCGGTTCCAGAAGACATCACATCACCGCAATCTTGGTTTCTCTCCATTGGCTCCCTGTTCCGTTCAGAATCGCTTTTAAGATTTTTCTGATCACTTTTATAGCGCGTCTGGGTCTGACTCCAAGCTACATAACAAGATATGTGAACCCCATATGAGCCAGTACGCAGCCTTAGATACTGGCTGTTCCAAAGTCTAGACTTAAAACTAAAGGTGACCGTGTCTTTTCTGTCAGCCCCCCTCGGCTTTGGAACAGCCTGCCTGAGGAGATAGGGCTGGCTGAGTCAGTGACTTCTTTTAAATCACTTCTCAAAACCCATTTTTATGGATCTGCTTTTATGTGATGTTGCCCCCTTTCTTTATCTATTTTATTTTTTCCTTTTTTGTTTATTTATATTTTTTCCTTTTATTTATATTTCTTATTATCAGATGGTATCTACTTTTTGTCTCTCTATCCGCTTTTACATTTAAATGAATTTATTTAATTGCTGTTTATTAATTTTCCTTTGCCTTTTAATTTCAAGCTCTGAACACTGCTTTTATTTCTCTGTCAAAGCACTTTGTAAACTCGGTTTTTAATGGTGCTTTATAAATAAAGATATTATTCTTATTACCGGCACTAATGCATCTTACAGATGGCACTGCTGTAAAAGCACAATATAAATAAAGATAATTCATTCATTCATTAATCCCATAAATGTCTAAAGGTCTCCATAAACTTCAGTAGACTTTTCAATACTTAATGGACAATCGTCAAGTTTCTGCCACCGGTGTTTTCCAAGGCAACCTGTTTAATGAGGAGGCCCCTGTCTGTGCAATCAATGCAATTCCTAATGTGTTAAGAACTGAAGACAACTCTCTACTCAGCAGGACACTAGGATGCAACCTCTTAGTTGAGCGCATGCACACACATTCCTATAGAGCATGTTGGGGCGGGACGCTGATACAGATATCATCACGCTCGCATTGTTTTGAAGCAGACGCTAGTGGTCATAAATGTACACGCATAGAAAATCACAACTTGTTAATCAAAACTCTTTTATTAGAATCAAAAATGAATATAATAAAGTAGCCGGCTAGACTTACATGAGTAGTCAGCTGTTGTGGAAAGCTCTTGTAAATGTGGCATTTAAATGTTCCCCTCCATGCACTTTATTGGCAGTTCCCATTTGGGAGATTCATCATGTTTCTTTTATTTTCTTCAAACAGGTTCATGGAATACAGCTTACTGAGACTGTGAAAAGTTGTCCAAATGCAATGGATATGGAGTAGAATCTTGAATATTCATTTGAGCAAGTGGTTGTATCACATGTTAAAATTACAATTACATGCAGTCCAATTACATGCCTTTTTTTAAACGTGGCTAACCTTGGCCATATCTAACATTTGGCTCGATGTTGGTATGTCAGTGTTGGTAACATTCTACACATTCCTAGTGACTTCATTATTATGTATCTTTGTAATACATACAGTTACATCATTTTAACCTTACTCATGGTAGCTAAACTACTACACAATGTAATTTTCAGTCTTACTGATTTTGACTCTGTAATTTCTCGATGAACGTGGTGTAATGCGTTATTTCACATTCTAAGCAGTGGCATCATTGAAACGGTTTGTTTTAGTACATAGTAAATCGTGAGGATTAAATAATGTCTTAAAATGTTGATCGATTGACCTTGTTTCTTCCAATGTTGATTGAAGAAGACATCCTGACCTGCACCGCATGGAGCTGCTAGTACATTTACACGTATATACACTTTATTTGTAAAAACTCTACTAATACTGGGGACTAATACTTAGCTCTTTACTTGGCATGGATTCTTCAAGATGTTGGAAACACTCTTTTGACATTCTGGTCCATGTTGATACGATTGCATCGCTCAATTACTGCAGATTTGTCAGCTGCACATTCATGCTGCAAATCTCAAAGTGTTTTATTGGATTCGGATCTGGTGACTGGGAAGACCACAGAAGAACATTGAACTCAGTCACGTTCATGAAACCAGTTGAAGACGATTTTTGCTTTGTGACATGATGCATTATCATGCTGGAAGTAGTAGTTAGAAGATGGGTAAATTGTGGCTATGAAGGTTGCACATAGTCACTCACAATACTCAAATAGACTGGCATTCAAGCAATGATTGACTGGTATTAATGGGCCTAAAGTGTGCCAATAAAAAATATTCCTACACTATTACACCACCAACAGCCTGGACCGTTAACACAAGGCAGGTTGGGTCCATGGATTCAAGTTGTTGCCGCCAAATTCTGACCCTACCGTCTTTGTGCCTCAGCAGAAATCGAGATTCATCAGACCAGGCTATGGTTTTCCAGTCTTCAACTTGGTGAGCCTGTGCGGGTGCAGCCTCAGCTTTCTGTTCTTGACTGACAGAAGTGAAACCCGACGTGGTCTTCTGCTGTTGTAGACCATCTGCCTCAAGGTTCCACGTGTTGTGCATTCTGAGATGTTTTTCTGCTCACCGCGATTGTACAGAGTGGTTATCTGAGTTACCGTAGCCTTCCTGTCAGCCCGAACCAGTCAGGCCATTCTCTGTTGACCTCTCTCATCAACAAGGTGTTTCTGTCTGCAGAACTGCTGTTCACTGGATGTTTTGAATTAACTCTAGAGAGTGTTGTGCATAAAAATCCCAGCAGATCCCAACAGAAATACTCAAACCAGCACGTCTGCCACCAACAATCATACCACGGTCGAAAACACATAATCACATTTTTTCCCCCATTCTAATGGTTGATGTGATTGTTAACTGAAGCTTCTTACCCGTATCTGCGTGATTTTATGTATTGCACTGCTGCCACACGATTAGGTGATTCGATAATTGCACAAATAAGTAGTTCTTCCTAATAAAGTGTTAAGTGAGGGTATCAAAGCAGGAATAATATTATTATTATGAAATATTATAATGCTTTGATTCCAGCAAGCACAATTATCCCTCTTAATCCAACATTAGATTACAGGGTCTAGATTACAGAGTCAAATACCAGAGTAGCATGGAATATCACTTCTGTGTAATAGTCTGCCGCTTTTAGTAAGAATATAATATACACTGGATAATACCACTGGAGAGGAGGCATCTTGTAGGTCTGTCGGTAAGATGTTCTCACAGAACATTTTTGATTCATTTCAAGGAGACCAACATTTTGAGTTGCAGTTTTGAATGGATTATTTTGGATTTTTCCCATGTGCATGTCTCGTATTTTGACAGTTACAGGACAAATGAATTCAGTCAAAGGGTGAGATGTTGTGTCGTATTAACGATCATTATCTTAAACTGGCAATTAAATTTTTATAGTTACACTGTTGTTAATTTCTTTATGGGCTTTTCCATTCTTCGGCATGGGTATTAGTAGATAAATATAGCTGCAGGCAGCAATACACAGGGTCCAGGTTAGAAATGTAATGTACATATTTCAGGTTTTGGAGGTTCCGAGGTTCCCGAATCTGTGCTCTGTGATCATATGCGAGGATGTTTGTAGCAAACCGAGGGACTCTATCCTACCATAGATTCTTTCTTTAATCACCGGGGGGGCCTCATCCTTGCCGCACGCTGCCTGGCCGGAGAGCGCTGTGGCAGGGGAGAGAGCGGAGGAAGCACCGGCGCTCCTGCTGCACAATTGTCTGTTTGTGTCACATGGTTGTTTCTCTGCTCTGTACGATTGGCTTTTCATGTCACATGTTTGAAGTGACGTACATACACAGATTTATGTATTTATGGAGGTTTACAAAGGTTGTCAAACTAACATAATTTTAGTTTTGACTTCTTTCCTTGGATTACATTTTCAATAAGTTACGTTTCCAAGAAATACGAAAACCTTTGTGGTATTTCTGTGAGTAATTGCCATATCACGGCTTCTAATTTTCCGATGCCTTCTTAGATCTTGAACGCATCACTCATTCGCTAAGTTCGGGGAACTCGATGTGGTCACGCGTTTCTGTGGATTAATGATTTTCTGGATTTTTCCATGAATCAGGCAAAGTAATGGGGACCAAAGAGATAAAATATAATTTAAACAGATCCACAGACATCTTCCAGTTAAGAAGGTTAATAAACACACACACATACACGCCTAGCTTGTAATCTTTAACCACAACAGAGCAAGGAGTCTACACCGCATGCTGGACACGGTGCGAATGTACATTCTGACCCATAACCTGCACATCTACATTTACGAACGTTGCCGTGTCGGTGATGCGGTGAAGTTGAACCACGAGATGTTTGTGGCGTAACAGTCCAAAGAGACGCCAACTGTGTTCGTAGCTTCTGTAATTGTTCTGTTCCAGATACTTTATGCCCTGTTCCAGATAGTTTGTCGTGTCGGTGACTCACGACCACCTGGATACTTTGGGTCAAATTTTGTCCATTTTTCATCTAGACTCTGCTCCGTATGTGGTTCGATTTGGATGAAAGTTGAACCGCGAGATATTTATGATGTCCCGGTTCAAACGAGACGTAAACCGCGTGCGTAGCTTCCGTCATTGTTCAGTTCCAGATGCTTTTAGCCCCTTTCCACATAGTTTGGCGTGTCGGTGACTCACGACCACTTAGATACTTTGGGTCAAATTTGGTCGGTTTGTCATCTAATCTCTGCTCTGTATGTGGATCGATTTAGATGAAAGTTGAACCACGAGATGTTTGCGACATCCCGGTTAAAACGAGACTTCCTCTGTTTCAGATAGTTTAAGCCCGAAATTCTTCAGACCTAAACTCGACAACTTCCAGATCTTCCAGACCTATGAATTGGAAAGTGGATAGGGTACTCTGGGCCATTTGCACTGTAAAGCACTGTCAACATCCCATGTAACTGATTTATGATCTATCTAATATATGTAAGAAGTCAAGGACTTAGGAGGGAACAGCACCCCGACTTTTCTCCAAATACCAGTGGCTTCATCTTTAGACATGGTGATCTTTAGACTGTGCTTATGAGTCGGGTTGGGAGACTTAAAGAACTGGCAGATCCTAATCTTCAGACTAGGTATGTCACATAAAATTATAGCTTTCAACTGTCACACAAATACTTAATTAACAATTGAATTCTCTTTTGTTCATTTTACGTCACTGTCGTAGTACAAGCCTATAATTTATGAATACACATCCACCTTATGAAGAAGAGCCATTTTATTGAGATTCAATATTGGAACACAAAAGTTGATTTGGAAAATGCCCCTACACATTCAATTTATTGAAACATTTCTAACATTGGCTCAAAATTCCTCTACAATTTAACTGAAACATGTGATTGTTGTTGTTTTTTGTGATGATTTTGTATGAGACTGGATCAGTTAACTACTATCATGCAATAGTTGTGACAGCTCTAGTTCAGACATGGGGCATAAGAAGGATTTGTATTTCAAAACCAAATCAATCTTTTCATAGGTTTTATTCTATGTTGAATGGGTTTGAGCCAATGCCTGTTGGGGGGGGGGCTTTTAATCAGGCTATTGACAACCCATGCTGCTTTCTGTTTCCTTGCTCAAGTTAGGTAACAGTTTTGTCATGGATAACCTTTAAATACGAGGAGCTGTTTGGTTCTTATTTATTTTTTAAACTCTCATTGTGTATACTGTCAGCTGAGGGGGGAAAAAAAGGTGAATGAACATAGACATTTTGAGAAGGTAAAGGGCATAATTAATGTCTTCAGCGCCACAAGATAAACAGTACTTCACAATGCCAGTGAATCTTTTAATATAACCTATATAAAACTTTTTGGTGGAAGTAAATTATTCATAATGTGCTAAACCTTTTTAAATTGTACATTTCCATTGATATGTAAGTGATTTAATGTAGTCAATAAATGATGTTGCATATAAAAATTTTATATTTTTAAATATTAAAATTGAGTTATAAGGCACCTGCATCTCCAAGCTTATAAAGAACACCTAATTCCTAAGGGTGCTGTGCGACGATTAAAGATTGTTCTTGTTCTTCTTCTGTTCTGTTCTTCTAATTCGGAATGCAAAACTGCAAAACCTTCACCAGTCGACACATGTTGCATGTGACATTTTCGAAATATAATATGTATCATACACTAGCAGTTGTAGTATACTGACTTATGTCTCCATAATACATTGGCTTATATATTATTTTTTTGTTAACCATGAAAAAAGAAAAGCAGGTTTATTTGTCTTTGCTTACAGACAATCCTTAAATACAGATCATTGTCTGCAGTCAGAACCAGATAATTAAACTACACTAAAGCAAAATATCAGTGAGTTGTGATAGCTTCAGTGCAGAGCACACTCTGCAGGACAATATTCTTAAGGACAAGGAATTTGTTCTTGCTCCAATTTGGAGTCAGCACCTATTTTCAGCTGAAGTAAACCTCACATCGTCTGCTCGTCTACTGCGCTCTTCTGCTCTGCCTCAGCCCTTACGTCAGCCTTCACGTCGGCATTCACACATCGGAAGTGGCTTCTAAGGCGACATTGTTGGTTCTTAGACAGTTGTGGTTGCCGTTATAAGAAAAATTAAACATGTCTGCAATTTCAGCATTTGCACGGATGCTAGAAGAAGGGCCACAAATCAACCCCGACTGACAGTAAGAGTAGAGACCAATGTGCCATAACTTTATATTTTGTTGTTTTGGCTTTTTGAAAATAGTTCCTCAAAGTGTGGAATTTGTTTATTAATCGAATTAAGTAAAGTTGTCATTACTATTAAAAGTATCAGATAGATATGGTGGATGCCAAATATAATCCAATATATTGTTATTCCACATTTCAAATTTGGTCCCTTTTCACAGTCCACATTTTTGGATTTAATCAAACGATTCCACCTCACATTTGTGTGCCCTACAATGGAGAGGTGTGCTGAGAGTTTCACAAGTAAAATTTGGAATGGTTGATTTTGAACAATTTCCCATATAAATTAAGTGAGCTGGGGTTAAAATACCATTTCTGTGAGACTGTATGTGATTGAAATATTATTTTTGATTAGCTATGGTGACTCCTCCAAATGATTTCTCTACAGATCCCTGTGTAACACCCTCCAAGGTTATTGCTAATATTCTATGGCTTTTAATATCCAACAGTCGCAAGCATTTTTGTCAGCAAATGGATATCTAAAATCAGCAAGTGATACATGCTAGAAGGTTGATATTGGCCACAATCACATTTAAAATTAATTTTGAATAGAATACATTCCATCTATAAGCATGCTGACATATACAAAGCAGCGAGGGCTGTGGCTTTCTTTCATAGGCATGGTGATCTTTAGACTGTGCTTGGGAAATGTCATTTATTTATTGCATTTTCTTATGTAGGAGGTCGGTGAAGCTAGAAGCATACTTTATGTGAATCTGGTGTTTGGGGAATTTGTATGTGCAAATGAGCCCTGTTTTGACCCAAATGGTGTGTCGCATTGAGTTTGCTCCCCATAAATCGTAAATCACAACTGTCAAACTGTCAAACTTTTTGCATACAAGATGTCTAGAACTGTTAAACAGGAAACAGAAGGTGGCCAATCACAATTTCCAAGTGCACTTAAATAAATATTCTCCAACATAAGTTGTGGATTTTGTTTTGCAGCATGCTGTTAGAGCAGAAATGGCACCATGCGATCTGGGGCAAATCACTGTCTGTCATAATCGCAATGATGATGACCTGACCCTCTTACATGGAACACTACCGACTGCTTTCTAATTTGTCATAGTGAACATATTTTTAATCTTTTTACAATGTTGGTAATCCCATCTAATATTCTCAGCTGCACAGTGCAACAAAGGCTTACTTTCTTTACATAATGCTCCCACTATTCCTCACAACACACTCATAATACGACAGCATGTGGTGCTTGCCCACGTTAGCTGTGGGCTGAAGTAGTACCATTGGGCCAATAATGAGTATCTGCATGAAATTAATTCCATTCATTCCAAGCGTTTTATAAAACAGTGAATCTATTCAACATGTTGCATTTATTTAAAAATCAGAAGTAGCTCGGCATTTGAGGGTCGCTCATGTAAAATCAGTGAAGTGTCCAGTCCTTGGCGGCTTCCATGGCGGCCTTTTGCTTGGTGTATGAATGTGTATCTATGAGCAGCCCATGAGAGGTTATTTAAATGCAGTTTATTTACCTTTTTGAAAATTCTCATTGTTGATTTGTCATTGAAAATTGAATATTTTACTTAAATATAGCTTGGCATGATGAACCCTAAATGGTGAAGTAGGGGGTTGATTCTCGTGAATAAGATCTGGGAATAAAGATCCAACTGTGTGTATGGTTCCAAGCCTGTGATGTAGGTCAACACATGAACAGTCACTAAGCACCTTGAGATGGCTTCATATGCTGCTGCACATTGAGGTTACCTTATCACTGTGTATCAATCTCACGGGGATCCATGACATCTCAATAACCTCCGACTGCATTCATTTTCCTGGGAGCGATGAGTGTCTAAAGAAATAATGTGGGAATGATTCATCAGAGTAATTATGCCAGGCATTTCAAAGGGAATTAAACTGACAGCAATAAGCCGTTGTGCCTGATAGTATAAATGCTTTCACTGGAAAAATATAAGGGTGTAGGGCTTGGTTTTAGCCAGGACCTCACGATCAGTTCATATCATGATACGTTGTAATACGATAAATATTGAGATACATTGCAATAGTTAATTAACTGAAAATTTTAAAATAGACCTAAAAATCCGCTGCGTAGTATCGAGATACGGGAAGTTTTGCGATACGTTAAGTATAGCAATTAAATTTATGTCACAATAATTTTAAGTAAGATAAAATCTATAATGACAATTAGAATTGAAGTCATACCCCTAAAATGAGAAGCAAGAAGTGAATCAGTTTAACCCAAAGCTTTTTTTTTATTTATTTGATCCAGTTGTACTGAATTTAGATTGGGGCATTGCATCAAACTTCTAAGAGTAGGAGTGCTGATCTAGTATCAGTTTCAGTCACTCTGTCAGCCTCCTTGTGATGAGGAAAACCGGATAGATCATCACTCCTACACTTGGGCATTGCATTGTAGTAGTATTATATGATTCTGCAATATATTTCAATGTGTTTTTAATATCTCATCTGACAGCTGTAAAAAGTTTGAAACGCATCTTTTTCTGGTCTTCCGTCCACATTAAGCTTAAAATGCTGACGTCATGACGTCAACTTGCGCATGCGTTAGGAACCTACAAGTGATGGCCGACGACCAGTTTGTTCACGTGCGGTAAATACTGTTCAGTTTAATTAGATGTTATAAAGTAATTAAATTCGTTTGGCGTGTCTCCATTAAAGTTCAAGTTTTTCCAACTTTAGGATTCGCGCCCATACCATATTGTGTATGTACATTATGATCACTGACACTGCACCGTTGTTCTCACTTTCACACCTGATTTTACTTCTAGGGTCCAATAAAGTTACGTTTGTCATCAGATTTTCTCTCTCCGCCTCGTGATTTGGACATGTTGGGAATTGTAAATTACTTCAGATGTTAACTGCATTACGATAACACTGCATCATCACGCTTGTAAACAAAGTCAACTTGTTCCATTGCTGCTGATTTCCTGCGCATGTGTATTAAAGAAATGGAAGCATTTTTGGCCGTTTTTATATAAACCCGCTTTAGCCTGGACATGACCTATATCTCACAGCCCTATGAATAAAAAAATAAAGTCAATTCTCGTCAGAGTATCGATACAATATTGTGGGGGGAAATATCACCATACTATGCTGTATCGATTTATTTTTTTCCCCCACCCCTGTCAGGGTGGTTATTATATATTTTTTGCACATTAATTCAAGTCTTATTTTGATTCTCAGTGTGAATTATGAAAGTTTTACCCAGTCCCAGCTAGTGAGGAGGTGGGAAGATGCAGTAAAAAGGGAAACTCTGTGCTTGTCACCCGGATCAGATTACCAGCCCTCCTCTCACTATTGGTTCAAAGAAAACAATCGTGGTTTGTTTCCTGGAGTCACGCACACCGTTGAGATTAGGGGAGGGGGACAAGGGTGAGAACTAAAACCTGAGGAAGAGAGAAACTGGAGAAGCAGGTTCCACTCTGTCATCCACTGCTGCCGTGAATTCTTATTATGAGGTTTATCCCTCTCTCCCTAGTTCAGCTGCTCCTCACTGCTTTCTTTCCCTGTTCCGTCAAACCTTATGCGTCTCCATAACCCTTAACCTGTAAACATTATCTTGTGGTCACCAGGACGGCTGGAGCTCTAGGCAAAAAAGGCAAAAGTCATCTTGTTTACTCTTTATGGTGTGTTTGTTATGAGACTAACCACCGCGTCTGCCTGAATCTGTGTTTTGCTTAGTCAGAAGCTGAGCTGTGGGCCTCTCGAGCCAAGTATCCTACTCTGCATTATTTAGGAGCTGAACACTTTACTGTTGTTTCCACTGGAATGTGATGCTGTGAATTAGTAGCACGGAGGTAACACACCAGCAGGGACCGGTGATTACGACTAAACTTCAACAACATATGCTCCATTTTTGTGACAATACAGCACAAACATGAAATGGCACCTACAAAACTATGAATGAGAAAAAATTGAAATTTCTTATCCAATTCATATGAAAACAAATTTGTATAGGCAGAAATTGCATAGGCTAAACCTTACAATTTTACACATCACCTAAAATTATTCAAAAAGATGGATAATGATAAGATCTTGGCCAAATAGGTAGACTGCCATTTGTCGGTAACATTTGCATTTGCAATGTGGGGACAGTTTACTGACCAACCTAACAACCAGCTTGCTTTGATCAGTTGTCTGTGTGGTGAGTGCACATTTTTCTGAGATGATCTTGATTATCAATGCTTCTTGTAAACTTGACCTGGAAAAGGGGATGTTTTCAATGATTAACTAGGTCTACTCCCTGGATTGTCACTAAAATGTAGTTATAGCTGAAATGCGTAGTCCCTGCCCTATATTAAACCTACCAGCGTTTAGAATCGTTAACCGTTTCAGTCCTTCTTTCTCGGTTAATTCCTAATGAAATACAGAAACAAGTGAAGGACAATTCTGTGGCATGGAAGTCATTGCTCATAGTCCCGTTTAGATAGTCATAGGTAGAGAAAAGCTCCCATGCTTTTGTTTAATTGTGTTTTCTTTTCCCTATTTAAAAACTATTTTTAGACCTAACACAATTTCTGTGTAATCTATCCTATCCATTCAGAGATATAAAGAGTTAGACTACCATTATGCAGCAGCTCAGAGCGTATTGGCTTCTGGCGCTCTGCCCTGTCTTGAGGAAGTGGCTTTTTCTTTCCTCTTCCTTGACACACTGAGACAGACTTGACACAGACTGAGGCAATTCGACAGTATCCAGCAGACCCTGCATTGTTTTGCTAGAAGGCACAATTCAATACCACAATAATTGATGGAGAATTATGTTGCGTAATGAAGAATGAATTAAATGATTGAAAGTTCCTTTCATAAAAATGTTGATGGTTCTATACTGATTTATATTTTCCTGAATCGAGCAGATGAGTTTTACCAGCTATAAATAAAACACTGCCTCCTCCTGTCAGGTGATTTAGTTGCACTGGCATATAGTCCCATTACTCTTTACTTCCTGAGAACAGTTTGGGTCACAATCTATTCAACTCAATGAACTTGAAGTAGGTCAGTTAGTCCCAGTTGGCTGCAGTGCAGAGACACAACCCGTTTTGGAAAATCAACATGAAGGGCTCAGAAAATGTCATGCTTTCTGTTTATGTATAATATATTGGTTGTATTTGAATACTTTTCAGCAAAGCCTTACAATATATTTTATAATAATATTCTGTAGCCTTAGGTTCATATAGCCCTTCATATTTAGGAAAAAATAGGCTTTGACATGTCAAAATAGGCTAGATTACCTTCAGGCTGACCTCGAATATCCGATCTTTGCATTTTGTGTGTGCCTTGGGGGTTGGAAGTCATTGCTACCATTGACTGTAGCCTCTCTAGCAACACCACAGCCCGAGAGGCATTCCTTTCTGGGAGGGGATTGTGTTGAGCCAGGAAAGTACTTTCCTGGCTCTGACTGGGAGAAGCAGAAGGGATCTGGGATTGCCCTACCTTCTGGACCATTTCATTCACTGTATTGTGAAGAAATCCACTAACATTGCAAGGCTACTGAGTTCTATTGCAACAGACCCACCAGTTGGAAGTATCTGCGCTGAACGACTAGACATGATTTTGAATCTCAAGTCAAATGTAACCATTTCAGTGTCACCCAACCAAGATTTTCATGAAGGTGTTGTTTCAATATGTAGGTTAAGAGAGGAAATCTCCGCTGAGAGCTTAGCATGTCTGGAAATCATTTTTGCATGTCTTCCGCTTATGTGTTACTTAGCTCAAGGCGAAAGCTCTTGAAAACTAAAGCTGAGTGAGTGTAGTCAGTCATCAGGCCCTACAACATGTAGGCCACTGGATAAGCTCATGCTGCACATTAGGGAGAACAGACACTGTTGTTTTTATCACATTGGTGCCCCTCGGTACTGTGCTTGCTTCAGGGGTTTTTTCAACCCAACCATGCCTCCAGTGTTATCCAACCCATCTTGTGTGGAACTGCTACAATTTAGAATTACTTAACCAAGTTAAAACATTTTCAGGCCTGTTTTTTTTTTCCCCCCCAACTCCTCATACATGTCAATTCATTCTTCCATTCCCTATCTTCAACTCATATCACACTCTTCTTTTTCCAGTCCTCCCAGTGATCCATGTCCTCTCTCTCTCTCTCTCTCTCTCTCTCTCTCTCTCTCTCTCTCTCTCTCTCTCTCTCTCTCTCTCTCTCTCTCTCTCTCTCTCTCTCGCTGAGCTTTACTCTGGGTGAAATGGGCCTGGCACTCCTAAGCCCCCTGTCATCCCCTCCACTGATAGAAGTGATTACTCACAGAGTATTTATATTTTGGCTGCAGCGCAAGTGTAGGAGGCTGACCGACCCTTTGGTTATGCATACCTTATGGGTGTGTAGGAGGGTATGGGTAGGGGAGGCCCACGAGTGTCTTGAAATCATTTAAGTGGTAAAATGTCATTCGATTACTTTCTGACGTAAAAAAAATATATAATTGTGTGTTGCCTATTGCAGTTTTAATTAACAGCCAAACTAATGAAACTTTCAGTTAATATATTTCTAATAGTTATTCAAATAAATCTTGCAAATGACAATAGGAAATATAGTAGTAGGGAACAACTGTTACTTGGACTAATATGTATGCCTTGTATTCAGGTTCATGTTTATTACGTATTCACAAATATAACACCATAAAATTCCCGACCCTGTACGTAGAAATGGGCACATCATTTTGGAATCATAAGTAAGGAGACGAGAAGTGAAAAGGTAACCAATAGCGTGGCAAAAAGCAAATTTTAAATACCCATTTTCCATTTAACTAGGATTTTAAAATTAGGTTGCACGCACATTCGGTGTTCATTTGTGGGGTGTTTAACACTGTAAATCTTTTATAATCCTTGGTACCAAGCTAACCCTCAGTTTATGGGTTCATGACATTCTGCATTGACAGAGCAGGTCAAGGCTATCACAATAGTATCGCTCTTACACAAAGTCAGCACAGTCCTAGCGAGAAGCCCGAAGTCTGTGCTGTGGCAGTTCACAGATTAAGACGAGGAGGTGGAAAATTCACATTCTCTGCATGCTCGAGAGAACAAAGCCTCTGTTGACCAGAGCGCATTCCACAGTGCATACTGTACCCAGTCAAAGTCTCTATACTAACCTGTGTCTGAGGCCTCAATTACCAGACCCATATTCACATCATCCCCATGTCCCTTCTGATAGTAAGCCAGTTTGCACGTCAAAAGTTATACACAACCAGTTCTCAAGCCACTTCCTATCCAAGATGAAGGTAGCATCCATGCTGTAGTCTATTATCCATGGATTGCCCATATGATTAGGCTTAAATCAGACGTGGGAAGGTGACTCACTCACAGTTTTGTCTGCATGTTCACCATCAGCCTGAGAAGATTTGGGCTGCAACTTTCTCCAATATTGAAATGCTGTATGCCCACTAAAGGACATTTGTTGGCTGACTCAGTTTTATCATTTTTATATTCTTGCAATTTGTTGTTGCTTTTATTAGGCAAAGCTGATCTAAACAATGCCTTTTAAAATCTTTATTCACTGCGCTATTTTTTATTTTTTTTATGAGTTGCACACCATTCTTACCCATCCATGTATGAGAATACTAACACGGACAACTGCAATTAATTTCAATTTCCAGCCTTATTATCCCAACAATACAAAGACTATAGACAGACATACATGAAATTGCAGGATCCGTTTCTTTCAGTAATATTAATCTAGATAAGTAGCATTATTAGGATATACGACCACCTTGGGCGGGGCCTTTTGGACAGAATGCTACATCGTCCACTCTGAGGTTCCCTGTCCTCTGTCTACAATGACATTCTCTCTGTTTCCTTTGCCCAGTGCCTGAGAATGTCCAAGCGGAACTTGTTTGTTCGCCTGGTGCCGTGCCGCTGCTTGCGGGGCGAGGAGGAGGCTGTGACTTCACTGGACTACTCCCACTGCAGCTTGGAAACTGTTCCTAAGGAGATCTTCAGCTTTGAGAAAACTCTCCAGGAACTCTACCTCGATGCCAACCAGATTGAGGAGCTGCCTAAAGTAAGACACACTGACGTGCTGAAGCAGCTGAATTCTGTAAACTTTGTTCCACTGAACGGCTCACGCAATCCAGACATGGAGAATGATTCATCTTCATCTTTATGTCGGCTCTCTTAATAGATATACACTTTTACTGGACAAATTAATCAATTATATTAGATTTGGAAACAAACCTGAGCTATTAATGGTTAGGTTAACCAGATCTTTCCTTCTACATTCAGATGATCTCAAGATGTTAATATTAATTTAAATAAAATATCCCCAATGGCTTGGTTAAATATAAATGTGTTCTGACCTATCTTGCTCTCTTGCTTCTCCACTTGTCTCTTTTTCTTTCCCTCCCACAGCAACTGTTTAACTGCCAGTTACTCCACCGACTGAGCATGCCAGATAATGACCTAACGGTGTTGCCGGCAGCCATCGCAAACCTCATCAGTCTCAGGGAGCTTGATGTCAGCAAAAACAGTAAGAAAGCTGTCCATTCTGATGCCCTCCTTAGCTGTCGTTTCAAAAAGTCAAAGCACGTTTTACCAGATTCCATCAAGTGGTTGAAGAAAGATGGAATACATAAGGTTTCTGAAAGGTGGAGTTATTGTACTTATACTATAGTAATAAATATTATACATAAATGGTTTAAGAAGTCCTGTATGCATTGTTGGCCAAGAGATGGATGCAGAATCAAGCTTAGATATATAAAGAAATAAACCATTAAGTTCGATGTTTGCCCGGCGAGCACATTTTAGTATTTGCAGAGCTTATAGAGCTTATTGTGCATAATCACCAGGTGTCATGACATTTCACTGCATATATGTATGACTGTATGTATTTGTATGTGACGAATAATCTCTTGAACTTGAACTTCTAACACCCCCTTAAAACCCTTATGCAATGGATATAAAAGCAGACTAGCCCAGACCTGCAGTTGACTGTATTCATCAAACTTCCTCAGTACAGCTGCACAGGGCAAACTCTTCTCATGGCGGTGGTGATAATAATACCACTCCAGCTTTACAATTACAAGTCTAAACTTTCTGTTGACCATGTTTCTGGACATTTAGCAATGTCAGTCAATGTACTGGTTTTTTTTTTTTTTCTTTTCAAAAAATAGGTATTCATATCTGTTTACGATGGGTTTCTTACGTCGATCTGACGGCCAAAGCATTTTCTACCACGATGTTATAATGAAACACATTAAATTATTATCTGGGCCTTATTTATTGAATTGTATTTATTTGACATGTGCAATACAACTGAGCTGGTGTGACGGTAGCCTAAACAAAACAAGTGTTGGAGTGGGCGATGTGGTGGTGTTTTCATAAACCCAACACTGAATAATCTGTGGCTGTTCTGCGTACATTCAAAAGTAGCTTACCCCCCCCCCCCCCCTTTACAAATCCCTCTTTGCTAAGTGTCGAGGGCACATCAAAGTGGTGGAAATAAACTTTGAGAATCGGTCACCTGCCCCTCCGTTCATCCACGGCGGATGTTTGGTGAGAACTTGCAGGTCCGCTTAAGTAGTCACGTCTACCTCTCTCTCAGTCTGTCTTTTTCTCTCAGTCACCTGAAGCACTCTTCTCCGCTGGTTGTTTAGAGAGTGCCGGTGCAGAGGCACTCTAATGCACCCCGAGCTCAGACAGTGTAGACAGAGAGCCGTCCCGCTCGGGTAGCTTGTTGGCTCGCCGGATAAGGCCATTATCAGTCCAGCTGTATTTGACATCTGCAAAGCTTTCCCTCGCTCACATGAAAGGGACGGCTTACATGAACCTATTTAACTTTATTTGTGTTTTGAAGGGAGCAATTTGTTTGCCTTCTCCAAACATTAAAAAAAAAAAAAAAAAAGTAACGTGTGTCAAATAACAAGGGACGAATAATGGATAATGATCTTTAAGTGATTTAAACGTCGGTCTTTCTTTAGGTATCCAAGAATTTCCAGAAAACATCAAGAATTGCAAAATCTTAGCTATTATCGAAGCCAGCGTCAATCCCATATCCAAGTGAGT
Source organism: Zeus faber (assembly GCF_960531495.2). Lineage (NCBI taxonomy): Eukaryota > Metazoa > Chordata > Actinopteri > Zeiformes > Zeidae > Zeus > Zeus faber. Next base: position 7,970,732 of record NC_137204.1, read on the forward strand.
ACAGCCCCATCGTTCGTTTGATCGTTCTCCTTAATTGGTTTTGCTTTGCAGTGATTTTGTTCAGAAGTTATCCTAACCGTCCTGACTCTTGTCCGTGCCGACAGGCTCCCAGAGGGCTTCACGCAGCTGCTCAGCCTGAGCCAGCTCTACCTGAACGATGCCTTCCTGGAGTTCCTACCGGCCAGCTTTGGGAGGTGAGTTGCTTCAGCGGTCCAAGTTGGACCATCTAAATCGGTAAAGTCTTTCCCATCCTGACCTTGCTCCTCGAATCGCGGGCGCGATTTGCACAAAATGAACATTCGGGGAATATCTCCACTTTATTGGAAAGCGCTGCGTTGAGTTGTAAACAAAGGAACACCTGGCTTTTGTCCCCCGCCAGCCATTTCAAAAACAAATACAAATCCCCAGTTGCTCTGGCCTGCCTGCTTTTCATCCATTGCACTTTCATAAATTAGTACGAATTTGAAGGGAAAACAAATATTCAGCTCTGAGTTCATGAGTTCTAAAACTACAATTTCCGGCAAAGTCATGAGCATTATTTTTAAACATTCCTACAGATTGCAAATTGAGAATAAAACACGTAGATTTGGGTATTTGTCAGTTTGAATTCCATTAAGTCGAAATAATTGGTTCAAAATACAGACCTGGGAATGCCAACGTTGGTGTAGGTTATATATGAGGTGATATTTAAAATATAATACACATGTATTGGCATCTTAACTCTTCCACAAGAGTTTCCTTCCTTTCGGGAGAGATGAGAACTAGACGCAGTGACGCGCTTGAGTGGATGCAGAGCAGCTCTGAGAGTTCAAATCAGCCTCTATTCTGCTTTACTAAAGCACGTCCTCAACAGAGACCACACTAAAATCCTGCTGAAATGCTCCGCTTTTTGAGATAGCGTTTATTCTTCCAATGCGTGCCAGAGTATTGTGCAACTGCCACGGTGGCTACTGAAAGAGCGGTATTGTCTCTGTGTGAGCCTTTCATCTGACTCGACACTGGGTGAATGGGACAAGTCGCCCGTGCCCGCGGTGTCACTGATCTTTTCCTCTTTGGCTGTGGCAGGTTGACCAAGCTGCAGATTTTGGAGCTGAGAGAGAACCAGTTAAAGAAGTTGCCAAAGTAAGTATGCCTCCTTCCACATGTTTCCTGGCGTCACGTCCGCCCGACGCCGCCTACACCCTTAACACGCATCTAACTGGAGCAATGAATTCCTCCGTCTCACTCGGCTGCTTGCTGTGACAGGTTTTATAATCTCCTACTCGGGCGGCTGTTCGGGTTATCTCACCATTTGAGAAGGCTCAGTGCAGCCCCACAATTCTGAGGAGAAACTGGGTGGTTGCTCTGTTTCTTACTACTCCGCTGCCCCATTGTGAAATCCCCAGTACTCCATTTCCTGGGGCTTACACATTCATATGGAAACCTGTTCTGCGGAACCAATCCTCTTTTTCCTGGGTATATTCGCGTTCACATCCGTTGCTCCTCGCCATGCCGGTATTGCGGCGCGGACAAGTTTCAGTGCAGCCGATCCTCTCCGCCAGTGTTTACGTGACACAGGCCAGACCTGTTGAGCGCTGGAACACTGACAAAGGGAAGGTCTTTGGGTCAGGAACGTTGCCAGAGAGACACACAAACATTTCGGGGATGTAAACAAACATGCGTGCACGCTCACCGGGCTCCAGATAAGCTCCCACAACGAGCACGCGTGAATTACAACACCGCCGGGTCGTTCTCATGAAACCACTATGAATTGGTACACATACTCCCAGAGTATATGAAATAATTCTTTTAAATATTAAAGTATACAATGCCCGGGGCTCCCCGGTGGCTCACCGGGTGGAGCGCACCCTTTACAAGGCTGAGTTCTTACCACAGCCACAGGTTAGATTCTGGCACGAGGCCATTTGCTGCATGTCATCCCCTCTCTCTCTCTGTCTACCGCCTTCCCCTTCTCCCTGCACTGTCTCTATCGAATAAAGCATGAAAATGCCCCAAAGTACACGTGTTTTAAATTAATAAAAATGTATATTTATTTAAGAAAATATGAGATACTACGTTGTTTCGGCAATGTAGGGGTACATTTCCGTGGCAATGTCTTTTTGCCCGGACACGTCATGGTTATGGATTATTATTATTATTTTTTTTTTAATAAGAAAAGCACAGAAAAAAAAACCCAAAAAAAACAAGATCCTAGTCAAAAACAACGTTGGCCGTGTAGTAGGCTTTAATATTGAAAGGAATTATTTCACATTCTCTCTGAATGTGTGTAACAGTTCATTTCAGGCATGTTTTATGGTGGTTTCATGAGCACGAGCCACACACCCAGCCACACACGGTCCTGCGACACAACAAATGTTATTGGCTTCCTGAAAGTTTGGCTGCATGGATACGGCTCTTTGTGACCAGGCTCAGAATCTAGCGTAGTAATTGTTTAGGGTTTTTTTTGGTTGTTTTTTTTAATGTTTTTCACCTTCTTTAGATGAGCCAGACCAGCATGTTTTCTCATGTGGGCTACTGCTTCGTCTTTCTGCGCCCGCTGCTTGTGTGGACCAGGGCAGAATTTGATTGAAGGTCCCACATCATTCCAGTCAAACGCTCCCAAATGCCTCATCGTCCGTGTTGTCTGATGGGGCTGGAAAGAATGTGAAATCTGTCTTCCATGTTCCTCTGGGGGGGGGGGGGGGGAGACACATCACCTCACCAGACAAGTGGGTCATATTTGGCCCCGGGTGCGATCTAGGTTATCTCATGCGCCTTTGACCAAGCATTTGCATAAACTTGCCCCGATATACCGTCTGGTTTGAGGGGCCCAAAGAGAAAGCAGGCAGAAAGACAACCTTACCCTTAGTCAGGGAACCAATCAAGTTAGGGCATGTGGGGGAAAAAATGCGCAGTGCTCACTCAAATGCCTTGTTCCACCTCAAGGGAGAGAGTCTGCATTATACTGGAAAAATAAAATCATAGTCATATGCAGGGGTATTTTTTTTTTTTATACTTTTGAGAAAACGTTTTGTAGGCAGTGGAATGATAAATTACAAAAATTGAAGAAAACATGGTACCTTTCAATGCTTGATGTACACCCAGGACAATCCCACCTGTGTGAGGTTTTATCTGATCATAAACAGATCAGAGTCTCGCGATCGCAGCTTTACTGACCCTTTATGAGGAGCTTGGGCTCAAATTCGATTAGTTCCATATTATGACCGACTTACTGATTAGTAATCTACACAAATATGATTAATTTAGACTGTAGAAGATTTTAGCAAAGTTCAAAGTTTTCCCGTTCCCTTGTAAAATACTTACATTTGTTAAAATACATTTGAAATTTTGTGTGAAAATCTCTTTTTTTGGGGGGCGGGGGGGTTGAGTCATTCTTTATAAACGATATCAAGGATTTCATCATGAGTTGATCTCTGCATGAGGTTATCAAATCAGTGCTTGTAGAATGCAACATCTTATTTGATTAAGATTAAACCAATGACCTATAGAAGACACGTGCACCGGAGACGAGATGTTATTCTAAAGAAAAGCATATTGTAAGGTACAGCACGTAAAGCCCCTGATTTCCTCCTGTTTGCGGGAGTGCGTGACCTGAATGCGGTGAAGTGTTTTGAGACTGAGGCTGGCCACCATTTACGTCACACTGATAAATTATGTAAACGCATATTATTGGCACATCTGGGTAGGAAAGCTCTCCTTGGCACTTCTGCAGAGATCTGAATCTGTGAAATATGGTACTTTCTTTTAGTGGATGTAATTACATAAATGACTACGTAGGCGACGTCATTGCATTTAGTCTCTTTAAGAGATTGACAAATAGTGTAGGATTCTAGTGCAGAACTCCAGAAAACCCCAAAGCTCTTAATGCATCCCCAAACATTGCTTATCTGAGCACCGTCCCCATTTCATGGTCTGCCAACCTGCACTTGTCATGTGTTTCAGTGGCTCACTCCTGGGTTGTTGTTTGTTTGTTTTGTTTTGTTTTTGTTTCCTCGCAACACTATGATCCGTAACGTGTCGCGGTTTCGTTTCCACTCCACAGAAGCATGAACAAACTCACACAGCTGGAGAGATTGGACCTGGGAAGTAATGAGTTTACTGAAGTGGTGAGTGCCCATCAGTCTGTCCGTCCTACTGCATGTCCGCAGAGTCCTTTGGCATGTGTGCCTTCTTTTCTTCCCCGTCCAAATTCTAATGGTGACTCCCACAGCCAAATAAATACATTGCAGTAACTTTCATTTGTACTTAACCAAATATACTACCCCACCAAATATACTACCCCCAACCCCCAACACACACACACTTGTAAACACCTGATCTCTTTTGTCCTCTCTTTTCCTCTTTTACTTCCTCAGCCTGAGGCATTGGAGCAGCTAACTGGTATCAAGGAGCTGTGGATGGATGGTAACAGGCTTACGTTTCTACCCGGGGTATGATTAAGATTCACTCACGCATAACACAGCCCCATTTTCCTATTTATGTGTTTATTTTTCATACAAACTGTTCTTTTAAAGATGGTCACTACACAAACTTTTTAATTGCATTGCCTTTGATTTGAAGATGTCGATATACACGTTCTCTACGCTCTACTTTGCGGTCACAGAAAATAGCAAATTGTGAGGAAGACACTGAAAAATCGAGTCAAGCTGTTCTGAGCCAGGTCCAGATGCCACCTAGGAGGGAGTGGGTTTATTTTAATACGTAAATTAAATCCGGATGCCGCACGAAAACAAACACGCTGGCAGTGGCTAGGCTGCGGCGGAGGCACTGGTTGGCCAGAGCCTGGGCTGGTGCAGATTGGGGCAGAATCCCACACCCATATTTGTTTGGGCAGCCTCATTTCAATTATGATTAAAGTCAAGGATTGCCACATAAATATACCGGTGGTAAATCTTTCTCGGAATTAAGATGGAGCCTGTGGAATTCCAGATTCTCCTGGAACGCTCCCATTCAAATAATACGATCCAGCCCCATTTAATGGTTGAGAAACCTCGCATTGTTTTTGTGTGATGTAATTTCTTATCCAAAGACCTGAGTGGGTGCTATCAGAGGTCAGTGCAGTTTAACAGCGTTGAGTGATCCCTCCAATTTTAATTATATTCACACAACGCTCATAAGGTATTCAGATGATTGTTGACACCTTCCACACCAAAGACACACTTCAAACCAGTTTCACCATGGGCGCCAAACCTACTGCCTACATCAGAACGCAGAGGAAACATAAAGACTTCAGTTAAATGCTTAACACCATCTCAACCTCAACATTCTACCATATGATCCAAAGGTACAAAATACACAAATTGAGTGTACGCCAAATGTCGGTCAAGGCCATTTTTCTTTTCCTTATACTCAGAGCATTCCTCTATGTGTATTTTACACCTTCATCGATTGGTATTGACCTTCACTTCAACAGGTCGGTATCGCCATCAAGGAGCTTTATGAGGAGCGCATTATCTAGAAAGACGGCTGTATAATGGCTCTTCGAACACTTCAATCACCTTGATACTAAGGGCGACGGTTGAGGTCCCTGAGCAACCTTTTGCTGACATGGGAGGTTGCTGAATACACAACCTGGCTCCTCCACTCAAAGTTCCTGTCGAAAAAATTAAGATATTGTAGTATACATTTGCAATCACATGTTTAATGTAATGGCTGCATTGCAAACCTGTGTTTTATGTCATCTTAATCTCTAGCCCAGTGTTGGATATGATGAAATTGTTATCCAGCTAATTATCCATTTTTTTGTGATGTCCTGATTGGGACGGAACAGATTGGTTAGTAGACTTGTGTTATTCTGGTCAGTTCTGATGGCAACTGTAACATTTTGACTTTCTAGGAAATAGGAAGTCTTGGTCTCTATATTATAGTTTCACAACCGGATGTCGACTAACATAAATGCTGACCTTTGTGTAAAATAAATGATATGATGAATGAATTTGGCCTTCTTGGGCATCTCAAGATTCTTAAACATAAGCTTACCATAAGCACCTTCTGCCTCACAGCCACAACTGTGAGTACTGTCTGAGTACAATGGATAAGCAAATCATTGTGAAATTATTCTGAAAGTCTCTTCAGGGAAAAGCATATCCATGTGCCATTCAAAGGCCCTTTGGAGGATATCTGCTATTTAGGCTAAAGGCAGTTTGTATACCAAGTAATTCAGATGGTTTTTAATCAGCCATTTCTGGTCAACATGTAGTAACTGCATGCCATGCAGCTCTGTATTGGTCCACTTCACTATTCTGGTATTGTTTTGATAAAGCGGCTTAGTGGCCACATTTAGTGTGCAGTTGTTCCGTTAAGACCCGCTGCAGACACAGGCCTTTTAGTGCTGTCGAGCCGCCGCCATATCTTCTCTGGTTTCACATGGGTTCCACGCTACCACACTCTATATGTATAACTGGGGAGTTCTGCCCAACTATGAAATGCTGCCGGAAACCATGTATTGCCGAGGAAATTACTCCCACAGAAGCTACTTTTAGCATGATCCTCATCTTTGTCTATTGTTCAAGTTTATTGTGTTTAGTTTCAAGACATAGCTGTATATTCTGCAAATGTGAGGACGTTGGCCACTTAATTCCTATGACCAGGTTCTCCCGAAACCTACCTAGCTTCTCAGATGTTGCTTTATTATTGTTTTATTTTCATTTTTGTAGACAAATAACAAGATAACTTAATTTTACTAAATGTTCATGAAAATGTTTTATTCCTATATTCAGTGGGATCTAAATATAAACCCAGATAAAATGTGCTCTCAGAAAAAGTAACAAACAACATTGCATATTTAATTGTGAAAATAGCCGAAACGATGCAATATTTCTCCCAGTATTTTTGCCCAAATAATACATCACGACGTTATGGTTAAAGCCCGGGGTAACCAAAAAGGTCTTTACCCTCCTTCGCTCCGGTCAGATGCTGGGAATGCTGAAACAGCTGGCGTACCTGGACGTGTCCAAGAATAACCTGGAGATGGTGGACGAGCAGATCTCCGGTTGTGAGAGTCTGCAAGATCTGCTGCTCTCCAACAACACCCTCACACAGCTGCCTGGCTCCATCGGTAAACAATACAACCTACACACCCAATTGAACCCTTAAATGTTCCTTCTCATTATGTAAAGGTGACAGATCTATTCGAAATACGGAATCTTATTAGTTATTTGCATCCAAGGGTGAACCATTGTTCACCCATTAACGTAGTTTGGTTTGTTTATATAGTTTAGATTATTTATACTATACTATACTTTTATTTTTGATCACAAATCTTTAACTAGGGTTCAGGTCCTTCAGGTGCTTGAAGTGCTGTAATTTTGTCTTTACAAATTGAAGTACTGGAATACCATGAAAATGCTTGCAAAAATGCTTGAATAGTCCTTGAAAAAAAACCTATATTTGAAAGCCTGTGATATTCCCCCTGGTTTTGTTATTCAAATCGAAACGTAATAAAGGATGGCTTTTACGACATATATTATAACAGGGAAATGTAAATTTAATCCAGCATGGTTGGAAAAATAATCTTATAATAAATGACAATGGTGGTGTGTGTGTGTGTGTGTGTGTGTGTGTGTGTGTGTGTGTGTGTGTGTGTGTGTGTGTGTGTGTGTGTGTGTGTGTGTGTGTGTGTGTGTGTGTGTGTGTGTGTGTTCAAGTTCAAGTTCAAGAGATTATTTGTCACATACATATACATACGTTCATACATATATGCAGTGAAATGTCATGACACCCGGTGATTACTCACAATAAGCTCTATAAATACTAAAAAATACCAAAATGTGCGTAATCGACACAAGGTGCGTGTGTGTGTGTGTGTGTGTGCGCACATAATAAAGTAAATAATAGACAGTTGACATTGATTATAGTGCTAAATTTCACCTAATGTTTAGGTTATCTAACATAAGGCGGGCTTTTTCAAAATATTTATCAACATTACCTTTTTTACAACAAGAAAATGGTGGCACTAGAAGTCAGATGTGGCGCCAGATATACAGGAAAGAAGAACATATTATCCATCGATTATGTGCGATGCAATTACGGTATTGATGATTGATGGTGCTTTGAGTTAATCTAACAAAAATCTATTGGGGATATTTCTTTAATGCCATACCACAGCTAGCGCTAATCAATAACAATCCCGAGCTCTCTGTAATCATCTCACTATCTCTATCTCGCTCTCTCTATCTCCCTGTTTAACCCATCAGGCTCCCTGAAGAAACTAACCACTCTGAAAGTGGACGAGAACCAGCTGATGTACTTGCCGGACTCGGTCGGAGGGTGAGTGTTAACAGCATTAGATTCAATATCAGTGATATAATCCCTCGAAGCGGCAGATTGACAAGGGTTTTTTTGTTTGTTTGTTTTTTCAATCCTGTCCCCCTTGATCAAGAACCCTATCCTCTGCAATGCAGCCATTTGGACCGGATCAAAGTTCTAATTTAAAAAAAAATCCCATTGTCCCATCCGCTTCTTTGGTTATTTCTCTTGAGTTTGTTTTTGGTCACTGGCTGTTACTCGAATGAAAATACAAACGATGAAAGCCGTGTTTTCAGCTTGTCAGCCCAACAATTTTATGACTGTTAAATCTGCTTGCAGCAGTAGTTTTCATGTAAATTGCAATGAAGTACAAGATCGACCTCTAAAGTTTGACATATTTTAAGAGAATATGAGACACGTTCGACACCAAATGAAATGATGCTTGGAGTGTTCTTGCAGGCGCTGGCTGCAGCCTTAGAGGTCAGAATTATGTCCTTTCACTCTTATCTCTAATGATCCATCACAAAGATTAGACTTCAGTTTAATCCACGCACATTTTCAATCTAACCCCCTGGATCCGAAGAAGAAATGAATAAAGATTTTGACTAATGCAATTGATGATTAGGTTCTAGAGTGAGCCGCTTGTCGACCATTGTTTCCAAACACCGTCAATTATCCCGTATGTCACTACCCGCGGTGCACTTTGACACAGATTATGTAAAAAAGCCTATGGTTTAGCATAATCCCATGCAAGGATTGTAGCTTAAGCATACTGATTAAATATCTAATCTTTTTTTTTTTATGCTGATTTATCTGTAGCTGTTTGTTCAGTGTGCCCTCCGCCCCTAGTTGTGGTGTTGTTCCTTGTTTTATGTCTGCAAAGAAGAAGCAAATCCCCTGTTAATTCCGTGGCTTCAGAAAATATGGGGCCAAATGATAGCCCCTTTCACACGTATTTCCTATACATCTATAGCACATAGTAGTATCCCAGTAGGTAAATTACTGGGATAACCTTTTCAGCACCGCAAGTGATTTTCACTATTCACACATGCAGCCACATTCAGGAACGTTTCCGCCTAGCACCCTTTCATACTTGCCATGATAATGCCGGAATAGATGGGTCAAGGGACAGTCCGTTCCATTGTAGATGCGATCGTTTGGACAATTTGTGTCGGCAACCGACGTCCAACCTGAGAGGTTTCGTTTTTTTCCTGGCTCTCCGAGACCAGCACTTCGGTTTCCACCTCCCCATCTCCCCGCCCCTCCCAGACAGACTCGGTTCCCTCCGCTGACAGAGCCGGGACAGAGCCCCAGTTCTGAAACTCCAATAGTCCGAAAGATGTCCCATTGCAGCCGGGAAGGTTGGCTGAAGTCATTCTGCATGATAATCTGTTCTTTGAGAAACGATGGGAGATTAATTGGCGGATGAAGAAAGATAAATTTGGCTCAGAGTAGATGAATTTCATTGTGATTTTTATTTACAATGTTTGTTTTCGTTATGCAGAATGACCTTATTGGACGTGATGAGAAACTGAAACAGTTTCTCATCTTTGTAGCCGATCACCACGGTTGGGATCAAACTCACCATTTTTCCGAATGTTAATACTGTAATATCTCCCCCCCCCTCCCTCTCTCTATTTGACTATGCACGGTGAAAGTTTTGGAAAAAGTTTGTGAATTCCACTTTGCTCGATCTTGTAAAAACCCTCCAAAATATCACGTGTTTCTATTTATTTTCCTAGGCTCACAGTCCTGGATGAGCTGGATTGCAGCTTCAACGAGATCGAGGCCCTGCCCTCCTCCCTCGGTCAGTGTGTCAGCATCCGTACCTTTGCAGCGGACCACAACTTCCTCACACAGCTCCCCCCGGAGGTGGGTGTGTGCATGGCGCACGCTGTCGTACGTTGGCCGGCCTCGGTCAGTTGTAATGCTTTTTTTTTCTGTTTTCTTATTTGTTTGTTTTCCGCTCGCAGATTGGAAACTGGAAAAATGCAACTGTGCTGTTCCTGCACTCCAATAAATTGGAGTGCTTACCGGAGGAGATGGGAGACATGCAGAGGCTCAAGGTCATCAACCTCAGCGACAACAAGTGAGCGCATTTTGAATATCAGCCATTGCATGCTGGGTTCTTTCTTGAAGTGCTTGAATTTTGTCCTCGGGAAATTAAAGTTCTAGGAAACAAAAGGGGCCATTTTCCAATGGCCCCCTTTTGTGCTGAAGTGCTTGAAAAGTCCTTGAAAAAACACGACCATTGGAAACCCGTGATAAATCCCCCTGGGTTTGTTTATTCAAAGCGTAATGTAATAAAACATTTCCAGAATGGCTTTTACGACATCGATGATGACAGGGAAATTTAGAATTGAATTTAGTCTTCAGCTGTTTTTTCTTGTCCTTTCGTGATGTCCTTTCATGATTAAATAAAAAACTGTAATGTCATAAATAACTGATCTAGCTGGTTGCACACCCGACATGCAGATTCCCTGCGTTATGTTCTGTGTCAGTTGCCACCATGGCGCAGCAGAGCGATGACATCAGTAAGTGGCAACTTAAACTCTTAAATATTATTATTTTTAACGCTAACAAAAATAAGCGGTGCAGCTGTTAAATATTCGCAAGAGTTTTGAGTAAGTTAACATATTATTTGTGCTTAATGGGGCGTTTCTAGTGTACGTTGAAGCAGTACATTATTTATCTTTTTTTACTTTTTTTGTATTGTTTTCATATTGGTGCAATTTCTGTGACTGACCTGGACCCCTTGCATTGCTGCTATATTTATTGGGGGTCCAGCCCACAGGCGATTCGCCAAGGGTCACGTTCCGCCAAGCGCCGCGTTCCGCAAGAACTGCTTGTGCCAATATTTTACGACATGGTGCTTTACGGTACTTGCGAGTGCATGGGAGCAAGTCTAAACAAAAATGGCAGAACGCGGTCCTATTATTTATTGGATGCATTATTACAACACTTCACCACCACCGGCAACGTAAGGTGAGGTGAATTAAAGTTTACACTACACGGGGTAAAGACGCCTGTTTGTCGTTGATATTTGTTGACCACGACAAAATATGCCTGAATTTGTGTAGTCTGATCCCGGCATTACGGAAACTCAGAAAACTGTAATACATACCTAACACGACTAAACTGGACCCTGTGTATTGCTGCCTGCAGCTATATATATTATTATTATTATTATTATTATTATTATTATTATTATTATTATTACCAAAAACAGTTTGTGTAAAATGTGCAAGTTAACTTCTGTTCGAGCAGGAGCTTTTGTGACCAAAAGGCGCTATGTAAGTCCATGGAGAGGGGTGGAGGCTCTAAATGTGGCAAATATGCATTTTTTCATTTTATGTTATTGGAGTGCACACACACATCACAAAGCTATTGTGTATTTAATATGAACGAGAGTATTCTAATAAAATGTTTTATTACATTCAAGTACTTGGTAAATAATTAGTTTCTATCGCTTGAAATCCATACTGATTTACTGTGATATCCTTCATACTTTTGCAAGTATGGCCGGGAAATTGGCATTAACTTTCATTCTAAGTGGTATTCAAAAGGTCTTAAAAAGTCTTAAATTTAACTTGGAGAACCCTGGGGATGCCCTGAAACTGACACTTTCAATAGTAGATGACAATGACATTAATAGATACAGACGTGGACAAATTTGTTGGTACCCTTACAGCTCATTGAAACAATGCTTCATTCCTCCTGAAAAGTGGTGAAATTAAAAGCAATTTTCTGTATTCCTGCATGCCTTTGATCTCATAGAGTAAAGCAAAGAAACAGTGAAAATAGATCAATTATTGCTAAAGAGATCAATTATATTCTAAAATGGCCTGGACAGATTTGTTGGTCCCCCTTAGAAAGGATTATACACAATAGGATTATAGTGATTTTTAGACTATTTTCTTTAATGGTATCACACATGTCTTCAATCGTATAATCAGTCATTCAGCCTATTTCAATGGAGAAAAGTCACTCTGCTGTTTGGTATCATCATGTGCACCACACTGAACATGGACCAGAGAAAGCAAAGTAGAGAGTTGACTTGGATCAGAAAGAAAATGATAGACAAGCATGTTAAAGGGGCTCAAGAGCATCTCCAAGCAGCTTGAACTTCCTGTGATTACAGTTGCAAATATTATTAAGAAGTTTAAGGTCCATGTGACTGTAGCCAACCTCCCTGGACGCGGCCGCAAGAGGAAAATCGACCCCAGATTGAACAGAAGGATAGTGCAAATGGTAGAAAAAGAGCCAAGGACAACTTCCAAAGAGGTACAAGCTGAACTCCAAGGTCAAGGTACATTAGTGTCTGATCGCACCATCCGTCGCTTTTTGAGTGACAGTGGGCTCCATGGAAGAAGTGCCCAGGAGGACTCCACTTTTGAAAGAAAAACATAAAAAAGCCAGACTGGAATTAGCTGAAATGCATATTGACAAGCCACAATGCTTCTGGGAGAATGTCCTTTGGACAGATGAGTCAAAACTGGAGCTTTTTGGCAAGTGACATCATCTCTATGTTCACAGACGAAAAAATGAAGCTTTCAAAGAAAGGAACACCATACCTACTGTGAAACATGGAGGAGGCTCTGTTACGTTTGTGGGCTGCTTTCCTGCGTCTGGCACAGGGTGCCTTGAATCTGCAGGGCACAATGAAATCTCAAGACTATCAAGGTAGTCTGGAGCGAAACATACTGCCCAGTGTCAGAAAGCTCTGTCGCAGTGGCAGGTCATGGGTCCTCCAACAGGATAATGACCCAAAACACAGCTAAAAGCCCCCAAGAATGGATAAGAACAAAACATTGGACTATTCTGAAGTAGCCTTGTATGAGCCCTGATCCGAATCTTATCAAACGAGCAAACTGCTGCAGTTTGCTCAGGAGGAGTGGGCCAAACTACCTGTTGACAGGTGCACAAGTCTCATTGAGAGCTACAGAAATCGCTTGATTGCAGTGATTGCCTCTAAAGGTTGTGCAACAACATTTTTGTCCATGCCATAAAATACTCTGTGGCTTCAAAAATCAAAAGCAAAGTCTGATTTATATTAAATATGGAATAAACAATGATGCATGTCAATTAATTTCGTGAGTTTCAAGTTATTCCAGAGAAAATTGTGGGTTCTTTTTTTTTGTCGAAGGGTACCAACAAATTTGTCCCTGTCTGTATACTTATGTAAACTATCAACAATGAAACTAAGAATATATTATATTTTAGTTAATAAAAGATCACATTGAAAAAGGCATTAAGTTTGTTTTGTGTGAAATCCTAGAAAATGGGTAAAGTAGTGCTTTAAAAAGTACTTGAAAATCCTCGAATTTCATTCTGGAATGGCAAAATGAACGCTGTCACATGATGCAGTTATTTAATAAACAAATGTTGTCGTGACGCTCAGCAGAATCAGTAAACTAATGTCTACCCACGACGCCTCGTTCTTCTCGCTCTCTTAACAGACGGTTTGTGGCCGTGTAGTGACTAAATAGATGTTTGTTTGTTTGGTTTCTTTCAGGTTGAAAAATCTTCCGTACAGTTTCACTCAGCTCAATCAGATGACTGCTATGTGGCTCTCAGAAAACCAGGTGAGTGCTCACATGGATCGGAAAGTTGCCACTTTGGGGGCCAAGGTGTTCCTTGTAGTTCTAACAGTAGAGGTGAAAGTACCAGTTGTTATTAATCTATAACTTTGTAAGAAGCTCTGCTTACTAACCTGAATCATTCTTATGTTCAATCCTTTTGTTTCATTATTTGGAATTTCATATATTCCAAGTTAGGGCCAATATTTATTGTTGACAACAAGATGAGAGTTTATTTGCAGTAATTCAGGTCAAGCCAATTTACTTTCCCGTAGTAGAAACTAGGATTATGAAATGATGTGCTTCCCGCTATTAGTCATCTCTTCTCTGTGGTGAGTAAGACAGTGTGAACTGTAGGGATGACCGAGGTGCGTTGACGTAGGTTGACCTGAAAATGAGCTCTTCTGCGGCTTCCCTCGAAAATATTTTCACTCAAATGCTCGATTACTCGTTTTTTTTCCCCCACTGAGTTTTGGGTTGATGCAGGTAATAGCACCATGAATAACAAAGGCCCTTTTAAATGTGACGTGAATGAGGTGATTTCTACAACGTAATACTTTTAGTTATGATTTTTGGAGCATAAATGCAAGTATGCAATATTTATGTGTGTGTATATATAACTGCGTAACCAATAGAGTATCCAAAGATAATCACTGCATTTTTTTGTGTTATTCTTTAAGAAATGCCTGTGGTTGCAGAACACATGTATTTTTTCCTTATCTTTTTATTTTATTATCTTTCCCTCAGTCTAAGCCCCTTATCCCACTCCAGAAGGAGGAAGATCAGGAAACGCACAAAACCGTGCTCACAAACTACATGTTCCCACAGCAAACAAGGACCGAGGAGTGTGAGTACCCGATTTGTGACGGATTCGTGGTTTTCTTCTGGTTTTTTCCTTCTGCTTTTTGTTCTTCTGTGACCTATTCAAGCATCTGAAGTTCCATCCGGGTTGACAAACCGGTTGGTTTCACTTTGAATACTTTGAATGAAACTGAAGCCTGCCTTGTGTTTGGATGCACCGTGTTTGTAGCGAGTCTGCAATGAACACCCGAGGCTACCCAACGCGCTTTTTAAATTAGTGCTCTAATGGCATTTAATCACTACTATACTTGCTGGTTGTCTTACTCTATTTTGAGATCATACAATCCTAAGAAAGAAGGAATGTCCACTGTTGGGGGGGGGGGCGCTTTGTTATCCGAGGAGGCCGCTTTCGTGTCACGCACCTGTTGGTTTCAGCGAGGTTTGCTATTACATCGGCCCCCACCTCATGGTGGCGTCGGCTGCAGGATCTTTGACACATGCACATTTAAACGCACACATTCAGACTATTGAAGTGGAAGTCATGTTGGCACCGATTTCATCCCCAGAAGTTTAAGCACTGAAACACCTTGAAGACAGCCCCCTTTTGCACTAAAGTTCTTGAAAGCCCTTGAAAAAAACACCATCATTGAAAACCTGTGATATTCCCCCTGGTTTTGTTATTCAAAATGCAACGTAATTAATTAATTAATTATAAATAATATAATATAAAAATCCAGAATCGCTTTTTCACCATAGGAAATGTAACTTTAATCCAGCATGGTTGGAAATAGACACTTATAAAAGCAGATGACAACGAGGTGTGTGTGTGTGTGTGTGTGTGTGTGTGTGTGTGTGTGTGTGTGTGTGTGTGTGTGTGTGTGTGTGTGTGTGTGTGTGTGTGTGTGTGTGTGTGTGTGTGTGTGTGTGGGACTGAAGATGATATCATATTTAAAGTAATAAAGATCACATTGAAAATTTATTATATTTGTTTTGCGTCCATGAAGGTCCTTGAAAAAGGAAACAAATAGTGCTTCAAAAGGTACTTGAATTTCCTTTTTTAATGCAAAAATGAACCCTGTACATATTTGGCGACTCGCTGTTTATTTTTATTTATTTTTTACATTAACAAGCTTCCATCTGGATGCCAGGTGGGGTCGTGATGCACCGCACAACACTGCCGCCCATGCCACAACCCTCTGTTGATTTCAGTTCAACAATAATCCTGATGATGGTTTTGTCTGACAAGCTTAAGTGGTGTGACACGGAGAAATGGCGAGTGCAGATGTCAGAGAATGATGTCAATGATGACAATGATGGATAAGGAAAGTGAGAAAGTTGGAGGCTAAGCATTGCTATAATCTGGAAGTTTTAAATTTACATAATTCACGTTAGACCCATAGTGGGAATAAAGTATATAGCTATAAAGAAACACTTAATCTGAGGTAGGCTGTATTTGGATGTTGTTATCAGCTGTATGAGTCACTGTATGGCACTCCTGCCATACCCCAGTCAATTCGGTTCTGTGTAGAATAATTGTCTGTCGCCAAGATTCCCCGACTTACTCTTGGACCTATAATTCTCCTTTGCAGAACTTAGCTCTCATTATCTTTTCAATTATTTGTTGGCTATAAGAGAGTCTATATAGTTGAGAATAGGTCAAATCAAATGTCAAAGGCAATAGTTTGATATATTTTGTATTGGATCCTTGTCTGTATCTCTTCATTGTTCAGATGGTCTCGTTCTCCTTGCGTTCTGTGCATAGTAGAGTGTTATTTGATTTTGTTTTAGTAGAATAGTGAATTGGTTACTCAACGACAAAAGGCTCTTGTATTGTTTTCGTAAGCAAGAGGCTGTGCGGTTGACTTGTAACTCTGTTCTGGGACCCATGACTTCCCTGCCTCATGTGAGTTGGGCTCCATCTTCAGGTGAATGTCCCAAATTGCATACACAACAGGCTTGGTCAACCCATTTTACCAGCACCCATTTTGAACATACTGAAAACAGCAATGACTTCCAATGCAGCCACTTATTTTCAACACTGTACATTGTGTGACATAGCCGGTTCTTGTACCGTTCTGCAGACATTCCCAGCTCGGATTCGGAGAGCTTTAACCCTTCCCTCTGGGAGGAGCAGCGCAAGCAGCGAGCGCAGGTCGCCTTCGAGTGTGACGAGGACAAGGACGAAAGGGAGACGCCGCCTCGAGTTAGTATTACTCATTCACTTCATTTATACGTCACTTTTTTTTTTTGTCCGAATAAGGCCAAAGGTTGAAAATAGAACCTCTATTCGTCACCAATTGTACCGAGGTCCCATAACTAACAAAACCTCCTGCCTCCTGTAATCTTGTAAGTGGTTAATATGCTGTGTTAAAATTGGTTTGCATGGTATCGACTGAACACGACTGTCCGTGCTAACCATAAGCAATGTGCAGGATATATAAGAAACAGCAGGAGCTCATTAGAAAAACCTTCTGCACCAATTATTCTTTCTCCTATGTCCCACTGGTGTGATCTTGGGTGATGCTGTCCTCTAAGCTGTCTGTCTGACTCTCCTGCTTCCGGTTCACCGTGCACTGGCACATTCAAGCCATGTTTTGAATCCGCAATGTGTACATGTGTTTGCTCTCCCAGGAGGGAAACCTGAAGCGCTATCCCACCCCATACCCAGACGAACTGAAGAACATGGTGAAGACTGCCCAGTCAGTGGCTCACAGACTTAAAGAAGACGAGTCGAGTGACGAGTCGGGAAAAGAGTCAAGGTCGAACGAGCGCAACCATATTGGCGTGCAGGATGTGGGCGTCAAGGTTAATATAATTTTGTTATTAACAAACAGCACCACCTTACAGGATTAAGATTCATCTCTTGCATTCTTCTACCTCACTTACAACCATAAAACAACAGTATACTGCATTCATTATACCCTTTCAATGGTAATCTAGTATTCTATGTTGTACTAATTCAGTAGAAAGTAATCTGTGAAAGTCGGCCTACCTGGCAAGTCAATTGTGTTTTTATAGCTAGTTTAGAATTGCATGAAAACAAGGGGTTTTTTTGGGGTTGTTTTTTTTTTATTGAAAGAAGGCACATCTCTTTTTAAACTTGACAACTGTGCTTAGGTGATCGAGGCTCCATGTGCCAATGGCAAAGCAATGGAGATGGATCCTAACTCCCAAGTCGAGAGCTCCACAGCACCTAAATCCATGGACAACTCTGAGTCCTACAGTACTCAGAAGGCCTCGCTTAAATGCTCAGAGACCTCCACGATGAACCACGAGGACACACTGGAGGTACAAAGGCACTATTTGAATCACCTAAATGATTAATAATCTCACAAACGATTGTAATATTACTTACAAGGTTTCAAGTGAAGTGAGCACCTGAGAGCTTGACTGCTGTCTGTCTGTAGGACTCTGAGGACCTGTCCGATGAAGAGGAGGAGATGAAAATAGCAGAGATGAGGCCCCCTCTCATCGAGATCTCCATCAACCAGCCTAAAGTTGTGACCCTAAGCAAGGACAAAAAAGGTACCACTGTTTTTTATTAATTTGTTTATTTGTTCCAGTCGTACTTAGGTTTTCTTCTGTCATCGAATGGGCCCAATGTCTTTCAGTCGTAATATGGCAAAAACGTTGCTATGTTAAACGTACAGTAAACTGTCGGTTATTTTAATTTGGATTGACAGATGATGGAAAAGATGCAGACTCCCTGTTGGATGACACAGTGGCCAACAGCAATCAGAACAACAGTAACTGCTCATCACCATCGCGCATGTCCGACTCCGTCTCTCTGACTACAGACAGCAGTCAGGACAACTCCCTTTGCACCCCAGAGAAAGAAGCAAAGATGCCCTTTCTACCCAAGAGCAGGTGAACTACCTTTCTTCAGTTGGTCATGATACCAAGTTAGTCTCACTAAATGTTGATACATTCCTATTCCTATTTACACCCTGGTTTCTTCACATAACAAATAGCCCTGCTGCTTCCGTCCTAGGCAAGAAGACGAGAATATGAATCAGCATAAAGAGACCACTCCTCTCCTCCACAATGGCAATGGTTCAGACATGTCATTGCAAGCCCTACTAAAGTCCCAGCAAACTCAGCCAGAGAAAATGGAAGACTATGACCTCTCCATGGAGTCGAGACTTGCCTTCATCAAGAAAGGTATTAACAACGGCATGGAGGAAGCCTACACCAAGTGGGATCAGATCAATATGAATGTCTCCAAGCTTCCGCCTGATAACATGGTTCAACTTGACGGCTTAGACAAAACCAAGAACTGTTCCATAACCAATGAGGACTTGATTAACAAGCAAGGGTATAGCAATAACAATGTGGACCATTTAGAAAATGGAAACCAGCAAGTTAATAGCATGGGGAACAAGGGCCATGCAGTGTCACCACTAAGAGCAGAAACATCTGCAATGCATATGGTCTTGACAGGTCTGACGGGCAGCAGCGACATGTCTCTGTCTCGCAGCACAGAGGAACTCTCCCCCGAGAAAAGGTACCCGCCACCTCAAGTGATGAAATCTCAGAGCATCACTAACATTGAGAATGGGGGCATGAAACTATACTCAGTCGATGGGGATGGTGACACCTGTGACACCAAAGCAGTGGGCCGGGTGGCCGGATCTGCTGTCGGGGCAGGAGCTCAGGGCCAGACCATAGTCAGGAGCAAGTCAGCCTCTCTGCTTAACGACCAAACCCTCCAGGTCTACCCAAGCTCTTCTGCTTCCTCCTCAGACCTGCTCTCCAGCTCCTCTAAGCCCCCAGCCAGCACCAGCAGATATCAAGTCTCTTCCAGCATGGCCATGGGTATCCCTCCCCCTCAGTACAATATCCAGTACACAAGCAGTGCCATGCCCAAAGAGGGCCTCTGGACCCAGAGGACCCCAATTCCTCCAGAGCACCAAGGCTACCAACCTCCACCTCAACACACACTAGCCAACACCAACTATTCCAACCGCAATCAAGCACCTCCCTACCCTATCCAGCCTCAGCAAAGGGGACCTTCCTTGGGTCCAAGGCCCTCTGGAGACATGTGGGCTAAAGAGAGACTTCAATCTTCTGGTGCTCCGCCTCGAGCCAGCACTCTGCAGAGGCAGAGCAGCAGCTCCTCCACAGTCTCTATGGGAGATCCAAGGCGGATACAGTTGCCTGAAGGAGAGTACATGACATACAGGGACATTCACACCCTTGGCAGAGGACCGCTGGCAATGAGCCATGCCATGCAGAGGCCCCTCTCAGCACGTACATACAGTATCGATGTACCTGGAGCCTCCAGGCCTCAAAGCGCTAGGCCACAACCCCATGAACTGCCGGAGAGGACCATGTCCGTTAGTGACTTCAACTACCAGCACAGCAGCCCCAACAAGAGGCCTAACACACGGGTGAAGTCCGAGCACTCGCTGCTTGACGGGCCGGTTGGGGGATCAGGAGGCGCTGGCGCAGGAAGGGTGCCGGCTGACTGGAGAGACCAGGTGATTCGTCACATTGAGGCCAAGAAAATGGAAAAGGTAAAAGCAATCTATGCCAAAATAGTTAACCGATGCCAGTTTACCCCTTAAAGAAAAATGCCTCACACTCACGCATTGCATATGTAAAATAATTTGAGCAGTGTTTCCCCTATGCACCTGGCAGCGTCAGTTTCTCTTCAGAAAGTAACATTATATTATTTTCGCTATGGATGCTTCATATCCAGGTCAATTCACACACCTGTGAGTAAAGCATATAAAAATGTAACTTTGCGCTTACCTGATAATCAGCAAGATAATTATAACAAGTACCAGGTAGATGTCAACAACGAAGAAAGCGATTCTGATCGTGGATTCAGGATTATCATTCGCCAAAGGAAAAACAGTCCTGCAACTTCACGTGAATATCGCTGTGCGCAGATTGCTGTTGGCACGGTACCGGCAACTAGACAGTCAACAGAAAGCCTGTTATAACCTAGAACTGCCAACGCAGCCCCACAAACCGCAGGCTGTGGGGGAGTAGTGCGAGCGGGTGCTCAGTGTTGGCAGCTTTCTGGCTACAAGCGTGAACACGTGCAGTGCTTCCTGGTCCTTAGTCTTGCGAGACTGGGACACCTGTTGGCTGTAACGCGTATTAACTCCTAAAAGCTTCAGAAGACACATACGTAGTTTGGATAGCTGTTTATTCTGATAATAATATTAATAATAAGAAGAAGAATTATAGAGTTGAGTGTGCATAGTACGCACCCCGCTTGCATGTGTGCTTTACCTCCGCTGCTACAACTTCATCCTAGGGGAAACACTGTTTGAGCTGTTATGTCTTTTTCAACTTTCTGCGTCATCTGTCGATGGTTCTGAAACTGATGCCTTAGTCATTCAATTTGTATGTGAAAGTGGGTCTTATCCAATTATTATTTTATCCAGTTATTTTCCCGATGATCGGCACAATCATTATGTTATAACTGGGAGCTGTGAATGTATGGCCACTTCCTATACTCAAGTAAACTCAAAACGATAAAGTGACTTTACATAAAGGGGCAACACGATGCACAGTTTCACTTACTCATCTATAGCCCAAATATTTTGTCTTGCATTTACAGTACATCTGTGCTTAATGCTGTAAACTGTTGTCATGTGTATTGAATGCCATCATTAGTGGATTGGTGGAAGGACGCCACTTAAGTGTTGGTCGGTGTTGGCTTTTCTATGTTATCCCTTTGTTTAGAATATGCTGTCTCCGTCCTATAATTCCAATTATGCCCCGCTGAGCTGGTCTCACTACAGCAGCTCTAGGGATAGGCATGCCGGCCAAGGTGCTCTGGCCTTAAGTCCCAGAGACGGACAGACCTGCGGAGCCTTGGGCTTCAGTGTGAGTACTGACTTGTAGCTAGCCCCTAGAGCTCTTCCTAAGCCCAGGCTTCCAGACCCCGCTAGCCTCATATCGCCTTAAGTCGGGGAAATGCCTGTTTCCTTTTATTTATTTTATTTTATTTTTTTAACTGAGAAGTCATCACTGATCTTCAAAAAAGTATATCTTAAACATCGCAACTAAATTAAAGCTGCGCCCAAATTGAATATACCAATACATCACGATACCATCATGAGTATCACAATTGTTTATACAGCTGTGTAAATATCACACAACACAAATTTTGATACCTAAGTAACTAAGTCCTTCAGTATTTGTGTGCAGCAAAAAAAAAACATTCTATAGTGTGCAAACGTTTGTATTTGAAAGTGGTGTATAACCTTTGAATCCATATTTCTGGTAGATTTCACTTCAGAACCAGTATTGGCATCAAAACTTAAGAAATGATCTCCAGCTCCGTCTGTATCTGACCACCACAATCCATGTGATACCTTCTCAGAGGGAAAACGGACAGACTCGTCTCGAATGTCTTGTTCTTAAACGCTTATTGAGTGTTTTAGAAGTAGCTCTGTTTAAAAGGGGAACCCTTCATATTTGTACCAAGACAACATTTCTCCAAGAGTCGGCTTCAAACTCAACTTTTACAGATCGGACTATTTCTGGTTTGTTGAAAAATCACTTAAGTTTATCGCAGACTACATTGATTTTATTTTGGTAATCTTTTTTCACCCTGTGGTAAGTATTTCCTCGGGAGATTTACATTTGGACTGCGTACTTCATTAAAGCGATCTACCATTAAGGTGCTATACCAGACCATTATAGGGGGTTGGTTAAACCAAGCTTCCCTGGAGCTATAGACCAGATCCTCAGTTATACGTTTATTATTTAATGGCCATGGTACAAAATGCCCCCCTTTTAAACCTGCCCACAACACCCAATATCCCACCATCCTTTTATCCCTGCAACCTGCAGCAGCCCTGTCGCAGGATAGATGCTCCTGTAGGTCAAGTCCCTGTGATTGCACAATATTTTCCGCTCCCTTTTTAAATGTCACTTGAAATCATTCTCCTGCTCATTCATCATCTTCACTCCCGCTTTTGATCACTTCAGAAACACTTCCGAAACACTTCATAACCTTTCACTTTGTGTGTGGAGATGAAAACTGTGTTTGTCAGAGGTAAGTGGTAGGAACGTGTGTCTCGTTAGCTAGTGTTCTCTATAAGCATTCAATGTACACTGTGTTTGCCATGTTCTCACTTTCCGTGTAAATGATGTATCTTTTCAAGTCGGCTGATGTGCACAATTCAAGTGGTGGATAGAGTCTGAATTAATGACTAATGAAAAATCCTAAAGCATTTTCATTGGAGGTTGACTTTAAAGTTACACATTCCCTTTATTTCCCCATCCTGCCTAATTGTCCGGAGTGTTGATTATGTCGAGGTGTTTAATGTGGTCGTTTGTTTCCCCGTTCAGGATGAAGTGTTTGGTCCCCCAGGGCAGAGCTACACCATGGACCCTCATAGAAAAGTAGGCATGAAACCCATGAACAAAAAATAAAGTGTGTGTGTGTGTGTGTGTGTGTGTGTGTGTGTGTGTGTGTGTGTGTGTGTGTGTGTGTGTGTGTGTGTGTGTGTGTGTGTGTGTGTGTGTGTGTGTGTGTGTGTGTGTGTG
This sequence comes from Zeus faber, assembly GCF_960531495.2. Classification (NCBI taxonomy): domain Eukaryota; kingdom Metazoa; phylum Chordata; class Actinopteri; order Zeiformes; family Zeidae; genus Zeus; species Zeus faber. The sequence goes on from NC_137204.1 coordinate 7,993,873, forward strand.
CGCGCTGTATGTACACAACCTGGGTTATAACTACAATAATAACACTGGAGACATTGCAATAATTTTGTGATAAGGTATACATGGTAATAACATGGACGCCCATTGTTATCTCCATTGTACTGTACAGTATTCATATTTATCCATCTGTCAACCTATAGTTATAGAAGTTATTTTATTTATCTACATAGCCACACTGCCACCCAGCCCCAGCATTTAAGTTTAAACTTAACTCGTCCTGTGCATAGTATCCTTTTTTCTATTTGTATATTCCGTTATTTCAGATCTTTTATTTGTCTATTTTTCTTTGGAAACGTGGATATTTCTGCACACGTGGCTGTATTCGTTTCATTGTATATTTTTCAGACTGATGACTTACTTGACGCCTCCGCTTCACACAGGTGCCTTTAGCGAACGGCCAGACGGGCGCGGCTGTTCGTCTTCAGACGAGCCAGGCCCCGGTGGCGCGTCACCCTTCCAGAGAGCAGCTCATCGACTACCTGATGCTTAAGGTGTCTCAGCAGTCCCAGGGGCCCCCGCGCGGGCCACAAGACACCCTGCAGCAGGAGGTGAATGGACACCTTTTTTTTTTTTTTTTGTATCGATAGATTGTTTTTTTCCTTTCTTTTAGTTGCCAGTGAAATGACTATCAAGTGAGAGTAACCGGCGACCGGGTGTGTTTCAGATCCGTGTGAAGTTGGAGAAGAATCCTGAGCTGGGTTTCAGTATATCAGGAGGAGTGGCAGGAAGGGGAAACCCTTTTCGCCCGGACGATAATGTATATCCCCTCTAACGACCTTCATAACCCTAGAAATAACCCAGATGAATTGTCCTCCAACCAAAAATACTTTTAAGATATTCTCATTGTTGCGTCGCCATTTATTCGCGAGCACCTCGGTGTCAAATGACTCAAGTTGGTGTCTCCGCTGCCTTTCCAGGGTATATTTGTGACAAGGGTCCAACCCGAGGGCCCTGCGTCCAAGATCCTCCAGCCCGGCGATAAAATAATCCAGGTGATTTCACAGAACGTCAGCAAGACACTGACGACGCCGACGGATGGCAATGTCAAAAGACTTGGTAGAGATCTAATATGAGATTGATATATGTTATTAACACATACTTATTTTTTTTTTTTGCCCCCACAGGCAAATGGATACAGTTTTGTGAATATTGATCATGGGAATGCCGTCTCCCTCCTGAAGACCTTTCCCAGCACTGTGGATTTGATCATCATGAGAGAAATTCTCGCATAAGACTCGTTTTTTTGGGTTTTTTTGTCTTGCGGACAACGAGGGAGACTCAAGAGGTCCAGGTTCGCGCTTGTATTTTTGTACACAAAAGAGAAGGGTCTATGGATACGTGTGGGAACTATTTATGACGAAGACGGCGCGGGGTTTGGGGGGGGGGGGGGGGGGACTGGAACCGGCGGGTGGAGAGAAGCGAGCGAATATCTGGAAGTATGCGTCCTCAAGAGGCCATCACTGTGGTTCGGAGTATTTTTATATCAAGGAAGACGGAGACGTGCTCATCTCCACACACGCAATCGTGGAGCTCTCTTGTACAGATGTTTTTTTGTTTTCGTTTCCCCGGTCATCATCAACGCCTCCATCAAGCGCTTGGTTTGGTTTCGATAGGGGGGGGGCATGAACTGTAGCTGACCACTAGGGGGCAGGGCTCCCTTTTTGTCATTCAATTTGCCTTTCTTTTATCACTGCTTTTTATATTTTGATTATGTTGAAACCACTTGTGGGTCGGCTGTGTGATCTGTGACGGGGTGGGGGCGGGGGGGCAGCGTGACGTGCTGTTTTGTTGACATGAATGTAGAAAAACGATTTCTTTTTTTGTTTTGATTTTGTCCTCGGAAGATTTAAGGTGCGTGTCGGGCGTGAGGATGGTAAGATGAGTCTCACCTCTGGCTCCCCAAACCCGTGGCCATCCTTCATTTGGACGACGCTTTCCTTGTTAAACCAAATCATGTAGTGGGTGAGGGTGGGGGAGGAAATGACGCGGATCCAAGTCTAAATCGGAGCCCTTTAGGGTTGGCCTCACGTTTATCTGAAGGTTCTCATCGAAGGCGGCCGTCAGATAACACAAGAGTACTGCAAGAGTACTGCTATTGCATCGACTTCAGTATCCAACCTTCTTTTGGGGTGGAGGGACCACAGTTTGCCTTTTCATGTAAAGTTATGTTCATTTTTATCAGGCCCATCGCTTCATTCGTGAGCAAACAGTGACTCGTTTGCATTTAATTTGCTATCCAGAGCATTTGGTGTGAAGCAGGGAGAGACGTAAAGTTGTCAAGTGCCATAGACCTTGAACTGTTTGAACACGGGAGGACACTCGACTCCAAGACCGAAGCAATACTCGCTCACTCACTCACAGCAGATGAGACGCTCATCTCTCAGTACATTTTAGCATTACGGCTTAGAAGCAATACGAAAGAGAGAGAGAAAGAAAAGAAAAAAAAAAACAACACAAGCAAAATCAGCATTTTTAACAAGACTTTTAGTAATCACTGGTTTTACATGACTTTTATATTGAAGGGGGAAAAAATCTTTTGTAATAAAACGTCACAGTTAATATGAACGGCTGTTATTTAGGTTGGTTTTTTTTTTTTGTTTGTTTCGTCCATGAAATTAGATTTCTCTGCATTGTGTAACAGCGAATGTTTTTACCACTTTTGCCCTAGGCTTTTTAACTTGCTTTTGAGATTCAGATTGTTTTATTTTTTTTTCAAGCCTTAGAATGTCATCAATCATTTTGGAAACTAATCTATAAACGTATACAATCTAGGCTGCGGTCACAAGATATTTTTTATTGTTTTAATTAATTGCATGTTAAGATAAATGCTGTTAGCGTCACTCTGTGATTGGAACCCTTTTTTTTGCATGAAATCACCCTATTAATAGTAGTCTATTAATTCAGTGGTTTAAAAAAATATATATATTATTCCATGAGACGTATTTCCAGACGTGATGGAAATGATCAAATTTATATACCAAGTCACAAATTCTCTAATATCTAAGTTACCACTTAATTATATGTACAATGTATAATTTTGTATTTTTCCCCCCACATTGATTTGGTTACAGCCCTTCCCTCACATGTGCTCCACAGTGGTGTTGGTCACTGTACCTGTATGTAAACATTTTGATGGGAGACATGCTCCTGACACTGTCAGACCTATAAGATAAACACTGTGGTCATTTACAGGTTTTTCCTATCTTATTATGATTGCTATTATTATTGTTGTTGTTGTTGTTGTTGCAGATTGCTGTATTACTTTGGTTTTGAATCAAAGCGCAAAGACTGGTAAATTTAATTCAGAAAGGCAAATGACATTGCTCCTGCAGCCCTCCCTTCCTACTGCATAATGCATTTTAAAGAGATTCGATCATTTTTATTATTTTTTGTGCTTTTATTGTAGATCATTTTCTGTGATATTAGAAAAATGTTTTTTTCTGAAGTCTTTTTTTTTTTTTTTTTGATATGAATGTCAAAAAAATACAGTGACCATGGAGACAATCTAACCTGTTGTCGCATTGTCTTTACCCAACATTTTTTATGTTTTCACATAGTTCTTATTTATTTAGCAGTCTCCTGTGAATTTTAGACATTACTATTAAAATGTAAATACTTTCAAAAACATAGAATTAATCACGGCATCAGTGGCCCAAGTTTATAAAACCAGCAATAAATTGAAATGCAGAGGCAACCCTTTTGATGTATAGGTAGTAATTATGACGTTTCTCTGGAAACAGCCACAGTAGAATTATTGATATGCATTTATCCAACATTCCAGATTTTGTATATAGATATCCTGTTTCTGAAGTAACCTGTGGAAAATAAATAAACTAATGCTCTTCATTGTTTTGTGGTGGTAATTTCTGCCCCTTTGGGGTACATCTAAAATGAAATGCATGGATTGTTGATCCCTGTTTTGCTACTTTTTACAGTACTTAAGTTTAAACTATTTTATTTAAATATCAGGTTAAGAGTGCAGACAAATTAAAATTACCGGAGAAGAATTATAGATGCATACAGTATGTATTATATATTATGTAAAAATAAAGATAATTACAGTTCTAGCACCCAACTCTGCTCATAGACGGGGCAACATTTACTGTTGAATAAATTATGTCTGGGTTGGGAAAACAGTACTGGCATTCGCCACAGGGTGTCAAAACACAGGCTGAAGGATTCCTTTATTCATTAGACAAAGGTATGCAAGTGACTACACTACTACACATGTATAGAACAACCTTAGTGGCTGCTGAAACATTTCAAAGGAACATCAAATTCTCAATGTTTTTCAACAATGAGCTTGTCATTAGAGAGAACTACTGCTTTCATTAAATGGGACTAAATGTGCGATCTGAGGCTAGAGAATAAAGCCCTGGTATTCTGGCTTCACCTACTTAAGCAAGGAAGGTTCGGATGGTTCCCTTGATCGGGCCTCTGCAGATCGGGCACTTTCGCAGAGAGCGGGCACACTCCTTGCACACCACCAGGTGTCCACATGGGATGAAGACTATGTTGACCTCTTTATCCATGCACACTTTACATGTGCGTTCCTCCAGCAGAAAACGCAGCTGTTCCTCAATAGGCAAGTCTGAGAGATCCTGACTTGGTGATGAGGCTTCATTTGCCTGGGTCATTAGATCTCCAAGCAGGAGAACACTGTTTTGGATCCAGTTTCGGAGGGCCTCTGCTGCTGCATTTCCCTTGCTAATGACCAGCTTTGTGAGCCTTGCGGTCTGTTTTTGAGCAGATGGCTGTGCCAGATGACCAGGATATTCCTCAGCAGTAGCACTAGTTGGTCTGGAAATGGTATCCAATGGTGGTGAACTCGATCCATGTAGTGTGGTAAATGTTCGGTTGTCTGGTCTTGTGTTTGGCCCCTTCACTTGTCGTTGGCTGTCAAAGTCCTGACACCATGTCTCATAACTCAGCCATTCAGAAAACTGTTGCAGGGAGAACATTAACTCTGGCTGCCGTTGTGCGGTGCGTTTAAAGGCTGCTTGTTGCTCTGGGGGCAATTTGCTTAATAGGCAAGCAACATGAGAGCCACAGTTTAACTCCACCTCTCCTTCAGGTCCGAGAGATTTTAGCAGGCCAACTAGAGACTGCACTTGTAAAGTAAACCTCTCAAAAGCCATAGCATCTTGCCGGCGCACATGAGGGGACTCCAAGACACTTGCGATCTTCTGCATGGCGATTTGGTGAGGCCGACCATATATATCCATGAGCGCAGCCATGGTATCGCTGTATGGCGTAGCAGAGTTCAAGTATATATCAGCTATTAATTTAGCTTCTTCCACCTTTAAGTGGTCAATAAGTATTTGATACTTATACAGTTCTGTTGCATCAGTGGGCAGCAGAATTTCCAGGGCGAGTTTGAGCCTCATGAACTCATTTGAGTCCCTGTGACTAAGGTTGGGGATGGTGGGTCTAGGGTCCCAGTGTGATGGAGGCAGCCGCCCACGGGAAAAGGTGGCTGTTGTTGAATCATATCCCGATGTGACTGGGGGTGCTGGCAGCTGTAATTGAAACTGTCTATGACTCACATCTGACAGAGTAGGCTTCCTGATAGGTGATGTATTCCGTTCTTCCCCACCAGACCAGGGAGGGGGCACTAGCCATTCCTCCTCTTCAGCCACTCCCTCTCTGTATTTTGTGGGTCGGTATGGAGTTTGTGGTGACGGTGCAGGGTGCCAGTTGAGGGAATGAGCATGTGTAGTCTGACTTGAGGTGGGTGTAGGTGGTTCAGAATGGAAACTCCTGACTGACCTTAAGAACCCCCTAATCTCTGCATGTGCAGCCTGCTGAGCTTGAAGCAGCCTCGCATTCTCGGCCTGGATTGCGCTGATGTCCTTTATGTTTGTTGAGGGCCAGCAGTCTCTTAGGGCAGAGCGGTGATGCTCTTGCTGCAAATGCAATTTGCCGCAAATGGTATATCTTTCAGGTGGGGCAGCCAACACCTTTCTTAACTCCAAACTTTGTGGGCCCCTCTCTCGATGGGAGAGGACATTGCAACAGCGAGTGGTATAGCTAGTCATTATACCACTGTGGTAATCTTCCATCGAGGCTAGTGGCCGTAGAACACGCTTCGGTCTGGGTCCTCCACGAGCCTGTTCATCCGCTTGATATGCCATTTCCATTGGTAAATGTGTCGGATCTCAGCATTCGGGCCCAAATGCAGACGCACGGAGGCAGAGTTGAATGCAGCAGATGCAGACGTTTGATATAGAAGGGCGAGGAACAGGAACACACCAGGCAGACAGGATACGCTTAACTACTAGCACTGATAACGTGAACCGCTAACTAACACTTAAGTTAAGGATCCTACGAACCGACACAGGGAAACAGAAAACGGCACTTAAATACCCCTGGGAGTCCTTTGTGACATCACAGCTTTGTGACAGGAATGGGAAATTCCCCTGACGGGGTGTGGGGTTAGCACTAAACAGGGGTTGGGCCTGGTGGCAGGGCTGAAGCTGACAGGGGGAAATGTGAATAAATCGGCGGTATAAATTTGCAAATCCCAAAATGTGCTGCAGCTGCTTTAAACTGGCGGGTTGGGGCCAATCCACTTCTATACACCGATTGAAACGAGGAACGAGATGAGCAGTGTTATTCACTTCACCTGTAAATGGTTTCAATGTTGTGGCTGATCGGTGTATGTTATCTGTGGCTGAGATGATGAACCCTAAGAATGATGTGGTGGACACATGAAACTAACATTTTGCAGCTTTCACAAACAGCTGGTTCTCCAGGAGCCATTGGAGAGCCTGGCAGACATGGGGGACATTGGGGACGTGCCCTTGTGCTGACTAGGGAAAAAAACGGAATGTCATCAATAGAGACCAGGAGCATATCGTGGCGCACGTCTTTGGCAAGGGCCTGGAAGACTGCCGTGGCCAACCTTAACCAAAATGGTAGGACCGGGTTCTTGTAATGGCCACCAGGAGTGTTGAAGCTTTTTTCCTGTCATCCCAATCTCTAATGCACACAAGATGGTAGGCATTGTGCAAGTCGAGTTTGGTGATGGCCGCGGAATCTGTCAAGTGGTTGAAAGCTGAGATGAGTGGCAGGGTATCTGTTCTTGACCATGATCTTTTTCAGGCCACGATAGTATTTAAAGCCTGCAGTACCTTATCCTCCTTATCCACAAAAAAACAAACAGGCCTCTGCTGGGGAGGAAGAGGGCTGAATGATGCCGGCGGCCAGTGACTCTTCTGTATTTCTCCAAGGCGTTCATCTCAGGGCCAGTAAGGGAATACAACCGGTCAGGCGGGGCTAATGTCGCCGGTAGGCAGTCAATGGCAGAATTGCTGGGTCAGAAAAAAGAGATCTCTCTTAGATTTCACAGTATTCTCTGGACTTTGACAGATCTGACAACTACAGAACCAGGCGGAGGTGGAACTTATCAGATCCAGGCCAGTGGGCGTGGCAGTAGGCAGGTAGTTTCTGGTGTGCTGCGACCCGGTGGGGCTGTGGAGAGCGCTGCCGGGTGCCTTCCGGGGCCCCTGAGAGGCCGCTTACTGTTGTGGGTATGGATTGGGGTGCGGGGGATGGCTGTCAGCCTATGCTCCGGCTGAGCGGCTTCTCTGCGCCGGGTGCCCCGGATGGTGGAGGGCCCATATATCTGGTGGCCGGCTGGCGTCGGCGGGGGGGGCTAACATCCAGGTGCCCTGCACTGAGCACAATCAGCTATGTGGATGGGCGCTCAGGGCTGGGTGGGACGTCTAGTCGGCTGCAGTGGGGCGGGCCTCGCTCTTGCGCAGGGCGCTGATGGACAGAGGGGTCCCGCCGGCTCACCTGCGGAGTGGTTGGAGCGGGTTGTCGGTCTGTCGGCATGGGGCCTGGCTCTGGGCCTGGGGTCCGTACCTGAAGCCAGCGGCTCGGGTTCTGCGCCTGCGTCTTGTGCCTGCACATGGGGGTGGGTTGTGTATGTGCGCCTCAGGGCTGAAGGGTCTCCTCGCACTCCCTGGTGCTGGGTTGTGCTCCGCAGGGCCTGGGTGTGGCGGTTGTTCTGCTGGCTTCTGGCTTCTCTGGGGGCCCGGGGGTCTTCTATGGCTGCGGAGCAGGGTGCCTGGGGGCTTTCCTGCCGCCGTGTGATGTCTGAGGCTGCAGGGCTTGGGGGTGGCTTTGGGGCCCTTTCCACTGCTTGGAGGACCTTATACACCAGAACCAATTGGTATAAGTCCTGTACGCTCACCGGTGGACACTTGACACACACACACACACAAACACACACAAACACACACACATACATACAGGCGGAGCCCAGATGCGCTCACGCCACCGGCACCTGCTTTGAACGCCCCCCAACACCCTCCTGGTTGCATCCCTCTCCATTTCTTTCTCATTTACTGCCTAACTATGGCAGGAAGAGGCCACGTGACCAATTGCTGTTCGTTTTCCTGGACCTTATTAACGTTTTTTTGTCAATACATGTTGTCGTCCGATGTTTATCAAGATTCAAGATTCAAGACATTTAGTCGTCATATACATACTTTCATACATATATGCAGTAAAATGTAATGCAACGCACCTGGTGATAACACACTATGTCCTCGGGAAAGATTTCTTTCTAATAGACCAACTAAATGATTCCTAAAACGTAATACAGTAAGTCGAATAATACTTATAGAATAAAATAAATAAAAAATATATATAGAATAAAATAAAATAAAATAAAATAAAATAGATAAAGGGAATATGCTTATGTATATGTGATAGGCAATTATGTATGTACAGATATGTGCATTAAAGTGGCATGTGAATGAAGTGAGGTAGTGTTAGTGGGATAATACAGCACAGTATACAACAGGACGGCGCAGCAATACGGCATCACCGAAACAACCCTGAACAATGACATAGTATGCGGTACAGTATGCTAAATACAGTACAGTAAAGTAGTGGAGCCTATGTGTGTGGCTCAGTGAGGACCCCTGGTGAGGTCAGCATTGACAGTTCTTATGGCTAAACATGGTTTATGTTTTTCCATGTACATTTTGTTGTTTGGTTCTATGTTTAATTGTCTCACCCGTGGTGATTCTCTCCCCCTCTTGGAGTCATGATAAGTTCTTTATAGACCCAAACATGGTAAAATAGTTCACCAAAGCGGGGGATTGGTGGTGGTTCTGTACAACAAAAGACTGTGCTCTTGTCATCCTACAGGCCGCCCACAGAACAGAATTATTGCGGCAGTTCTTGATGATTTAAGAACGAATAAAGAGTTGCATTGCAGGTTGAGAACTTGAACTCCACTTGCAGACTAACTCTGTCCTATGTGCAGTAGCATACAAATACTCTGGGTTGTATGCCTAGCATGCTGACAGCACAAGTGGAAAAAAGTTTTAAAAAGGCAGTATGGACCCTAGACTGCGCGGAACCAGTGGGCCAGTCAATATGAGGGTTGTGTGCCTTGAGCCATAGGTGGCTGAAGACACGAGGGAGATGAGGGTAATCTAGCAGATGCAATTGTATCATTTTCGTGGTCACCAGAAAATGCAGGCTGACTGGCCCACTCAAATGCCATTCACTAGATTTTTTCAGTTTTTGTTTTTAAGCACCATTCTCTGTAAACCGTGGAGACTGTTTCGTGTAAAATTCCCAGTATAACAAACGAATAACGATCACTCCAATGATCGTTGGTGCCAGTCACTTTACTATACTCACTTTGATCACTTTGATCAAATCACTTTGAGTACATTTCTTCTCCATTTTGACGTTTGGTCTGAACAACGACTACGCCTCTGGACCATGTCTGTAGGCTTCTCATACATTTATGCATTGAGCTGCTGGCACATAATTGGCTGATTGGATATTTGCATTAATGAGCAGGTGTCCAGGTGGACCTAAATAAAGTTCCTGACTTTGTACTTTCTTTCTCATTTCACGGCTCCTGCCCTCTACTTCTCACTGCAGCTCATCTACACCTCTAGGGGAGAGTTGTGACATCACAAAGATGTCACACAAAGATGCCCCCAGGTAGCTGTGGCTATGGAGCTTTGGGGCGGAGCTATGTGGGGAATTCCCTCAATATGTTTGCATGTGTCTCCACGACGACGACTGGACCTTCTTTCCGCAACACAAACATCTATAACCATTTATAACCTGGCAGTCATTGGGGCCTTTTCCAGTGTGATTACATTTTTACTTTAACTTTCAATTGTTATCAGAGTGATGACCAGGGTATTAAGTGTGCTAGTCTAAATTCTATAGACTACCTGGCAATAACTATCAAATGAAATCGTCTTCACTTTTTTTAATGTTTGTTTCGTTTGAATGCAAGTCTAATATCCAAGACAAAAATAGGCATTGGTGTTAGGGTCTGCATATTTTTCATCAAAGATGACATTTTCACCGACTTAAATAAATTGTGTTAAATTGCCTTTGTGGCAGTTTCTATTAAAAATTGCCAAGAGCCCAGGTCATGTAGAGTGTACTGTATATGTATAAATAAACAAATAAACAAAAGACGAACGAACGAATAAACAAACAAATCAATCAATCAGTCAGTCAGTCAGTCAGTCAGTCATTAAGTAAATAAATACAAATAAACCTTAGTTGCATATGTATATAAACTCATGTAACAGGAAGGGAAGATATGCTGAGCAGCAAATAAATAATGTTGATGTGAATGAAACAGGAAGAAGAAGAAGAAGTTTAATTTATCGAGAAATTGAGAAAAGATGGCAGGAACTCAAATGGATTGAGAACAATGACAATAGTAAGACTGTAATTTCATCATTATTAGATTAAACTGTTAGATAATGATTATACTGTACATATTATTCCTCACGAGACGTAAAGACAAAAAGCCTGATAGACACTCCATATTTTATTCAAGAATACAGATGAAATGGCAAATTATAGTCACAGTATATTTCGACAATGAACAGAACATTTTGAGAGAAAAGTCGATAATTTTGAGATTAAAATCAAAATTAGGGATCCTTAAATTATATATCCTACTTGATTCTCAAAAATGTTCATCTCGCAGTATTTCCTCTTTAATCTCAAAATTTGAGATTAACGAAAAAAAAAAAAAGAATATGTTTTTGGTTTCCTTTCAATAAATTTCATTTAATGTTATTCTCGAAATACAATCATAGTAATTTGACTTGATTCTTGGTGACACGGAAGCCCTATGTGTTGACGTAGGGGAATGTAAAGTTTGCCGGTCGGCATCTTTGGAGGACCACTTCCATTCAATTGTATGGTGAAATAGCTGAAATACACGAAATGTACAAAAGTGGAGAAAGGGAGGGGGAAAAAGAAGGGTCGATGTTTCACACAAGATGGTGGCAAGATATTCTGTCCGTTTTTCACCTAACAAGACTCCCAAGCCATCGTTTAACTCCAAAAAATGCAGACCGACATTAACAGTTAATGCGGGTTTCCCCAAAACATGGCGGCTTGCTCCAGCAATGTGACGGCAGCTCCACGTTCGCTACTCACACTTTTTTTTTTTCCCGCCGGTTTTTCACGACAACAAGAAAATTCTCTCGCAGCGAGTTTTTGTTGTTTGTTTTGCAGCGAGAAAATTAGCTCGTTGTTGTTGTCACGGAGAGAGAGTGAAGGGGTTAGCTGCGTCCAACGGAGGAGAAAGGAAAACGGATCAACTGTGTGAATAAGCAACTGTTCAGGGCTTCTCGGAATACAACAATATCAATTGTAGTTCATTCTTGGCTAAACACTAGTATTCCTCCACACTGGTTGGTGACGCTAACGCCGGAATGGAGCGTTAGATCAACCAAATATTATTTCGTTGATCTGCAGTCCATCCCCTGCCACTGCGTCATGCGTAATGACGCGCCACAGAACCTTATGATCCCGAGTGGCACAGCGTAGCGGATTAATACATTCTCCTTGGCGTCATGCGGGCTGGGAACGAATAATCCTCCCGCTGTGAGGGGTGGAGACGGGGGTTACGCGCTGTAACAGTCCCACAAGGCGCAGAGGGCGGCCGGTGCCTCTCCAACGCCACAGAAGGGAGAGCGCACAGGAAAAACCTCCGGTACCGATCACTCTGACAAAACACTCAGTACAGAGTGGGTCGTGGGGGGACGGGAGACATCCCGCAAATAAAACCGGGTGAACCGAACAGATGAAAGACCCAAGAAGCTGCAGTGTAAATGTCTTCCACTGACATTCCTCCGTGCAACGACTTCCTCCGAGTCGTGAGGGGGAGGAAGGAATCCATCGAGAGTTATCGCTCTCGACCCGAAGGAGCTAGTGATGCTTTTAGGCGTAAAAGCCGGGTTAGGGCGTAAAATGGCCGGGCTGCCGTCTCCTTGGATCCTGAGGCATGAAGGAGCCACAGACAGCACAGATAAATCACTCACCCTCAAAGGGGCTTTAACCAGCGAGCGTAAAACCAGCGCAAAGTCCCACCGAGGAGCCAGGGAGTGGCACCGGTCCGTGTCTCCGCACACCTTTTAGGAAGCGTTTCAATAAAGGGCGACTAAACGACGCTGTGTCACCAAAACCTTCGTGACAGGGTGAAGTAGCGGCCGCATAAGTCTTCAATGTGCTGGCAGCCAAATTCCTGTCCACCAACAGCTGGAGGAATAAAAGCACCCGAGGCAGGGGACGTGCCGTGGGATCCAGGTCTTTCCCCGCACACCAGCATTGAAAAGCTGCCCGTTGGCGCCCTGGATAGCGCGCACAACATTTTGGGAGAGACCCAGTCTCTCTAGGTGGTTCAGCGGCCAAGCCGACAGGCGCTGGCCCATCACCGGGTAATCCCCGATCGCTCCCTCCGCTCGGGAGAGAGCGTCTCCGCGCCACGGGAGTTCCCACGGCCAGCCTGCTAACAGCCGCTGCAGGTGTGGTAACCATGACATGACATCTGAATAGCCTCCAGCCGCTCCTCTTGCACTCATGCGAGGAACCGTGGAATCAACGGGACCGGTGGCAAAGCGTAACGGAGCATCATGCACCACGGCCAATGCGCAAACGCCTCGACTCCCAGCGGAGGACCGTCTCGCGGGCTCAGTGAGCACCGTGCGTTTCCGCGTGCGGCAAACAGGTCCACCTCTGCTTCGCCGAACCTGTTCCAAATCAGGGTAACCAACTCTGGATGAAGTGTCCATCAGAACATGCTGCATAAGAACATGCTGATTCTGCAGCAGCGAAGCGTAATGATGGATCACTTTCCACTGTGGGAAGTTCCAGTGCGTTGATGTGAAGAGACATGTTGGCTGCCCCCCCCAACCAACACCTGGGACAGACACGTTCCTCCCCATCCTGAGACTTGTGAGACTTGAGGGGCACTCCCTCTGACAGGACTTGCGGGTTTTTCCAGTGAGCCAGATCGGGGGCCACTGAGGGAGGAGTGGAGATCATGCGTCTCCGCCACGTGGCCCGCTGACATCAAGCCCAGCAGCCGCACGAAGGAGCGAGCTGTCACCGCCCTGTGGGGCGTGACACGGCGGAGAAGGGCTGTCAGTCCCTCCACCTTCTGTTGTGAGAGCTCTCATTTCTCTTCTTCTCCTTCTTTGGGCTGTCCCCGTTAGGGGTCGCCACAGCGGATCATCTGCCTCCAATACCTTCTGTTCTGCGCATCTTCCTCCCTTACACCAACCGCCTGCATGTCCTCCCTCACCACATCCATAAAGCTTCTCTTTGGGCTTCCTCTTTCCCTCTTGCCTGGCAGCTCCATCCTCAGCATCCTTCTCCCAATGTAACTCTCATCTCTCCTACACACGTGTCCAAACCATCTCAATCTGGCCTCTCTCACTTTTCGGTCGAACTTAATTCCACTCCCAGGCACACAACGAGCTGGGAGGAAAGTGGGAGCTCTTCTTCCGGTTTATGGCGAAAACCCAGACTCGAAAGGGGCCTCATCAGTGTCCTCGTCCGCAGCGCCGCTTCCCCCCTGGAGCGAGCCAGCAAAAGCAGGTCACCCAAAGAAAAAAAAGCACTCTTATCCCCGTCCCGTGCAATGGCTGCAGAGCCCCTCCTACATATCTGGAAAGGGCGCGCGGAGCCAGGGAACAACCGAACCGTAGACGTTTGTTCTGGTATTGGATCCCCTGGAATGAGCGCAGGTATGTCCTGTGCTTCGGGATGATGGAGACGTGGAAATACGCGTCTTTCAGGTCTATGGAAGTAAACCAGTTTCCCTGGTGAATACATTACAGCACCTGTCTTATCGCTGCAGTGTGTAACCTCCGCTGATCAGCCTGTCCACCCAGGTGTCCAGTAAACATGCGCGCTGCCGCTCGGGGTAATGCACTGAGAGCGGGCGAGGGTTTATTTAATACGCTGCGGTTGTCATGGGGACGAGCCAAGCCAGGGCACCCGCCGCCGTCGCCCGCGTCGAAGTGTCCACCGGGGCGACATGGGGGTCTCAATCCGAAAGGGTCTGGTGAGCGCATTGCGCACGGACCCTCGGCCGGACCCTGCCGGGGAGGGGTCGCGTGATGGGCGGAAGGCGCTCGTAAACGTGACGTCGGGGGGGGGGGGTCGCTCATTCTCTCGCACGCTGAAGGGCGAGGAGAGGAGACGCCGAGCGCAGGCGGGGGCGCCTGGTGTCCGCTGTCCACACGAGGCTTAACGGCGCTCGTTGGTCCATCACTACACATCTCTGTGTGGCGGCGGAGCTGAAACTTTGGAGCCGTTAATCCGCACTGACTATTAACCGAGGGGTCAACGGCCGCCGGCTCACGCAGTGTGGGGTGTATATATAACAGCTGTGGCTGAGTCAACGGGGACTCCACCGGGGGCGAAAAACGAACAGGAAGACCAACTTCCGCTGCTGACGTGACGTGGGTTCCTGTCGGCCTCGAACGTGCCGCTCGCGGATGTCCGCCATTTTGCCTGCATCTGGGCGCTCTCGGCGCCGCTTGCGGATGTCCGCCATTTTGTCTGCATCTTGGGAGCTGAACAAACCCGCATGGAGCAGGAGCAGGGGCAGCGGGTCCTCCGCGCCGCTAGGTGGCTCTGTCCGCACGGCCCGGGCCCCGGCAGCAGCGGCTGACCGCTCCACGGGCTCCACACACACACACACACACACACGCACGCACGCACACACACACACTCAGGGGGAGAAACGCGTCGTTCCCTCCGCGCGAAGGAGCAATGAGCGGCATCCCGGGCACCGCGGTGGCCCAGATCACCAACCTGTCGGCGGCGGTGAGCAGCGAGCAGCTGCGCACCCTGTTCGGCTTCCTGGGGGACATCGAGGAGCTGCGTCTCTACCCCCCAGAGTGAGTGCGGAGGGCCGCGGCGGGGACGCGAGGCCCGGCCGCGGCGGAACGGGCGGCGTCGCGACCCGCCTCGCCGAACGTTTGTCTGACCGCAACACGTTTTGTCTCGTTTCCCGCAGCAATGCGCCGCTGTCGTTCTCGTCCAAGGTGTGCTACGTCAAGTACCGCGAAGCCGCCAGTGTTGGTGTGGCGCAGCATCTCACCAACACTGTGTTTATTGACAGAGCTCTGATCGTGGTTCCCTGCGCCGAAGGTGAGTGGACCCTGGCTCACACGGCACCGTCCCGGGGAAAGCCGTTCAATTCAATGGGGCCTAATAATGCAGAATTCTGGGTTGTTGTTGTTGTTGTTGTTGTTGTTGTTGTTGTTGTGTTCCCCCACCCCCCGCCCCCACGTCCGAAACACGCAATTTTGTCTGATGAGAATTTGGTTTTAAGTCTCCCTCTCTCTCCCCCCCTCTCTCTCTCTCGTTCTCTCTCTCTCTCTCTTCCCCACTGTCCTCTTACACAGTTGCAATCGTGACAGTGCCACATTAACACAGTGGCACATTATCTATGACACACCCACGCACTGGCGACTTTGCTTTGTAGGTGCTTTCACTAATAGAAAAAGCTTCCCCAGGTATTCCATGACTTTCCAGGGTTTAAGGCAAATGGCATCACATGTAGGCTTTCCCAACTTTAAACCAAAAAAAAACAAAAACCAACAACATCAATGTTTTTCTCTGTTTGTTTTTGTGTTTTTCATTAAGAGGTGACCAGTCACTTGAAGGAAATGGTAAAAAAAAAAAAAAGTATGCAATTCAGATAACTTAATCTCTCTTCTTCCTCCTCCTTTTTTTAAATATTTTTATTTTTTGTTTTGGTTAAAAGTCCCCCCCCCCCCTTCTGTGGTGTTGATCCCATGTAACCCGTTTAAAACATGATGCTGATGTCCAAGTGACTTGGTGCTGGATGGCTACTGAGTTTATTAATTTGGTTTTGTATGTTTTTTTCTGTGTGATTATGTGTGCATATCAGATGACTAGACTGGCCCAGCTGTTACACTACACTAGCCTGAATCAGGCATTGTTTTCCAAGCCTCTATCCCTGATGGGGCCAGCGCAGCCTTCAAGGGGGGAATACTGACCCGGAGAATAGCCCGCTGAACCTTCCAAGATGGACACCTTGTCTCTTTATTTTCCTTTATTTATTTTGGTTTCATACTTTCCCATGTTGTTCACTCTCTGCTGTCTCTATCTAGAATATTCCCTACTGCCTATTTCTAGCTTTTTTTTTAATTTATTTTTTTAATAATTGGTATTTTGGTTTGTTGTTTTTTTATTTTTATTTTTTATTTTTTTTTTTCTGTCCAACCCCCCAACCCCCTCTCTCTACTTCTGCAGCCGCGACTTGTGTGTGGTTGAATTCGGCGCAGCACCGCTGGGGATGTGTCACACCGGAAGATGACTGACCCTTAATTCTCTTTGTCTCCCACCAATGTATTTAGTGGCTAGTCGCCCATATGAGTCAGTGAGACCCAACCCAAAAGTTTTACCTCGGTTTAGAGCGATGTCTTTTTAAGTCGCGCTCACACTTTGCTGTCGTATGTATTTAAGGTTTATTTAAATGACAAATCCATTAGTTTTCCATACTGGATTTAAAGCAGTGGTATTCAAACTTTTATTTCCCTTGCCGGGGCAGAATGATTCGCAACCAATGAAAAATAATAATCAAAATAAATTAAAAGATGAGCAAATTGGGTTATTATCGATGAACTAATGAAAGAACAATTATGACACTGAACTTGAACGTAACATCCGTTCAAATTTGATTATACAATATTAATCAACAATTATGCTAATAGAAACTTTATGTAGACATATTTGATGACATTTAATTTGTCATGTCAAATGGGAGGGCCGACACAGTTTGAATATCACTAGTTTAAAGTCAGCGTTCACAACAGTGTAAAAGTACATTTAATTGAATGAGAAAAGTCATGACGCAGGGATTATTTGCTTTTTGTTGTATCCGTGGAAATTGCCTTCCACTGGGAAACTACAGAAAGCATTAGAGCCAAAATATGCTATTGCATTCCTACTCAGCGACTACACAAGTTTCTCTTTTTTCTTAGTCCGGTGAAGAGTCTTAATTTAACGATAGCAGCAAAATCAAAGTGTCCAGCTCTCCTCCTGACCCCTCAGCAAGCAGATGACAGTTCACCTATTTATTTTATTTTTTTACACTTACAATAGAAAAAGCAAACCGTAAAGTCAGTTGTTCTTTGGCTTTGAAGTCTTGGCTAACCTCTCCTACCGTTTCTTAAAATTGTTGTTCTTCTCTGTATTTGATGTCCTATGTGCTATTAGTGACGCAGCCGTTGGGGTTGTCTTGTGTCTTGCACAACTTTCCAACACTGCGAAAACCCCCTCCCCCCACGGAAAAGCGTCCATGCTTGATATCGTACGGTTCTTGACCAATATGTTTCCAGTACAGGTGACATCATACATACAAAGTGTTGACTCATTCTCTGTATTTTCTTTTTCATTTTTTTTTTATATATAATGAAAAGAGACAAAGGACAAAAAAAAAAATCAGTGTTAAGATTTTCTTTTTGTTGAAATTGACAATAATGCTTAAAATGTGAGATTAATGTAGTGACAGCACAGTAAGGATGATCGCTCTTCAGTTAACCTTGGCTAATCACTCGTCGTATTAAGGAAGTGTATGCTCTCTTTCTCTCTAGAGTACAGTGGGCTTTTTTTTTTTTTTTTTTTTGCTTTTTTTTTTGTGCATAGAGGATACGGAGGGAAGCCTGCCCGCGCTAACGCTTGGCTCCGTCTTACAGGGAAGATCCCGGAAGAGGCCAAGGCTTTGTCGCTCTTGGCACCCACTGCTCCGGCTCCAGCTGCCACGCCCGTGTCCGTGCCCATGACCGTGCCCATGACTAATGTGATGCCCGGCGGGGGACTGTTGCCGATTCCTACCCCCAGTCCCGTTCAGAATGTGAGCTCCTTATTGCATTTTTTTTCCATTTGCTATTCATTGTCCAGATATATGACAATGTCCAAGGTATGGACATTGAACATTGTCTGTCCATATATTGTTATGTTTTGTATATTCTTTGTGTATATTTATTTTTATTTTGTCCATGTATTGCCACAGCAGCTCAACCTTCCAGTCGTCAATCGGGTCTCGGCAAGCGTGGAGCAGTCGCCGTCCGTGGCCGCTCAGCCACCGCTGATGGGCAACGTGGATCCCTCCAAAATAAACGAGATCAGGAGGACGGTGTATGTCGGCAACCTGAACTCACAGGTAGCAACAACATAATAAATACTCATCGCATTCCATTCCATTTCGAATTCCATTCAAAATGTATTCAAAATAAATGGGAATAAGCTTTTGTGTTGCAAGATCAAAATTGCAAGGTTGCACAAATTCATGTAATTCACCAGTTCCAGCCAAAATAGCATCTTTGTTGATCAGAACAAGCTTCAATTTGAAACTGATTATCTTCTATTACCGACTATTTGTGGTGATGAAAGTTCTAATCACTGAAATATATATATTTTTTAATTCAGTCCTTGAAAAGTCACTCAGTAAAAACGAGTCGTTCTTTGTTTGTTTGATTCTGTCGGGTTTATTGCACTGTGAGCGAGGGACGACTTTGGATGAGTGTGCTGAATTAAGAAAGAGTTTCTTTTTTTTGTGAATTTAAGATTCACTTTTTTCCCCCCAAATTTATATATATATATATATATATATTTTTTTTTTATTTTTTATTTTTTTTTACCAGAACGATGCCCGACTTCCGAGTCATTTAAGAGTTGTTTCGCTACGATGGAATCGTTCGCAAGTCACTGTTAGTCGGCCATAACATTAATCACAGTTCAACACGTTTTTGCGGTTAACAGAATAGCGGTGTGCTGTAGAAGTTAAAAGATTGGGAAACACTGATCCCACCATCTCACTATCTGTTAAGTTGGCTTCATTTCAGATAGCCACTCTTGCCGCCAAGTGACATTTAACATTTCCACCACTCCTCTGTCCACAGACCACCACGGCAGAGCAGCTACTGGAGTTCTTCAAGCAGGTCGGAGACGTCAAGTTTGTGCGCATGGCCGGAGACGAGACTCAGCCCACGCGATTCGCTTTCGTGGAGTTCGTGGACCAGGAGTCGGTGTCCAGAGCGCTGGCGTTCAACGGTGTCATGTTTGGCGATAGACCCTTAAAGTGTGCCTTCCTTCCTTTCTTTCCCACATCTTGTGAATTAAGAGGAATTAGCTGTATAGTCCAGGTCGGAAAAGTGAAAGTCTTCCCCCAGTATTTTCAGACAACCAGCATTCTGATTCTGATTCTTAAATTTGGAACCTGGAATTGTCCAAGACTTTATTAAGAATAGCATAAGTCACAGCAACACGCATTCTAAGTGAAGTAATTGTACGTTTGTTATGTTTTTCAGGATTAACCATTCCAACAATGCCATCGTTAAACCCCCTGAACTAACACCGCAGGCGGCGGCCAAGGAGCTTGAGAGCGTCATGAAGAGGGTGCGAGAAGCCCAGTCCACCATCGCAGCCGCCATAGAACCAGGTAGCACATCCGGGCAACTCTTTCTGGCGAGGATCAGGCTTTTTATCTATTTTTTTTTGTTTGTTCGTTTGGGATCTTGATTGTTTTCTTTGTCTTTTTAGCGGAGGAAAAGCACCGCTCGTCGAGTCGGACAAGGCGGCCGCGCCACTCCCGCTCGCGCTCCAAGACTCATCGGAAAAGATCCCGTTCGAGACAAAGGTCTGGATCTTTCGCTCCGCTCGATGGCCCGTGCGATGTACAGAGTGCTTACTGCGTTCCCTCTCTGCAGGAGGAAGCCCTCTCCCAGCGTGCGGACCGCCCATTCCCACGACCCCAGAGGTGGCCACAGGAGGCGCTCTCGTTCCCGAGACAAACGACGCAGCCGCTCCAGGTAGGGCAGCGACAGTGCAATGTTCAAGAGGCCAGTTTTGTGTAATTACCCAAAAGTTCAAGTTGAACTTAAACTGCATATTATTAATATGTATAAATATTAGGGCCTGACCAATGTATTGGTAGGCTGATAAGATCGGCTGATGTTTGGTTTCCGAAGAACTATCGGTATCGGTTGAAATTTTACAGATAAAGTGCCGATAAAGGTTATACCATACCAATGGTTTTACCATGCATGAACGGATTTGAAACCACAAGTAGAAGTGAAGTTCTTGTTACTTTCTGTTGCTTAAGTAAATCTTGAATAAAATATTTTTTTTTCTGTTGACATTACATTTTTAGAGATGAAGAAATGTAATCTTGGAGAATATTAAACTACCATTAAAGGATTGTCAGTGTTGAGAGTGAGCTGGCTGAGACTGCGGAGATAGACCTACTATAACATTATATTCATCCCCGCTGGGGCTTTAACTCTAAAATGTTCATTTTGACATTTCTGACTCACCCAATCAGTAAGTCAGTGGAAAACATCTGTGATTGTGTCCACACACATGGAGTTGGCTTGCAGCTCCAAAGCAACACCAGTTCATTGTATAGAGAAGTAATAAATTAAATACTATTTATTTTTGATTTGTTAAATACATGTGTGCATTCTATGCCAAAAAGGACACTGGACAGAGTGCCAGTGCTTTTTTTTTTATGATGATCATTTTGTTCAATAAAGCAGTGTTTTCCTAAAACCAGTGGTTTCCATTTATTTTCTGACAAAAGATGAAAAATATCGAAATAAAAGTATTGGCAGATAATATCGGTTATCGTTTTTTTTTTTTGCCTCTTAAAATCGGTGCCTGTGACAAAATTACATTTCAGTCAGGCCCCAAATATTATGTATATAATATGCAGTTTGTATCCCTAGCTTGATTTCTTCTGCTCAAGTTGACCAAAAACCTATTTGGGTTATGCGTTCACATTTGTTTTACACAATTATAAGTACATGTTTTTAAAATTCCTGCAATTGCACTTTACTTTGGACTTCCACTTTTATTTAGGTTCACTTTTACGCAGTGACCAGTGAGAGTTGCCTAATTTAGGGTTTTAGTTTCCTGAAAACTATTTGGGGACATTTGGTGATTAAGTTGCAATCAAATCGATTTAATTTAAACCCATATCTATCTTCTGTCTATAATTCTAGGCATCTCTGTCCGTCTGTATGTATGTATGTATGTATGTATCTATGTATGTTCTATATCCTTCAATTATCTCGACACCCGTTGATCTGATCTACTGTCACTTCAGCACCGGGCGCGTGACCCTCAATGACACTGACGCGCGAGAGTAGGACACCCCAATTTTGAGCGGTCATGTACTCGTCCTCTTAAAGGAAAACGTCATATTTAATCGCATGACTAAAGTTTGGCGCTTCAACTTGTTCCCAGGGGCCACAGGAGGAAGAGTAGGGGTCGGTCAAGAAGTCCTGCCAGGAAAGTGAGATCTCCCTCTCCCAAGAAGTAAGACTCTCCTTCCCCGTTACACTGATGCCATGATAGATACATCATCTGCTACAGGCGTAGTTCGCTCGCTCTCAGTCAAGTTCTATGATCATTGGCGACGCTACAAGGCCGAGCCGATGTGAAACAGAACTTCCTCATGGGAGTTGATTTCACAAACGTACTGACCTCCTCCACCAACGCTGTTTTATTCAAAGCAAAGTAAGATAAATTGATATATTTAAATGTCCCTGGAAATTGTGAATGTATAATTACATTAAATTAAAAAAGATGTATGCAAAATTAATAATAGCACATTTTCCTGTCAAGCTATTAGTCTTTATATTATAAAAATGTAGCAGTAGCAAATTGAAAATTATGACTTTTCCAGAAAACACATTTATCAATGCTGTTTGTACAAATATACATATAATATGTAAGTATGTAATATAACGTAATTATATAATATTATATAATAATATGCCTTAAATAATAATATTAGTAGATGGCAATGAGATTGTCTGTCTGTCCGACGCGATCGCAGGGTCTATTTGAAGCCTTCTATTAATCGTGAAGCATTATTTATTTATCTGTTCTTAACAACATTGTTGTTGTTGTAGTAGTAGTAGTAGTAGTAGTAGTAGTGAATTAAAATTAAGTGATGAGAAAGTATCATGAATTGACAAATGTTTATTTATTGACAGGCAACATGTGCAACATTCCACTCTCTCTCTTAGAGAGAGTACTTAAAAATAGCAGCTTAAAGCTTAACAATATAGCTTTCCTGTGGAATAAAATTGTATACAATGTGAATAAACACTAAACACACCAAGTTAAAACAATAAATTACATATACTAAGGCAACAAAAATCAAATACAGGGCCTCCAATTTACTCCAACTTTAAAAACTGCAACAATAAAGGAGAGAGAGACTCGTGCTGCTTGTGTGAGAGCAAGAAAGCAGCTTTTATTGTCCTGGATAAAAAAAACAAGCGGTTGTCCGCTTCGTGGGGGAACTGGCTACGATGGGTGAAGCTAATACTCTGCAGCCTGGCCCACCGGGGCCCATCCAGGTTCGTCCAAAAAAATAAAAAGTTTTGGTGTGTTTTTATTACGATTATTTTTATTTTTAAAATTATACTTCATTATTTACACTTATTAAAAGAAAGACAAAATCACTGTGCAAAAACAAAATCACATAATATCCAATATAACTCCAGCTCATTAAGGCAGCAGCAGAGATATTTCTATTCATACCTTCATGTGCGCTGTACTTATGTTACTCCAAGTCATGTGCACGGATGTTGACACTGAGTCATTTCACTTGTTTGGGTTTGACCTCAGAGGGAAGAAAGACAAGAGGAGAGAGCGCAGCCGGGACAGGAAGCAGCGCTCCACGTCCCGCAAGAGGAGCCACAAAGACCAGGACAAGAGCCGCAAAGACAAGACGCTAAAGGTGACTGATATATATTAATATAGTCCTGACACGCCAAAAAAAACCTTGGCATCAACAGGAGTTAGATGAGAGGGAACAAAAGTCAATCTAAAAATAAATGTACACGTACACAACCTGACCAAGTTGCATTTTACATTTAACTGTATTTTGAAAATCTTAAAGCTTATCCTCTTAACACACACAATAGAGAATGGAGGTGAAACTATATATACCCTATAATATAAGTCTTTAGTTTATTTTAAGTTAATTGATACTGTAGCCCTTCACAAATTGATGTCACCATATGAATTAAACCTCAAATGAAAGTATGGAATGACTTTAACTAGGACTGGGTGATAGGGCCAACGTCTTCGATCCCGATAGAGCTCATTTATTCTCTCCATCCCGATATATTTTGCAATATAACACCTTTCCTGTATATACAATTAATAAAAAGTTAAAATAAAGAAAATTGTGCAGAAAAGACTTGTCTGGCCTCTCAAGTTCACAGCAAAATGAGGTCAACCTTCCTTCACAGAAACGTTGAACTAACTGACGTGGCTCCCACGGGGGGAGAAAGATATTTTGATTGGTCATATAATATTTTTGTCCATACCGCCCGGCGCTACTTAGCATATATATCTTCATGTTGCATAGCCCTCGCTTCAACAATGCTCCCAAAAATAGAATGAATAATACCTAAAACCGTGTGGTCATTGCACACAAGCTGAGAAAAGTCATTCAAATATTAGATGGCAAAAGGTGATATTTGGCAAATGACCTTGTCCACTTGACTCAAAGTAGAACTGATCAGTTACTGGCTGCACATGTTTGCATACACAACCCACTTATGTTGCCAAATTGACGTCATGGCTACGCTACGCTACAAAATACAAACACATATTTGCACACATTTTGATGGGGGTCTCCACCTAAGGGACACAGATCGTCACAATGTCCACGGTGTTTAACGTACAGCAGAAGAGACCGGTGGTCTGACCCCGGAGGTCTGACCCCGGAGGTCTGACCCCGGAGGTCTGACCCCGGTGGTCTGACCCCGGTGGTCTGACCCCGGTGGTCTGACTCCGGTGGTCTGACCCCCGTTCCTGTCCTTTCAGGTGCAAAGGGATTACGAGCGGGAGGAAAAGGAAGACGCCGAGAGCGACGGGCCACGCTCGGCCGCGGCCGGCGAGGAGACAGAGGTGCCCCGCTCGCGACACAACGGCAGCTGCAGAACGCCGGCGGAGGACCAGGTCTCCACCGGCGTCGCCAAGCAAATGTTACGATAAGTCCAATTAGAGAGGTCTGCTTTCACACCCGCTCAGACAAAACCGCGCACGTGTGTGTAAAATAAATACTAACACGCGTGCGTCCATGGTCCCACCGACTCACACACCCCGCAAAAATCTTTTTCATCATCATCCCTTCATCTAGTTTTAACAAATTGGATTTAATTCTTTCTTCTTCTAGTTCCCAATTGTGTTTACATTAAATATCTTTTTTTTTCCCTTTTTTCTTTTTTTTTTTTTTTTTGAACGACCTAATAAACATAATAGTATTTGTCGAGGCCTAAGAGTGTTTTAATAACATCGTTTTTTGACCTACACTTGGCTAAGAAGATGATTTTCTAGATTTTTTTCTTTGATTTTCTTTTAAAATCGTTATTAACATTAGGATTTCCAGACTTTGCGCTCCATAATCTGATTCCCTCTCAACGATTTGGCTTCTTCGCCAGCAAATTCTCCTGTAACACCCCTTAAATTGCCAAACTATTTAATAGCAAACTTATATTTGTTGCGGTGTGCGTCCGGTGTGACTTTGCGAGCCAATTTTCCCTGAGTAGAGTTCTGTTTCACAACCTACCAACCACAAACAAGACGAACAGGAAGCAACGACGCACATTATCTACCTGTTAAGAGTTTTAGGGCCACAAAAAAAAAAAAAAAAAGCCAAGATGTCAACCACAGACCCCTCCAAGATAATCTGGTGATTAGAGAAAAATACCACGATTTCTAAAAACCTAAAACGATCCACGTGAATCTCACAAAAAAAAAACATTTATTTGGATAAAGGGAGAACTCTCCGTAGCTGCCTGGAGGTGTGCCGCAGGGGAAAAGCTCAGCTGCCGTTGGCCCATCCTGTTCTTGGCCGGCAGCTTCAGGACCTGTCATGGCGTAGTCTCCATTTAGTTGTCTTTTTTTTCTGTGCGCTGCTGCCTTTGCTGTAATTGGGCAAACGTGGGTCACCCATGTAAAATGTTTGACGTAAAACTACTGTAATTCTAAGAGAATGTAGACACACTTTGATTCTTGTGTTTGGAATTGAGAATTTTTATTATTATTATTATTATTATTATTATTATTATTATCATCATTATAAGCAAAGAATCCTAATCATGTGCACCATTTTTTAAATATATGTTCCTATAAGTAGTACATTTTATTTTGCACTCGCTTGTGAAACATTCGTTCTCGGTAGGTTTCAACTCTGGATGCCACATTTTTACTCGGCCGCCATGTTCCTTATTCTGAAAGCAAAGCAACACGGGCCTATAATGTAAAATGCTTGAAGATAATATATTTGGTAATAACGGGTCTATTTTAAGTGTGAACTCTAAAAATAATGCTACAAACTGGGGGAGATGGTGTGGAAATAACCATAAAGTGCCTGGACTCAGATTGTACACACGCTATCTGTATAATACATGTTTAGGCAAAACCCAGATACTGACGTTGTCGGAAGTATTGTGAGTCCAATTGGCGGAATAGAAATGGAATATCTACAAAAGCGTGCAGGTTTTTTTTTTAACCATTTTTAATAATTTTTTTATTTGATCCTTTTTTTGTTTTGTTTTGTTTTTTTACTTATGGTTTTCCTCCCTAACTGTTCGGTGTTGATAAGTCCAGTATTAGGCAATGAGGTTAAAAAAAAACAAAACAAGACATAAAAATAAACCTCAACACAATTTGTATCTACAATTTGGTTCCTGTCAATTTTCCTTCTACAGTTGATATAATAATAGTAAAAAACCCTGAGGTTGTGGAATGAATGGGCCTCTTGTAACGTGAACTTATTATTTTTTTTATCATGTCTAACAAGCCAGAAGTTTGCATAATCTGGAGGTGGTTAATAACTTGTTTTTATGTTTGGTTTAATAAAAAAATAAAAAATAATGGTATTTCTAAAACAAATTTACATACATAACGGTGTGAATAATTTTATTTTTTATAAATATTCAGAACTATTGTGTGCTAACTCCTACGATGAAAGAAGCGGCCTCTGGGACTCAGGCGTTTGAGGTTCGGCCGCGCTGTTGTCGAAGAGCTTGGATATATGTGGTGGATCTTCCTTGGTTCATTTAGATATCTGTGCATATGTAACCCCCCCCCCCAACCCCCCCCCCACCCCGAAAAAAGAAGATACCAAATAAAGAAACTTTTCAACTGAGTTAACTTCTTCTGTTTGAGTGTGTGATGTAGGAAGCCTTTTAGAGGAGGAGGTTACATTCAGATATGCAGATGTTTCACTACACTGGGCGGCACAAGGGATTTGCACATCACATACACACAAAATGGTATCACTGGCGTGACGGAATCTTCCGTTCATTTATTCCACATATCTTGGGTATCTTCAACAATTTGTTAAATTCACCCTTTCTTTTAATCGGAAATATTAAACTTGATTGCCAATAGAAGATGGCAAAGACCTAAATGACTGTATAGATGTTAAAACATTAGCTCCAGCGAATCTCGGTGGATAGCATATAACCCCACAGAGGTTGAGTTTCCTGCATTAAACAGGTGAAAAAGACACAAAACTAAGAATTGGAAAAACTTTCCCTATCTTTTGGTAAAACTAGCTTCAAGCTTTCTCAGTGTTTGTGCACATACATTTGGGTCTCTGACGGACCTAACAACACACAAACCGTGAAATAAGACAACCCCCGTCTTGTTTGTTTTTTGTGAGCTGTTATGTTTTTAGAAAACGAGCCGTTCAGATGTGTGTCTCAGTACTACGTAGCATTGAGACACATTAGAATTAGAACCGTCCTCCGTCTTGAGTAACTCCCCCCACGGCTCGAGTGCGACCGGACCCGCTGGCATCCAAGCTGAGAGCAAATCCTGGGACCTGCAGAGACCAGCATAAATCTTTTAAAAGAATGAGGAATTATTACCAACTGTCGGTAACAAAACTGCGAACGAGTGGTGTGTGTGTGTGTGTGTGTGTGTGTGTGTGTTTCCGTTTCCGTTTCCATGTAAACGTGTCTGACAAGGACGCATCTCCGGTTGTGTGCTACACGTGCGAAAGTGTGTGTGGGTGTCCACAGTAGGACTACCGTAGTCTGTGGCGCACAATCCGCTCTGCATTTCCCGCAAACAAAAACGCGGATGTGTTCATTTCATTTTCCGACGTTTCCTTCATTTCGTGAACTCTGAAATGACATCTTGTAGATGAGCGAAGATTCAGCAACTGGGATTCACTCATTTCTCGCCTCATACGGTGAAATCAGTGAAAGTTCACGAATGAATAAAACAGAGAATGGAGTAAAGCTCAAAGGGGTGTTAGGGTTGCGCCGAAGACGTTGCTGATTCTTTTCCATAGAGACGTGCAATTTAAAACAAAGGACGTCCAAACTGTCCAGCTGCACATGGATACACACCCTTGTGCTGACACCGTTAGATATGATATTACATTGCGCATCTGCAGGATTCATTTGAGCAAGAGCAAAATCAACCACAAACTAAAACTTGAATGAATGACTTTAGTTGTCTGCTAGTTATTAGAAACCAGAGCAGGACTCCTTGTCTACTGACTGGGTTGGTTGCTAAACTGACGTACGTAGACCTTTCCGTTGACAGTCGTGCCGAGTTCCTCCGGCCTGATCGTGGCGGTTTGGTTTGCGGCGGTGGAAGCGTTGGGGGGGAAATGCTGAGGCATAACCTGCTGAAAAAGCTCCATGGTGGTATAATCGCCGGGGAAGGCGAGAGCGACGCTTCGGGGGTCCCTGCACTGTGAGGCCGCGGCGTCTTCCGACGGGTCCTCCCCGCCGGCCGCGTCCGAGCACGTCTCGGAGCTTCCCTCGTCCCCGCCGTCGCGAGAATCGCGCGACGGGAGTGGCGAGAACGAACCGGAATGAGCCGTCCGAGCTTCTTCCTCCCCCAGGCGGAGACTGTAAGCGTCCACTTCCTCCAGCTTCTCTATACTCACAGGCTTCAGGAGCTCCTGAGTGGAGAGACGACATTTTGCATCATTCATGTGACAGTGTTCCCCAACCGTTATTACCTCGAGGCTCACTTTTTACAGTTAAATAATCTCGCGGCACACCGCTGTCCTGTTAACCACTAAAAACGTCTCACACATGTGTAACCGGGCTTCTTATGCGGCTCGCAGACGACTCGTTCACAGCGAACGCATCTTTTAAATGTCTTGTCTTGAGTCACCCCAGAGTGGGTGAGCGAGTTCATCGTATAATCACAAATAATAGACTAACAAACAGAAAACTGTTACTAAGGCCAATTTTTTTTGTGTAATCCATATTGAATGTGATTCATTTACACTTTGCATTCCGCAAACATTTATTTTATTTTTTTTACATAGTTAAAGGATGCTTGGGAGAATTCCATTCACAGCTGAGCCAAACCGACTCTTCCGACTCGTTCATCGCTCGGGAGGTCCTCCCTTTACTCCGACCGAATCAAGCAAACGAAGAGTCGAAGAGAATCGAATCGTTGTCTTTACTGAGTGACTCGCCAGGACCGGATCTCAAAAAAGAGTCGAACCTTCCATCGCTACGCGTAGTTTGTCACTTTTGAACTTGAGTTTCTTCTGATGAACACAGAGCTGCTATTCTGGCTGGAACTGATGAATTAGTGCAGCCTCGCTATTTTGATCTTGCAAATAGCTCATTTCCAGTGCAATTATTTCTCCACTCTGCTAATTTCCTCCATTAATGGTTCTTATGATATAAGAAGGGAGTCTACTGTATAATACAAGCTCTAAAAATGTTAATGTCATGGCCGGTGGAGAATTAGTTTCAAGTATGTAAAAAAAGCCTAATGCTTGATTGAACTAAATACAGTATATTTTTTAACTCTCATTTCGGTAATGGACAATGTATGATGCTTTGAGTCGAATGATTCCAAAGTTTGTTGTGACTAAAATATGCTCAAAAAACACTCACCAGCTCATGGGATCCATCCATTCTTTGGACTGCATTACTATTGCTGGGATCAGGTATTTTGGGCCAAATAATCCCTTTTGCTCTGAAAAAGGGAATATAAGAAATTGTTAGCCCTTTGTAAGGTTCAGCATTTATCAATCCAAATGATTTGTTATATCATCAATACAATTAGCACCAATTATTTGAAGAATGTGATTAGGAATACTTTTCTATCAGTTTAATAAGCCAGATTATAGACAGAACATTTAAATATTGCTTGTTTGATTGAATATAATTTAAGATTGGTGGTTTGATTGCTTTTGGGTGACTGGGATATGATTTATAATTGAATCATCTCAGCCAACAGCAGCAACAAAAACAGCAACAGCACACAAGCGAAGACGTCACCGGGACCGGAAGTGGTAGCTCTCACTGGAACCAGATAGTGCATTATAACCTTGTGGTGTGGGGGTGGGGTGATTTAAGCAGCCACGCCTGTCTTGGGTCTAGTTAATTGGGCCCAGGAATAGGGGTGGCTGTGCACCAGTTGCTCATCAAAGCAATCGATGACCACGGGTTAAATCACCCATCCCCGCACACAGAAGTGGAGCTCTTATCATGACATTGTTCCATATGCTCCTGGCATGTCACATCTTGCCACTCTCTACAATAAACTGGTGTGTTTGCAACATCGCTGCTTGTGTCTGTTTGTCAGAGGGCCCTGAAAACGCCACTCGTGGTGTCAATGGTGCCTGGACAGGGACTATGCTTGGAGGCATCAGGGTGTGGTTTCGGTGTGTGCATGGGGATATTCACACATATCCAGTGGTGTGACTCGAGATTCGTTATAAGGAGACCTGTGGCCTTTGAGTGGGTAGTTAAAATCGATGGTTCACCATAACCCGATGGCTGGTTGCCTTGGACACAATAAGAAACTGCAGTGGTCACTTCTATTGGGCGGGCATTTAGGCAGATGTGCATAAGTGGTGCGCCGCATGTCCTGACTGACAATTAGTCAAACCCCCGGCAATCACAAACGCACCGTTGAGGCCCCTCCCCCTAGTTGATGCGCTGTTCAAAAGACTCATTATATGGACCTCCTCTGGCGGTGAGACCGCAGTGCTTGTGGATACCGTTTTATGTTGGTCCGAGTGGACTTAGTCCACTCGGACAGCACTGTTTCAGGTCATCTCCTGGGTCAGAATTCCGAAGGAAATCCTGACCGACCAGGGAACTTCTTTTATGTAACGTCCACTTTGGGAACTTGGGAACTCGGACCAGCGTGTACCACCCCCAGACCGACAGCCTCGTGGAGCGGTCCAATAAGACGCTGAAGAACGTGGTTCGTAAGTTTGTGCACGACAATAGCCGTAATTAAGATAAATGGTTGGACCCTCTGTTGTTTGCGGTGCGGGAGGTTCCTCAGGCCTATACAGGGCCTTTGAACTCCTCTTAGGCAGAAGACCGAAGGGCCTAGCACCAGGAACCAAGTTCAGTATGTTACGGACCTGCGAGCAAAGTTACATGCACTGGGGCAGTTATCACGGGAGAATTTGCTGCAGGCTCAGGAACATCAGTGGCGTTTATATGACAGAGGGGCCAGACCAAGACAATTTTCAGTGTTGCTCCCAACGTCAAGGTCTAAATAAGTCGTGTAGTGAGTAGCAAGGACCCTTCGTGGTCACACGGCAGTTGGGGACATCGATTATGAGGTTGAGCAGTCAGACAGGTGACATGACGACAAGACACGCTTAAATCACATCAATCCAACACCGCATACCTTTTTAGCAACAGCGAGCCAAAGCAGATCATGCAAAATAACACAGTGACCGCCACGATGGAGACTTCTATGGAACCGTTTAGTCTGAGGTGATCTATGGAGAGGAAAAATAAAAAAGAAATGTATCTTTGATTTTGTGAAGTTTTAACAATTAAATATTGTTTATTTCACAGCAATTCCTTGGACTTCAGTTATATTTGTTGATGTGGGGACAAGGCATTCTGATTTGAGTGGAAATTATACTGAATCAGTTAGTCAGTGCATCAGTTCTAATTCTAGATTCAAGATGTTTATTTGTCACATACTGTACATAGATTAGACTCCGGCAGAAGCTACAAACACGGTTAAGGTGTCGTTTTAACCGGTATGTCACAAGCATCTCATGGTTGTCATCCATATCGATACACATACCGAGCAGATATTAGTTAAAAACCAAACAACTTTGACCCCAAGTATACAGATGGTCCTGCTTGACCGACACGTCACTATTCGTAAACAAAATGAACGAGATGAGATTTACAAGACGCTTTATGACGACACTGTGCTTATTCACTATAAATGTACAGATTATTACGATTACGCGGCAGGTGTTCCTAAAACGCCAATTCAACTGGAACTCGCACTCCTCCCAACCCAAGCCCAGCGCGGCCCTCATCCCGCAAAAGGACAGCGATTGAAGAAAGAATCCGAGATAAGGGAGAGTCCCTCAGTCCACTCAGGTGGTCCTGCTTGACTGACACGTCAGTATTCGTAAAAAAAATGAACAAGATGAGATTTACAGTAAGACACTTTATGACATCATCATATAATTTACTATAAATGTACAGATTCCGATTGAGAATGTCCGGTTGGACTGTGTCCAGTGTGCGATGTACACTTGGTCATTCTGTCCGACATTACCAAACTATGTCAGGATCCTGCCCTGCCTTGAGTGTTCTCTGTCTCTCTCTGGCTCCCTCTGTCTCTCAGTCCCTCTGTCCCTCTCTCGCTCCCTCTGTCTGTGTCTGGTGTCACATCACATCCCTGTCACTGCACACCTGTCTTCACCTTTCTCATCACTCCTTTTGTATTTAACCTGGTCCCCATTCACTCTGTTGGTGTCTGATCGTCGCATGTGTTCCTTGAACTCTCGGTCCTGTCTACAAGCCAGAGTCCCTGCCTGTTTCTGTTCCTGAGTCCCGTCCTGTTCGCGAGTCCCTGCCTGTTCCTGTTCCTGAGTCCCGTCCTGTTCCTGGTCTTGAGTCCCTGCCTGTTCCTGATCCCCCATCTGTTTCCTGTTCTTGATTCCCTGTCTGTCTGCATATCAAACTCTGTACCTACTCCCAAAAACCGTGTGTGTGTCCTGCCTTTGAGTTCACCTGACCGTATCCATAACAGTACGATTGGACCAGAAATGAACCCATCGGACCCGGTTTTCGTGGCGTTAAGGGGGTTCCTCACCCGGGGCCAACCTGGAGACTCGCCTGCTAGCTGTAGGCCCGCTGGTCGCCAGCATGCTTCCCGGCCTGGACGTCCCCTCCAGGCACCCCGGACTGCTCGCCCCCTACTCCCAGCATTCGGATGCAGGGTCGCGACCCTCCAGCCGATCCTTGGCCAAGCCCCCGAGACCCTCAGAAGTCCCCCAGAGAGGGCGTGGTCCCAAGGATCCCCGAGGCCGCCCACGTTCACCGCGGCCCGGCACTCCCCAGTCCGGGAGTCCACTGAATTTTCAAATTGTATTATTCACAGAAAAAAATACACTAAAGTAACATTACAACTTCATGTTTTTATTATAGTTATAAAATGTATTTATTATTGTTGTGAAAAGTAATTACAAAGTTTATTTTTGTTATTGTTCCAGATGCCCAAAATCTAAGGCAATAAAGAAACCATTGTCCAAAAATCCAGTCCTCAAGGTCAGTCACAATATTAAAAAAAAAAGTACTTGGAAGGTAACTCCACAACGTAACCCCACGATGTTTGATGTTTGTAAGTTTAGTAACTTGTGATGCATTTCACAGAAACACGTACCTAAAACAAATAAACTGGACCCTGTGTACAATATTTACGTTGATTTACGTCAAATTTACGTATATCTTTAGTAATGTTGGGTTCGCTTTTTTAGTTGGATTACATTCTCAGAAAGTTCAGTTTCCATGATATACGACAAACATTGTGATATTTCTGTGGGTAATTACCGTTACACGGATTCTATTTTTCCAATGCCACCTTGTATTTTGAACTCATCATTGAGTCGCACATTACAGTGTTTTCGAGGGACGCTCAGTCGACATTTCACTGTTTTCTACTGTTTCGACTATTTTCTATAAATGTTTCCATTAATCCAGCAAAGTAATGTGGAACACAGATCTAAAATATTAATCCAATACATCTACCAGGTAAAAAACTATCAATATACACATAAATCGAGTTTGGTAATGTCGAAACACTACAGAGAGACTCGGTCCATGCCGCTCACTGGACACAGTCCAACTGAACATTCTCAACCGGAATCTGTACATTTATTGTAAATGTGATGACGTCATAAAGCGTCATACTGTAAATCTCATCTGGTTTCATTTTGAATGACACGTGTGATGTGTCAGTTAACCAGACCAACAGAATATTTTGGGTCAAAGTTGTTTGGTTTTTTCACAAATATCTGCTCCGTATATGTATCGATTTGGATTAAAAATAAACAAAATCCTTGTGATATAGGGGTTTAAACGCCACCTTAACAGTGTTTCTAGCTTAGGCCAAAGTATGTCTTCCAGCCAGGTTTGACATATTTCAGACTGGCGTACTGGCACGTCGGTCTTAATTTTGCTCGATTTTTGGTCGGTTTTTCGTTAATATCTGCTCTGTATGTGGATGGATTTGGATGAAACTTCAACCATAAGTCTTCGTGACAGCACGGTTCAAACAAGAAGCCAACTGTGTTCGTGGGTGGTTCGAAGTTGAGTTTTAGGCTTAGGCTGGACCCCTAATAATAAAAGTTAAAAGTAAACCTTGAGATTTGGTTTCAAAGTAGCTGGCTGCACTCCTGACTCCCACTCCGGCGTCGGTGAAAGCTGAGATCTGGACTAAGTACACGGTGCCACTTTTCAGATTCACCACCTCCTGCATGTTCCATGCAGGGTCCACTGTTATATCTGTAAAACAAAATGAGCCTTACTGTTAAAACAAAAACAAAAAAAAGGTCAATTTTAATTAAACACTTCTGCTTTTATCGCCCATAAATAAAGAGGAAGTGAGATGCTGCTAAAAATACCAGGTGGAGAGCTGGAACCCCGCTGAGAATACAGTGAAGACTGTTAAACTGAAGATACAGTAACAGTGAGAAAGAGTTGGTGACAGTGAGCCAGTGGAAGAATGAGTCAGAGAGTGAGTGCGTGAAAACCAGAGACTGAGAGAGAAGGAGTAGGTGAGAGAACGGGTGATTCAGTCAATGAGTGCGTGAGGGTGAGTGAGTGGATCCCACCAAATCGATCAAACAATAAAAATGGAACGACTTGTTAGACCGAGTCGATCATAAAGAGCTGAATCTCCAAAAAAGAGGCCCATATTTTACAGCTATCCTCCGGCGGACCCTACTTCTCTCTGATCTTGTTCCCCCCTGGTGATACTCGTCGCAGTTGATGACGTATCCCCGGAGAAAGCCCCGGGCGTCCTCCTCTGGGATTGGCTGCCACTCCAGCCGCACGGAGGTCGTAGTCACGTTGGTGAAGCTGACGTTGGTTGGAGCGCTGCTGGGAGCTGAGGGAGACGTCAACGGGGAAGAGGAATTATTTACAATGATCAGCACGAGTAGCTTTAGTTTTCCAAACGCTCGTATTGAAAGGACTTACACCCTTCTTTGAAATAGAACCCCATGCTGCCGTACGTGCTCTCACTGTTGTTGACACGCTTCATGTTGCAGATCTGCTTGTTGGGTCTGGTGTGCAGCGTGATGCGGTATCTCTTGTAAGGCTGCAGGGGCTCTGGTTTCGTCCAAACAACCGAATCAACCAGTAAATCAGCGGAAAAGATCAGGTTTTTATTTTTTAATACTTTCTGTCTCGCGGGAAATACTTGCACGCACCCTTTAAGGATATGGTACGGGAGTTCTTCTTGTCCTCGAAAAAGGACAAGTACGCTGCTTTATTCTCTCTACTGCTCAGCTCAACCGAGTAGCAGATGTAGTTCTGGTTTTGCCACGAGATATTTAAAGACGTGCTGTTGTTAAAAGTCACCATCAACTTCCCAGCTTCCGTATCTGTGGGGTGAGGCAAAGAGAAATCTGTCCACTTCGATTTGCATATTATCTAATCCAACCTAACCTGGGTATGGTCAAATGCGATCCCATGCTATACATATAATAATAATAATAATAATAATAATAATAATAATAATAATAATAATAATAATAATAATAAAATAAAAAAATAATTCAAAAATAATAATAATAATAATAATAATAATAATAATAAAAATAAATAAATAATAACCCTGGAAGCTACCATCTCTCTCCTGTGACGGTATCATCTGGCTCACTGCAGGAGAGGTGCTGGCGTTGTTAAAGGCGGTGATGTTTAGATAGTAGTCAGAAAAGGACAATATCAGTCTCAACTCTGGCTGGGTGATGGTCATCCAATCATGGGGAGGCTCTCCAGAGGCTTTCCCAATGGAAACATTGTAGCCTTCAACCAGCTCCCTAAAAGCAAACTAATAGAAATATGATATTTACTATTATTATTGTATTCTATATTCATATAATAATTTCTATAATATAATATTTTAACTCCAAAATATATATATATATTATATACACAATATACACTGTATATACTATACACTATATATACTATATACACTGTATACACTGTATACACTATATACACTGTATACACCGTATATACCATATACACTATATATACTATATACATTGTATACACTGTATATACTATATACACACTGTATACACTGTAAATGCTATATACACTATATATACTATATGCACCGTATACACTATATACACTGTATACACTATATATACTACGTACATTATATACACAATATACACTGTATATACTCTATACACTATATATACTTTACACACAGTATACATCACATCACTGTTCTCAGTCTCAGTGTCGTTCCCACAGTCTGTCAGAATTCACTACACTAGCGCTCACAACGGCCACGCCTCCTTCCCAATTTATTTAACGACCTGGTTGTAGGAACGGAACTTGGTCGTTAAGTGAGGAGTACCTGTATATGTATAAATATACAGTATATTGTACATATATACACAGCATATATACTGTATACTGTATATACAAAGTTGTTTCCATATAATACAAATGATCCATATATATAAATATGTGTTATATATACATACTATATGCACCATAATATAATGTTTAAAGAATTTACCTTCCATCTTATAACCAGCAGTCGGCAGCCTTTTTTTGCATTTTCTTCCATCTCAACAATTTCCGGCTTTGTTGTCAATTCTAGAAGGGAACACGTTAATAATATAACACATCATTTATAAATGAATGCGGAAGACAAAGTCGTTATTCATTAATTGCCATGGCAGAGGTTA
The DNA here is from genome assembly GCF_960531495.2 of Zeus faber. Classification (NCBI taxonomy): domain Eukaryota; kingdom Metazoa; phylum Chordata; class Actinopteri; order Zeiformes; family Zeidae; genus Zeus; species Zeus faber. The sequence continues at coordinate 8,030,468 of NC_137204.1, forward strand.
TCAAACCCTTTGGCAATTCCAAAAATGAGTCGTTTCATCACGTCAACCAATAATAATAATCGACTCCTCTCCAGGGTAATGTACACGCAGAGAGCCGGCAGACCTGGTGGGAGGTGATAGACGTCGCTCCACTGGCACTGTGGGCATTTCTGGTTGGGGACACACCGAATCCACATCTGGTGGCTGAGTTTGGGGCTGAGACCCCCCACAGTGCATCTCTCCCCGTTCACACATGTCACCGACGTCTACGACAAAAACTTTGTCGCCTTAGTGTGAAGCCAAGGAGTCCGATAAACAAACCCACTGTTATTCTACACTGATTATAACGCCCTTAAAATTATCACCACGACTATCACCATGTTTATACAAAAAAAATCTATCTATCAATCTACAAGTTTTCAATTTTTTGCCACGTACCTCATTCCATAATTCGTCGCCCTGGGCTTTATATCTCAAAGTGAAATCCTGAACCATCTCCTTGTCCTCTGCCTTCCAGATCACGTTCACCTGCAGCTCGCTCCGATGCCACCGAAAGCTGGCGTTCTTCGGGGGGCTACAACGAACTGTAATCGGAAACATTCGGCAACATCGTGATCAGTCTCCCATTGAGTTTTCCAGTAAGGACAATAGGGGCTTTGTAAAAAAGGAAGTGTCATGGACTTACTTAAGTGCTTAGGCAGCCCTGTGAAAAATGCTTTGGTGCAGTTCTTATCAAAAACATGAGCCGTCATGTTATAGCCCTCATTTAGTTTTCTGGTGTTGATTTGTTGCTGTTTTCCAGATGTGATATTGTACTCCAAGCATTTTGCTTTTCCTTTCCTGCAGGAATTGACACATTTTAAGGATGTTGCTCGATTGATCCTCTTTATTGTATCTAGTAGTAAGTACACTACATAGCCAAAGGTATGTGGACACCCCTCAATTAATGCCTTTGGCTATTTCAACCGCACCCATTACTAACAGGTGCATCAAATCCAATATACACCATCTCCTTAGACAAACATGTACAGCAGAATGGGTTGTCATAAAGAGCTCTTGAGTTGAGTGACTTTCAACGTGGCACTGTCATAGGATGCCACCTTTCCAACAAATCACTTCATCAAATGTCTGCCCTGCTGGACCTGCCCCGGTCAACCGTCAGTTCTGTCGTTGTGAAATGGAAACGTCTGGGAGCGACATGAATCCGTTGGCCACACGAGCTCACAGGACGGGACTGCCGAGCCCTGAAATCCTCCGCCCTCGGTCGCAACACTCACTGCCGAGTTCCAAACTGCCTCTGGAAGCAACGTCAGCACGAGAACTGCTCATCGTGAGCTTGTACGAACTGGGTTTTCTACGGCCAAGAAGCTGAACACGAGCCTAAGATCACCATGCGCAGTGCAAAGCGTCGGCCGGAGTGGTGTCAAGCATGCCACCATTGGACTCTCATTGGATGAATCACACTTCACCGTCTGGCATCTGATGGACGGGTGTGGGTTTGGCGGGTTCGAGGAGAACGCTACCTGCCTGAATGCATAGTGCCTGCCATACTTTTGACCATGTAGCGTATCTATATGTGAGTAATCAGTGATTAGTCATAGATTAGTGGTAATGTATTATAGTAGATTGTTCTTTAATTTAGGATTTCCACTAACCGTCCTTTACTCACTGTTGCATGATGACAAGAGTGTACGACTTCTCTGATGTATGATTTTGAGGCGTGTACACACAATACCAGTTCCCAACGACACCGATTACCGTATGTTTCCCAAAGCAATCCAGATCTCGGGCACCATCTGAAAGATAGACACACAGAGACTACACTCCCACGGAACAGCATATGAAAAGGATTTTAAGGGTCTCTAATGTTATATACAGTATATCACAACCTGAATTACCTTGGTGAATCCCGCAGCGTTCATAATAGTGGGAGATATTCTTAGACTTGCATGGGCCTGAGAAGTGATTCAAAATGACGGTATGTCATTCAAATGAAGTTTGTGCAAAACATCCTCTTAGAAGACTACTATGTTAACTTCCTGGGGAATCTGTTTTTCAATTTTCCATTAGACATAATCTTTGCTCTTTTCCCTCTCTATTCCAGTTACTTGGGATGATGGAAGGGCATACTCTAGACAGCATTACACCACAGGGTGGAGTATGAATAGTTATATTACCGGTGATACATTTGATCATTGCAAATGCTGCACTCAGATTGCACTGCTATGGTCAAAATTTTCTGGGAAAATAAATACATAAATAAAAGGTTCATACCTGGTGTGGCTTGGATGAAAGAAGGAAATTGGCTGCAGTAAATTCCCATACCTGAAGAAATGTATCATTATAATATAATGTATATATTATATAATATATGATGTAAGTGAAGTAGAGGAATAGTTTCACTATGTATCTTGTTATACAATTTCATGATATTTAAATTAAAATAAATAATATTTATAATAATAATAATAATAATAATAATAATATTATAAAATAATATTTAATTAAAAATGACTAATCATAAATGTTAACAAACGACTGAAAGACACATGTTAAGGTCCCGGTTTAAATTAAAAGAAATGGCGTTTACGCCAGCCCAAAAAAGAAAAACATCAGGTAATCCTCGTATAATAAAATGTAATTTATTTTTTGCTTTACCTTCTTGCTTGTATAAATTATCATTGTTTAGATTTGATCCGTTTTTACTTGATTGTACAGTGCTTTGAGTTCTGAGAAAAGCACAAGAAAAATAAAATGCTTTATTTTTTATTATTTATTATTATTATTATTATTATTATTATTATTATTATTATTATTATTATTATTATTATTATTATTATTATTATTATTACCACTATTGTTATAATTATTATAATTATAATAATAATAATGGTAATAATAATAATAATAATAATAATAATAATAATAATAATAATAATACTGGTAATAATAATAATAATAATAATAATAATAATAATAATAATAATAATAATAATAATAGTGGTAATAATACTACTACTACTACTACTACTACTACTACTACTGCTACTACTACTACTACTACTACTACTACTACCACTAGTACTACTACTACTACTACTACTACTACTACTACTACTACTACTAATAATAATAATAATAATAATAATAATAAGCATTGCTTTTTTTTATTACTTAAGTTATTGTCTGTGTACATGTTGCTTTTCTTTAAATAAAAAGCCATTCGTTGCTTTAAACAAATAATCGATAAATACCGATTAAGCCGGGTAAATTATTTCCAAAAACCAATATAAATAGAAAATAAAAAAACATCTCGGAAGAGCTCACCTTGAATTTCAGCTACTTACCAAAGGACAGTAGAAGATGCAGGAGGGGTGGTCTGCGGCTGCCGCGTCGGGGCATTTTTTGTCTCGTAAATTGAAGCGATGTCCACCTCCAACTTCCTTTCTGTATTTCATGTTCCAACGGACATGTGTACTGACTGAAAGCAGAAAAGAATAAAGTAACAATAAAAAAAAAAAAAACTAAAGTAAAAGCGCACATGTCCAAAGCTTGAAAAGGCGCAAAATGCGCACAAACCATCCCCACGACCTGGATGACAGCCAATGACATGCGGTTACCTGGGAGCCAGGTCCGGCATGGACTGTCGAGAAATAGAAAAACTTGTCGTTGTGTGAAGAGAGAAAAGTTGTTCCTCCTCCTTCATAACGTCAATGTGACTGAAGTATGTCTTGTCTCTGGGAGACGGTTGTCCAGTGACGCGCACGCACGAGGGAAACGACAGAAGCCTTGAAGAGGTAAAAGCGTTTCAGCGCCTCCTTAAAGTGGTGATCCATCACGTTTTCTGCGTCGGTGGATTACACGCTACACGACCCGGAATTCATTTATATAAGATATATAGCTCATATTTTTTCTAATATGTTCCCACTGTGCAAACGCTATGTTAAGGACGGTTCAAACCTCTGTTGTTCCGACATATTTTGTGATGTGAAATCAAGACACATGGACTACAAGAGTGGCATCCATTTTTGGAATCAGTGTAAATCGGGCTGGTTTAGAGAGTCACTTTTCTCCAATTCTATTTCATTTCGGGTCAATTGATTTGTTTTATTTTTTTATTAGTCACTTGAGGTGGTGGTTGGGATATTAATCTCAACCCAGGCTGCTGTTCTTTTTTATGAATGTTCCTCCATATCGTCTACTGGCCACAACGACCTATGTTGTTTTTCCAATTCACAGCTGCCGGGAAAGGCGGCAGACCCAGCCAAAAGCTTTTAATTCACATTACTTAACAATTAACATTACATAAAACAATCCCCTTCCCCGACAACCCCAAAACACACAAACAAAGCGTGCCGGGAAATCTCCATCCCCCTCTATTCCCCAACACGCTACAATATTAATAATTATTTCAAAATAGACAACCCGTGAGCTGTCTGTTTGAGAAAACATGTGGTGAAAGAAGCCGTTTATCTTTGCTGCCCTAATACACATCACTTAGGGCATTACTCTAATACGAACCACACTACATCTGAGTAACTCTGTGTGCAGATACCAGCACAAATCTTTTAAAAGAAAGAGGAATACTCTACTACCAATAATTATACTATAATAATATAATATAATAATACTACTAACTGTCCGTGACATACAGTAACTGCAGACACTGGAAATGTAAGTATCTGCTGTGTGTTGCTTTCTCTGTGCGTGTGTCTGTCAATGTTGGGTTGACTGTACTGCTCCACGCTGCTCCAAACAAAAACATAGATGTTATTTCATTTTATTTCATTTTCCGACATTCCGGTATTTGAATGAAACAAAAAAGTCCCGAGCCCTGTATCCTGTGGTGCTCCACGCTCCGCAGTGCTCCGGACAGCGCAGTGAAAGTCAAACTTTTAAATTAGACCTTTTAGATCGAAAAATCTGAGCGGTATTTTCAGCGAAAAATTAACAAAAAAAGTCTGTGACCCAACACACAGAAAATGAGAAAAAATCGTATTATAGAACAATTAAGTAAATGGAAGAAATTATCTGAATCAGAGGTTCCCAGCCGCCGGGCCAGGGTCGTGAGAAGGCGGGAAAAATGGGTCGATCAGAGTGATCTCTTTTCTCCAAACAGAGCAAATAAAAACAGTATGTTGTTTGTTATTGTAGATGTATTTACCTCCGTTTCCGTGATCATTTTGTGCGCTGTCACTTTGATCCAGCTTTATACGACTTGGAAAGGTCCAAAAAAATGTCCATGTCTCCTTTAAGGCTAAAAAACACACAGGAAGCTGGCTTCACACTTGATCGACTTCAGTAGGAAGAAAGCGATAACGTTGACGTAGGCGTGTGCCGCATGCTCAACATGTTTTGATGAAATGAGTGTTTTCTGAACGACTACTCAACAAGATGCTGAGTGTCGTGAAGAACGCAGAAAAAGGGGAAACAAAAAGGTTCACGTGAAAAGGAAATAAATTCATTTCTGCTTAACTCTTGATTGCTGGCCTACGCATTTCTGAGAACGTTCTCACATGCTCTCATGCTCTTATCAGCCCAAAAGATCAGTGTTGCACAGGAGACAGATGACTCTCTGGCTTTTGGCATGAGTTCAAAGCCATGTAGGAACCTTCCATGACCTCAACGACTATCTCTGAATGTATCGGTGAGACTTTTACCGTAAATATTTTGTCAGTTATTTTTTTACGGTGCAAATTATACTTTTGAACAGAATTCTGTGCCCTAGGAACATAGCAAGGACTTCATAGTGATGTTTATATGACTTCTGTGTGGGAAGTCATGTATGTATGTGTACACTGATCAGCCACAACATAAAAACCACCACTAATAACCACTTATATTGTGTTGCTTCCCCTCGTGCCTGCCAACACATCTCTGACCCGTCGAGGCATGGACTTCACAAGACCTCTGAAGGTGTCCTGTGGTACCTGGCACCAAGACGTTAGCAGCAGATCCTTTAAGTCCTGTAAGTTGTGAGGTGGGGCCTCCATGGATCGGGCTTGTTGTTCCAGCACATCCCACAGATGCTCCATCAGATCGGACCCTAACCCATGATTCATCAGACCAGGCCAGGCCAGACCATTTCTGCTACAGTAGCTCTTCTGTGGGATCAAACCAGATGGTCTAGATTTCGCTCCTCGCGCACATCAATGAGCCGTGGGCGCTCATGACCCTGTTGCTGGTTCACTGGTTGTCCTTCCTTGGACCACTTTTAGTAGGTACTAACCACTGCACACAAGGAACACCCACAAGATCTGTCATTTGGAGATGTTCTGATGAAGTCGTCGAGCCATCACAATTTGATCCTTGTCAAAGTGGCTCAGATCCTTACGTTTGCCCATTTTTCCTGCTTTTAACACATTTACTTCAAGAACTAACTGTTCACTTGCTGCTTAATATATCCCACACCTTGACATGTGCCATTGGAACAGGATGAGTAATGTTACTCACTTCACCTGTCAGTGGTTTTAACGTTGTGGTTGATCGGTGTATTAGCAGTAAGTTGTACATACACACCCGGCTAATGGGGTAGGTGGTAGAAAATTCAAATTCTCAATCACATTCATGACTTGCTGAGAAATGTTCCCATTTATTACCAATAGAATAGAATAGCTTTCTCCCCATCGATGTAATATTTTCTAAATCAACAAACAAGGCTTTGAAGTCATAAGTTCACCAAGCAACACGATACTGCAAATATATACAGATATATCCATCCTGACCACATCTCTTCAGATCAGCCATTCTGCCAGACAGCCATTCTGCCCCTTGCTGGCCAAAGGAGGCAACACAGGGGCAGTACCAAGACACAGGATGTCCTCCTCCTCCTCCTCCTCCTCTTCCTCCTCCTCCTCCTCCTCCTCCTCTTCAGCACAACGTCTACAGCAGTGGTCTCAAACTCAAATGACCTGGGGGCCACTGGCCAGATTTTTCACTTCTAGGGGGGCCATGTTGTTATTTGAAAAAAAAATTTGTGGGCCAGATTTATCAATATATTATCACCATGTAGTGAGCCACATTAAATTGTCTTGTGGGCCGGATGTGGCACCCGGGCCTGTAGTTTGAGATCCCTGATCTACAGAGAAAGTCAACACAGAGGTGGTTTGACATTTAGGGAGTTGTATTTGTATTATATGGAAACATGATTTGTTTTGTATTTTTATTTTAAACAAGGGACTAAAACTAAATACACTTTTGGCGAATCAGATGCTGACAAACACCGACAAAGATCAGATCTATCAAATATATACAAATATCCAAATACAAAACACAAATAGTCAGATACATAAAGATATCCAAATAATCAAAATACAATACTATGCACAGGATAAATTATTTATAGAGGTATATAGGGTATACAAGGTGATGAAGATGCGGAAGACAGCTCTGTTTTATTACATCAATTGAACAATTTACAACTGATTTGAATATAGTCATGGGAAGGAGCCTATGCTCTAACAGATGGAGATTTGTTTCGAGAGGGTCTGCACGGACGCTGGTGCTGCAGGAAACATACGCGGAGAGCGGACCCTTCACGAGGTAAATGAAGCTCGTGCCACCCTAAACAAAGCAAACCATATAGTCTGCAGCCTTCCAGCCGGAGAAGCCAAAACACATCAAGTTCTATTTAATGCATCAGTCCTAAAGGTTGAAAGAATATGCTGAACTGCATCTGGGCTCACACCATCGGTACTCAGATGCAAAGACAAAGGTGCAAGCAGAGAAGACAGAAAGTCCACTTCGAATACAGTGGGTTTTTTACTCCGGGCCAGTATCGGTGGTTTTAGAAACATGGTTTATTATAGAATTATGGGCTATTGTGGGATGAATATCGACTTTCTTTATACTCTGTGAGCTGTCTGTTGGGCCAGTCACTTGAATCAGCATACAGCTGTTGGCGCACTATCACGTAAGTGGAACCTGTTTGGCTAAATGTGATTGGCTTAAAACACAACATCTGATTTGCTGAAAGCGGCTAGAGAGAAGCAATTGTAATATGTCAATAAAATGTTACCGCCAGGACAAAAATTTACAAAACGAAACCGGTTTCAACTCACACACTCTATGTCTAATGCCCTGGCAATTGTGTGTGTACTTCGAACACGGTCGTGTTCCAGAATTCACATTCACATACACTGAGCATTGGAAAAGAGGATTCGGCTGATCACTGAACCTCAGATACAGGGGGGCCGGTGCGGAGTCCGTCCCGGCCATGGACCACCTCTTTGCTTTCCTTGAGGGGTCATGGGAATCTACATGTGTTTTGTGGACATGTAACTGTTACAGAAATTAAAGGGTCGCTTTAATCTGCGGTTTGTCAGTGATTCTAAATAAAGAGGCAGACAGACGCTGGTTTTTACATGTACAAGGGCCGGATCAGAGATATGCTAAGGAGCAGCTCTGTGAGTCAAACGGTTTATTTTCAGGGAGTTAGAGAATATATGCTCAGTTTGGGGGCCCAGATTTATAGGTATTCCAGATAAGGTTGTCTCGACACACTAAGGACAATGAGGTTCTGTTCTTGCTCTTGCAGCTGCATCGACGGGAGGAGGCTGAAAAGCCTATACTCCCACTTCTACGGTTTGGAAAACCATGGGAAAATAAGAAATATGTGACTGAGCACATATGAGGTTGTGTACTTCATTATGTGTGCGAATATACTGTATGTTTATGTGATTACATAGATTTAGATATCTTGTTACATGACGTGTGCACAGGGTTGTAACTGGGTGCGAAGGGTTCTTTGGGAGGTACTGGTACATGGCATGCGGTCCCTGTACTGCTGGATTGAGAGCCATGTTTGTATCCTCTGCATTAAGTCAAATCCGTTCGCTGTGGGTGTTGTGCTCCGGCAAGGGTGCGCCTTGTCTCCTATTCTGTTTGTGATATTCATGGACAGGATATAAAGGTGTAGCTGAGGAGCAGAGTGTACCGTGGGGGTTGTGTGTCCCAAGCAGAGGAGTTCAGGTATCCCAGGGTTGTATTCATAAGGCAAAGCTCTCAATTTACCAGTCTATCTTAGTTCAACATTCACATATGGCCATCGGCTTTGGGTCATGACCGGCTGAAGGTTCCTCTTCAAGGTTGCTGTGCTCAGCCTTAAAAGTTGGCTGAGGAGCTGGGCTATCTGGGAGGACCAGGGGGAGCCAGTTTAGATGGTTTGGACAGCTGGCAAGTATGCCCTCTGGTGGCCTCCCAACGGAAGTGTACCTTTGGAGTCCCCCAGAGAAGCTGAAGTAAGTTTCTGGGGAAAAGGACCTCTGGACTGGTATCTTAGCCGAGGTGGGTAGTGGCAGTTGACTAGCCAATGCCACTTGCGGGCTACATCTGCTCAGTGTGGTTCTGGTTTGTCGGAGAAATTTGAAGTAAAATTTGCAACACAGGCAGTCATTCACAAACTGAAAAATACCTGTTTTATTTAGTGAAACGACACAGAAAACAAGTGCCAGCTACACAGAGGAGTTTGTGTTTGACAAGGGCCAAATTGTGATGGCTAGACGACTGGATCAGAGCATCTGCAAAACGACAGTATTTGTGGGGTGTTCCAGGTATGCAGTGGTTAGTACCTACAAAAAGTGGTCCAAGGAAGGACAACCAGTGAACCTGTGACAGGGTCATGGGCGCCCATGGGCTCATTGATGTGTGTGAGGAACGAAGTTTTTCCCATCTGGTTCGATCCCACAGAAGAGCTACTGTAGCATAAATTGCAGAAAAAGTTCATGCTGGTTACGATAGAAAGGTGTCAGAACACACAGTGCATTGCAGCTTGCTGCGTAGGGGGCTACGTAACCACAAATGGTCAGAGTGCTCATGCTGACCCCTATCCACTAAAAAAAATGCCTAAAATGGCCATGTGAGCGTAGAACTGGACCATGGAGCAATGGAAGAAGGTGGCCTAGTCTGATGAATCAAGTCTTCTTTTACATCACATGGATGGTTGGGTGCGTGTGCTTCATTTACCTGAGAAAGAGATGGCACCAGGACGCACTATGTGAAGAAGTCAAGCTGGTGAAGGCAGTGTGATGCTCCAGGTAATGTTCAGCTCGGAAACTTTGGGTTATGACATTCATGCGGTTGTTACTTTGACACTTACCCCTTTAACATTGTTGGAGACCAAATACACCCCTTCATAACAACGGTATTCCCTGATGTCAGTGGCCTCTTTCAGCAGGATAATGCGTCCTACCACACTGCAAAAATTGTTCAGGAATGTTTTGAGGAACATGACAACGAGTTCAAGGTGTTGACTTGGCTTCCAAATTCCCCAGATCTCAGTCTGATGGAGCATCTGTGGGATGTGCTGGAACAACAAGCCCGATCCATGGGCGCCCCACCTCACAACTTCCAGGACTTAAAGGATCTGCTGCTAACATCTTGGTGCCAGATACCACAGGACACCTTCAGAGGTCTTGTAGTGTCCACGCCTCGATGGGTCAGAGCTGTTTTGGCGGCACAAGGGCGAGCTACACATTATTAGGCAGGTGGTTTTAATGTTGTGGCTGTTAATATATATAACTCGATATGGATATGATAAATGATGCTCTGTGATTAAATGGACATTTTCCAAACATATGCTCCTAATGGTGACCTCTCACAAACCATGTGCTTTACTGTTATCTTTATGAATGGGGAGTAAGTTTCTGGAGGACAGTATCATATGATGCACTGTGGTTTAATGCATATTTAATCTAGGACAAATAACACTAAATATTAATGTCAACTAAAGCCCTCTTTATATCTTTTTGAAATGTAACTGATTTGGAACACAAATAAAAATTCAATTGCAAATACCAGTTTTCAGTTATGTGATAATGTAATTCACCTTAAATGTCGTGACGTAGTAAAATATAGTACAATATATTTTGTCAAATTAATTTGTGTAATATCATAATATGATACTGATATAATAATATAAAATTTTACTCTAGTAAAATTTTACGACTAGTAGTCGTGAACCTTTTCGCCAAATCGATGCAAGACCTAGATTGAGGGTTATCTTCACGTATTGGTTTGAATGCAACAGTCACAAATCCAGAGGAAAATGAAAAGATTTACACTATTAACCATCAAGTCCCAGAGTGAGGAAAGCTATTAAAAAGTCAAGTAGTGAGTTTACAAACATTCATGGGCAAAGGGCTCCTTGGGAAATTAATTCAGTATTTGTAGAGCCTGAGGATGGATGGTTTGCCTAGAAAGAAATTGACATGGGGATGATTACTGCTATTTAAATAAGTCAATTTTGAGGGTGAAAAAAAAAAAAAAGATTAACTATGAGTGAGAAGCCGTTGATAAGGATGGATTTTGAGTATGTTTTTTTACGGCATGGAATACGTATAAGGCTATTGGAATAAATTACTCTGGCTGCATTCTGAACCCCAAAAGAAGAAACATTAGATGATTGAAATTTTCTTTATTTTATTCATCTTTATTAATCTTGAATCTTTACCTTATTAATCCCTCCGGTGGAAATTAGTTGTCTTTATTTGAATGATCCCATTATCTGAAGTATCTGGGAGCAGTGGGCTGCTACGTGCCTTTCAGGGTCAGGGAAAGAAAAAAAACAACCGAATGGACATCTTCCTGATCTTCAGAGGCATAGACTGTCAAGTAACAAACCAGTCCAAAAAAATCTGCCATCCCTTATGATTTCCCTAACTAATGGCTTTACAGTGCCATTGGGGTGGGGAACATATCTTACCAACTGGGGTGGTAAGGGGTCTGGGGCGTCCTTCCCCGGGAAGAACGTTTCACAAAACAGCTGATGAAAATTCATAGTTTTTCCTGACTTTTAGAAAGAGATTTTGCGATCAAATTAAATACAATGAAGTCAGAGATGTGACATACAGAAGGGCAGTCCAGGGCTTACAGTGGAGAAGGCACTAGGGGGCAGAGAGGGCCATGGCAGAGCTTATGGTCGACAGGGAAGTAGGGCCAGGACAGGTCCTATGGTAGACAGGGCAATAGGGATAGGGGTGCCAAGGCAAGGCTTATGATAGACAGGGCACCAGGGGCAAGGGGTGCCAGGGCAATTCTTATAGCAGCCAGGGCACTTGGGGCCAGATAGAGCCAGGACAGGACTCATGGCAGAGGCATGTAAGAATGTCCAGGTAACCTTCACCTGCACGTCTTGTGGAAGTGGAGGCCCCACTGCTCCACCATGCCGCCCGTTTTTTCTGTTTTTGTTTCTTTTTTACATTACATTTTATGTCTGCGTTGTGTTATTATTTATGTTATTTTTGCTTTTTGATTCTTTTTTTTTACTTCGTGAATTTTATTCAACCTTCGATTTCTCACTACGGTTTCTTATATTTGTACTGTTTACGACGTCGACGCAAACAAAGACCTCGAAGTGAACAGACAGACAGACAGACAAACAAACAAACAAACAAACAAACAAACAAAAAAAATATATATATATATAAAAAAAACACAATTAAAGAAATATAATTGACTTTTTAAAGTCATTTATTATCATCATCTTCGGGATGGGAGCGCGTCGCTTCCTATTTGGTGGGCGGGGCGCGTGCGCGTGCTCGTGCGCGTGCGTATAAAAAGCGGCGAAACTTCCAGCCGCGGGCTCGAGCCTTCCGCCGGAGTTGCGGCTTCGGACGCGACGCGACGCCGACACCGACGCGACGCGACGCGACGCCGACACCGACACCGACACCGACGCGACGCGCAGCCCTCCTGCTCGGCGGCTCACCCTACGACTATGTGTCCACGCCACCATTTGAGTATTTAAACGTGGAGAGACTCTGACGCTCCCGTCGCGGGACGCCCGTGAAGACCCGTGTGTCTTGCACCCGCGACCGAGAAGCCACGATGATTTTTCGGGACAGGTGCAGCGAACACCCGCGGGTTTGACGCCTTTTTTTTTGTTTGTTTTTTGTTTTTGTTTGTTGTCGCTTTTACTTGGAGTCGCCGTGTGTTTTAACTCCCTCCCCACCTCCGCTGTAGGCGTCGGTGACACCGCGTTTGTAAACACTATGGAGCGTTTGGAGCAGTTCGAGCTCCGTCTGAGTCCGTCGTCCTCCGGCTCGGACACCTTGTCGGAGGGGGAAGAGGGGCCGGGGCTGCCGGGCGCCGAAGCTCGGAACCGAGACGGTTATCCTTCGAATATGGACGTACCCGGGGACGGGGAAAGGACCGCGACCGGACGGGGGAAAGGCGACGAAGACGAAAAGGTCGGAAACACACTTTTATTGACGAACTGAAGACTTTGAAATGCCCCTTTCATTAAATCGTATTCCAATTAAACGTGGCACTTGTTGCGTGGGAGTGGTGCTCGGTGTTTACGCCGCACCATATCACCACGGACCGTTCTAGTGAGAACCACAACGTAACACTTCTACCGGGTCCTTGAGGTGCTTGAAGTTCTCCTCGGAAATGTAAGCGCTGGCATGCCTTTCAAATAGACCATTTTGTGCTGAAGTGCCTGAAATGTCCCGAAACGCGAACCTCTGTTATTGAAAACCAGGGATATTTTCCCCGGATTTATTGTTCAAATCTTTGTTCAAATATTGTTATTTAAATTGTTCTAGAATGGCCTTTACGACAAAGATGATGCCAGGGAAATGTAAACTGAATCCAGCATCGTTGAAAATGGACACTTTATAATAGATCACACTGAGGTGTGTGTGTGTGTGTGTGTGTGTGTGTGTGTGTGTGTGTGTGTGTGTGTGTGTGAGACTATATTTGAATAACAAAGATCACATTGCGAATTGATTATTTGTTTTGCATCCTTGGAAAGGAAAAAATAGTGCTAGGGAAGGTACTTGAAAGTGCTTGAATTTCATTGTGTAATGCCAGAAGGCTTATGCTACACGTTCCACAGTTTACACCCTCAAGTTTTGCGGGAATATGAAGAAGATGTGATTAATTGAACCCATCAGCAAACAAAATGAACAACTTTCTCCTGCTAACTTAAAAGTAATGCATATGATTTTGATAGGTACATGTGAATTCAAAACACCACGCCTGGAAGAAATTATTTTTTTTTTTTGATCGGTGAATGTGATGTTTTGACCATTCTTTTGATAATGATCATAACACACCTGGTAAAAAAAAAAAAAACCCAGAGCATATGAAGACTGTTTCCTTTTAGTTCAAACATATTGAATTCACACATTTAGTTTCATAATTGACATGTTGATGAATGTTATTTCCCAAAGCTTGTTCATTATTATATTTCCAACTAACTAACCAACCAATTAAGTAAATTTTTTTTTTTTTTTTGCGCCATTTATCCTCTTCCTTCTGATTTACAATTAGAGAACAGTTCTGCATAATGAATAAGCTGTATAATATAGCCGTAATATCACAAATTCCCCATACCAAACCCATAACCTCCTCTTCTTTCGGGAGTGAGAAGTGTGCCCTGTAAAATGACCCGCCACGCTACCATCACAGCTCCATGCTTGATAAAGCGAGGTCAGGTGGCTGGGGCGGTGAACGGGTCCTATCCAATTGCCGTGCTGGAGGTCTGACGGGGGAACTCTGACCTATGACTTAAATCAGACATGCTGCGGTAGTTAAAGAAGGAAAGGCTTCTGGGAACCCACTTATGTATGACATCACCTCTCAGGATTGACTGACTCGATTACAACTCTGCTGCCTGACCCGGCGCTGGTGCAGTGTATTAGAGGATCAGCTTGGTACCCTGCAGTGATTAGGCTCCTCAGTAAATACCTACTACCTACCTCTACTAGCCAATTATAATGCTTTTGAAATGCATTTGTATAGAAGTGGGTGCATTGATTATTAATCATGCCAGAACATCCTCAATGTGCATATACCGTATAACTTAAGTTTTGAGGAAATGGCTAATATCAGTTTGAGATAAGCAATTTATAATATGCTTGTGCAATGGACTCTAAAGAATGCATGTATAAGCTTGGTCCACATTGGACATTTATAATTGTACTGACTAGTAAATAATACTACATGCAAATGTTTTTCAAGAAACATATGTTTTCATGGAAGGCTGACATGCGGTCATGTGGTTTTCGCACTTTTTCTCATTTTATTTCCCGGACAAATAACTAGGCAATTCCAGTTCTGTGATCTGCAGCGCTTCTTTTCTCTAGCCCTCCCTTCCATTTCCTTCTCCTCTCCGTGTCATGCTGCTCTTACCTTGTTTCCTCTCATTTCACACAGGATGTTGCACATTCTGCAGCTTCTTTGGGCCCTTTCTCGAGCGCTGCGTTGGACAGGCTGGATGCCAAATCATCAGCTCTCAGTAAATGACGAGAGCTCTCCGTGCATGACCTACAGATGTAGAATTAGGCCAACAACCTACAACTAGACGTAAAGGTTTGACCGTGTCCCACTCCTGCTTGTATTCCGTCATCAGTCCCACGTTGACTTTAATGGTAACCATATTATTCCTATAATTGGTGTTAGGGTTTATTTAATGCACTTTTTTTCACTATCAGAACTTGTGCAATGAAGGCAAAAATCCCTGGAATTTATCTGGCTAAGCTTGTTTTTTTTTTGTTTTGTTTTCTTTCTTCCCCTCCTCAAAATTTGCATGGTTGTTCACAGGCTTTAAGCGCTTTGGTACCAGCATTTGCTTTTGCTTACCAGTATTTCATCCATTCAATGGTCCATCCAATATCTAACTAATGCCGTTGTCCTTTAACAAAGTCAATGGCTGTAGAATTTGGCGGCTAGTGGGGATGATTAAAGGGACATCCGGTGTTATCCTCGGGCTTATAGTGGCTAAGATGATTATCACAATCTGGTTAAGGCCCTCTCACCTCACATCCAAGGAGCATTGATTTCTGACTCATTTCCTCTGCGCTGTTTTCTCTCTGAGTGAAGACAACTCTGAAGGAACGTTTGAAGTTCTTCAGAAATTAGGTGGTTTCTATTTTATTCTTTTTTTATTAATGGCCCTACGCCGGAATTTAATGATGGCCGAATGTGCATCATCGGAACCAAGCAAGGTAAAGACCACAAAAGACTTTACTCTACTTTCTAATTATATAATTCTGGTCTGCATACTGCTTTCAGTTGTTTTTAAGTTGAACGGGACTAATTACTTGCTACTGCAGCTAATCTTAGACCCGTGTTGAAGAAGGCAAGGTTTTTAAAGGCAAGGTTTAATTCTTAAGAAGAATATGGTAATAATTTTATATTCACCAAGAACACAATTATGTATTTGGGAATCATTTCCCTCCCGGGATGACTCTGAAGTATCTATCTTTCCAATTGTATCCCTATATCCAAACGCCCTATCCTTTTGTTGTGAATCTGGAAGTTTTAGTTATTGAAACACGTCTTAGAGTCAGCTCTACTTTTGAGGGAGAATTGAAAGGGTTCACTGGAAGACCTGCTAGTAAATTAGTAACATGCTATTGACAATTTTACTTCATAAAATGCTTATATTACGTTGATAAATTATTTGAAAATGTATTGCAAGCCTGATAGTGAAAATTATGAACCAAGTCAACATACTTGGGTAATTATCCGTTTAACACACCAGAGCAGCCAGTACTACAGCTGGTTGTCTGGAGGACCAATCAATATAGTGCATACTGTGTGTATATATTTTGTTGTATTTATTGCTTCGAAAATAGACAATGCAAAAGACAAAGAACAGAGTAAACATATGCACTTGTAAGCTGTGAGGCAAGATGAACTCCGGTCTTAGGAGGCAACAACACAACCCACTACACCAACATACCCTCTCTGGACGTAATATGGCGCTGTGCCAAAATCCTGTTTGCGCGGCTCCACAGTAAAGAAGATTACGCATCGATTCCCTCCCGTCGGTGGAAGTCCTGGCAGCTCCTCAGGTCCACCTGATGAAGTTGTACACGCGTCGAGGATGCGTTTAAGCTTTGAAGGCAAATCATCCCTGAGAAACACACTTCAATGACTGAACCACCAATCTCCCAACAGCGAGAGCAGCATTAGCCAGACATCAAGACACAAGTTCAAGCGCTACAGAGGTTTTTTGAGGAAAAGGCTTGGAAATTATTATTTATTCTCACTGTTGAACTGTCAGTGCTTTCATCTGCTTCTTTATAACTTTCCACTGCAGACAGAATAACATTAGAGCCCTCGGAATTCCATGACACTGCATAAGATGGAGTACGCTCAAACTTAAAACCCATTAGATGTGTGGCTAAAATAAATATGGGCAACGTCTCAAATTCACACTTCAATTGAACATTTTCTCTGTCAATCACGTTCCGTTGTATGTGATATGGTCAATATTTTAGTGTACTGAAGTCGTCTGGCATGATGTACAGTGTGAGAAATACATGATTTTGAATTTGGTCAGTTATTCCTAAATCTTTTTCATTTGGAAAATAATCAGGTGTGTGTGTGTGTGTGTGTGTGTGTGTGTGTGTGTGTGTGTGTGTGTGTGTGTGTGTGTGTGTGTGTGTGTGTGTGTGTGTGTGTGTGTGTGTGTGTGTGTGTGTGTGTGTGTGTGTGTGTGTGTGTGTGTGTATAAAAAAAAAAAAAAAAAAGATGCGTGCACAATTATCCACAGAATTAATCATATTTGTGGTGGTAACAGACCCCCAATTTTCAGTTACCATAATAGTGAGATTGCTGATTTTGACACTCTTATTGTTTCATTATTCACTATGGATCAATAATAGAAGATAAAACTTTCACCGAGTTCCAATAAAAGTGTGTGTGTGTATGTGTGTCAATGATCACATTGCAAATTGATTATATTTGTTTTGCTTTCTTGAAAAAGGAAAAACTAGTGCTTGTATCTGTGCGCGCATGCGCTTTCAACCCTGCGGGGAATTTTACCCATTTTAAATGGTACAAAAAATTGAAAATAAATATGTGGCGGTCAATATTTATACATATAAATCGATGTATGGGGTAACATTGGATTGTATCAAAGCGCTTCTTCTGTTGAAATGAAGAAGGAAATTACCATATTTATCCAACATGAGATCATGGAAACAGAATTCCCCTTAGAACATAGCTTTGCATGGCAAGTGTTGACTTGCAATTGTTGCTTAATATATTCTATTTTGTCCACTCAAACCCTTGTTAATGTAATGGGAACATGAAGCGGGAAAGTTGAAGTCACATATTTGGATATGAGATTGAGTTTGCTCGGCTTGTTTTCTCACTGAGTAAACACTGAGCTCCTCAGTGTGGGGAGCAAGTACAGGGAGAGAGAACAGACTGCATTTAGGGGAAAGTTGAAGACAGATGTTTTGGTGACAAGGTCAGCCTTCTCAGGGTTTACTTTAGAGCGGTTGACCCCAACAGAGAGGAATAGAGAGAGGGAGCGAGGGAACGATCTATTGTTGGAGTTCATTGAGTTTAGACCTCGGAGACTTCCAACATTTGTTTGGAACTCGTCCATGTTGATGGAGCCACTGCATGTCTGTGGAATGACCACGACAGAAACAGAGATTATGGCTGCGCAATTAATCGCAATGTCTATATTGGCCTCCATAATTAATTGATCATGGCCGGGGATGATTTTTTTTTTTTTAATTTCCCCCCGAATTTGTTCGTTGTCTGCGCCATCTCAGCACGCGCAGCGGAAGTGAGATGCGTATTGGAGTGTCCATTTACGGCACTGCTCTACACTTGCCTGTTTTACGAATAATCAGTCTTAAATAAATATAAAACTTAAAATAATTGTCGCACAGTAGTTATTTTCATTGAGGGTGCTTAATGAAAACGTTAAATTGTAGGGAAATTCTTGGGGGTGCTGCGTGGAGGGTGTGGTGTAATTAGCTGACCTTCTTGTTCGGGAAAAATATTTTTTATTTTGGTGCCATGTGTTGCATTTTTTTTTTTTTTTTTTTTTTTTTTTTTTTTTTTTCATTTTTTTATAGTAAAATGTTTTTTATTTATTTATATATATCTCTCAAGACTGAATTAAAGTGAAGAAGTCCTATTTTGATTTAAAGATGACGATTTATTTATAGGCTTATAAAATACATTATTATTGTGATGGCAGTTTTCTGTTGATATGCAATGTGCAATACAAGAGCTTTGTTACCCAAATTGGATGAATAATCCATAATAATTAATTAATCCTAAAATAATTGTGATTGTCATTTGAGCCATAATCGTACAGACCTAATTGAGGGTTAAGTTATTGAGCACAGTTGATATTAACTAAAATCTTTACTTTGGCCATTTAGTAGATCTGTGGATATTCCTGCTTCTGTTTGCAACATGCCCCGCAGGTCCGAACGCCTCCTCCCTCCTGTTATGTAACGCTCTCCACAGTAGGTACAGCAATGTCAACAAAATGTTACTCCTCTCCTTCCACTGGAAGTGATGCAAGCAGCAGCCCCCTGCCGCTCCGCCGGGCTACCCCTGCTGGGGGCAAGGGGGTGTTGGTGGTCACTTTCTGTCAGAAGGAGAATGGCCTTCAGCCGTTGGCGCTGTGTTGATTTAATGGAGTATGTTGTATGCTCTCTGCCAAAACAAGACTAGAGGTGAAATCGTAGTGTTGAAAGTCGTACCTTACAAACTGTATCAAACAATCAGCTGGATGAAGGAATATGATCACTTTACTTAACTATAGGACTGTTAGTTTTTGCTAGAATTAAGTTATGCAAGCGAAACCTTAAATGTAGATGCATTTTTACCGAATGTGTTGGTGCCAAATTATGTTTCTTCAAACATGTTTTGCAAAGTAATGATTTCCTTTGGAATGAATGGAATTAATTGTCGAAAAGCTTGTTGTTCTTCAGAAGGCACAGTGGAACTCAGAAGCCAAAATTTCCATTTTCTATTACGACTATTTCTTTGTCCGTGTTCACACAACAGAGTATTGGGAAGTAATTTATGTATATTGCTTTCCTGATGAACGTGAAAAATTGGATGGGCAGTTAAAATTATGTATGAAATGTATAAGGCCTTCACAACTTTCTATTCCCAAATCATTGTGGGAGTATAGGATTGATTGGGAGATCATCACTTCCTCTGTTTGTGTGCTTCTGGTTTTCCTTGCTAAATTTGACCTGTGATGACTTTTGACACGGACCAATCGACACCTTATTCAAATGTCCCACACGGGCCCTTTTTGCACCTGGCATTAATATGTGTCTTGGGTGATCCAATCACAAGTGGACAGCTCTAAGTATGTCTGTTCACACCTGGCATTAGAATGCGTCTAGAGTAACCACTTGTGGTCTGACTCCACTTCCCTGCTCTATATGCCAATAAATGCACATTGTTTCCGTTTGCAGACCAAATGTTTTGTTTTACATTGGCATTGCTGCCATGATCGACTGTACCTGTTCCTCTCCAGCTTTAAAAGAAAAGATATAAAAATAAAAAATCTCCTCATAAATCGGCCAGTTGCGATATATATCTTCTGGTTTACATTGTACTGACTCTTGGGTCCTAATGGAAGACCTTGTGTTCCCGTGTACTCTTTTCACGAGAATCCATTTTGCCTTTTGTCTTGGCTTCGTCTTCTTGTTAGGTAGTTTAATATGACAACGTTGGCGTGAAAATGAGTGTATTGTCGCTCTCACAGAGGTCGTCAGTTGAGTAGGCGGTCCTTCAATGTGGCCCAGGAGACATTTACACACTGCTAAAAGTATGTGGCCATATGTAGCCCAGACCACCTCAGACTGTGGTCTGAGCGATTAGATCTCAATGCTTCTTGGATGCGTTCACACCTGTACTCAGAGCTGTCCATTTGTGATCGGATCACCCCAAATGAATTTAATTGCCATGTGTAGACGGGGCCTCTGTTTCCTACTTCCGAGACAGTGGCTTCCATTTGTAACACAAATGGCAAAAGTTATTAGATTATGCTATATAAAGACTACTGTATATAATAAGTAATTGGTAGGACCTATTCGTATCAAACCATTTAGTTGTAGTATTTGCATGCAGTGCCTGTCACAATAAGCATCAATGAAATGGTCATATTCTGTGATTAGTGTCCCTCTTGCTCCATAACCCTAAAATGTGGTCGTTGGTAAAGGAGGTGTGGTAGTGACAGTTTCAAGGAAGCCTGGGGAAAGTAGGCGGTGTCTTACAATCTAAACTTTTTGCATTATCTTCAAAAAGCATAGTGGAAATTGGAAAGACCAAATTACATCTTTCTATTACGAATATATTTTGGTCCAGTGTTCACATACCAAATGGAGAGTATTGGGATATATTTTTTTGCTTTGCTTTCCTGATGTATGGGAGAATTTGACTGGCAAGTTGAAATGCTGTATGAAATATCCTTCACAACTTTTTAATCCTAAATCATTCTGGGAATGTAGGATTAATTGTGAGATACTCACTTCAGTAAGGTGTACTTCTTCAGTCAAGGAAGTTACTTATTAGCACCTAATTCCAGCTAACCACTATTAAGTAGCTGTGAAGAATGGGGATATTACTTAAACATGCTCTGATAATATATATTAGCTATAAATATAAGCTGATCATTCTCCTCTCCCCAGTATTCACTGAAGGACAGTGTTGGATGTATTGTTCCCTAAACAGGCCTGGGCTAATCTTAGAACTTGTTATATCCAATTAACCAATTAGCAGACCTTTAAATGTTGCTTTACATACACTTTCACAAAAAAATGGTGTAGCTGAAATTTGTTTTGCACTTTTATATCTGTTTTGATTAAATTAAATGACATTTAGAATTAAATGTTCGATGACATCACTTTTCTTTGGGTACTGGTGAATTAAACTCAGTTTGAGTTTACTGGTGTTTACTTCAGTAAATTTACAGTGGCATACCCAAAAATGTATTTGAACAATACTTAAAGTCCCTGTAAAGTGAATTCACTGATTTGTCTGTGTAAACACACTGTACATGTTAGAAAGTAACTGCTGAAAACATGTGAAAAGAATGAACGATGTAGTACTGAATTGTGGAGTTCGGCAGTTAAACTGTTTCTCACTAATTTTGTTGTCCGGATTTCTGGGGCGGGGCTAAATCATGAGTCAGTAATGTAGAGCGGTCATGCTCTGCATGGCCCCTCCCCTAACACTATATAAACACCATGTCTCACCATCAGAAACAGCATTAGTGGTAAGCTAAGCTGACAGTCCAGTTTGGGACAAGATGCTGTTTTGGGAATAAACACCTGGAGTAAAAGGCGTCTTCAGGGAGACCGTGAACTCAAGCCAAGTCTTGGCGTCGTGGGTGCCTCCCGGTGCTCCCACCGGTGTTGCACAGTGAGACACACAGTGGAGATTCTCTGCTCCGCTGTGTACAAGGTTGGCGCCATTGGCCGTGGTTTCAGTGGACACGCCCCCAGCGTCTCAGAACAGAGGGAACTGGCTATTTTGTCACAATTTTGAAATTTTATATATATGATTTTATATACTTGGCAAATTTTTCTTCATTCAAATTTGGCTTGGTGGTTAATAACACATTTTTCTTTGGTGTGACGAACTCAGACCGCAATTTTATTTTCACTTTACAGGTACTTAATTATTATTAGGGGTCCAGCCCGCAGGGATCAATCGTTTTTGGCATTTTCGGGCTAAAAGTATCTGAAACACTCCAACCGACCTCAACCATGTTGGTGCAGTACGCACCGACATGGTTGAGGTCTCGTTGGAACCGGTACATTTCAGACATCTTGTTGTTTAAGTTTGACCAATATCGATGTACATTTGGAGCAGAAATAAATGGGGCTGCTCCTCAAAGTCGACAAGTCGAATCATTAGTCGTAAACCCGTCGGTCGACTGAGATTCTTGTCAGTCAATGTCCATTATATTAACAGGATAAAACAGATAGAAGCTTACAAAATGCACATGGATAACATTTCAATGAGGAATTATAAATAAGGGGAATCATAAACATTATTTATTTTTTTTTTTTTTATGTGTGAATTGTCTGCATCCGGACATAGACGCGAACAGGGCTCTCCATGTCCCCCGGTCGCTGTGCCCCGTTCCTTCAAATAAACTACAAACAGTGTGGGGACAGGGCACGGAGGAACGGGGCTCCGTAGGGATGGGTATTGTTAACATTTTAACAGTACCACTACTCTTACCGAGCTTATCAATCCGGTACTTTAACAGTACTCGTATCAGTTCTTTTTTATTTGAGAGGAAAAACTAAAACAAATTAAGAGCAGAATTAACACTGCTTTATTTTCTGCGCATTACGCATGGAGAGGGGGTGATCGGGGAGGGAGTCGTGGAGAAAGTGTCCCCATTACAGGCGATTTTGTTACATACCTTTCCATACGCACTTGCTTCGTTCCATAAGGAGACGTAAAATCAAATAACCCACATCTAAAATGAAAACAGTTGTCGCAAGCACCTTAGGCGTGGCCCCTCTCCGTGGCCCCTCTCGGGATGGCTCCCTAGACGGTCGCCTATAGGAAAAGCCGAATTTGTTCAACTGGTCTAACATTTGAGATTGAAGACTTTGGAAATTTGGAATTGGTGTCAATATAAAACTGTGTTTTACAGATGCTCAGCAACCTGTAATATGTACTTAACATGACTAAACTGCACCCATTGAATTGCTGCCTGCAGCTATTATTATTATTATAATTATTATTATAATTATTATTATTATTATTATTATTATTATTGTCATATAAACTTAGCAATGCTACCATTTTCTAGGGTAGCCAAGTAATGTTTCCACTGCATATCAGTGTTGACCCATGTGTTTCTATGTAAACAAAGATGATGTCTGGAAAAACGTAGACATTTGACAGCAAATGGTCCTAGATATGGATAGGTTTTCTTCCCTACCGTCATCCATCACAACTATAACTATCATTCGCTTGGATTTGTGATTGAAGGCCTGCCCTGCTAGGGTCGCCCTGGTGTGTAGCGGCCTTTCTCATGTTACTGCTGCTTTCATGCGCTGTGGTTATTCTGGGGTTGGAAAAGTAGCAGCAGTCCTATGGCCCGATGTGCTCAGTGTCCCACAGTGTTTGTTACTGTGCAGTGCATGTTATAGTGTGACATTGTACGTTTTCTCTTCATTACCTTTCTGCAAAGGGGTTTCATGGCAACCTATACAACCTTTTGTTTTTAGGAAATTTGTGTCACTGATGAGAGGAGAGAGATTTCAAAACATCCTTTCACCAAATTTTGAATGGTGTGGCACCCTTGGCTCTGGGTGATATTGATCAAATCAAATATCAAAATATTTATGCAGATTACCTTGATATTAATACTTTGATATTTTGGGATGACTTTTGGTGCTTTCATGAGATATTTACACACAATAAATATTGGAGTAAAAATCATGTGTAATGTGGATATTATGACCCAGCAAGTAGAGGCGTTGATTAGAACAGGCTGTAGATAAAATTGAATGAATTAACTTTACTCTACTTTACTAGAAGACATTTAACTATATATCAATATGACGATAATCAAAATCATAGACGATATCCCTGCCCAACCCTAGGCACACTATAGCTTTTATTGTGTATATATTTGTGAAGATGCCAAACAGAAACTATGTATTTTAATGTAAATGAGTTATTTACAGACTGAATTATAAAATATTTAACATTTTCTATTGTAACTTTAGTTCCTTTGCTGCATAGAATACCTTGATACTAATGTTAATACTTATTTACTCCATTATGTGGGAATGATGGTTGTCTTTAGTTGGATGAATGTACTGAACACATTTTCAAGGACCACTCGTACACAAACACATTTTTATTACAAACACATTATGTTTTGTTTTTTTCCACTTCAATTTGTGTCTAGGTATAAAGGTCAAGAGACACTGTAATCGTCTGGCTCCGGGGCTTATTTCTATGTTATGTGCTGATTTTTATTTCCTGAATATAGCTATCTGAAGTGTTGTTTTCACCCTGCAGGACCCCAGCTTGGTAAACATTGGGTACTTATCTCCCTGTTCAATAAAATCGCAGTTGTGGAGTTCTGGCAAAATGTAGGGGTGGGGCAATAGACTCAACATGTGAAAAGGTAAACAACAAAGGATTTAAGATACCATAGAGATTACACTGAACCTGTATATAAATTGACTATCTGTTAAAGTTGGGTTCACAGACGGTAAAAAATAAAAAAAACTGGCCCCTCAATCATTTGATGTTTAAAAGCGCCCTGCTTCAAATGCTGCGTCTGCCTTTTATAGGAGTGCAAAAAAGTAGGCTGCAAAAAAGTAATTAATTGGTCCCCTGGAGGAGGTGAAAGTATCTCGAAGAGCTGCAAATCGACATATCTAGCATATACTGGTTGTCTGAAGATTTCATTATTTGTCTTTTTGGCCCATCCATAGTACCTTTTATCCTTATTTTTATCCCTAGTATTTATCCATGACTATCTATTTCTTTATGCTTGAATCTCTATGTCCTCAAGCCTTTGAAGCAGCGTATGTCATTAACTCAGAAGAAGTAGTCACATTCAGCATAGTTAAGTTATATATAATATATGCTATATCCATGTGTGGAGTGAAACCAAGGGGGGAGGGGCCACAGCAGGAAGAGAGATGACTGGAGTACAAATACAGCAGTCTGGTCTGGAGGTGCGTCCCTTGATGTATGTTGTGTCCCATCCTGTTATAGATGTGTACCGGCGGTGTCTAAGCAACCAGAGAGAATAATAACAGTTTGTTCTCACTCTGAACATGTTCCTTTCATCCATCTCACTGAAATGATAAACAACATCTCTGCATAAACACTACAAAGAGGATGAATATCCTAATCTGTAAATAGTCATGCCCTGGCTCTTTGTATACCTCTCCATTGCAAAAGGAGTAGTGGTGGGGGTGCTTGATATTTTACTTGGTGTGTTGCAGAATACCATACTGTATATTACTATAAAATTATGTAAACATGATTATAGATTTATTTGTGTATCCCATAGAACCAGTGTTGAAATCAAGATGAGAAATATTTGGTAATACAAGGCCAAATACTGCCATTTTAGCCCACTTCACACCGAATACGTAATTGCATCCTCCCGCCTAGTGGCCATTGGATGGACTGAACAAACCAGCTGGTGTCGCATCACATTTTTGTGACATAAAAGCTTGGCTTTCAGCCTGACATTGACCATGTTCCATGAATGAGTTTAAAACTTCTTTTTATATACTGTTTGCGAAGTGCGAATTTAAAAAAAAAGATGCACACAATTTATTATATAAAAAGAGAAGCGATTATTGATTGTGCTTATGGTGACATCAAGGTTAACGTTAACATTATTATTTTATGTACGTGAATTATTTACTTTCTGTCAAGCCAGTTACAATAAAAAATAAAACTTGACTAACGTCACTTTCGGTTGTAGTGTCGGACCGAAACTTCTTGCTTGAGTTGAATAATGTGAACGCATAGCGGATTCCTGATCCTATGCGTGAATTCCTGCAGCACATAGCTTATCGCGTGCAGAATCCGACTCTCCATGAGAATAAACTGACTTGTGAACTGTCCATGTTTGTCAGGTTTGGTATAAAGCAGGCTTTAGAACAATACCTTTTTTAGTTGTTAGCATTTTAGCAGCTTATGGGATATTCTTCTTAAGAAACTGCTTTTAGGGGAAAAGTTACTGAAAAGCTTAAGTGGTATCCTGAAAGCGTGTTGTTTATAGTATTTTGTTCAAATTGTGGCGTAACTCTGTACCTCTTCTTTCTTTGTTGTTTAAATATTTAATATGAATTTTTTTGTCTCCTTAACTGGTGGTGTGTCCCTCCATAATTGCATTAATTGTATAATGGCTAACTTTCCTACTTTGTTCGTGCAGCCCTATATGGCTCTTATATATTACTCTAATGGTCTAATTGTATGACTGATGGTCATTACATGGTCTAAAGATTCATCTAAATTCTTTGTCTTAGTCCTAGATTTTTCAATAGTAGAATTCAACGAGAATGTTTATATCAAGAAATTAAAGGTATAAACATGAGAACATTAGGATTCACAGAACCACATCAAAGTTAAACTCAAATTTACTGAATAGGGTTTTTTGAACAGGAAATCTTTCTTTACTCGTGAGCACTGGTGCTCAAGGTGGCTCATATTGCCATATTGCGGTCGTCTTTGCTTTCACAACAAGGAGTTGTTGCTACTGTCCACTCTGTGTGATGGGAGGGATGGCTGGGTCAAGTTTGGTCTTGAATACCGCCTATTTTATTTTTTACTTTGTGTCAACACAAAAATGCTGTATGGGGAAAAAAAAAATGTTTGCAATTATTTTTGAGTGTGAGACAGTCTTGTGGAGTGTATGCACCTGTGTTAATGGAACAATAGACATTGGTGCACTTCACTAGCTCACACTGAACTCAACAAAATACACATCCATCACATTCAGCACTCATCCTCGAATTGTTCCTTGATAGTATTCACGCCAAGGGGCATTTAGTCTCACAAATGAAAAAAAAACAACAAAAAAAACAACAATTGTGTTTGGATAAGGTTTTTTAATTGAATTGAGTGAAATTTGTATTTTAAAGTTGAGTGACTGATTAACTGTTAGTGTGAGGATATTTATTTATGTGCTATTATTTTCTGATTTTCATCTAAATACACAATTGTTCTTACTTTGCCAAGCCCTGAATTGCAGGGTACACATCTTTTTGATTTCCTGCACAATACTTCATGATTGTGTTCAAACGGCCACCTTGAAAATTATTAGAGGAGAACGGGACCTGATGTTGTATAACTGTATTCCTTAAGAATCTCGGTGTGTCTTGCGTCTGTCCAAATCTCTCTCGTTCTCCAATGGCTTTCATACGGGAGCTCGCCCGTGAATGTTTTTACTCCAAATCCTTAAGCTGCTTACGGGGTTAATGCTTAGTTATTATCTGTTTCCCTATAAATTATGTAATTCTCTGTCCAGTCCAGACATCAGGATGATTAATCTAAGTACATTTGTTTTAAAACACCCGATCCGAAAATAGCCCCAAGTCCCATGTGGATATTGATTGTTTCTAGTGTGATCACAATAAACCTTTATTTTCTTTGCAATAAGATAATTTGGCTCCATTTCTGAAAAGCTGCACAACAGCTGTTTAGAAATGTTGTTTTTGTTCTATACAGTATGATCGTTAGATTTACACAGATGTTACACAATAGGAGCTTGGTGTTGCAGGGAAGAGGCAATGTGAGCATTAATTACCATGAAAATGCATATTATAGTATATTTTGGCATATTTTCATAAATTGTGAACATGTTATGATAATCCTTTGTGGTCCGCAGAGAGAAATTGCCTCAATGCGGTTATAAGGTTTCAGGAATTGTGGTGGGGATGTAAACTTGGTTTTTGCTTTGACTCATTTAGAGAAACTTAAAGTCAGAATTTCATATGACAAGAAAGGCCAAGTCCCCTTTACCTCACAAGTAAAAATAAATTACATCTTTAAACATAGTCTAATACTCTTTAACAAAGCTGTTAAATAGCAGCGCTAGTGAACGTGGACAAACACTGGCAGACGGTCTCTGTGCTGGAGCAGGTCATGAGATGCTGATGCAAGTTGCCTGGAAGATCCATTATGAAAGTGTTTGCACTTGAGTTGTTCCAACTCAAGTGCAAACACTTGAAATGACTTTTTGCCCTGCGGTAGTTACACCCTGAGATCTTTCCTTTTTTAGAGTTTCCTGTCACGGAGTGAAGGGCGTCAAAGTTGTAGTGAACAATCTAAATAACAATAACAATCTTTTTTTTTTTTTCCCATAAATTAGGGTATCATTAGGTAATTTGAACAAATTATAGTAATTATAAGATAGATAGATATAGATATAGATATAGATAGATATATATAGATATAGATAGATAGATAGATAGATAGATAGATAGATAGATAGATAGATAGATAGATAGATATCTATATATGTGTATATATATAAACACACACACACAAATATTGGTTTATGTAACATTTGTCCTGAGCCTCCTCTTCCAGTCACTTATTAAATGAGATGTCATGCAATAGCTTTCCTGGAAATCTGCGTTCATCACAATTGGGTTTCAGAATCCGGAGGCTTTTCTGCTTGTACAAGGAATATGAATCATCCCGTAGAATGGGAATGGAGGGCGTTTCCCTTTTGGAGAACTCACCTCTGAGCCGTGTTTGTTTTCACAGGGAGGGCCTCTTCCTCACCACTGGATATTGTTATGTGGTCCAAGCCTCATGGAAGGTTATCTTCTGGAAAAACAGTGTATTCTGCTGTATGTGTGTGTTGTTTTTATTATTAATATAAAAAAAGAATACATCCCTTTACTAATCCGCCAATTTGATGTGGAAAGTTATTTGCCATTTGGTTTTATTCTGCCGTTCTCTCCCAAATGTTGTATACTTTTCATATAATGCATAACTTGCTCTTTAATGGTTCACTTTTAGTCCTGCATTAAAATAAATGAATACATTTAAATTTCTAAATCATATACAATATGTACAGTCATATAATATACAGTAGGACTACATTATCAGTTGGCCAATCTCTTCTCTTTGATTCATCTTTATAGAATTTTGCATCACCAGGCAAGATCCACATAAGAGATACAGCACCACCACTTCAGATAATTTTTAGCTTAATGCAGGATGTGATTTATTTTTGGGGGGTCCTCTATTATTGGGTGATGACTTTAAACTGGGTTTTCAGTTTATAATATAATTCTGTGTCATAAAGAGAAGTTCCTGCGACCCGCTGTCTCCAACAGCGCTTGTTCTCTGTGCTTCCAGTGTCCAGGATGTGAGAGGCTCTGGCCTATTGTTTCCAGGATCTTGAGGTTCAGTCACCCAAGCACAGCTTTCATCCATAATTTAACAACACATGGAATGCCCTCCCCGGCAAAGTCATGTGTGTGGGCTCAAATGTCTAAAGGAAGTGATACTCTGAGATCCTGAACAATGACTTTATTTATGTTATTGTTTGGTTTTCAAGGGAGAGTAATTTCTGCTTTTTTGACCCCTATTCCATCCATTCCAGTAAGGGAATATCGTTTTACTCCAAATGTAGATGACTTAATGATAGGTTTATGTTTTGCGTTTTGTGACTTACTTTTTGGTATTCCATTATTTCTACAGCTGGACAACATCCTCTATCTGCCCTCCATACCGTTAAGGAAGACCAGTAACCCCGAGGTGATACCTGGATCCAGCCTGGCACTCAAGTTTAAAAGGCAACTCAGTGAAGATGGGAAACACTTGAGAAGAGGAAGTCTAGGCGGAGCACTGACGGGTAACTCCTCCATTCATCATCAGACCATTGCATGGTTCCTAATCACAGGTTGGATCTTAACAGACTGAGGTTGGCAGATTATTTGATTAGACCTTAGTATACAAGGCCTACAATGGGAACAGAAATTTACATGGTGTGTTTTATATGATTTATTATATAATTTGCTTAAATGTTTGTAGATAATCAAATTCTATCTGGTTTTAATATTAAAATTATCCCAATATATTTTCAGTATTAAGAATTTAAGGACCCAGAAAACTGACAAGAACCTAGATCAGCAATTTCCAACCTATGGGCCGCGGCCAAGAGTATTGCAAGTGGGCTGCCAAATCATGCAAAGCACATTGATTTTATAAAAAATCAAAAATAAATTATATATATTAAATACAAAAGCGTTTTTAAATGTGATTAAAAAATAAATAAAAATAATATAATTTCATGCTATTTTTTCTTAAAAACCTTCAAAAATGCATCATCACTGACAGATAGGAACTTATGGTAGGGCGTACTACGTCTACTTGGAATTTTTCGATAATAAACTCAAGGAGTATCAAGGCAAGAAGAAAGTCATCAAAATGTCATGTATGGGAACCGAGAACGCAAATCCCGTTCTGTCCGACAGAGCTGTACAGTTTCTGATGCCTTTCCCGACGACGTGTCTCTGTGAGACTGGCTTTTTGGCGCTTGTGGCATTGAAGAGGAAATACAGGAATACAGTCAATGTTGAGCCAGATCTTCGCCTTAGACTGTCGTCCCTTAAGCCAGACATTAAGCTTTTGGTGTCTGCCGTGCAACATCAGCCTTCTCATGAGGTGAGTTCATATTAATGTGCTCCTGTTAATGTTAGTTTTAACAGCACCGTCATGAGTTTTAACCCACCTCTTTTTTGTTGTTTTACCACTACTGCACTGTATGTATGAGAATGCATATGATTGGTAAAATATACGTCCTCTGAGAACCCACTGTTTGGCTCCTGTATTACTTCTGGTCGAATGTGGGCCGCCAACACTTTTGAGATTTTCAAGTGGGCCGCGAGTCCAAAAAGGGTTGGGAACCTCTGAGCTAGATGGTTCTAATTCAAAGCTGTCTACAGATGTGCTGTAGTGAAGAAATTTACCACAAAATGAACCCCTTTGCAAGGCAAAAAATGCATATAGCGTTTCCTGTTAGTATATTTTAAAGCATTTAATTTACTTAATTGATTTGCTATATATACTTTCTATAAGGAAAATATGAATTGACAACTAGGGCTTGGTGTTTAATTGTGAACTAGCCAGGAAAACAAAAATCAATATTTGTATATTGACTTACAAATAATTATAAATCAACAATGGTAAAACTTCATAAGGAACTGAGAAACATTGAGCCTTTTACTTATATCTGGATATAAGCCAGATATTCTAAAAACAAAAACTCTCCTCGGTCGACCTTCTCACTGACTTAAGGTTATGATTTGGAGGACCCGCTTCAATAAATGTGGCATTGCTGTTTTCATCGAACAAAGTTTCAGTTAAAAGCATCAAATCAAGTGTTGATGCAGGTAGTTGACACCAAGATAATTAAAAATGATTTGCTTTTCACCCAACCTTTAAATCTAATTAAGTGTTAATAAAAAGGTCTGAAGCCTATTTTGGGTGATTAGGATCAGAAAGTGGGTTGAGTACATCTTATTTGGCCTGCTTCTAGTCAAAACAAGAACGGGGAAAGCTGCATGTGCTGACATAAAGGTATTGGTGTTGATGGTGGGCCGGCAGTGCGTGGTTTTCCAAAAAGAACATTTCGTCCCAGCTTGGTATGAGGGGAGCGCAGACAGACAGCAGGTAACCGGAGTAGAGATGGACGAGGGGCAGGGGGCGGGGGAGCGACGGAGGGCATGGTTTTGAATGTGGTAGTATGGTGGCGCTACATAGGAGGGGCCGGTCAATGGGTCGGGGGGGTGAGTTTGATACCAGCATCAAAATGTTCTTTCATTTTGCCTGTGAACCCTAGACGAGTGCCAATGGAAGAAAGGAGGGGGGGGGGGTACGGCAGGAGAAAAGAGGTTGGGTTGAGCTGGAGGACGGGAGAGAAGGGGGCCGATGTTTGTTTTCCAAAGGCGGGCCACATGGAATATCCTGGCTCTGATAGTGTCCTTTGACTGTTTGTTGTGGATAGACAGGAGACGAGTCAGAGTGGTTGGCCTCGAGCTGCTGATACTGGGATGGAGCACGGACATACTAGAACATGGTGGCAGGGGGTAGATCGGTGATGAAGGGAGTTTAAACCCATCTGTTTGGACAATGGCCATCAGGTTTGTCACGCCAGTTTTCCGTGCAGAACTGCTCCTGTTGCTGCTGGAGCAGCAACAGGATTATTCATTATGAAATGAATAATCAAAAAGTGAATTCTTCATTTAAAGGCAGTAATATATCCTTGAATTATTAGTAAATAATGGTACCGGCAGCCTCAGTCAAACAAATATCTGTATCACATCCCATACTGAACTACAGCTTTGCTTTTATCCTTGGGCTTTGCTCTGAACTTGTGCCAGCAGTTTGTATTCTTTAGTCTGTCATTGTGCTGGCTTCAAATTTTCCAAGCTTTGGAAAGGTTATAGTGTCATTTGTGGACAGCTCTTTATTTTGAGCCCGTTTTGCCGTGCTAAGTTGTATCCGCTCACTGACGGCAGACATTTATAGTGTCGGGAAGTTCTTCCAAATTTTTCTGAAGCGAGTATTACGGTTTGGGGCAAAACAATCTTTTGTAGCAGGTGAGCTACGAGAGGAGCCGTGCTTTGTTCACACACCACACTGCCGCTAATGCTAGTTTCAAAAAACAAGTAGTAATCCTTATGATCCAGTTGTTGGTGTGTGTGTGTGTGTGTGTGTGTGTGTGTGTGTGTGTGTGTGTGTGTGTGTGTGTGTGTGTGTGTGTGTGTGTGTGTGTGTGTGTGTGTGTGTGTGTGTGTGTGTGTGTGTGTGTGTGTGTGTGTGTGTGTGTGTGTGTGTGTGTGTGTGTGAAAATGGAGCGCAATACTCTACAAAGGTCACATTAGCACTGACATGATGGCACGGTGTCAAATAAATTTTTCACTTTGAGTTAAGCAAGACAATACTCTTATTCTGAATACTTTGCTATATTGGTTTGGAACACTTCCTTAAAACTGTTCCACTCTGCTCAGAATCCGTAAAACAGCAGGAGGTGTGATCAGATCAGCACTGACTCAACTACCACAATTTCATAATGAGTAGCAGTCTGGCCAGCAAGTCATTAGTGTCTCTACAATCTGGGGATCTATTTTAATGACATTGACTTGTAAGTGTCAACCCTGGTCATACTTTCACCTTTTTTTTTTAAACGGAATGATTTCATTGTGTAAGACAGTTGTTTCCTCCTACATTGCACCGCAGAGCTGCTTTTGTTGGGCCCTAGCGCCGGATGACTCAGCTCTGTCTTGTAATTTGGGTTCCTCAACCTTTTTTAGGTTGCGCCATTTCAGTCAAGGATTTTCATACACAAATACTTTCATAGAATAACTAAAAAAGTTTGTTCAACATATAATTTGTGCTGTAAAACGTTGATTATATAATACATCTAGAAAACAGATGCGTTTTTAGACAAATACAACATAAGCCTCTTGTCACTGTGAACACCAAGTTTAGAACAGGTCTCAAGTAAGATGGCTTTTGAGGTGTTATCTCTGTTAAATCATTAACTTTACATTGTGTGTGTTTATCCGTAGGTCATACACCTTCCAGCAGATCTGTCTCCCTTTTAGCTCCTTCCTTTATCTAGTTGAGTCGCAGAATTGGGCTGCTATGATATAAATTGTAGGCTCAAAAACCGCAAATTGAAGGTGAACAGTCTGCAGACATGTATGTACAAGTCGTGAATGTCTTTATTCTGCTGTTGCTAAATTAATCTCCGGCTCTAATTTGCACCGTGCCAAAATCGCTTGAGTTTTGGTCATGAGTGTGGGAGGTAAAAACCGAAAGCGAGCCGGCTTATCTTGTTTTGCTTATCAGAGGCACTCATTAAATGAAAGAGGAGAGGATCAAAGATAATAGCTAAATGCATCGCAGGCCATTCATCAAAGATGATTTACATGTAGGCCCATATTTTAAAGTTGGGCCCTGTTTTAAAAATATGGCATCCATAAAATTGGAAAGTCGCAAATTTAAGCCCGTCATGAATGAGAGTAACCCCTTTTTAAAGTGAGACGGTTTCTAGCAACTGGGCGAAACAAACAAAGACAACTGAAGAACTCTCTACTACTGTCTGTTGTTGGGCATTAATTCTCTGTTTGTTTTTCCCAGGCATGTTTATTTGGGGGACTTTGGACCGCTCTGATAAAAATGTTGACCCCGTTACCATCAAGCAAACCATTTATTCTGAATGACTGCTAGAAGCTTAAGATTGCCAAGACAATATTTATTTTGTTGCACCCCTCCAGTGAGGATGGTAAAAATTACTCATTTTTAGGCTCATCATACCAAAATACCTAAAAGTCTTATGACGATACTATAATTGAAATAATTTGCCTTTCCAATACCAATGGATTCATTGACATCTGCATCAGTTTGAGTCAAATTTGCTGACATTAAGCTGGTTCAGATTTAAGTCATCGGTTTGTGAGGAACAATGATGACTTAGTTGTATATTCCGCTGCTTATTCTGTGTGCATGATTTATTTTCTTTTAGTTTAATTTTAAGATGGACTATAAGCTTGTTGCCGAGTCTTCAAAAAGTGCTTGATAATTCTTGTCACATGAAGACTCTCTTTAGCAAATTTCTTTCACAATGCAATTGCTAATTATTTGTGCAGATACCTTATCATCCTTCACCAATCTTTACATTTTTAGCTACACACTACAGTTTTATTTATTTTGTCAACATAGAATGTTATTCTGTAAATGTAAAACTTATTTTTGTATTGTATCTGTTCTGTCTCCCGGTAAGTCTAGAGAAGAAGGTATTTGTCTGTCTCTTGTTGTTTTTAGGCATTAATGCAGTTTATGGAAAGCCTGGAGTAATTTACTTATTGGTTTTCAGTCTTTGTCCATCACTGCAAAGAGTTTAAATCCTCCTGGCTTTCTCCTGGCGCCTTTCCTTCAACAGGAAACTGAAATATATACATATGGGAAGAGAAGCATCTGCAGAGTCCAATTTATGTGACAACAGTGTAATAATAATAATAATCCAAATGCTCACAGTGTCAGGCTTCCAGCGTTTGACTGGTGTTAGAGCTTGTCATAATATTAGTACATAAGATTAACGTGAGACTATAGGTTTTTCCCTTAAAATATACAAAGTGGAATTTGAGCTCCTGCTGCCATCTAGGTTTGGCCACTGCAACCTGCTGTATTGTATTAAACCAGTTGACAACAATCTCCCTCAGTGTTTCCCCTATCTAGATTACTCTATAATAGCAAATCTTCCATGATTTTCGGATCATGGCGTGTTTTCTTGCTCACCAGGCAACTACCTGCTCCCGTATGCCAGCCCGCAACAGCCAGCGTCTGAGGTATCCAACCTGGTCCGGCTGTGCTCCCAAAGCTTTGGAAAGTCAGACCCCTCCCTCACCTCCACCCTGGTAAGTACACTTTAAATCATGACATCTTACCTGGCCTGCTTAGGCTTGTTTCTCCCCATTACACAGTCATTTAAATCTACTGATAGAAGGAATAGTTGGGGTATTATTAAGTTTAAATTAACCCCTCATCTAGTCTGTAATCAGGTTTAATTTTCCCAAACTGGATGCATGGCACCATACTCCCGTCAGGAGTTTAATGCAAGTGATGGAGGGACAAATCCACAATCTGTTAGGTGCAAAAACCTTAACCAATTAAACTAATTCTGCCAGTCACCCATTTGGGTGAAACACTGGTAAAAACACTGAAAATGCAATAAAAACAGTGTCGACAAACAGTTAATTTAGAAATAAATATTTGCGCTGAAGGCAGATTGTAGA
Organism: Zeus faber; assembly: GCF_960531495.2. Classification (NCBI taxonomy): domain Eukaryota; kingdom Metazoa; phylum Chordata; class Actinopteri; order Zeiformes; family Zeidae; genus Zeus; species Zeus faber. The sequence goes on from NC_137204.1 coordinate 8,066,503, forward strand.
TTTGCACCCAACTCTTGATGCGTAATTCAGACACGTGTTGAAAAACCATATGATGATAGCCGTACTTCAAGTTGTTGGTTTAGACTACGCCTGCCCAGTGTGGTGCTCACGGGCCAATGTAGTCTCGTCAGACCCTGTAATTTGCCCTGTCAGAGCTTTGAGAGGGAGATAAATGCTAAACGTTGTCAATTAACGTAGGCTAATCAGAAAATATTTTGTTTCGTGCAAAGCACAAACACCCAAATCAAGTGTGTGTTAATCTCACAGTCAACAGAGAGCCATTTTGTCTTATTTTAAAAATGGTGTGTGTGTGTGTGTGTGCATGTCTATCTTTGTGTGTGTGTGTGTGTGTGTGTGTGTGTGTGTGTGTGTGTGTGTGTGTGTGTGTGTGTGTGTTCCATGTTGACTGTAAGCAGTCTGTATGAAACTGACACTTCTACCATTGGTGACCTGAGTAGATCAACCTCGTGTCCTGTAAACTGAACTAGGCGTGGAGGACAGACTGCTCAGTAACCAAGTTAACAATAGATTACAGAACGCCTATATTTAATTCTGTTTATTATTTCTATCTTTTACACATGCTATATGGTCTGCAGACTATGAATGACTCAAACATATTAAAGAAATTGAACTTTCAATATAGCAATCCCTGCAACCCACAGAGATGAAGCAACAAGAGAACTCTTTTCCCCCCACCAGAGAGCGCTAATGCTCTTACATCAGTATCTTTTTAAATGTGGACGTATTCCAGCCTGTGTACAAGACCCATAAAGTCCACTGGCTGCTGGAGCCCATAGGAGTAATTTATTTTTGTTTTGTATATTTTACAGAGACGGCAGACATCAATCACATTTTTGTAAATGCACAAGAGTTGGTCGTAAGACTCATTTTCATCTGTTGTCTTATATATACAATTAACAATAAAGCAAGGAGCCAGACCCCAATGAGCACCAGCACACTAACTACTTTATGAAAAGATTAAGATTAATTACAGTGGTGACACAACACATTATGACCATTTTAACTCTTAGGAAGGTGTGTGTGTGTGTGTGTGTGTGTGTGTGTGTGTGTGTGTGTGTGTGTGTGTGTGTGTGTGTGTGTGTGTGTGTGTGTGTGTGTGTGTGTGTGTGTGTGTGTGTGTGTGTGTGTGTGTGTGTGATTTTTATTTTTTTTTTTTCTTGATGTTGGCTTCCATTTGAATGTGATATTAAAATCACATGGTTTCACAAAACAATCCACTCCATCAGGAAATAAATCGCATATTGCAAGTCAATCAAATAGCAGAATTATAATTATGATTCAGAAAAGGGGGACACAACACGGTCCCACCACTCCCAGATTATTCTGTTGATGGGGCTAATGAAAATTTCTGTGGCAAATAACAAAGCGCAGAATCTGAAAGCATCTGTCGGCTTCTATCCGTCACAACCTGTCAGATTGAAGCCCTGCCTTTTTGAAATGCAGGATTTTAAGCTTAAACACGACCTATTACGCTCCTTTTGAACAAGTTCATATAGGTCTCTGAGGTCCCCAAAACATGTTTGTTTTTTTGTTTTTGTTTTTTTTTGCTGAAAATAACATTCAGATGATGTATTCGAACATGCCTCAAATCCCTCCTGTTCCTGACTGTTTTCTTTGGGTGCCGCTTCCCTTCTGAGGCCCCTAGTTCTGTGAGCCAATGGGGTTTGAGCACAAGTTCCGAGTTCTTTAAGCCAATGGGGTTTGAGCGATATAGTGCTATACAAAATGTTTCTGAACAAATTTGGGGCAAGAAATAAGCAATTCGTTTCTGAGACACCCCATCAGGGCAACGGCACGCAGGGATTTTTTTGTTTCATGTAAACGTTGGGAAATAAAATAAATACATTTACGATAAAAACCCTTTCTGTTGGTTTTGTTTGGAGAAACTCACAGCGGATCACACGTCCCATCCTATAGTCTCATTTATTATATTTTTTAAGTCAAGTCACAAGTCAAGTCACACTTTATTTATAAAGCGCATTTCATACCAAGGCAACACAATGCGCTTTACAAAGGAATACAAAAAAGAAAGAGAGCGTAGTTGTCAGCTGGTCATTACAAAAGAATGCCCCTAAAACAAAAGCAACAGCGACAACAAAAACAACAATAAAAGCGACTCCAACAACCGTAGCAACAACAGCAGCAGCAATGAGTAGAATGACTAATTTATACGCCACGTCCTGACCTGATCTGAGAAGTAAACCGCACTGGTCTGAAACCTCAGGCGGGCATCTACCACTGTTGCCTTGTCCTGCCTTTTGAATCGTTGAGAAAGTTAGTGAATCGTTTGACCTTGGGAAAGACCAAAATGACTGAAACACACTTATTCCAGCTGGTTTTTATGTACTTCTATCAAAGGGAAAATGTGGCCCTGATAAGGAAGAAAAAAAAGTTCAAATTCTTCAAATTTGTGAGATAGTGATCGAAATTACTCAGAAACAAAATTCTTTGCAATATTTTTTAATATGAAACTGTGTCCAGATAACCTTGGGCTGTCTTGGCCCTCTCTTTTGGTCTCCTCTCTCAAAGGTGTTTTGTCACCTTGCCTTGCAGGGCTTGCAGGATGGTCTTTCCCTCCTTTCTTCCACTCCACCTTGTCGTTCCGCCCCGGGTTAGCCGGCATCCATCACATCACTGTGATCTGTTGTGACAGGAAATCAATATCTCACTCATGCCGTGATGCAGAGATAAGATTGTCATAATCCGTGGGTTGTTTCTCACTCCCTCTTATTAATGAAGTCAGTGATGTCCTTCTCTGATAAGACAGTTTTGTCTGCACTACAACCTAGGTGAAAATAGTGTATAGTAGTGTTATTTCAGGTTAGACCACATTTACACAACGTTGTTAGGAATTACCGATAATGCAAACAAACATCCTAATGTTCAATGCTAAACATTAACTTGAATATATTTATTATCATGGTATCTGATACAAGTCTTGTTACTTGACAGATTCTGAAGTTAAACCACAACGGTGAGATGGCTTTTGTTAACATTCAAAAATTCATGAAACGATATACACAGAGGGTTGTCTTTTTTTTTTTTTTTTTTTGGTGCACTTCTAAAAAATAATATTTTTACGATACAAGGTATTAGTGGTAAGGGACTAGAGTTTAGTACATCGTTGGCTTTCCCTGGTGTAGTCAAGCTGGCATGTTACAAATGCCAGATTTCGGACGCAATGTTTCTCATCCAGAGCAGGGAGGAAGCAAGGAGCTATCATAGGCCTTCTATGGGATTTAATTGGGTGGAATGGAATTAACTTCCTCCAAGAACTTGCTTCGGACAGAAACCCGCGGCCACAGCCACCCTCTGCTCCCACTGGACCTGCGGGTCGCTGCTTGGTCCAATAAGCTCATGGAGAGAAGTGTCTTTGGATCAGTCGACCCATCCATGTTCTCGGTTATGGTCACAATCTCCCGGAATCCTTCTGGGCAGGGAGAAAAGTGCCCCTGCTGCCCACCTGCCGGGGGGGGGGTGGTGTCATCAGAAGCCCCTTAGGCAAACAGTGCCTCTTGGTTAAGGCCACTGGTGAGACGACCAACGTCTCACGACACTAACCCTAACTTATGTTCTACTCATTAGTCCTCACTCGTTATCCTTAAAGGTCACTTACTAAGCTTGGAGCCGTTGTAGCCAGCAAGCTATTGTGTTAATTTTAAAGATATTGGATAAGCCCATTGACCTTTCTCAGTGTTCCTGCTGTTTCTCATCCTCACTCTACAGTGATTTTTAATTGTTCCTTAAAGCAACAGAAAACCTCAGATCAGTCAGTTACATACATTGGATGCTTGAATTGCTGAAGGTTATCTTGGAGGGAAATCTTCAAACCCAGTCGGGGGGGGAAACCCCTGATAACCCAAGAAAACCCCAGTCCCTTTCTCTACACTCATCTTTTGTATCACAACTCCAACAGAAGTTATTGCAGCACACCGTCAGTGGTGAACCCTACAGAAGGTTTAGCGGCGGTCACCTGCCTCAGGCCTGGTGGGTAGGCTGTCAGTCCGGTCCGTGCTTGGTAACAGAAATCATTTGAGCTTGGCTGGAGATGAGGAGAATGGAAGGGGCCCACTTAATATTCACAGAGCACTACCACAGTGAATGGAAATGAGCAGGAAGGAGCGGCTACAAAAAGAGGGATGAAGGAGGGAGAGAAACGGTGTAGACTGAAATTTTGAAATTGCCTTGGCGTTGGAAACGTCTTATTTTGGTAAATGCCTTTAATTCACGCTGCACGACTGGGATGTAGGTTCTTGACCGGAGAGAACTTTGGTCGTTCGCCCTGGAGGAGAGTGCTAGCACTGATGGTTAAAATGATAGTTGCATCATGGCAGGGGGCAGAGGTGTCCTGACACACTGGATTCCAGAAAGACGCTGTGATGTCCTCTCTTCTTTGGGGTTTAGAGCCTCTCTCGTCCAAACCCGTCCGATTAACTTCATTAACCTTTTGTACATCAGGCATGAAGATGTGGAGAAGGAGCAGGGATTTTATTTATTAATTTCTTTGTTTTTGCTGGATGTGATGTACTAAAACTGCTGCCTCTATCCGTTTTAATCAAAATCTACGCCTTCACCTTCAGGTGTTGCTCTAGGATTCAGTCAAAAGTGAAAGATGAGGGGAAGGACTCATTGACAGCGAGTTGACCACCGGAGTCCCTCTTCCTGCTTGCCCCGGGCAGGATGCACGCTTCATTGTTTATGGGTTGAGTCGGAACAATGCAGGGAAGGATGTCCGCCGTTTTTTGTTTTTCACGGTCACTCGGGGAACACAAAAGTGCCGCTTCACAATGAAATGGGTCTGTTCTCCTCCCTCTGGTCCTATTCTCAATTAAAGCTGCTTCTCTTATTTCACAGAAGTCACACCTTCCCTCTGCCACTCTTAATAGCTCTCTTGCTCTCGCTCTCGCTCTCTTGCTCTCGCTTTCGCTCTCTTGCTCTCGCTCTCTCTCACGCTCTCTCGCTCTCTCTCGCTCTCCCTCTCTCTCATGCTCTCTCTCTACCCCGTCACACTCACAAAGTTAGAGGCGAAGAACGAGAGGAAAGGGTCAGCTGACTAGCAGCCTCCAATCAGATAAGTTGTGATGGAAGTGTTTAGCAGCCACTAAGATCCGATTTAGCCTGAGAAAGGAGAGGTGTTTGGAGGCAGGATCCAAGCAGAGGCAGCAGCAGCAGCAGCAGCAGCAGCAGCAGCGGCGGCAGCAGCGGTAGTAGCGGTAGCGTGGCTATGCACCGGTAGCTGGGGGATGGACGAGTCCAGCATTTTGAGGAGACGAGGGCTACAGGTAGGGGAAACCAGGCCGGCTGAAGGACAGCTAGAAGGGAACATTGTGTGCCGGCTGACACATCCAGAGACACCCGGGTTGTTGGTGTTGTCACACAGTGAATAACAATTTGGCTCTGTCAGATGACAGTGTGGGCTCATAGAGCGTAGTCCTGTGAGTGTCTGTGCTCTGCATATTCTGTGTTGACAAAAGTAAACACGACTGCAGCACTGATTCATGGGAAAAATGACGGAATTATGGAATGTAGCGATTTGAACTGGTTTGCATGCATTTTTGTTTAGTGTTATAGGAAAGTTTTTTATTTTTTATCTTTTTTGTTTGTTGTTTTTGTGTTTTATTTTTTCATGTGGCTATTTTTTGTGTATAACAGTGCCATAACATGTATGAACGTAACATTACAATTACACATCAAGTCATGATTCTAGTTTAACGTCTATCAGGCATTTACTCTAGCTACCAGGAAAGCTAATTTTGCCTCATTAATTCGTTTTGTTCCCATTCATTCTACGTTCCGATGGAGAACACGTATTTTAGTTTATTGAGGGGTAATCTAACTTAAATGATTTTCCTTGATATTTCCGTCATCTTTAGCACCAAACTGTAAAAATATATTGGTTCTTGAGCTATGTTGTTTTGCTGGAAATTGGATGTACATATATGATGGTCTGTTACACCAATCAATTTAATTTATTTACTGGACCAGTAACAATTAATATTATTATTATTTTATTTTTTTCTACAAGGCCTGTAGAAACTGTAAAACTGTTAACTGTAAAAATTTACATATGGTTTTATTAGAGATGGTTCCAATCCAATATCTGTATCGGGTTGGGCAAACCGTTACAGATTGAAGCAGCCATTCAGCTTTGTTGGATGATGCCGACATATATTAAATGCACTGCCGTAGAGCTACTGGGAGTTGTAGTTCTATTCATGTGGTGCCAGAATGAAATAAATCACTGGATGAGCATTAAAAATGACACAGATCCATCCTTCGGCTTGTCGGTTGCGTCCGGTTTAAAACCAAACTAATCCTAAAAAGGTGATTTTGTATTTTTTCCCGATGAGCTCTTTCACCATTGCATTCACTGAAAGTTCTTGTAACACCTGCGCACCCCACGCCATAGACGCTGCATTGACTGCTTTGGCCATTGCTGCGATACGTCGACGTTGCCGCCATATTGGAACTGGCAAGACTGGCCTGTAAACTAATACAATCAAACAGGGGAACTGCACTTCTGTTGCATAAAAACCCTTACACGTTTACATTTCTCAACTGATTTCAATGAGTCATTTTTATATTCTAGGGTTTATGATCTATGTGGAGTAGGGAAAAAAATTGGAAAATAAAAAAAAAATATTTGAAAAATAACTTTTTCTCCACTCCACGTAGACCAACGAACACTGGTATTGGTATTGAGACGTGTATCAAGATTGGAAATGGAAAAATGTGGATCGGTGCATCTCTCTATTGATGTGTGATATGATATAACTTGAACACACACCATGAGATGTTCAATGTCACAGATTCTAAGCAATTTAGATGCTGCATGATTTAGTCTAACAACATTTGTCAGACAGACAGTATGTTATGGAGACATAGAGTGGATTCTCATTTATGTTAAAGGGGACCCCATTATGCTCCTTTTCAACAAGTTAATAACGGTCTCTGAGGTCTTCAACACGTGTTTTTCAAGTTTGTTTTTTGCTGAAAATACCACTAAGATTTTGCATTTTAAAATGCCTCTAAAACATCCTGCTCCAGTTCGCTCTGTTTCAGTGGTTGGAGCCACCCTCCTGAGGCCCCTAGTCCTGTGAGCCAATGAGGTTTGAGCATGGCTTTTGGGTTCCGTTGTATTTAGTCTGTAAACTTTCACTCATTTCACCTTATGAGTCCACCAAAATCTGTTTCTGATCATATATGAGGCTGGAAAGTAGCAATCCAGTTTCTGAATCTTCACTCATATTAGATCTACAAGGCCTCATTTAAAAGTTTGTTCCGACTTAAGTTGCCGTGCTTCAAGCTTGTGGAGGACACCGCACCGGTACACCACATGCAGGGATTTTTTTGTTTCATGTTAATGTCAGAAAATACAATTAAAATAAATACATCTATAATAATATTTTTATTGGTTTTGTTTGGAGAAACGCACAACGGATCCTATGCCACAGCGTGCATATATAAATAAAAAATATAAACCTTTTTAAAAAAAGCACAGCAGAAATGTTTTTTTTTTTTTTTTTTTTTTTTTTTTTTTTTTAATACTTAATTTCCCTCGTCTGCAGTTTCTTCAGACAGTTGGTATTAATTCCTCTTTCTTTTAAAAGATTTGTGCTGAACTGTGAAACCAACAGAGCAGTTCCTGGCGGCACTCGTTATTCTCCAGCCATGGGTGGAGTTACACAGATAGAGGGCGGTTCTAATTCTAATGAAGCCCCCACTTGACGTAGGGAGGGGCTTCAAATCTGAACGGCTTGTTGAATCACGTTTTCTGAACTGACAGCTCACTAAAAACTGACTGGGTTGTCTTATTTCACAGTGTGTGTGTTAGTAGGCCTATCTGACTCAAATGCATGTGCACAAGCACTGAAAAAGTGAGTTTTTCACAATAGGTGCCCTTTAAATAATTTAAATAATTAAAATTTAAATAATTCAACCCATTTCACGTCTGAGCAGTATGTCCACTTTCATTTTAGGTGTTTGATTTGTTTAAGCTTTTCTGGCTGAAGTTTTTATTCTGTTGTTGGTGTAGTTATAGTTATTGGCCTAGATATAGCGATATGGTGCATATTACCGTATTTGCACAATCTCCAAATGCAAAAGCTACACATTGATTATTTTAACACTTTTGTGGTTTTTAAAGTGAATTATCTAATGCTGCCCCCGACTGAAGGTTTTCCTAGTCGACTATTAGTCGTCAGTTCAAGCCATTATTCGACTGTTGACAGTCGTTTGTTTGTTGCACGTTTATGATATTAATTTAATCATTTAAATATGTTTTGAGGAGTCAGAAAAGAGTTCTAGGGCTGAGAAATAATGTTATAATCAACATTGTCAACACGGTGCTACATTGCTGATAAATACAAAACCTAATCACTAGCTTTTAAAATATAAATAGAATTTACAAGCGCTGCGCGCACAAAGTGTGCCACCTGTTAATAAGACTGGTTTAATATAAGCTTGGTTAAAGTTATTCGGCCCTTTATCATTTTATTAATATACACTTTTAAATTACATATTGACATCATTTTCACTGAAACGCGGCGTACGGAAGATCCTTTTTACCATGTCGCGTCCCCTCATTAGGGACCCCTCATTGGGCGCCTCATTGTGGCCGCTTCCTCGCTGCTCCTTTCCCGTCCCCGGCCCCCTGGGGCACACTGCCGGCCCACCTCCACCCTGTCCAATCAGGGCATTTAAAATAAGATTTGGTTATTGAAGAGTGTGATTAACTGTTTCAAATGACTCTTATAATGTATGCAGTATTTTTATAATATACTCATTAGTTTTTCAGACTTTTAGACAAGTTGTCCAGTCTAAGTTTAAACTTCCGTTTGAACATCAGGGAAATTAGTCCTTAGGAACATCCCTATACTGAATGTTTGAACAACCAACAAGGGGACCAAACATTTTGTTAATTGTGTTGGTGTTGCTGATAAATTAATTTCATTTACAAGCGCTGCGTGGCACACATGTATGAAGGGAGCCACCTGTTAATTACCATCAAAAGCTGTAATTATTCGACTGAATGTGTCAAAACAAATAGCAAGGAGACGGAACATTATTTTTTCTTAAAATTTGTTTCAAATTAAAAGCCCTCTCGCGTTTCATACACAGCTCCAGCCATATAGGTTTTAAGGTTAATTTTGACAGGGCACAGCTCCTGAATGGAGTTTTTCTTTTTTTTTTGTTTTGTTTTTTTTCTCCCCCTGCGACCAACTGACCAATCAAAAATTTGATCGACTAAGACTCTTCTCATCTACTAATGTTTGGTTACCTATTTGGGGGCAGCCCTAAATAATACTAAGAACTGGCATTAAGTCTAATGTAGTTATAGAGGCGACAAAGTGCCGTTTGGAAGAACTTTGTGGAACTGAATTCCCTTTTCATCTTGCTGAAGTGCTCTTGGGTAAAACAATGATCAAAAAGCTTAAAAGTTGAATGAACTTCATTTATAGTGTAAGCAGCAAATCTTTAAGCAAAGTAAATAACAGCAAGCTATTATTAGTTAAAATGACACCGACCCCTTACAGTAAACATGATCGGTAGCAACCTCTAGTGGATCCCAGAGGAAGTTCATCTCCATCTTCAGAAATCTGTTCATCCTTTTTTTCATATTTTTTTCGACACCACCCTCCTTATGTATTTTTGAAGTTGATGAATTCTCTGTCTTCTGAAATAAGATTTTTACTTGGGTACAGGAACATTGAATAAGTTTCCTGATAAACTTGTTGTTTTTTATATGTATTTTGAATGCACAGGCTTAAACGTCAACGTAAACTCATGACTGCAGATTGAGACTTAAGGTTGGGAATAACACACGTGATGTGTTGTATTCCCTCACTGTCATATTTAGCCCAGAGGGTGATACTTTCCTTTTAAATGTATCTGTTGTTATCAACTCATTTAATCGGATCAGAGTCATTGTGAAGTTGATCTTATTATAATATAAGTAAATTGTGTATCGATATAGAGGTTTTCACTGGAACTGGGCCAGTGTGTTTGGCGTCATGCCAAATGCACTTTTGATCTTGGGATGCAAGAGAAACTCAGTCAAAATCAAAGGGAATTATTAATGAATCTCTATAAATAGGCCTTTTAATGAAGGTTCTGAAACAAGTTTTTGTCTCGTAAGTTAGAATGTAGAAGTTGTCGCTCTTGGTCATTCGATAAGTTCAAGGTATGTTAAATGGTTGAATGAAACCGTTTTCCAAAATATGACAAATAAAACTTGCATTCTTCTTTTGCAAGAGGATGCGTTAACGTACTGTATGACATAATTGATATTGCAGGTGATGCAGTTGAATGGATTGATGTATGGAATATTGGATGTTCTCATTGGTGTGAACTTAAGATGTTCAGTGATGAGTCATGATCTTACCAATTTTGATATATTCTACTTTTCTTTTTCCTCATTCACAGAAGGAGTTGAGCCTTCCCAGAAGAGGCAGCTTGTAAGTATCCCCAAATCTCATGAAAACTTGTCATGTAATGTCTCTCAGTTAAACATGGAATAGGATAACGGGAACCTTCAATTTCTTCACTGGTGATTCAATAGTCAATCATCCGAACACTATGAAATTTTGATAAGCAACTTGAATCTTTTTATTACCAGTAAATAACTAAATCTTTCTAAACATCCCAGTGATGTAAGAGCGGTTCCTTCAACCATTTAGTTATTAACTCAAAATAATATGGGGTCAGAAAAGCAATAGAACAAAGGTTTATATTTTAATAATACTATCTGATTATGATTGTTCATGAAGATTGTTGAGACGGAAGCATTTGAGGCATTCAAGCTGGGTTTGTACTATTTTAATAATAATAATAGTAATAACCTTCATTTGTAAAGCAACTTGAGTGCTTTACATTAAAAGAAGGCCATCAAATGTCACAATAAGAGCAAAGCAAACAAGCAAAATGTATTTACAAAGCAGAATAATAAAATAATTAAAAGAATGCAATACATTAGAAACAGGGTAAGAATAACCTAATATACAGAATTGAATTAAAACAAAAAAAATCTAACCAGCAAAATGCATTTAATCAAAAAGGGGCTCTATTGCCTTGTTATATAACCCTGATGAAGGCAGGGTTTCATTTAATTTAGTAACAAAGTGTTTCTTTAGAATCTCTATTGGTCTTTGAGAGTAGCTGAACGTTTCCCGCTTACTTAGCGAAATCAATTCAACACATAAGAGGCATAGTTCACCCTGATCTCAGATGATGCTGAAAAGGCCACAGTAAGCGCATTGCATCAGATTGGTTTTAATATCTGTGGCTCTAGTATCCAGAGAAAAGCTGGGGAGTTCATACCCGAAACAGTTGTCAGGAAGTAGATTCACCTTAGGCAATGTTGTTTGATAAAGGAGTTTTCCTCGACTACGTGGTTCATCCAAAGGGTGTTTATAGAGTTAAACTCTTCTGTAGGTTGATATTGTGTTGGTATTTCATGATGATGATCTTGTGTCTTGAATCTTCCGAAATATTCTTTCGAACTTAAGTCCAGATGCTCTGTATTTTGCAATCCCTTTTAGCCATTTACATCTGAACACTGTCCTCTTCCTTCAAGAAAGAAATTTTGACACATTTGAGTGACACATTTCATACCGTTCTTGGCTACATTTGTGATTGTGGAGTCTTGATGCATCCATCTCACATCCATCAGAACTTGTTTATTAAAGACAACAAAGGGGCGGAGGTAAGTTGCTGCTTTGGAGACTGCAGCGGGTACATTAAGAGATTTTCCTCTGCAATTCAACTTTTGTCAATTTCTCAATGTAATGTTTATTTGTGTGTTGAGTCCGTCTTGTGGGTTTATTTTCAGCTTGAGTAATTGTAGATGAGTTGTTTTCAAATCTATTGATAGACTGTCCTCAGCCACTGGAAATCATTTGCTCGGCCCCACTCAACGTCAGGAATATCTCATACGCAAATCCAGGTTACCCAATGATACCGAACACATTTTGTGACAGTTTCCAGATTATTTTTCCATTTATTTATTTTAACACAGTTGGTGTCGACAAGTTTAAACTGAAGTTCCCAAGGCTTCGCTGTTCCCCTTCAATGGCCATAGCTTCATGCTTAAGAGGATATTGACGTAGTTCTGCTTCATGGTTTTCTGTGGAACCTTGAAACCTTACATTCTAGTGGATATAAGATGTGAAGTATTATATTATATGAAATAAGTTTGTGCTGAGCCAGCTCCTATTTGATTCATAATGATATGAAGAATCTTTTTGCTTATAATTACTAAAAACTATCATGGCTCACGTCATTCAATACATTTGATTTTATTCAATATTAGAGTAAAGTTGCTGTTGCTTCATGTGTCCTGGATCACTCATTCTCAAAGTGGGGTCTGAGAACCCCCAGGGTTCCGTGGCACTTCATCAGGAGGTCCGTGAATTATTTTTTGTTTGTGTTCTTTGAAGGGGTACATCTTTTAATTTTTAGAAACATAATATTTTTATGCAATATTGTATATCATTATCTTCTTTGAGACAAACAAATCCCGCCATGTGCACCTCCTCGCCACCATGTCTCTCTAGTACATTTCTCTTGATTTGTGTTTGATATTTTGTGTCGCTACAGTGTTTCATTGACAATTTAAATGATACTACACTGAACACTTTTGAGACATAAGTGAAGGGGGGTCCTGTGTTAATTTTCTCTCATAGGGGCTTCTTGATTGGGGGGAAAAAAATTAGATGATTAAAATTACTTTAAATATCCTAAAATATGAACAATGGCATTGAAATACTGTCTACTCTTTGGTTTAATAAAAAAAAAAAAAAAATGTCAGATGAAGTAAATATCACGTGGTCATCAAAGCGGGTTATATTGAAGAGAATAAGCGGGTCAACATCAATAGCTGCTTGATTCCCATCTACATACGTGCGCGCTAACCACATTTGTCACGGTTTAGAGCGAACAATGAAATCCTTTCAGAAAAATTTCATACCTTTCTACCGAAAAGGGTGCAGTGAAGGGCAGACCTCTATAGATGCATCGTAAGTATCCCCCATGTCAAGAGATACTGTATGAGTTTCACCCAGATCTGGACAGATTCCATACATAACAATGATAAAACTGAATCATATCATCCGGCGCTGATGGTATAGGTGTTGACGATGGGAGTGGGAGGTGGGAAGGATGCAGGGAAAGTGTGAATGGAGATTTGTTTGACTCTGTCCAGCATAGTTCCTTTCTAGTTTCTATCTGCCCTAAACTTTAATTTATTTTTCCATTGCTTAGAGGCAGTGATTGAAAAGTGTTTCCAAAAGCATTCTACGATATTTAATTTGGTAATTCTATACCTATCCGTGTCCATTTTAATAAAATGGGCAACAGAACTTTTAGTTCAGCAATCTTTTTTTGTATTGCATTCATTGCAAATCAAAGCTTCACTTATTGTCATAGCTTTTCTCTATTAAAGCAGATGAGCTATTATTTACAGAGCTCTTACCAGGTCTTTGAGGTGTTTTCAGAATACTGGAATATCTTGCAAATACAGTACACCCTTTTGTGCTGAAGTGCTTGAAAAGTCCTTGAGAAAATGCAATAATTGAAAAGCTGTGATATTCCCCCTGGTTTTGTTATTCAAATCATAATGTAATCTATTTGTTTTTTCCCCAGAATCGTTTTTATGATAGATTATGCCAGGGGAATGTACATTTAACAGCATTGTTGGAAATGGACACTTGTTATAGTAGATCACAATCATTGTGCTCATCACAGTACTTGAAAGTCCTTGAATTTCATTTTGTAATACCAGGAAAAATAAACTGCCTTGGATCTTGGTTCTGTTACACTTGGACACATCTGATCTGGTTGGCTAGAGGGGAGCGGATTGAGGTGTTATTAGTTAATAAACACCATGGGTTATCATAGAGCGCTGCAGAAGGCTGAAAGATGTTATAATGATTTTAACAGACCAGCATTACTCCTGAACTGCACGAAGACACGTGCGCTAAGACCAATCTCCTTTGCTTTCTGGAGTTTTCGTGAGGCGTGCGCAATGCTTCAGACACCAGTGTTTTGTCCCATTTATTTTATATATATTTTTCCTGCAGAGTGACAGTGGCACATTTCATCTTGCCTTTTCAGGATGACTTCACCTCTGTAGCAGCATCACTGCATCACACCGTGCACGTGTGGCTTGTGTTGGGATCGGTCCAGGTGACGGCAGAAATTAATATACATAGATCTAGTGCATGTTATTTGACATGGCGGGGGGGGGGGGGGGGGCAGCAAATCTGCAGCTGGTGGAGGAGGGTGGGAGGGAGGAGAGAGAGAAAGGAATGGGGGGGGGGTTGCGTGAGCAGGGGGCGTGTGCTAGGGGAGGGATGCAGGGGGCTCGGATGGTATTGTCCTCCCTCCTCCCCCCATGCCCTCTGCAGGAAACTGACGTCTCCTCCAACAGCCTCAAGGTGGAACAGAGGAGGACCAAAACAAGAGCAATCCCCCCCCAACCCCCAGCCCCGGCAGAACCACCCCCCCCACCCCTCCCATCCCTGTTACCATCCCTGTTTTTTAGGGTAGAGAGAGAAAGTAGTCTGCCTCACCACTCTGTGGTACAGGGCTCTGGCTCTTTGTCAGGCAGGCGGTGAACATCATAGCATGTCTACAACAGAGCAGTGCAGCGCAGTCCAGCCATGAAAGCCCAGCGTGAGAGGCTGAGGATTCCAGGTCTGACGCTAGAGTGAGTATTCTCCTCTCTCTTTATTCTGAACCAGGCAGGGGGCTGACAGCTCCTCTGCAGTGGCCATCCCCTCCATGCTTAATTTTTCTCTCTCTCTCTCTCTCCCTCTCTCTCTCTCTCTCTCTCTCTCTGTCTCTCTCTCGCGCGCTTGTTTTCACTGTGGGGAACGTGGCTTTGTGCAGCGTTAGCGTTAGCATCAGCATCAGCAGCATCTGCAGTATCAGGTCTCATGTCAGACCCTTCTAAAGCAAACATGTGCTCGCTGTCTGCACGGGTTGGTGCGCGTCTTTGTATTTGAAGGTGGCGTGGGAGACCCAGATTGATAGATTGGGTATTTACCGAGGTATGCCACAGCTGCAGTATGCTTATCAGACATTATAGAACATGGACCGTTGCACATACGTGTCCCTGCACGTTGTAAACAACTCACAGGGGCTTGTGGTCATGATCAGTTATTTGCAAAGCAGAGAAGGCCTCTATCACTTCAATCAATCAGACAATAAAACACTATATAATCAATCTTTAGTTCAGTCTTGCCAATCGGCACGTGCAGAGAAACTTGCATTTTGCTTGTACATTGATTGATATTAATGGTAACCATGACCATGAAATGTTTTTATTTCATAGACATCAAGGCATGTGTTGTGGTTCACCTTATAGGAGGGTTTTATTACATTCAAGGAAAAAATAGTCATTTATAGAAACAAACTGATAATGATAAAAATAACTGAATTTGAACCAATGCATTTATATTTTTGTTAATAAGGCATTGTGTGTCATCTATAATGAATATATAGACAATTTCTTCTTTGTTTTTAGTTTGATTTTAGACCACCAGAGGGTGAATCCATATTGAATGGTATTCGTATGTACTGCAAGACCCATGTCTTGCCCTCAAACGTGATTCAGATTTGTATGTATGTATTTATTTATTTATTTATTTTGACAAAGGCTTCTGCCTCAGTGTCATGTCTCACCATATATGTTAAAGGATCACTATTTTTTATTTTTTTTACTACATTTAAATTGCAGCCTCACACCGCGGAGTTTGAGCCCCACTCCCACTAGCCCTTGCAGTCCGTGCAGCCCTCTGCACGCGTTTCATTTCTGGAGGTAAGCCCTTGGACTGCGATTGTGTTGTGTTGAACTCATTTGTAGGAAGCTCCTGCTTGTGTGGAAGCCTGAGTAAGCCATTTTTTTTTAGCATGCATCAATCTCGACGCAGTACATGCAGTTGAAATGCGGCAGGAGTGATGGGACCGGACGTATGGTCTGCCGTTGGAATGGAATTTGACAAAAGAGGAGAGCTTATATAATGTTCTTAGTGCCCCCTTCCCCCAACTCTGCTCTGTGGTCGGGCTTATGCTTCTCTTTCATCTGCTAAGTAGGATTTGTGGCATTTGCAACACATCAAAGTGGTAGATATAGTCCCAATCTGTCTGGATACCACACAGATTGGTTCATTTGAAAGGCTATCATTTATAACCCATCTCTTGTATTTGTGGTCATTAATTACATTTTAACGAAGTCCTGCTCAAAATCGTAACATTCCTGATTTCCAGACGATTCTCCAATGGTACATTTAATACTTAAAATATGAATAATAATATAAAGGCTGTAATATTAATGTAAAAAATGCTGAATTGACCCGTCAGGTCATCTGGCAGCTGATGGACGTCATGACTTCAAAGGCAAGCTTAGTCATCCTGTAAGTGCTTGGGGAGAACTGAAAAGTGGAATGGCATCCCGTGTTCGGGTATTGACTTATGTTGGCAGTTCACAATGCGCTGAAGGATTCTTTGCAGGAAAAAAACATTTTCCCCAAATCTGTCTTTGATTATGCGGTTTAACTCATTTTTATACTGTATAAATAGAATGATTATGGTGACTAAGCTTGAATCTATCTTGCTTCATTGAATATATAAATTCTGATGGCGAGGTTGTTGCCCGGTATCTCAAAAGTGTAATATGTAACTTTTCCCCATTATAATGTCTTCAAACGACTAGACCTATGTTATGTATTTTTTTTGAGTTGTGTACTTGCATTAATTATTCCTTAATTATTTTCTACACTATTCAAACCCAGAGACATCCATAATTTTAATATAGGTAACGGTCCGTTTTATTTGATCGCCTTTCAATGGCGTCATATCCCCTTTACCCCTCTACTTGCTATAAGTAGAGGTTGCTCCGGGGCAACAAGGGGAAGACCATGTGAGGAGGGGACTCGAGAAAGTAGCCAACATTAGCTAGCCACTGTATTGTACTATTGTTTGTATTGCTCTACTATTACTACTCCTATTACTAATATACTGCTCTACTAACTATTGTTCCATGGAGCACGATTATTTATTGCCATTTGCACTTTACGGGGACATCAGCTACAGAACGCAAAGAAAACATACAGGTGAAGACACCAACTCCCATGTTACCACACACATTGTCAAATAGGACAACTCAGTCAGATTTTGTGAGCTGTCTATTTTAGAAAACATGTTGTGAAACAACCCGTTCAGATTTGCAGCCCTTTCCTATGTCAAGGGGGGCTTCAGTATAATTAGAACTGCCCTCCGTCTGAGAGTAGCTCCACCTACGGCTGGAGAAATAAAACACCAGCACAAATCTTAAAAAAAGAAGAAGGAAAAAAAAAAAAAGAGGAATTAATACCAACTGTCCGTGAAGAAACTGCAGATGGTGGAAATGTAAGTATTTAACAAATAATTCTGTATTTCTTTCTTAAGAAAAAAAAAAAGTGTTCACTTGATAATCTATAGGCTGCAGAGCACGATCTGCTGTGTGTTTCTCAAAACAAAACGTAAGTGATGGCTCTTAGCACTGGCTTCTCCTACTTAACAACTCAGTTTCTTTTGGCATTTATTACGGTCATCAGCCAAATCCCTGAGGTTCTTGACTCTCATAATGCACTTCCTTAGTTCTGCCCATAGAAGATCCTGTGGTTCCATTCATGGCCTTCATCCATGGTCTGGTATTTTGGGAAATGTTACACGCTCACTCCACATCGTTGTTAATGCAGATATCCTACTTGGACTGTAAATCTAGCTTCAACTGTATGCATATGTTTCTAGAAGGATGAAGCTAAATCATTGATTATCTATTCAGAGTGAATGCAAAACCTATTGCCCTGTTGACCAATAGGGAGATCTTTCAAAATAATTTAGATTTCCAGACCTCAACAGTGTGTGTCAATAATTTCATAATTTAAAGACACCCTACAGTTACTGGGCAGGGTTATAAGGGGTTTTATTTAATTTCTTCATTGAATACTGACTCCTTCATAATGGGTGGAGGAAACCTAATCACAATGATTGAGCAAATCATCACAGATAAACCCATTAAGCTTGATAATAAAGCGTGAGACAACATTCACAAAGTATGTTTGGTCATTTAAAGGCAAAACACACCACTGGAGGTTATATTGTCATCACTGATGCTTATTGAAGACTTACTGAGTTGATAAGATCAATAACCAAATGAATGTAGATACAATTATTCCCTGTGTATAAGATATACAAATATTGTTAATAATTAATTTTTATGTTTCACCTCAGGCCCTTCAGACTTACCCCTAACTGCCTACTGTACAGACATAACAATAAATAGATGATTCTATATTTATAGTAGGGATGCAACGGTACTGTGGGCCCAGGGTTTGGTATGTATCACGTTTTTTGGGCCGTGGTGACTGTACGGTTTCAGTATCTTTATAAAAAGGTGTAAAAAAAAAAAAAAATAATAATTTCATAGTAGTTTCTATAACGCTCAGTGTGTATGACTGTCGGGGGATGGGGAGACGGGGGTTTAAGTTCATTGTTGGATTGTTTGCATAAGTTAATGTGATTGGACAGGAGGTGTCCAGGATAGTGGGTAATTGGCCCAGGTGTCTAGGGGACGGGTCCCTGCTTGAGCGGGAGTGTCTGAACAGAAGTTCGTAATAAAAAGGGACACGGCCATCTCAGGGGGTTATTTTTGGACGCCTTGATTGATTGCACTCTTCACAAAAACATTTTTATGTCGTTTTATTTTGTGTTTCTATGGACGAGGCTTGCGTAGCCTCGCGCAGTTGAAGGGCAAAAAAAAAAAAGACCTCTCCCGCAAAAATAGAGAAATGCCGTGCAGACGCCATAGGGCTGATGTGGCCAGTGGAGCGCTAGCAGTCGATTCGATAGGAAGCATGCACTTACGCCAAACTTGCATACTCTGCGCCAACTCGTACTCTACTGTACCTTGCTTGTTATTATCAATAGACATTGTGGTTGATAGGTAGGAGTGCCACGGATCACAAAACTCACGGATCGTATCGCGATTGAGTCACGGATCGGATCATTTTTCAGACCAGCCAAAAAAATTTTAACTAAAAGGAGACAAATATAACTTTGCTTTCTATTTATTCTGTAAAACACTTACAGCAAGGATTCATAACAAACAAACAATTTCATGAAAACCGGTTCAGAATTATGCGAGTTACAGTCTATTAGGTCGACAAGTTTGCATCTGTCAATACACATTGTATGTTGGTATGATGTTTACTAGCCGATCTTGACCGCTCCAATATGGTGGATGAGCAGACGCAAAGCGGCAACATTTGCTTCCTGATATGTTGTGAAGTTACCCACTCACTGTGCTTCAGAGTAAAACACAGCACACATCTGTCTTGTCTCTTCTTTTCACTGCAACTCTGCATCCAGATTTATAGAATTATTACTTTAAAAAGTAACAGCGGCAGTAAAACTGTACTTCAGTATGATGGCAAAATTTTGAAATTGATTCGCGGTTCACATGCGAGCCGAACCGTGGGGTGATCTGCGCGGATCAACTACGTTTCGTTACACCACTATTGATAGGTGGCTACCATTTATTTGGGTTGGTTGGCAGAAGGTTCCATGGTAATGGATTGGCTTGTATAAACAAAGCGATTGTGCTACAGATCTTGGCAATTGAAAAGCCTTTTTCTTGTATGAGACTTGTGAGAATGTAGGGCTGGGCGATGAAATGAGCTAGATCATTTTCACGATAATGTCTTAAGATGGTAACAACGATAAATTTATAAAATATATTTTCGTTTTTTGAGTCAGTTTTCCTCTACCTACAAAGACATGACAGGAACAGCCAATCATAGAGCAGAGAAACAACCATGTGACACAAATAGCCAGTCGTCTGATCAGTGTTAGGGTCCAGGAGCACCGGGGCTTCCTCCGCTCTCTCCTTGGCCGCGCTGCTCTCTGGTCGGGCAGCAGGGATGAGGCCCCCCGGAGCTGACGCGGTGGGTCTTTTGCAAACGGCCAGTTCTCTAACTCGCCCTCTCCCAACCTAAGCCTAGGGTGGCCCCCATCCTCCTGACACAGTCAGAGAGCATCCATCGGCCCACTCCAAACGTCCCTGCATGTAATCACAGGGTGCAAATTTGGGAACTTTTTGGACTGCTCTCTGACAACAATATATTTGATATATTTAAATGTGTGTTTATAATAAATATATATATATATATATATATATATATATATATAATTTTTTTTTTTTTGTTTGTTTGTTTACATATTGATTTTTTTTTTTTAAATGTATTCCGTGTTTAACGCATTATTATAATTATTATTAATAAACATACTAGTACATGTCAGTTTAAAATTTAAGTGATGCTGTCGCAATGCCCTGAAGCCCCGCCCCCCCATTGGTTCACTGTTCATTGAAAGTTTATAAATATTACACTGGTCGCATGTCCAAAATGCACCAAATTTGACACCACCTCCTTGGGTCCCCAGCATTACGCCTGCCAAGTGTGAAGTAGATGGGGATGACCAGTTGGCCAGTCGGCCCAATCAAAGGGCCGACAGTCATTCCTTCCTTTATAGCTAAATATTGTGATAATTATTGACATCGATCAATATAAAAAAATGTATATCGTGATAACATTTTTGGCCATATCGACCAGCCCTATGAGAATGTAATAGGGTTTCTGGGTGACGAGGAATGGCATAAGAATGAAGCAGTTGCGATGACCTGCAAGCAAGCAGGGCCTTCACGTGTAGTTTCAATACTGTACACAAGTTATTTCATGTCTAGGTGCTCCCAAGAGAACAGCTTAGACTCAAAGTCGATTTATTGTGGAAACACTGATTCCAGTTAAAAAAAACAATGGCGTCCTGGCAGACTTAGCTGCCGTTTAGTTGGCAAGTCTGGCCAGCTAAACTCAGGGTGTTAGACGTTTAGATGAGAGCATTGTGTTTTTTCCCTCAGCCATGGCAACTGCTGCACAGCACGCCTTAACATGCTGCCCTACCCATGGATTGCTTAACTCCAAATTCACACATAGTTGTAGGCTGACAAAGTAAAATCCAACAATGAAGTGAGAATTGTGCATATACAGTAGATGGCAATACAGTGGGGCAAAAAAGTATTTAGTCAGCCACCAATTGTGCAAGTTCTCACACTTAAAAAGATGAGAGAGGCCTGTTATAGTCATCATAGGTATACTTCAACTATGAGAGACAAAATGAGAAAAACAAATCCAGAAAATCACATTGTCTGATTTTTAAAGAATTTATTTGCAAATTATGGTGGAAAATAAGTATTTGGTCAATAACAAAAGTTCATCTCAATACTTTGTTATATACCCTTTGTTTGCAATGACAGAGGTCAAACGTTTTCTTTAAGTCTTCACAAGGTTTTCACACACTGTTGCTGGTATTTTGGCCCATTCCTCCATGCAGATCTCCTCTAGAGCAGTGATGTTTTGGGGCTGTCGCTGGGCAACACGGACTTTCAACTCCCTCCAAAGATGTTCTATGGGGTTGAGATCTGGAGACTGGCTAGGCCACTCCAGGACCTTGAAATGCTTCTTACGAAGCCACTCCTTGTGTGTTTGGGATCATTGTGATGCTGAAAGACCCAGCCACGTTTCATCTTCAATGCCCTTGCTGATGGAAGGAGGTTTTCACTCAAAATCTCACGATACATGGCCCCATTCATTCTTTCCTTTACACGGATCAGTCGTCCTGGTCCCTTTGCAGAAAAACAGCCCCAAAGCATGATGTTTCCACCCCCATGCTTCACAGTAGGCATGGTGTTCTTTGGATGCAACTCAGCTTTCTTTCTCCTCCAACACAAGTTGAGTTTTTACCAAAAACTTATATTTTGGTTTCATCTGACCATATGACATTCTCCCAATCCTCTTCTGGATCATCCAAATGCTCTCTAGCAAACTTCAGACGGGCCTGGACATGTACTGGCTTAAGCAGGGGGACACGTCTGGCACTGCAGGATTTGAGTCCTCTGGCGGTGTAGTGTGTTACTGATGGCAGCCTTTGTTACTTTGGTCCCAACTCTCTGCAGGTCATTCACTAGGTCCCCCCTTGTGGTTCTGGGATGTTCGCTCACCGTTCTTGTGATCATTTTGACCCCACGGGGTGAGATCTTGCATGGAGCCCCAGATCGAGGGAGATTATCAGTGGTCTTGTATGTCTTCCATTTTCTAATTTTCTAATCTAATTGCTCCCACAGTTGATTTCTTCACAACAAGCACACACCTATTGCAGATTCAGTCTTCCCAGCCTGGTGCAGGTCTACAATTTTGTTTCTGGTGTCCTTTGTCTGTGAAAACCAGAAATCTTGCTTGTTTGTAGGTGACCAAATACTGATTTTACCGAGGAATTTACCAATTAATTCATTAAAAATCCTACAATGTGATTTCCTGGATTCTTTCCCCCCATTCCGTCTCTCATAGTCAAAGTGTACCTATGATGAAAATTACAGGCCTCTCTCATCTTTTTAAGCGGGAGAACTTGCACAATTGGTGGCTGACTAAATACTTTTTTGCCCCACTATATGTTTGAGAGGGCTCAATTTCCAAAGATTTTACCTTTTCTGAACAGATGTCTGGTCTGTTTCGATCATGAACAAGGTCATGGCTATGGTGGCTTCCAAGCTTCAAAAGGAAGCACAGTTTTCGTAGCCCTTTCATTTAAAGTGAAGCTGTCAAGCTCGTCCATGCTGGAGGCGGTTTAGGGCAAAGCGTATCTCTTATCTGAACATACTCATGGAAAAGCAAAGAATTTCCATTTCAAATAAGACCTGCTTAATAGGGTTGACCCAAGGGCTTTGGGAAGGATGCCAGCTTGTGAAGCTGCATCTGCTTATATGATGCAGCACCACTCTGAATCACATGCCCCCCCCCCCCCCCACCCGTGCCCTGTGCTGTGAAATGGTAGATGCCTGTTACATGATATGGAGCGTGCGTGTGTGCGTGTGCGCGCGTGCGTGTGTGTGTTTTTAGAGGGAGCAAAAGCAAGGCAAAACAGTCAGCTCTAGAAAGTGTCACATCCTAAGCACAGCGGAAGCTTCGCAACAACCTGACCCAGCTCGCACAACCCTCCCTGGATTTACCGTTTTATTTGAGGACAGGAGAGGACACGGCGTCCTCGCTCTTCTGATGTCTTTATGCCGCAGCTGGCCGCAGCTGGCCGCAGATGTGCCTGTTCAGAACGAGCTGCGACTGAAGGAGGAGAGGTCTCCTAGCAGAGCTCGTCAGGACTTTGTCGGAGGGCGGGTTGCCCCGGCTTTGGACTTCTCCTCGCCCGGTCCTCTCAGGCCACCCGCGCACCTTCCTCTCTCCGGAGGAGGATGGTATGACCTCCACACTATGTCCGACTTCAGTTTGTGGACCGCTTTGTCCAACTTTAACATGCCGCACTTCTTCAGTGAAGCCCGTCTCCGGCGGTCAAAGAGGTAACCTCTAAAAGGCTTTGGAATTTGATTTATGAGTGCTGGATGTGCCCCTATTTGTATTTTTCAATACAGAAGGGAAATGGATGAGAACAATAGGCATTCCATTTCAAGACGTTATTCTGGACCAGGAAAGAGAAGTAGTTTTATCATGTTTAGGTCATCCAAGATGCCTTTGGAGAACAATTTGAATCATAGGATCTGTGCAGTCCTTGTCTTTAACTTTGCTTTGTAAGCTTACTGTATACCAAAATGCTATTATGTGGTTTTTAGGCATACTTTTGTGGTTCTGTGTGCTACTGTTTTCCATTTTATTCAAATTTCTCACATTTGGCATCAACCTGGAATGAATGTTTTTTTGTTTGTTTTTTTTTCCTTCAACGCTTTGGTCTAAAACAGTACGTCTGATCGATGACTACGACAATGTTCCAACAATGTAACCTAATAGATGTAGGCTTAAAGTTTTTGTGTAGGATTAGGTTGCAGTATTTCCACAGCCCATATCACTAATACTATTTTTAATCTGCGGGCTGACCCATTTTATGGTAGTGAACCGCTTAACATAAAGTACTGTCTTTTAGGACGTTCAGAACTACGGTCTGATAACCAAGACCATTTTAATCAATGAAAGGTCATGTTTGATGTTTTTGATTGTGAATGGTATAATGGATGATGTCCAATAGGGCTGAGGTGTATCTGCGTTTGGGATGCAGTTTAGACATGTTTAACGGCAAAGTACAGACAATGGGAAAGGATTCATTGAACAAAAGTGCAATTATGTCCCCTCAAGGCACTTAAAGGGTTTCACTAGATCATAAAACATTGATACTTTTTGACATGGGTTTGTAATAAATCACCCAATGTTTCTTATATAGAGAATGATATAAGAAGCAATGGAGGATGGGTGTTTGCGGCTCCCTTTCAATTTGATTTTGCAATATCTGGCTACTAAGTTGTTTTATTTTTTAGTTTTTTCTTAATTTCAGAAATGCTATGATAGTAGGTCATGGTTAACTTCTCTTTCCCTTTAAACAAATATCTGCCGCACTTGGTATTGAAATTTCACATATTTACCCCAAATAACTGCAGGTACAGTGTCTTGGCCTGCCTTTGTCCGGGCAGTGTTGGAGTGGACTTAGTTCTGTTTGAAGCTGTCATCTTCTGATAGGACAGGAAAGCACACGTAACACAGCGAATTATCATGACAGTGAAGAAATTGTCAAAACATATTAATATCAAAATAACTCCTCTCCATTACTCAGTATCTGTATTTAACACACTTATCTTTTGGCCATAGTTTTGTATGTGGTGCCTATTTGGACTAGGATTTAATGTTTTTATATGACGTTGGGTTTTGTCTGAAGTAAAAATGTCAGGTGCAAGGGAAGAAAAGATCTGTTTTTGCTTTTATTTCAGTTAACATAGAAAACCACCTTAAGACTAATCTTGAGGCTAAAACAATAACATTTTTAGTATTTTTTTTTTTTTAAGATTTAAGATATTATAATCAATGCAGAAACACCGTCTCTAATGCAGTTCAACCATGCATCCTGAAGCGTCAACATTTTCTGTTTTCAGTCAGAAAGTGGGTAGATTTGAAGTCATCGGCGAGACGGTTTCTCGTGGAGTGCGAATGAGCCCGGCCAACCTCATATGGATCCTTTCCAGGAATCTCACATCTGCGCTGCAGTAACACAACGCTGGCCTACTTTCTCCCTATCATCTTTGCCAGGGGCTTCTTTATCCTCTTTAAAGCTTTTTTAGACAATCATGTTTTTTTTTTTTCTTTGTTTTTGTTTTTTTTCCTTTTCTTCTCTCCTCGCCACGACAGTGCCATTCCTAACAAAGCTCAGTGTCGCGTCAGACGTGACTGCTGCCCTGCTGGAGCTGCAGAAAATCTTTTTTTTGTCTCTTCCTCTCTTTCTGTCAACTCTGATCGCCTTGAGTGACGCTCGACGGTGGAATAAAGGGCGTGTCGGCACAAACGCGTTGAGAATGAGTGAAACCGGCAGTGCTGCGATTGGACAGCAGGGCGGCCTTCTCCCAGTTGAATCCACCCTGAGAGGGTATAAATAGATGTTATTAAATCGGATCCTGTTCCATGGAGCACCTGTGTACCAGATAATGTGTACGGCTGGCACTCCCCTTCCACGGGTTCAAAGCCTGTGATGGAATGATGTGAGTCCTGGGTCACCGCCTGGATAAGCAAAGATCAACCAAGCCCGTTCTACTTTACTTGGTACTTCGTTAGTTGAGTTGGGATGGGCTGAGCAAATAAAGGTTATAAATCTATATCTCTTATGTGATTGTTGGATCAGTATTTCAAAGCAACATATCACACACAAAAAGTAATGTAATTCACAGCATATAATTGTTAAAACATTGAATCCAGATCATAGTTCCAATTCTTTTTAAGTGTTTTGTATTACGACTGTTATTATTAATACTAATAATAATGCTGTTTATAGTATTAATAATAATATTTATTGATTGAAATTGTGGGGCATATATATATATATATATATATATATATATATATATATATATATATATATATATATATATATATATATATATATTATTTTGTGAAAGTATATGTGTGTACACACACACGGCTGGTAGAGCTCCAATAGTGGACTAACGGTACGCCATTAGTCCACTGCACTGCAGTTCAATACTGCATATTGAACCATAGCTGGTGTACCGAACCGTTCCATAACATACTGTGTACTCTTGCATCTATTTATCAATATTGTTAATAGTATTCATAATAATTAATATTATTATTTTGTGAAAGCGTTGGCATCTTGATAATTCGGTTGAGTACTGTGCGTGGTTTGTCTGGCATTTGATTTTGGGCTTATTCCTGACCTTTCATGGCTTATGTCATTTTGTCATATCCTCACACTTGTCTTGGTTCCTCACCTAATGCCAAGGACACACTACATGACTTTCAAAGTCACCGGATCACTGTACTGTTCAAACTATAATACTTTGTCTTGCGATCGGGTATGTTGAAGTTGTTGTGGTTTGCACATGACATGAGTGTTTGGCGACATGGGGTCACACATTTCAAGATCTTTCACCAGGAGAAGTCTCCGAAAGCCTGTCGCGTCTCCAAACGACCTTTTTGTCATGAAAACACGCGCTAGAAGTGAGGGAAGGGGACGTGAAGGGGAAGTGATGCGATACCATGCGCGGGACAGGATTTTTGTCTGCAAGAAACGAGTGGTTCAAGTTGTTTGATTATGTATAACTTATAACTTATAAGATAACTTAAAATAAATTAAATTAATAAAAAATTTAAGTAATAAATATCATTTATAACTTATTATATTAATTGATTACTTGTTTGGTCTGTAAAATGGTGAAAAATGTTGATCACTTGATTTATTTATAAAATATCCCCTAGCCATGTTGTAGTTGTTGTTGTCATGTTCCATGTAGTTCTGGCTGCGTTTCCAGTGCAATTCCGTCCCTCCTTCTCAACGACTCCTCGTTGCATGACTCCTCGACAGGACCAGATATTTAGCCTACTTGATATCTTCCGGGCATCTGCGAGGCATTCACGAGCTCTCGGCGAACTCTCTGATCACGTCTTCAACAGTTCACATAACCAAATCGATGCTCACTTCCGTGAGCAACGATAGACTGGGATCTGGGGCTTTGGTTGGAGATCTCCAAAAAACTGTCTGAGTGGAAAATCTGGCCAAAATCTGAACTCTGCATAATTTGTTCTGTTAGTGTTGACATTGATTGACTAGTTAACTTTGCTTTTATCTCTGCATTTTTTTGTATGCAAGGCAACAAATGCCTATTTGGGAAAAATAGACAAATTAATTTGTAGATGTTTATAAATTAGCAGGAGCAATCTTTTGCATTCTGTCATTAGGCAATTTTTTGATCTGGAAGTAGATGGGATGCCATTTATATATATATTACATACATTCATATAGGCCCAACAATTAGGTATGTGATCAGAGAGAGAGAGAGACTAGAAAAATGTAGACATGGCAGTTAAATTGTTTTTAATTTGTACACTTTGATAGTTTATATGTAGATCTGTACAGTAAATACAAATAATCATATGTGCTACAGTGCAGATGCCCATGTACACACATTGCACCTAAAACGCTCTGTCTGTCTTTCCCTTTAACTGTGCGTCACACTGTGCTTTTCATCAAAGGTCTTCTTTTTTCACGGTTAGCGTCTTTATTTCAATAGTTTTGGTCCATATAAGGTTCATGACTTAAATTATTAACAATGGTCTAATAAAATATTGAAGTTCTGTGTTGGCACATTCTCCTTTAGCTGTCATTTAGCTTTGACCTTGAAAATAATCCACACAGCATATCCCTGCTCCGAGGTCGTGAGGGTCCAGACCATCAATGTCTAAAATAAAGCGCCTTAAAGTTATTTTTCTCCCATTAAGACATAGCTTACATTTGTGATCGCGTTTTGTATATTATAATGTCATGTATAATATATTTTTGTCACAAAATTGTTTTCAGATGTTGTCTGTGTAAATATAAGCTTTATTCAAAATGTCCCCACTCTACTTTGAGTAGTTTTCAGTGTTTAGTGTTCAGTGTTTTGTTTAATTATCCTCCAAATGGATGTCCTGCCCTTGTATAGGTGCTAAAGGGAACGTTATTTAACGACTTAATGACACCATGAGGCAGTGTTGTGAACTTCCAATACGATGGACAATTTTGCTGGATCCCATTTACAGTTTGTGTTGTATGTTGATTTAAGAGGAATATTCCTGGAATGTATTTGAGTAGTATGGTTCCGAGCCTGATGTTTCCTCTCCGTGGTTTCACAGCTGCAGAACAAGCAACAGGAAGAGTTTGATCGGAAGCGGTCAGTCCTCAGCGCTGCCACGACCCCATTCCCCCCTCTCATCGCTCACTGGTAAGGGCGGGATGTGTGGCTCATCATCAGGGTTCTTACAAGGTCCCTGAGGTGCTTGAATTTCATCCTCAGAAATGGAAGTACTGGAATGCCTTATAAAAGTAGCCCCTTTTGTGCTGATATGCTTCAAGAGTCCTTGAAATGCAAAATGTGGTAATTGAAAACCTGTGATATTTCCCCTGGTTTGTCCTTGAATTTCATTTTGTAATGTCAGAATGAACCCTGCTTCATGTTAAATTAGACATTATCATCATTATTATTTCTGTTATCTTATTAGGCTTCAAAGCCCTGCAGGTGAGGCTTAACATGTGCTAGAGCGTCTAAAGTAGCCTGGGAACCAGATGAATCTGTGACCTCATGTTTAACTTGGAGAATACGTCTGGCCACCCTCCCATTTAAAAAGATTTCCACCCGACCTTGCCAGGGTCGAGCCAGTCACAACTCTTTATCTAATATGGGGCAGGTTTGATATGATGACTATCCAGAAAACGGACCTTACCAAGATGGCTGCCGCTGATGTGGAATGGTCTGTTGACTCATAATAGCATTAAACCAACTAGATGGTATATATCTTATTATAAGAAAGATGTGTTTGCCGTACTTCTCACAGTAAAAGTCGGTAAAATTTATCGACTGACTCGCTCAAGCCACGTCACAGGTTTTGTTGCTCTGATTGGTTGTAGGTCTATCCGCTGCTCTGATTGGTTGTAGGTCTATCCAATGCACTGATTGGTTGTAGGTCAGAGACATTTTGGTCTGCGCCAGTTGGTAACGCCCCTTGGAAATCAAAAATGAATACTTATACGCATTTGTGAATTAGTGTGGCGATGCCAGGCTACATCTAATGTGTACTCTCAGAAAGAAAACTTTTAAACTCAGTCATTTCTCTAAGCCCTACTTCCCTTCCCTTAAGGCTTTTTATAGCATCTTAGAAGAGGTCGATAAGTTGCATGCTTGTCAGAATTTGTCTTGAAACTGTCACTTCGCAAGGCAAAGCATTGTTCCTTAGAAGTCCAAACAATCCCACAGATCCACATGATGCCACTGTGACAGTAGCGTGTGTGTGTGTGGAGGAGAGCCAGTACTAAATGTTATTTAGCAGAAGCTTTTGTCTGAATTTCCACTATTTTTGTTATGAAATGCTAAACACATTTAATTCTCCTCAAATTATTTTAATCCAAGCTACACTTCGTGTTTAAGGCAGTTATTTATGTGCATTAAGTCATTCTTGGATGCATATACACTATGCATATATATATGTGTTGAGGGTTATGTAATGGTAAATAATCAATAACAATACAACTGTTATGGTGTTATAGAATTACTATACCATAAAGATTTTATTTAGAGACAATTATGACATCCAGTGTGGACATCTTAAAAAAAACAGCAGTTGAGATATTTTATGAGCATCATAGTCTGTAATACATCACATTTTCTGGGGACAAACTTGGGTATTTGGTTAGTGTTAATTTTTCATTGTACCCTCAAAACAGCCTCATGGGGGTGGCTGGGGGGGCCGGGCCTGGTAGGTGCCTGGGCTTGGCGTGGGGTAGGAGGGGCAGCAGGCTGGAGTAGCACCAGCTTGGGGGTCAGGACGAGTTGTATAGTTTATTTACCATTAATTTTTCAAGTACCATAATATCGGTACGTGTAATGGTTGATTTCTGAAACGTGTTATCCTTGCAGGAACGAGTCCACAAGACAGTCCCAGAAACTTTTCCCCGAGTGCCTCAGCTCATTTCTCTTTTGCACGAAGGTAAGCGGGCGACATACTTTACATCACTGCCAATCACAGCAAAAAACGCTAAATAAACATGCTCAAAATGCTGTAATTACTGCAGTTCCACCTGACGCTCTTAAGATCTATTTTTAAACCTCGGGTCATCTGTGCTTGAAATAAGCCAAACGCCAAAAATAGTCTGAAACTTACAATTCCATCAACTGATGTTGCACCACTTTGAATATTTTGACACTTTTTGAAAAAAATTGAATCTTATACATTTCTTTATATACTTAATTTAATATTTTCTTTCTTCTTTAATGTGATCTACAGTCACTGCCACAGAGCAGACAGGTAAATTGATGTTAGGCTTCCATTTACTCATAAAGTATTAATCATCTCTCATTTTCGTTTTTAACCTCCGCATGTTCCTCAGTTGATTCATTTAACCACACTGTTATGCATCCTATGGGTTTTATGTTTAGCATAGAGAATTAAATGTGATTTACAGAACATGTACAATTGTTGTTAATTCATTGAATAAAATATTTTCAGGCATTGTGATAATACACTCAGTGCTTCATTTTTGTGTTTGTCATTATATGCTAGGACTGATGGTCGCCGCTGGTCGCTGGCCTCGCTTCCCTCCTCCGGCTATGGAACCAACACACCAAGCTCCACTGTCTCGGTAAGGATTGCTTTCTCACGTACACCGATGATTCCAAGCAAGCGAATCTAAACACAAACAGGAAAACTACATTAAGTATTTACAATCCATCAATTAAAACATCTACTACATGGGAATAACAGTTCCATTAAAAAAATATATAAATAATATGTAATAAAGAATTACAAGGTTCCTTAAAATTAACATTGGATTAGCTTTTTAAACGTGAAAGGTATATTAATATTGGTATCAATTTTAGTCCTCATTCCAGGTTTGGCTCAGGGGAAGTGTGCCTCCAATGGAAATCGAACGCTCTTTTTGTAAAACAGGCCTGTCACATGGATCCATGGCTCTCTAATCTGATAAATGTCCTTGAAAGAATTGAAATCTTCTGCTAATTAAACAGCTACCACCATATGCTCTTCCCTTTCTTTTCATCTTAATCGTTGAAATAATTATTTCCTAAGCCAAGCATAAGTTTCATTTGTTCAGCTCACCCTCCTCTCAGACCATTTACCGGAGTTTAGCTAAGATAAGATAGACCTGATTGTCCCGAAGGAAATTTGTCTTGGACACAACAGTGCCTGCTGTTTAAAAATTCCATGTAAAATACGATCAACCGCATATATAACCACAACATGCAGTACATTAATACATTCATAAAAAAGGCAATAAAACTTCTCTCTTTCTTGACTCCCTGCTGTATGATATATGGGCGTCGTAGTTTCTCCTACCACACGCCACCCAAGTGGCATTTTCAGGGACCTCCGGCACAGAGACACAGATGACAGGGTTTCAGACATACCGTTTATTGTAGAGAGTGGGCTGTTTGGAATAAGCCCAGGAGCAGATAGATGTGTGTCATGACAAGGGCTCCTCTCCTGGGTGTGTGTGGGGATGGCGGTTTTGCCTGCTGCTTGTTAGACCAACCAACGAGCAACAGGTATGCAGCCACTCTGATCCTGGGCCCCAATTACCTAGACCCAGGACAGGTGTGGCTGCTCAAACCACACCATCCCCACACCACAATGGGCATTATGCATTATGGTGGAATTTGCAAATTTTAACATTAAATAATTTCATTTGTGACTATCACTTAGTTTATTTTAGTTTTTTAAACGCAAATCACTGGAGGATTATTTGAAGAGATCCCAATCCATACACTAAAGCAGGCGATTTACTGTAAGGAGTCAAAAACATCCCAATATTGGAGTTTCCTTTCCTTCAGAGTGGTAGGCCTGATCAGTAGGTCCAAGCCAAATGTCCAGTCTTTACAATGTCTAGTCAAACAAATAACATTTTAGATACAAGCTGCTTGTCCTGTACCGGTCCCTTGCGGGTCACGATTCAAGCACCGTGGTTTGCCGTTGAAAGCCGCCAATCTTGAGATGGGAGACTGAATCCTGTTTTTTCAGATGGGTTTCAGTGAGTGTGAAGATGCAGGTATTTCTTTACGCAGACTTGGAAATTGCTTGCAGTTGGTGTTTTGGGGGTTGTAGTTAAATTCTTCAAAAATACTTACTCGATAATCTTTCATCCAATATACAGCAGAAATGCGATGGTAAAATACATTGTCATCTGCTTTTTTTTTTTTTTTCTTTTCTTGTTCAAAAATATTTATTTCATTTCCAGTCATCCTGTTCATCACAGGAGAAGCTGCACCAGTTGCCCTTTCAGCCCACCCCTGACGAACTGCACTTCCTCTCCAAGCACTTTTGCACCGAGAGCATCTCTGGAGACGAATGCCGCAGAGCCACGGCCATGCGACCCCGCTCACGTAGTCTCAGGTGCCGGGTTATAGAAATGCAGAAAATAATGCCTCCACATTGTATTGTCCCATATTGTTAACACCGCAGCAAGTGATTTTGAAGGTTTGGCTGACATCTCATTTTTTCTTTTCAGCCCTGGACGATCTCCATCATGCTTTGACCATGAGATTATCATGATGAATCACGTCTACAAGGAAAGATTTCCTAAGGTGATGGCCGTCATAGCTTCTTCTTCTCACGGCCCTGTTTCACCATCAGTTACCTTTTGGCTTAAATGAACCTCTCCTCCTGACGTCAGGCCACAGCTCAGATGGAGGAGAGGATCCAGGACATAATTCGCAGCAACTCTCCGGAGAGTGTCCTCCCGTTGGCGGACGGCGTGCTGGGATTTGCCCACCACCAGATCATCGAGCTGGCCAGAGACTGTCTGGAGAAGAGCCGGCTTGGGCTCATCACCTCCAGTTACTTCTGCGAGCTCACTGACAAACTGGAGAGGCTCTTCCAGGAGGTAGGATCTTGTTTAGAGCTAACACAACTACATGAGTGCTCAGGCCATCAGAGTCCAACCCATCTACCTAATAAAGGAAGGAACCTATGTATGTATGTCTTTCGATTATCTCAACAACCGTTTGTCGGATCTACTTCACACTTGGCGGCTGTATTGCTTGGGACCCAATGACGTGCAGTGTTGAATTTGCTGCAATCTGGACACGCGACCAGTCTAATATTAATGAACTTTGAATAAACAACATGCAGTTATTGCGGATGGAGGGAGACAGGTCTCCTATAGCCTTCCCTTCTCTCCTCCTTACCTCCCGTGATAAGCAGACTGTACTGTGACTCTGCTGTGCATGCACAAGCAAACACTTTCACTTTCATTGTTGTAGAGTCTGACTAAGTATTGATAACACGCTTAGTATCTAACTAATTTGATTTTTCTTTTTGATTAATGTCTGCTCTTATACGCAAAAATTAAATAAATGGGTTTTATTTCTATAAAAAGAAATAGCTAAACGACAGTGGGGGCAGTGAGCAAGTAACGTAATCGGTGTACACCCGAACACCTTGTAACGCCGATAACCATGGAAACCGTAATGATGTTTAATCTAAATTGGGACTAAACTAATCCTACTTTAATTATCCAGAATTAAAATTAAGTGCCTTTCTGAGGCATTGCTTAAATTGTTCTAGACTAGGAAATCAGGTAGGACTAGGAAAGGCAATGAAGGGCCAGTCAGCTCCTTCTGTCTGGTCTTGGTCCCGATAATCCATCTTCTCTTTTGTCAAGCTTGACTCTGGCCAGGTTAAATTTAAGACTTCACTTAGACCTAGATTAGCCC
Organism: Zeus faber; assembly: GCF_960531495.2. Lineage (NCBI taxonomy): Eukaryota > Metazoa > Chordata > Actinopteri > Zeiformes > Zeidae > Zeus > Zeus faber. Next base: position 8,100,380 of record NC_137204.1, read on the forward strand.
TAATCTTGCTTCTGGAAATCAGATTTTTTATTTTTTTTAAACCAATAATAGAGCAAATCTGACACAGTTTTAGACCATGGCTGAGAAAGGCCATTTCAGTTAGTCCAAATTAAAAGTCTGATTTAATCCAAGATTAGGCCTAATCTGTGTCCACGAAACCACCCCATTAAGTCTTTAGCCTGAGCTATTTGTAAAACCCAAAAGTCAGATATTCTTGCATTTACATGTGAAATGCATGTTGCATGTGTCTCCTCTGTTGGCTTCCTTCTCTAGTCCACCGAGAGGTCTGAGAGCGAGGAGGTGAACTTCATCAAAGAACTGGTGAAGAAGATTCTCATCGTCATAGCCCGGCCAGCTCGGCTACTTGAATGCCTGGTAGCTATCATTTCATTTCACCCGTGTACCACAACAAATGATATCTTCAGTGTTTTATGTGAGTATAATATAAAAACGTGTTTCTTACGCCTCTAGGAATTTGATCCCGAGGAGTTTTACCACCTTCTGGAAGCTGCCGAGGGCCAGGCCAAGGAGGGCCAGGGCATCAAGACGGACATTCCCCGCTACATCATCAGCCAGCTGGGCCTCACGCGAGACCCCCTGGAAGGTACAGAGTGTGGAGGGTCGCAGTTAATGACTGGACTACAAACTGAGGGCTATCCCTGTGTTTTCAAATTAAGTTGGCAAAATGCATTTTTCAGCTTTACATTACATTTTCAGAATTCAGTGAACTCTCAAATGTTTTATTTTCCTTTAATCACTCTAGACTTTCCCAAAAAAAAGTCCTCAAAATGTTCGATAAAGCGGAATAATTACATTATAACTGGATTTAACATTTGGAGGTTGTTATTAGCATCGCTGCAACAGAATCTTTTATTTGGTTGCACTATTATTGGTTTTTAGATATGGTGACTCTTCTTCAATGGTATTCAAGGGTTTACTTCAAACTTCGATGATCAGCTCAGGCACTTTTATTTCAGGAGCTATTTAAAAACATCTAGTGTTGACCGTGGCGCTCTACAGCAAATACTGAAATAAGTCACTAGGACAGAATTGGCTAAGAAGGCCGATTTAGCTGAGGAAGGGACGAAGATGTCTTGACTAATGTCCTTCACCGAACAGACTGCCTTCCTAATGATCCCACATCTCTCTTGATTCAGTAACAGGCAGTCATTATGACTAATTAGAAAGAAATGGCCTCCCCACAGACCGTGGACACATTCACACAGGCCGCCTCACTAACCTCCTCATCAGCCTTTCTTTCTGTTCATTTCCCCGGAGCCTGTCCAGTGTTTCGTCTGCCCCAAAGTCTAAGTGTTTGAAGTAGACCTCTAAGGAAGGACAGATGTTGCATCGGATTGGAAATGTGTTCATGTTTGTCAAGGGACAAGTCAACAACCCCCACCCCCCCCCCAACAAACACACCGTAAAGTTCTTTGTAATGGAGTTGTTTTTCTTAATGGATGTTGAACATGTGTTGCCACTCCTTATTTCCACTCCATTTGTTCTCCATTCGGTGTCTTTTGGCGTCAGCATCTTAAACCTAATAGGTACAGTCAAAAAAGTCTTAACGGTGGGCTTTACATTTTATGAGTTGTGTCAGCGCTTTCATTACACACTTTATGCCATGGACATGCGACTGGTGTGGGGGTGGTGTGGTTTAAGCATCCACACTTGTCTTTGGTCTAAGTGCCTCTGGGTTGGAGGGCCCTGAAAATGCCACTCGGGTGGCGTGTGGCGGGCAAAACTGTCACAGTGACACCTGGACAGGGACTATCCAGCACGGGGAAGGGACACAGAAGGGCCGCCTGAAGATGCGCTGGTGCCACCAGCAGGTCATGGGCAGCCCTAGCACCAGCTCTCTCCCGATTGGCAGCAGCCGCACCCAGGATGTCCAGAAACGGACCGGAGGAGAAGCAGCCGCAGCAACCACCACGGGTAACCGCTTGCAGCTAGATGCTCCGCCCAGCAACCAGGCCACCCCTCCAAGCAACCCCTGCAACAGCCAAGCCCGGCTACAGCTTGACCAGCCAGCACAGCAGCCCAAGGAACCCACGCTCCGTAAGGGAGGGGTTAGTCTGCTTCATCCCTGTGAGGGTGGGTCTGCTATGGACTGTGCTGTTCCGAGGAACCAGGTCTCCGAGGACCTTTTCTGTTTTGTTGGACATTTTTATTTTAGGTATGGGAACCCTGTTTCAGAATCTGGGTGTTTATTATGTCAGGTATGCAAACCCTGTTTGAGAGTCCGGCATTTATTTATTTTTTTCTCTGGATGGTTAGGGGTTGGGAGGGAGTAGGCTTTGGCCAGGGATTCTCCCTGGCCTCAGTTTGATGTTTGGGGTATGTTGTGTAGGGATGGTGTGGTTTAAGCAGCCACACCGCTCTTGGGTCTCAGTAATTGGGCCCGGGACCAGAATGGCTGTACGCCTGTTGCTTTTTAGACTAATCAAGAGCAACAGGTAAAACCCCCATCCCCACACACAGCAGAGTACATGTCATGCCATGACATGTTGTCCATCTGCTACGGATCTGTTCCACCTGGCCCTGAAAACGCCACTCGGGTGCTGTGTGGCAGGCGAAAATGCCACAACACCTTTTAAAGTCAGCCTGATACCTCGCTGACGTCTGCGAGCCATTGCAGGGCAAGTGGTCGGATCGCGTTCTGAGCAGTTCACACCACACACTCGATGCTCACAGGAGCACGCTATGATTTGCCTCCGATCTGGGGCTTTGCTCGGCGATCTCCAAAAGCCTGTCCGCAAGTGGAAAATCGGGCCAAAATCATGTAGTCTGAACTCAGCATGGGGAAAGCACTTTACTTGAAATAACATATGGTAACAGAGGTTCTTTGCCCTGAAATTTGTCATTTGTTTGCACTAATTGGGACTTTGCTTCTACATTTTCCCATAGAAATTGCTCATCTAACTGGCTGTGACAGTGGGATTGCAGAAACTCCTGAGGCAGATGACTCTGTGAGTCAAGATTATTAAATGTACATGCATATACATATATGTGAAATGCATTTTATAAATTTTATAGTGTAACCTGTTTCTTCTTTCCATCCTGCCCTCAGTCTCAGAGCCTGAGCTCAGTTTTGCGGTCTCGGCGTAAACCCTGTGAAATGGACTTTGAGATGATGAAACTCATCAGCAATGGTGCCTATGGGTAAGACCATTTGATGACACAGATAATAATCAGATCATTCACTATAGATAATAAATTTAATGTGATTTGTGTTCCTCCCCCCCTGGTGGCCCACCGTGTTACAATGGTTATTGACCCTAAAGGCTTTGGTAGTTTTGAATATCAGACCCCCTGAGGACGTCTAGAGTTCCACTTTGAGCTTATAGAGCTTGTGCGTAATCACCAGGTGTCATGACATTTCACTGCGCATATGTACGATTGTATGTATGTGACAAAAAAATTCTTGAACTTAAAGTGACTGTCGGCCTTGTTAACCCCACAGCGCTGTGTATCTGGTGCGGCACAAGGAAACTAAACAGCGCTTTGCTATGAAGAAGATCAACAAGCAGAACCTTATTCTGAGGAACCAGATCCAGCAAGCCTTTGTGGAGAGAGACATCCTCACCTTTGCTGAAAACCCCTTCGTGGTCTCCATGTTCTGCTCCTTCGAGACGCGGCGTCACCTTTGCATGGTCATGGAGTACGTTGAAGGTCAGCCCTGGGATTTTCTACATATACTTTCATATTAAGGTGATACGCACGTGTATCTGTCAAACTATTTTTGCACATTGTGTCGCTGACATTTACGTGTCTGTGCGTATGTGGCTACAGGGGGAGATTGTGCTACGCTCTTGAAGAACATGGGTCCCCTGCCTGTGGATATGGCCAGGATGTACTTTGCAGAGACTGTTCTTGCTCTGGAGTACCTTCACAGCTATGGGATTGTCCACAGAGATCTCAAACCAGACAAGTGTGTGTCTGTGTGTCTGTGTGTGTGTGTGTGTGTGTGTGTGTGAGAATAAATACATTGGTTTGTTTACTTGTTCACACCTTATTTTCCTTTTCCCTTTCTCCATAGTTTGTTAGTGACCTCCATGGGACACATAAAGCTGACAGACTTTGGTCTGTCCAAAGTGGGACTGATGAACATGACAACAAACCTCTATGAGGGCCATATAGAGAAAGATGCCAGAGAATTTTCTGATAAGCAGGTAGTGTGTGTGGATGTGGGTGTGCGTGCATATACTGTATGTGTGCGTGCATATACTGTATGTGTGCGTGCATATACTGTATGTGTGTGTTTGGAACATTTAGGTATGTGGAACACCGGAATACATTGCCCCGGAGGTGATTCTCAGGCAGGGCTATGGGAAGCCCGTGGACTGGTGGGCCATGGGGATCATCCTCTATGAGTTCCTGGTGGGCTGCGTGCCCTTCTTTGGCGACACACCGGAGGAGCTCTTCGGACAAGTAATCAGCGGTCAGTTTTACCTTAATTCAACTAATGCTATTGGAAAAGCACACATCATTTATTTTGTGTCATCTGCTCCTCGGCAGCTTCAGACGTTGTTTTTGTTGTTTGTTTATTGGTTTGTTAGTTCTTTATATTTTCTGAGATATTCATGATCCTGGAGAAAATTTGTTGTTTTGAGTTTCTGGGTGGCAGATATGGTCTGCTTTCCATCCCACTGCGCCGGTGGGACTGACTGTTAATTAAAGGGGCCTGAACACGCTGAATACATGCTGCTATGGCCACCAGCTACACATGCATATTCATGGCTCTCACACAAATTTCATTAAAATAGGACGCGTGTGGTGTTGAAGAGGCGACCAACATGCCCCCTTATCCTTTCTCTGAGCCCTTTTTGCATAGTTCACTGCGATGTATTTTTAAATGAATGTAAAATGTCAATGCTCACACAATTTTCCTGTGATGCACATTTTGTGAAATTGACTGAGTTGAAGGAGTTTGCTAGAAATTCATTTGACATAAATCCGGCCCCTGTGCACAGTCCTTTCAATTACCTGTTATAAACAGTGTTCGTGTAATGTGTTAAATGCACCCTTAAGAATTGTTTAATTATTAAATATATAAAGTCTGATTCTCAATGTGTTTGTACTTTTTAAGCTTATACAAATACAAAACTGAACTATTGGGATCCATATGTTGAGTATAGTTAAATGTACCTGTTTGGCTGTTTATAGACGAGATCAACTGGCCTGAAGGGGAGGACGCCCCTCCTCCCGACTCTCAGGAGCTCATCACTCTGCTTCTCAGACAAAACCCTCTGGAGAGGATGGGCACAGGTACACACACACACACACACACACACACACACACCAATTATCCGTACAGATTTTCAGAAGTGTGACAGAGTTCAGCAAGGCTCATTATGTTCCCAGAGAAATTAGGTCCGTTAAGATGAACATTTATCATGTAGCCTGCTCACCTTTTCCCTTTGATCAATAATAATTATTTTATGTCCAGCCTCAACCTTGCCCTACGCTGAGTCTGTTAGCGCCACCCGTCCGTACAGCAAAATTGTGTCCATGACCTGAGACTAAAGGTTGCTTGGCATACAGCTTATCCCGGGGAACACAATCGGGGGTGTTTAATGGCGGTCTCCAGCGGCCATGTTGCCATTCACGGCTGTCTCTGCCACTGTGGAAAAGGTCACGGACGCAGAATTGGATTTGAATAATTTATACCCGCAATGCGTGTTTTGACCTGCAGCTACTTTTAACGTACCGCAGAGTGTTCTGCTCCAGAAGTGTATAATGCAAAAGGCCATTGTCTGACTGCATTTAATTTTCATATCTTCATCCTCTTTCTGCACCTGCAGGTGGCGCTGTTGAGGTGAAGCACCATCAGTTCTTCTACAACCTGGACTGGAACAGTCTCCTGAGACAGAAGGCAGAATTCATTCCACAGCTAGAGTCTGAGGACGACACCAGCTACTTTGACAGTGAGTTATTATATATTGTATATTATACATAGTACACATATACACCCATCAGCCACAACAATAAAACTACTACTAATAACCAATAATATTGTGTAGCTCCCCCTTGTCCTGCTTAAAACAGCTCTGACCCATCGAGGCATGGACTCCACAAGACCTCTGAAGGTGTCCTGTGGTATCTGGCACCAAGATGTTAGCAGCAGATCCTTAAAGTTGTGAGGTGGGGCCCCCATGGATCGGGCTTGTTGTTCCAGTACATCCCACAGATGCTTGATCGGATTGGACCCTAACCCCGACCATCCACATGATGTAGAAGAAAACGTGATTCGTCAGACGAGGCCACCTGCTTCCATTGTTTCATGGTCCCGTTCGGATGCTCACGTGCCCGTTGTAAGTGCTTTCAGCGGTGGACAGGGGTCAGCATGGACACTCTGACTGGTCTGCGGCTACGCAGCCCCATACACAGCAAGCTGTGATGCACTGTGTGTTCTGACACCTTTCTATCATAGCCAGCATAAAATTTTTCATCAATGTGTGCTACAGTAGCTCTTCTGCGGGATCGGACCAGACGGGCTAGACTTGGCTCCCCACGCACATCAATGACCCGATGACGGCGCCCGTGACCCTGTTGCTGGTTCTCCGGTTGTCCTTCCTTGGACCACTTTTTGTAGATACTAATCACTGCATACCGGGAACACCCAACAAGACCTGTCATTTTGGAGAAGCTCTGAGAAGGGCCAAATTGTGAAGGCTAGACCACTGGGTCAAATTCTCTCAATTACACTTGCCCATTTTTCCTGCATCCAACACATCAACTTCAAAAACGGACTGTTCACTTGCTGCCTTATATATCCCACCCCTTGACAGGTGCCAGTGGAACGAGAGGATCAATGTTATTCTCCTCACCTGCCAGTGGTTTTAATGTTGTGGCTGATTGTTTACATACAGTATGTTATACATATTATATATTTTATACATTTTCTACACTCATATTATATACATATATATTATTTCATACATATTACAAATACACTACTCACAAAAAGTTAGGGATATTTGGCTTTCGGGTGACATTTATGGAAAATGTAAAAAGTCATGCTACAGTGATATTATATCATGAAAGTAGGGCATTTAAGTGGAAGCATGCAATGCTGATTTCCTCATCTCAAACAATTTATTGAAACAAAAGCCAACAACAGTGGTGGGTGGAGTGTATGTGCCTGGAGTTGAGTGGCATTCATCATCCGGTTCCGCAGGGCACTGTTCACAATGAAGCGCTCATCAGTGTGGGATGTGGCCAAAGGACGTCCACTTCTATGCCTTTCTGTGACTCTTCCAGTCTCTCTGTTGCAACCTGCTGATGACACTCTGTGACACTCTAAGCTCAGTGGCCACTTCCCTCTGAGAACATCCTGTTTGAAGCCTCGCAATGGTGAGGTACTGTTGATCAGTTGTTAGGCGTCGTCTTGGTCTCATGATGTCAAAATGTGAACAGCATGATGAAGAGGACTGTTTAAATACTAATTCTAATTGAACCAGGAAATGTATTGGTCGATTCATGGATCAAACACCTGTTGTGAATTTTTCCGTTCAGCTCCTTGTGAGAGAACAGCAAGTTGTGCAAAAAGTACTGAAACATTGAATAGTTGGACATGTGCATTCAAAAGTTTAGAGAAGGTCAAATTAAGTTCACCTGTAAAGGTTATAGTGCAATTTAGGTTCATCCTGAAATTTCACCCGAAAGCCGAATATCCCTAACTTTTTGTGAGTAGTGTATATATACATGTTACATTGTTATTCACTTATTTTAAGAATATTGCATTGTACATAAACTGCACATGGTTATTAACTTAAAAAGCTCTAAAGGTCTGTATTTTAATTCCTACCCCAGCCCGCTCTGAGAGATACCACCACCTTGAGACGGAGGAGGAGGATACGAATGACGAAGACTTCAACGTAGAGCTGCGGCAGTTCTCCTCTTGCTCCCACAGATTCTCCAAAGTACGTTTATGCATTTTTCCACCATCATTCTTACAAACTACATCACCAAAGGTGCTCCTGTTATGGAAATTCTCATCGGAAAGCAGAAATCAAACCCTATTTCTTATGCAGATCTGTCTATAAAATATTTTTTCCCATTTATTTCTTCAGTATTTGGTGCAAAACCAACCTGGCTTTGCATAAATGTTGAATGCCTAATCTCATACAGAGACTCAAAAGAAACAAATGTTTTGGGGGGAAAAAAGTCATTCATCTGCACTGTGACTTCGCTACTTGTCACCAAAATCTTTTTCTAGTGTAAATGGTCTTTGTAAAATATACATTGATCACACCCAAAGAAGATGGGGTGTTTGCTAGGGCTGCCCCCCCCCCCCCCCCGAGTAGTATTGGTTGTTTTTTTTTGTCAGTCAGTGTGCATTACAATTGCAGGATAAAACAGATAGAAATTTTAAAAAATGCACAGGGATTACATTTCAATGAGGAATTATAAATATATTTTTGTCTGAATCTTCCATGTCCGGATTTTAATGGTGCTACTACGCTTCCCAATACTGCTTATCGATCCGATACTTAAAGAAGAAAAACAAATGAAGAGCAGAATTAACACGGCTTTATTTTCTGCGAATTACGCATGGAGAGGGTGTGATCAGAACAGCCGAATCCGATTCGACTGACAAAGTTCTGAGTCGGGTACAGCCCTAGTGTTTGCATCTCAGGAGTTTCATTTTCAGAACTATGTATGTTTAAATTGAGCCGAAATCATAAATAATCAACCATATCTGTGTGTGTATGATTACCAGGTGTACAGCAGTCTGGATCTGTCCCGGGGGTACTTGGAGGAGAAAGGAGAGGCAGAGGAGAAGAAGAGTGAGAGCCCACTCACTGTAGACTCCCTCAGCTGCACTCCGGACTTTACTGACATGTACGCTAAGTTTTAAATCGTTATTATTCTTAAAGTCCCTGTAAAACAAGAAATGTGTTCTGAGTTTGTCACACCACAGAAAAATGGGTTATTAACGACCCAGCCAAATTTAAATTATTTAAAGAAATTGCCAAGTATATAAAATTTGGTTTCAAAATCGTGAACAAAAAAAAAAGGCAGTACCCTCTGCTCTGAAATGCTGAGGTTGTCTGCTGAAGATGAAACCACGGCCAGTCGTGTACATTGGAGTACATTACATTTAGCAGACGCTTTTATCCAAAGCGACTTACAATTATTCAAACATCGACGGACGCAGCCATCAGGAGCAATTAGGGGTTAAGTGTCTTGCTCAAGGACACTACAGCATGCTAACAGGAGGAGCCTGGGATCAAACCAGCAACCTTTAGATCACTAGACCACCAGCTCTACCGCCTGAGCTACCATCCCCTACCGTCCCCATGTTTAAATGTTGTGCTGAACACTGTCTTGTGTCTAGTTGCTCACCTCAAAGTGTTGCTGTCGGCTGCGGGACTGCTCCTCACCAGGAGCTTCACGGCCTGCTAGCATGCAGCTAATGCTAACATAATCAACCCACGCGGTCAAACTGAAGAGGCGGTTATTTTTTGTTCCAGGCGTCTGTGGCTTGACTTCACGGTCTCCCTGAAGACGCCTTTTACTCCAGGTGTTAATTCCAAAATCAGCGTCTTATCCAAAACTCTGGGCTGTTAGCTTAGCTTATTTCACCACTGATTCTCAGATTCTGACCTGGTGTTTATATAGTGTTAAGGGGAGGGGCCATGCCAAGTATAACCACTCCAAGTCACTGAGTCATGATTTAGCCCCGCCCAAAAAATCTGGACCACAAAAATGGTGAGAAACAGTTTAACGGTCTAACTCCACAATTCAGTATTACATCATTCAGTCTTCTCACATGTTTTCAACAATTACTTTTTAACATGTATAATGCGTTTCGAACAAATCGCTGAATTCACTTTACAGTGACTTTAACCACCTTGACAATTATAAGGGATCAATTTAGTTATAAGGAGTTATTTAAGCTAAGTATAATTCCAAACTCTTATATTCTTTCACCTGAACTTTAATGAAATACATCACCTGTTTATTCGAATAACATCACAATTTATTTATTGGTTGATTTGTTATTGACTAATTTATTCTGAACAAACATTAAGCTTACAGTAATACTCCTAAGCCTAAAATAAGTAAATTGTGGAACATTATTATAAATGTGGCCTATCTTCCTATATTTCGGCTCCCATTATTTTGATATGTTTTGACACTAATATTATACTAGAGAGACTACTATAATATTAGTGTCAAAACATTTCAAAATAATACACATAATATAAAAATGGATATGCATGGACGACATTAAGTATTTGGGCACTTATATGCTAAATCAATGCTACATTATGTGAGTTCCTACAATGTCAATACAACATGGGTTTAATGTGTCCCCGACCAATAAACATTTGCGTATACTAACAAATGTCACCTCCCGATCCTCTTTTTTTTTTGTTGTCTCCCTCATCTCTCCACTAGGCCCTCCCTATCCCACTCCTTGGAAACAGAGAGTCTGGGTCAAGCTCCTCACTCCGGCTTGTTGCCCAAGTTCTCCATCTCTGCCGAGAGCGAAGGGGACGAGACCTCGGGCTTCGGAGACCCCAGCAAGACGTCTTTCTCCATCGGGGAGCTGCCCCAGGATGAGCCTGATCTCACCACTCCAGACAGCATCCACAGTGCAGCTACACTCTCTGGTACAAATATCATAACACACACTCACATGCAGTACATAGATTAAATCATACTTTTCTGATGTTCATATGTACAATGTGATAGAATTCTTCTGATATTTGTTAATGGATGCTTGTTTACATCTATTTTATTTTAGTTCTTGTATTAAGCTATATGGATTGATTTTATTTGAGTTTTCCAGACATTAGAATTTCAATTCATTTTGTTGAAGTACAAACTGTATGTCTTGTTTGTCAGGGAGTTTTTCAGAACATCTGGACCTCCAGCTGTCCTCCAGAGGTGAGGGCATGGAGAGCCCGGACGGTAGCGGTCAGACTCCTGTAGACCCAGGGGTGCAAAGCGCCTCTTTACGTCCTGGGTGGTCTGGGGAGAAGAAAGGCACTGTGGCTAAAGTCCCCAAATCCGTCTCAACTGGTGCCCTTTCCCTTATGATCCCTGGAGGTAAGAAAATGGAAAGATAGAATCTAGGTAGTCTTTTAAGAGATCAGATTTAGAAAAGTTTGACAAAAATGATTGATTGTCTTTGTAATGATTCATGTGATGGATGTTGATCGCTGTGTGTAAAGTGGTGTCCCCGGCTTCTTTTCCAGATATCTTTGCGGTGTCTCCGCTGGCTAGCCCCCTATCCCCTTACTCCCTTTCCTCAGACCCATCTTCCAGAGACTCCTCACCGAGCAGAGAGTCCTCTGTCTGCGCCGCCAACCCACGACAGCCCATCGTCATCCACAGCTCTGGGAAGAAGTTTGGTTTCACGCTGAGGGCCATCCGGGTTTACGCTTGTGACAGTGACATGTACACAGTCTACCACATGGTCTGGGTAAGGACTAATTGACTTAATTCATTGGTTATAAAATATGTCTCTGTGTTGTCAAGGCTGAGCATAAACAACGGTATGTACTACAAGATTACATACTTTAATTCATGTGTGTGTTTTTCAGAATGTAGAGGATAGTGGGCCTGCTCACAAGGCTGGGCTTAAAGCTGGAGACCTCATCACCCACGTCAATGGAGAACCAGTTCATGGTTTAGTCCACACTGAAGTGGTGGAACTCCTCCTAAAGGTTAGTGAGGGTCACGTTATCTGTCCAGACAATTTCCTATATTATGATTGTGAAATGATTTATTTGGTGCATCTGAATTTTTTTATTTTCAGAGTGGTAATAAAGTAGCAATCTCCACAACCCCTTTTGAGAATACCTCAATTAAAACTGGTCCCGCGAGACGGAATAGTTACAGGAGCAAGATGGTCAGATGTACCAAGAAGCCTAAGAAAGAGAAGACCCCAGAAAGGTAAAGGTTTCATCTACACCAAGTGCAGCGTGCATGTTGTAGATTTGTTGCGTATGCAGAAATGTTATAATAGAAAAATGTCAGATTATTGTGTAGGTCTTGGGGACATGTCATCTTTGTGTTTTATTCTCATAATATAACTTTTTTTATTTTTTTATCTTACTTTATGGTTGAGCCTAGGTCCCAATTTCCTTGACTACAACGTGAAGAAAAATAACCGAAAATATGCACTGTATTTCTAAATACAAGTCCCAGTTTGGTGTCTTTTATGTATTTCTGTTTGGCTACTTGCGAGTCATATGCTTTAAAATAATAGAGGAATTGAAAATATCACCTGACGTACCCTGACGAATGTAAATATTTCCTAAACTGAATGGGCTTCTCTTTCTCTTTAGGAGACGCTCCCTGTTCAGGCGTTTTGCCATGCAGCCCTCACCTCTGCTCCACACCAGCCGCAGCTTCTCCTCACTCAACCACTCTCTGTCATCTGGTGAGAGTCTCCCTGGCTCCCCTACCCACAGCTTGTCCCCTCGCTCCCCTACCGCCGCCCTTCGCCCCACACCAGATTTCAATCAATCAGGTGGAGATTCTCATTCTAAAACGGTCTTTCAGCTTTTTCTACTCAAGGCTGCTATATAGTTCTGCGTCGAAAATAGCCGCCGTTGGTACGCCGTGGATGTCTACACTGGTGCTTGTATTTATGGTTCTGCGTCAGTGAATATTCATGTAGTCCACCGAAAGGCTAGATGGCAGTGTCGAGTCTGTTTTAGCACAAATTAATTTCTGGAGAGGTACATGTAAGCTGCCTCGGTGGCGGCCTCTGCAGTCTACGCTGGTGACGTAGAGACCCACAGTGTACCTAAGCCAGCTGTTCGACGCAGAACTATAAAGCAGCCTTTCATCTGTTGCCTAGGATTGTTCTCATCCTCTGTCCCCTTGTTTTGGGTTGAATTTCAGGTGGCAACTCCTCTCAGAGTAGCTCTCCCAGCTCCAGCGCCCCAAACTCCCCAGCAGGCTCAGGCCACATCCGCCCCAGCACCCTCCATGGCCTCGGCCCAAAACTGACAGGACAACGGCTCCGCCAGGGACGTCGCAAATCAGCTGGTAGCATTCCCCTCTCTCCTCTTGCCCGAACGCCTTCGCCTACTCCCCAACCAACGTCTCCTCAGCGCTCGCCCTCTCCCCTTCTGAGTGGACACCCTGTTACGATTTCCAAGACAACCCAAGCCTTCCCCACTAAGATACACTCCCCGCCCACAATTGTTCGCCACATTGTGCGCCCCAAAAGTGCTGAGCCACCCCGCTCACCTCTGCTAAAACGGGTCCAGTCTGAGGAGAAGCTATCACCCTCCTACACGGGAGAAAAGAAGCACATGTGTACCAGGAAACTCAGTCTTGAGGTGACACAGGAAGAGACACAAGGGGAGGAAAGTGGGCCCAGTGACAGAGATTACTCAACGAATGTTGAGGAGACGCACTGTGAGCCTGTGGCGATCACCCGAGTCCGGCCTGCTGAGCAAGGCTGTCTGAAAAGGCCGGTTAGCCGTAAGGTTGGGCGTCAAGAGTCTGTGGAAGAGTTGGACAAAGAAAAGCTCAAGACCAAGGTAGTGGTGAAGAGGCAGGATTGGTCTGAAAGGAGGGAATCTCTGCAAAAGCAAGATTCCCTCTTGGAGTGTGATTCTTCCTCCAATTGTGTAGAAGATGGTGACAAAGGTTTTATTATCAGAGGTATAAGTAAATCCTATAGTAGCCCAGATAGTGGCCAACCTGAGTGCAAAGCAGCAAGCACCACCCTTAAAGATGTTCTGTATAAGAAACTTAACACACCACGTGTCTGTGAGAATGTCCCTGAACCATCAGGGTCCAGCTGTTTTGATAGTGAAGTGGTCCTGCGATCACCCCTCTGCTCTATTCACCCAGACTGGCAGCTGTCTCGACAGGGTAAAGAGGGTATGAAGCCAGAGAGACTGGACTTCAAAGCACCCAACATAGAGTTTACCAGGAAGAGGTTGTCATTTGAAGAACGTGAAGATTGTATATGTCGACTGTCTCCTAGCATCCATGACAGTCTCCATTTTGGCTCAACCAGGTCCAAGAGTCTCCAGCTAGACTCTGCAATGGCTCATGAACATATGAAGGGTGTGCTGGGGAGTGTCCACTCCAGCCCTGAATGTCTAGTCCCCAAGCTCCTATCTGGTAGAGGGGAAAGCGCTGTGGAGAAGCTCCAGCTAATCTCTTCATCAGAAGGCTCTCTGCGGAAGACCTCCTCTGAATATAAACTGGAAGGGCGCCTTGTTTCCTCCCTCAAACCGCTCGAAGGTACCCTGGATATTGGCTTGCTTTCTGGGCCTAGAGTTTCTAAAACTGACTCTTGTCTATCTAAAATGGCAGAAAACTCATCTGACAATGCTTCTTTAGGGCCTCCTCTGTGGCTCCAAAGCCCCATTGAACGACAGATAACAAGCCCTCAGCTAAAACTTGCAGAAAAGCCAAAAAGCCCCCTGGCTTGTGCCATGAGTCCTGGACCTGTTTCCTCTCTCAAGAGCACAGTTTCCTCTAAAGAGCAGCCCAGCTGTTTGACCCCAGATTTCGAATGCAGTAGTATTGTAGAGAAACCTCAAGATAGACGTAATGAATCTCTTAAGGGGCCTGCCTCCAAGGTGGAGGCTTCAAACTTTAGTGCTAAACTGGAGTCCAGGACAAGTATGAAGTCAAATTCATCACTGGCTCATGAACATCGGAGCTCTCGTCATGGTCCCCATTTCACTTCCTGTGGAAAAACACCCTCTATCAGAGAAGTCAGCAATGAAGATCAAGAGGATGAAATGGAACAGCAGAAAGTAACAATATCTATTTCAACAGAAAACTGTGATGTTTCCAAGTTGGCCAACTCTTTAACTTTTTCCTGGCTAGAGACGGGCATAAACGCTGCCCCTGCCTCTAAACAAGTGGCGAGCACAGCTGCAACTGTTACTAAACCCATACGTGTGCCACTGAATAACAAGGTTGACTCTGGGTTGGAGAAAACTCAACTTTTGAGCAATGAAAAACCTCTAACTCTACAGAGTTCAGACACGACCTCGGTCTCTCAAGGGAATGTACAAGAAAAGCCTGTGACTGTACAATACATTATGGAAGATCCCCAGCACATTTCAAAGCAGCAATTATTACTCTATGACCCTTCTGATGGAAAACCACAAGTTTCACTTCCAACCCCATCCACTGGTTTAGCAGAGGTTGGCAAAACCTGGGACTCAAAGTCAGAGGAACAGTCCTGTAATTCAATATCACTTAACAGAGGGGAATTAGGGTCTGCTGGAGAACCTCTGGAAGTGACCGGTGTTACGAGTTGTGCAAGTGGCAAAAGTAACTCTTCGGTGACGCAAATAAAGACCATTACCACGCTTAGATGTGACAGATCTGGACGAGTGGAGGCAAACATGGATATTAAGGTTGATTCTAAAGGTGCAGTTGACACAGCAACCTCTCTTACTGGAATTGCAGAAGCCACAATGAGATTAAATCTAAATGAGCCTGTCGCTGCATGTACAGTAGAGGGTAGTAGCATATTAAAACAGAACAAGGCAGAACCTGCGACATCACCAAAGACTAAAAAAAGCCCGAAAACAGGGTTGGAAACAATAGAACCTGAGAAGCTGTGTTCCACAAACAATCTAGTTGAGAAAGGAAGTCCCAAAGCACCAGAGGAAGAAAGTCCCGTTTTAAAGGAACAGAAAGAAGTTGGTGTGAAGGACACTACTCATGCCAGTATCCCAGTGAAACAGAGACAGACAACTTCAGCAGCTGCAAATGAAAAGGTTTTAAGTCCTAAACCCAAATTGAGACCTGACACACAGCCGCTGACGCACACTGTCCGAAAGGTGGAGAGGGAGACAAAGACCTCTGAAGGAAGATCTCTTTGTCCCCCAGCCACAAAGGGCACTTCACACATTCAAGTTACAGTCTCCAAACAGAAAGAGACCTTGTTTCCATCCACTGGATCTGGCTCGGATTTGAAACAAAAAGCGGCGGGACAACCGACCCCGGGGATCACTGTCGCCGCGAGGCCGAGTG
This sequence comes from Zeus faber, assembly GCF_960531495.2. Lineage (NCBI taxonomy): Eukaryota > Metazoa > Chordata > Actinopteri > Zeiformes > Zeidae > Zeus > Zeus faber. The sequence goes on from NC_137204.1 coordinate 8,116,367, forward strand.
CTGAGGCCAAACCGCGGGAACACCAACCCAGAAGCGTTTCAGTATCGTCAACCCCTGTAACGAAAGAAAACACAGACTCCAAACAAAAACATCTCACTCCAAAAACTGTAAAGCCTGATGTAGCTCCGCCCCCGACGGTGAAGCAGAGCCTGGACGCCAAGCACAAGGACGCCTCGCTCAAGCCTCGGGGCGCAGTTCCTAAAGACCATCTGGCCGCCAAACCCAAAGACGCTACGCCTTCTACTTCTGGTCTACAAAATTTGTCCCAGACAGAGGTGGCCTCCTCCTCCTCCTCCTCACTCGCTACTCCCCCACTCGCGGCCATGATGAAACGAGAGGCACATCCTCCGTGCGGCAAGGTTCCCGGCAGTACAGCTCGAGAGCCTTTGATCAAAGCATCCAAGGAGGGACCGGGACCCCGGGGGCTCGGGTCGGATCCTCACAAGGACCAACACGGGGCCGACATCTCAGCGTCCAGGACAGGCCAGGGCGGCTCTGACAAACAACAGCCACCCTCCCATCGCAGGGACCCAGTGGAGAGGAAGCGAAAAGACGTGGCCCCGGACGCTGGGCCCCCGCCACAGATCAGCACAAGAAAGGAGGCGTGGAGAGGCGATAGAGGTTCCGACAAAGACGCCGGGAGGCACAAGCAGCTGAAGGAGTCTCCCAACAAGAGGTAAAGCAGAGTCCGGTTGTATTAGCATCTCAATATTTAGCTTTAGAGATTTTCGGTTTCGGAAAACATTACAAAAAAAGTTTTGCGATCACATCATCATGCCTTTAATGATTTTTAAATTTGATGACCGGAGAAGCTGTTTGTGTGTGTTGTGTGTGTGTGTGTGTGTGTGTGTGTGTGTGTGTGTGTGTGTGTGTGTGTGTGTGTGTGTGTGTGTGTGTGTGTGTGTGTGTGTGTGAACATAGCATTGCTCTGAAAATGTGCATTTAATAAGAAAACCCTGAAACCTATGGGACTGAATGTAGACATTGGAATTGCTGATAATGTGGTTTTTGAAGTCCTGATTCAGAATTTTTATTTATTTTTTGTCTAGCGACTGATTTTCTAGTTGGTTTCTTTTTTTTGCCGAATGCATTGCGCAATCGGTGTGTCAGGGACGATGGGTGGAGCCTCGCTGTGCTGTGCTGTTAAAAGCCAGTGCCATGAACCGTTTTTGAATTGCACTCTTATTTCCTTGGATCACCGTGTGTTGATGGTGATAGGACTACTGATGCAGACCACTTAAACAATGTCGTTTAACGCCAAATTTTGCTTTCCGACTCGTAATTTTCTAGCACTCAACCTAAAAAAGGGGAAATATAATGTTTGTTTTATTTGTTCAGGGTCAATTTATTGTTCTAAGAGTTGGACTGGTTTTCGTTTTGGGTAGTGGTACACACAAGGGATGCCGCGTAAACCTGTGCTTTTCACCTGAAACGTTTCAAAAGAGAGAGCGGGGCCTTAGAGTAACGGGGAATTAGACCTGCTGTTCTTAGCAGGTCATGGGTTGTTCACATTCCACTCATCCACATGATGTACAATTAGAAATATTTGATTTTTATGCAATATGCTGTAAATACGATAATACTGTAATCGGGATACATGGGCTTACATGAGAGTTGTTTATATTATATGTAGATATTTTGCCATCACATTTGTAGGCTCGTTTATATATCGCAGCACAATGTTCGCCTTGATGTCTCCGCAGTCCCAATTGAGCTGAAGTGATGTTATGTGTGGCTCATTTCAAAAAGGCATTCTGGCTTATAAAATGGGTCAAACTGAGCTTGAAAAGTGGGGAAACCGGGCGTTTGATAATGTAGCATCGTGAAGTAAAACTGTGAGGGGGCGCTCTGCGTCACCCACTGGTGTTGTGGCTCACTGTGGATCTATGGAAATGCCATGATTGTTGGAAGCCAGTGGGATAAAATAATAAATACAACGAACCAGCGCTGGTTGTTCCTGCAGTACAGTGATTTCTAGAAAACAGTGGTGGCTTAGACGCCGCCAAGTCTGGTTTGCAAAAGCTTCAGTCTTAAAGTTGTCAGTCGTGTTTAGTGTTTTTTTTTTTTTTTTTTTTTTTTTTTTTTTTTTAATAAAATGACTTACACTGAGCAACATTTGGCTTAAAGCTGCACCGAGGCGCATATATATATATATATATATCTATATATATATCTCATTGTTGATGTCCATATTGTTCTGTTCATGATGATGCTAGAACGCTCGGTACTTTAGAGCCAAAATTCACATTTTCATCTAATAATGCAAATAATGTTTCTATACTGTAGATGACTTTTTTTTTTTTTTTTTTTTAATTGCAAAACCCCTAAATGTCAACCAGGAAGTAGCCTAGATTTCTCTGTTATGCAGTATTTGCTCTGTTGTGCTGGCTATATTTAAAAACAACAAAAACACAAAAAAAACCTCTAATTTCGAGGAGGACTGAAACACCTCGTACCTAATGTATCCCATAATACAAACTGTTAAAAAAATAAAATAAAATAAAAAAAAAAGAGAGAAAACACCATTGTAGAGATGAAACGTTACCGCGATCTGACGTCTCCATGGGTTAGATATTTTAAATGTTATACCTTCATGTCTCGTGAATGAACAAATGCACCTTAATGTTGTGGACGACAAGTGGATGAGTGGACTCACTTGAATTGTACATTTTAAAAAATGGATCACTGAGTGTATTTTTTTTGGGGGGGGGGGAGGGAGGGGCATCCATTTATTTTTTATTTTTTGGGGGCATTTAAGTCCTCGAAGCACATTCAATGTTTGTTTACAAAAGCATAATGGATGTATATTTTGTATATTGTTGATTTGCCAAATCCATGTCGTCCGTCTGTAGTCGTCTCTGTCGCTTACCTCGCCCTGTCGTGCTCTTTTACTCAACACTTCTGTCTGTGCAGTGAATGTCTTTGTTTCCGTCACGTTTCCCCCGCTTGTCTTTTCTTTTTTTTTTTTCTTCTTCTTCTTTTACTTTGTGGGGAAACTAGTATTCGATGAACTCGCTTAATATGGTTTGTCTTTTAGGATCTGTGCAATAAATAAAAGTGTTTGAGTTTTTGTATATTTTGCCCAAGGAAAAAGCTCTATGGATGTCATAGATGTTGTATAGTAAAAGAAAAACAAATATTTATACTTCTAATGTTGCGTAAATACTGAAAAATAAATCGCAATGATCAAGTAAATGTGTTTGTTTGGATTTTTTTCACATGTCACTTATATACACATAGATTTATTAATGCTGATTTCATACTAAACTACAGTGAGGAGTATTGATGATTAAAATCATTCACTGAGGAATGATCATGATCCTTCAAGGTCTAAATTGATGACGCAAAACTAAAAGTACCTTTGCATGCAAGTATGTTTACCTGTTTTGATTGAATGCATTTTTGCTTTTTTGCTTTTTAAATTATTTGATTATGAAAGGCGCCATAAAAATAAAGGTTTTAATTATTATTAGTATAAATTATAGAGTATAATATTTCGAACGGGAGAAAGTGTGAAGCTGAGACGTTAACCACAGTAATAAATCTCAAATTGTATTATTGGTTGCCACTTAAACTTTACTTGTTAAAATAAATAGAAGCCGTAAAAGTTATTGCGCCACCTTATTCACACCAAATCCGAAAGTACATCCGACAGTCCCATCCTCCCCCTAGTGAGTTTTGAATAACAAAATGTCAGAAAATGAGAGAGCTCGGTTTTTCCAGAACAGTAGTTTGCTCAGCTGAGCTTTCACCGTGTTCCATGAACAAGTGTTTGCGGTGTGACAATTCCACAATTTGCTCGAGAGTTCCTCATCGTAAATGTCATCCAACGTTAATGCTAATAAGTCTATACATGTTAAGTAAATAATGACTTTATTACTTGGTTTTAAGTCCAGTTCCAATACATTTGGAATACATTACATAAGTGACATTTCCATGGATTGCATGCAGCACCTTATTTAGGGTTTGGATTCCTGCAGATGGTTCCAGCGCTGCTTCTGGCAGCGCTTTGCATCAGACACTGAACTGCCATGACGCAGGACCAGCACGGAACAAGTGAATCACCTGGAATTCCCCTTAAAATAAAATCCCTCACGGGGAGAAGCAGCAATGCCTTTGGAGTAGCAGATAGAAAATGGGGGCTTTTAGGGTGGGACAAAAATGTTATTTCACAAGTAATAAAGTGATTATAGGGAATGTGAAGTTTTACAGTTGCTGTGGACTCTGGTTGCCATTGTTGGAGGCTCACTTCCATTCAGTTGAATGGTGAAATAGCTGAAATGTACAAAAATGGAGAGAGGACGGGAGAAAAAGAAGGGTCGATGTTCCACACAAGACGGTGGCAAGATTTTCTGTCCGTTTTTGACCTAACAAGCCTTCCAAGCCATCTTTTAAGTCAAAAAAATGCCAGTTAATGCGACTGATCCCCCAAATATGGTGGCTTGCTCCAGCAATGTGACGTCAGCTTGTTTCCTCTGATAAGATATTTCTGGGAAGCAGTGTATGAAGTAAATACAGAATAAAGTTATATATTCCTGTTCTTATAACATAATTATATGCTCAGATCTTAGTATCTATCATCATGCCTGGGAGATGCAATGTGATGCCATTCACTCCAAATATATTTCAAAAGCTGCAATATATAGATTTTTGTCAATGTTTGCTTTTTAGAAATCATTTTAAATGTTATTTTGAATATCATCAAATAACTTGAACTAAAAAGTAAATTCCACTCAATAATCCAGTGGGGAAAGCTTTGGAAATATAACTGAGGGTACATCTTCACAGACAGAATTCATTCATAAATAATATTCAATATCAATAATTTCTAATTATGTCGATGGGGTTTTGAATAAGTAATTTGAAGAATTTGCAAATTCAATGTTTGAAAGCATCATTCTCGATCATACTCCAGTCTATTTTAAAGTCAGATTTATTTTCTTTCATTTTCGCTCATTCTTTAAGTGTGAATTTAAAACTGAATGAAAAATGTATACAACGGTTATACAACGGTTATATAATAATAATCACCTTTCATTTGATAACTGGCCTTGACTTACTTCGTGTCAACCAGTAGGGGGCACTACCTCGATGTCTATGAATCTACTTATGTCGACTAAAGGTCAGCTGTTATGCAATTCCTCCATCAAGATTTTCTACAGGACTTCCATTTTAATCTGAACACTTATGTATTCAATCTATAAATAGAGATATTTTTTAATCAGAAGTACCTTAAATAATGAATCATGGATATGATATGATAATAATAATAATATTAAGTTGAATATATTGAAAAATAATATTGCATGTAATACCACACTTAAATAAGAAGTTGTGTTTTTTTGTTTGTTTTTTACTTCGAAAACTGCTTAAAATACACATGAATGAGTAGATTCAATTTGAAATGTCCTAATAAATTAACTTAAAATGAAAGAAAAATAAATACGAATAAAATTACGATTTTTTTTTTGGATCCATCATCCATGATTTATGCCAAAATTGAACAAATCACAATTTAAGACTGCCTTGTTAAATATCCATTAAATATAAAATAAATAAATGGCTGTCTGTGCTAGGCACGGGGCTCACCATGTGGCCTCCTTCGTGGGGGCCGGTCTCCTGTCATCACACCGGGCTTCCGGGGTTCCTGCCCTCTGACGCTCTCTGTGCGCGGGGCGCTCGTCGCTGGGGGGTCGGGCTGTCGGCAGCAGGGGGCTGACCAGGGGCCTGATGGGCGCGCAGAGCTGCCCGTCATGGCAGAGGCGCATGGCGGAGCGCTCTGCGCCCGTGGCTGATCTCTGTATGTTGGCTGCCACCAGGTTCGGGAGGTGGGCGCATTGGGGCACAGTTGGGTCCGGGGGGAGGGCGTCCGCGTGGTTGCTCCCCGGTCTGCTGCGCCCCTGGATCGATCCGGTCGCGACTCGCCTATCTCTCCCAGTGCCACAACTCATACTCAGTACATACACCACACGATAGCTATGGTGGGTGGAGATGCCGCAGGCAGCTGCCATCTTGCCTGTCCCGCTCCTGCCCAAGCGTGCTTCTCACCCGTCCCGAAATTTAAATCCCACTCACATTGGCTTAGAACACATACACTGGCACACCAATCCTACTCCGAACAACACTCCATCGGACCAGGGTCTGCGGGACAAGAGGGGTGCGAGTGATTCGGGTTCCACTTGCCTGAAGGACTCGCTGCGGTGGGACAGGCCTCCCCCTTGCTCGGGGCGTAGGTGGTCATAGGAGTCCTGCCGGCTCGCCCGTGGGGCGGGCGGCTTGGGCGGGGTGTCGGTCTGTCACCGTGGGGCCAGGATCCGGGCCTGCAGTTTGTTCCTGGCGCTCGTGGCCTGGGTTCTGTGTCGGCGGCTGCGTCCTGTGCCTGCACCCGGGGGTGGGTTGTATGTGTGCGCCCCTGGGGTGCGGGGCCTCCTCGTGCTCCCTGGGACTGGGTCATGCTCCTCGGGGATGGGCGTGGGGGTTGCTCCACGGCTTGTCCCCCTGGCTTCTCTGGGGCCGCAGGGCAGGGTGCTCAGGGCTTTCCTCCAGCTGTAGGGTGTCTAGAACGCTGCGGAGTTCAGGGGGGCTTCGGGGCCCTTTCCGCTGCTTGGAGGCGCCACGACATAATACTGACCTTCTATACCAGTACCGATGGGGACAAGTCATGTACACTCACCGGCGAACATCTTACACACACACACACACACACACACACACACACCCCCACACCTGCTTGGAGTGCACCCCAGCACCCTCCTGGTTGCATTTCCTCTCCTTTCCTCCCTCATTTGCTGCCATAATTATGACAGGAAGAGGCCACGTGACCAGTTGTAGTTCCAGTTTTCCTGGACCTAATTCGCTGTTTTTTCAACACATGTGAAATGTTCATGTTTTTGTGTAAATGTTGTTTGTTTCTGTTTAATTGTCTCACCCGTGGTGATTCTCCTCCTCTTGGAGTAGTGATCAGTTGTTTATAGACCCAAACATGATAAATAGTTCTCCAAAGACGGGGGTTGGTGGTGGCTCTCTATAACCAGAAACTGTGCTCTTGTCATTCTACAGGTCGTCCACAGGACAGAGTTATTGCAGCAGTTCTTGATGATTAAAGAATGAATAAAGAGTTGCATTGCAGGTTGAGAACTTGAACTCCACTTGCAGACTAACTCTGTCCTGAATGCAGTGGCAGACAAATACTCTGTGTTGTATGCCCAGCATGCTAACAGCACAGGTTAAAAATAAATAAATAGATAGATAAATAAACAAATAAATAAATACATTTTGATATGTTAACATGAGCATATTGCCAAAAGTATATAAACACCTGCTCGTCCAACATTTAATTCCAAAAATGTAATTACATGGATTTCCTCTCCCCGTTCCCACATTGAATAGCCTCCGTTCTTTTGGGAAGTTCTTTCCACTGGATGTTGGAACATGGTGGCGGGGGCTTGCTTCCATTCATCCACGGCAGCATTAGTGATGTCGGGCAGCAGGACCGGGCCTGCCGTGTCTCGCTGCCAGATTCCTTCATCTGAGATGGAGGTTGAGGTCGTGGGCTCTGGTCAAGTTGTTCCATAGCACTTTCTCTGTATGGAGCTCACTCAAGAAGCTGCTGCGACAAAGATGGATGGAGGCACAGGCCCTCCATTGGAATTAAGGGGCCAAAGGCCAAACGGTGTAAAACCGCCCCAGAGCAGTACTCCTCCTCCTCAAACCTTCTCCCCTCGGTGGCTCCAGAGTCCAACGGTGGAACCAGGCTCCAGCGGTGGTGAGCTTTACACCACTCTGATACTTAACATTTCTCATGATCAATTCTGGCTTGTGAGCGCAGCCGCTCAACCGTGGAAACGACCATTTTGTGAAGCTCCCGAATAAACATTTCCAAAGGACAGTGTAGGGAACTCAGTAGCAGTGAGCTCAGCGCCATGGGATGATCTGTCGTCGCTCCCAGGCTTTTCCTTCTTTATAATAACAAAGTTTTACATTTGACCGGGGCAACATTCGCGGGACAGAAATTGAACAGGCTGACGGGTTGAGAAGGTGGCGTCCACTGATTGCGCCGTGTTGAAGATCACTCGTCTTAGTTCCGTTCACGGAAAAAGGCCTCGGGATTTCACAAAGCTTATCAGACAAATGACGAATATAGATAAATATGAGGTAAATTTTGGCCGGGGACCCTTGCCCTCCTGAAGCCAAGTAGGGATGCAGGACTCGCGAATGACTCGTTTCGTGGCAAACAAATCTGTTAAATGACTCGGGAGTCACTCGGCTAATGATCAAGTTTAATTTAATAATAACGATATTAGAGACAAATTCATTGCATTTCAGGGGTATATGATCATCACTTTCCAATCAGCATTTATTTATATATGCTTTATGGATGCTACATATTTGAAGCGGTGGTCCTTTCCCTTTTTCAGCACCGTCTGACTGCCTACAGTTGAATCAATCTTAAATCAAATTCAAATTGAATGTATGTTGGTTTTCCATTTTTGCTAATAGACTGGGAACACACTGCAGGGTTTGGTGTGGAAAGATGTCCGCCTTCCTCTGGTTGCTGGTAACACGAGACAGATAAATGCTCTGGCCCGTATTCCCTTCTGATGCTGGAAGAAGTTCAAGTACATTCTGTGACTTGGGAAACGGCCAAAGCCCCCATTCCAGCTCCCAATGTCTCATGTTGCAACTTCTGCTCGGGCTCCCGTCCAGGCCGACCAGGCTGGGACTGACCCTTCATACAAACAGGAAAGTCAAACATTGTTTTCCAAAAAAATACACATTTTATTTATTTATTTCTTTTTCTGATTCTGGATGACATGTATTCAACCGTCCCCGTGTCACAGCTGAGCTCCCGTCCGGCCAAAAAGGCCTCAAGGTGCTTACGGAGAGTTTGGATTTAGTCTGTATTCGGTTGCGTTTTAACCGTCCACGTGTCTTTCACGGAAAGCCACGTCAACAAAGCTCGCAGCACTCTGTGGTTCCGATTTTTTTCAATTTAAAAAGCAGTGAATTGAGTTAAAGCCGTTATAGACATTATTACCTGCCTATCTGTCCGTCTGACGTTTAAACCCTTCGTGATGTTACGTAGTCGTTAAAACACTACAATACATATCAGCAGCAAATGTGGGTGAAAGTGACGGACGCGAGGCCGGGATAATAATACCTGTCCGGTAATACGGGAGGGATTAGAGGAGGGGAATATCATGGTGTTCACTAGCGTCGGAGCTTAGGAAAGTAACACAGAGCGGGTGTGGTCCAACGCAGCGCATTAGAGTCCTGTCTGAGAGGGGTTTAGCCTGAGGGCTGGGGAAGGAAACAGCTCCACATTCCACTGCGGCTGTAATCCACCGGTGTGTGTGTGTGTGTGTGTGTGTGTGTGTGTGTGTGTGTGTGTGTGTGTGTGTGTGTGTGTGTGTGTGTGTGGGGGGGGTGCGGGAACAAGATTTATGTTTTCAAACATTAAACACTGCTCTGAAATGTTTTCTTTTCGAACGTTTAAAGAATAATGCCAATGCATCAGCAGCAGAATATTGTTAGATGTTACGTTTGTAACTGAGATATGTTTGGGAAATAAACTAGACTAGAGTTTAACCCAAGGAGAAAGTCTATATTCTATTCTATATTCATGTAATTCTATTCTGTTCAAGAAATTTGAAATTATAATGTATATATGTGTACATATTTTTGTGTGTGTGTGCGTGTATATATATATATATATATATATATATGTGTATGTGTATATATGTATATGTATATGTATGTGTGTGTATATATGTATATGTATGTGTGTATATATGTATATATATATGTGTGTATATATGTGTATATATATGTGTATATACACGTGTATGTTTATATGTGTGTGTGTATGTGTATGTCTATACTGTATCTATATTGTGGAAGTTTCGCATACCACACGCCACCCAAGTGGCGTGTTCAGGGCCCTGCAGCACAGAGACACAGACGTCAGAGTAGAAAACACAGTTTTATTGTGGAGAGGAGGCTTGATAGAACAAGCCCTGGAGCAGATGGACACAGGTCATTACAGGGCTCCTCTCCTGAGTGTGTGTGGGGATCGGGTTTAACCTGTTGCTCGTTAGATATATATGTGTGTGTATATATATGTGTGTATATATGTATGTATATATATGTATATATGTGTTTATATATGTATGTATATATGTATACAGTATGTATATATGCATTAATACATATGTATATATATGTATGTATATATATATATATATATATGTATATATATATACGTACGTACATATATGTATGTACATGTATATACTAAATATATGTGTGCTTGTATGTGTGTGTGTATATACGTATATATACAGTATATATGTGTGGGTGTGTGTGTGTGTGTGTATATATATATATATATATATATTATTTTTTTTATTTTTTTTATTTTTATTTTTTTATTTATTTAGGAGGAACCAAAATGTTCCACTAAATCTCAGAATCCCAGGCCCTGGAAGTCTTGGAAGGAAGCAGCAATGCTGAAGGCTGGTTTCTGTCAACGTAGCTTCGAAAAATGGGGAAATATCAACAAACAGTCGGACCGTAAATAACCACCACATGCTGCTAAAACAGCATCTCATGTTTCCTTTGTATATCACGGTGTGTTTTCATTGTATTTTTAAGAAAATTAGGCTTTGAATAAAAAAGAAATAGCAAATAATAATCATCAAAGTAAGAAATAAAATACAAATATATAAAAATATGAAAAATACAAATACTGCGGGGAAAGTTTTTAAAATAGTAATCAAAAATAAATAATAAGAAAGGACAAAATGCAGTTTTATTTGGAATAAAAAAATCACATGATAAATAATGTTTTCTGGAGAAGTTAATTACTTACCTGACCCCCCTCCACCAGCACCATCACCTTTAAACCTTATGTAGCTACTGGTGTTGAATCGTTCAAAACTGGGCCTTTCCACTGGAGCTGTGTAAACTGGTCACATCTGGCCAGGCTTACGCAAGAGGCCTCGGCTAACTCGCCGAAAACATCTCCTCCGCTGAGCTCGTCTCAGAGGCACCAATTACAATTCTGTGTAAACGCAGGATTAACACTAATGCAGGATTGAAGTTGTCCCAGATAACAAAGGTATTAAAAGAAAAAGAGGGAGACTTTGTCTCCTAAAAGATTTTGACTTCTCTTCATGCAGTCATAGCTGCAGCCAGCATCGAGGGCCAATGGCTCTAAACTCACTAAACTGGCTCATTTTTTTTCTTTCCTCAACTTAATGTTGATTTTTTAGAATTCATCCATATGATCTGATGCATAGAGCACATTTTGTAGATTATGTTTATATTGTATTTCTTGTTTGTTTTTTTTGACTGCTAAGCATTCCTTTCCTATGAAACTATCCGTTTGCACTATAATGCAGCAACAAATTCCTTGTACATGAAAATGTGCTTTCGGCCCAATAAACACATTTTGATTGTGATTCGTATTCTGATCCTGAACTTTTAATGGGACACCAACAAGATGACGAGGGTATTGGTGTTAGGGAAAGACAATCCCATGCTCCTAGGTGGCCTGCAGGGATGCTGACCTTTCTGCAACAGGAGGAAGGTCAAGCCAGCGTTATGCTGAGTAACATGTCCGGATTGTCCACTTCCATCAAATGCACCCCAGCTACAAATGTACATACATTTTAGGTGTCTTGGAATGTGTGCCGTCCCAAGACAGCCCCATCGTGTAAGATAATTACTAAGAGTAGGGGTCCCCAGAGAGAGAGAGCACATCACCAGGGGTCCCGGTGATAAGGGAGGTGAAATGTGACCTGTGACCTATGTAGGGGAACCAAATAGTCAATGTTGTGTGTGGGCCAGTATAAAAGACCCGCCCGAGATGCATTCGAGAGAGAATCCATCCGGCTCGGTTCTCTCCTGGACTTCCGAGGAAAGTCTGGTCTGATGCTGTCCTTTTGTAATAAACCTATTATTTTACTCAAGTCAGCGTCAATGCTCTCTCCTTCTTCATCAACACATCAAATTCATCATGAAACTACAAAGTGGCGTCACGAACTAGGATCTGCTCGGCCTCATCTGCCGATGCTGCCTGCGCCAGCGAATAACCACTCTCAGGGTGAGTGTTTTCTCACAAACCGAACTGTGAAACTACACATTCAACCAACGACGACTGAAATATTTAAATAATAAAAATTAGCTTATGTGTTGCAAGATCCAAATTGCAAGGCTGCACCAATTCACCAAATTCACCAGTTGCAAACAGAATAGCAGCTCTGTGCTCATCAGAAGGAGCTTCGACCGACATTTACAGAGTTTCAGTCTCTTCCGCGCACGCACATAACGACTGCTGTCTTTGAGGAACGAAAATCGAAAGACGGAGAACAGACGGACTCGGTTTTGTGGTGCTCCCGCGCTCGAGAGCATGTATTGTCTCGCCTCAGACCCTAATTTAGTCCTCGGGAATTATTTTTAGTTCGTGAGCGGAAGATTCAGTGACTGCAGCCTCCCGAGTCGTGGAAAAAGATATACGTTCCATTCGCTTGCGAGTCTGGCATCACTAACTATTACTGTAGTAGGCCATGATAATAATAAGCACACTTCTCCACGCTTCTGACGTTTGTAGTGGTCACCAGTCAGATGGTGGCGTGATTAGTCAGGTGCACTGGAACCATTTTAATGACTTTAATGTCTAGTTTGTCTTGTCTGCTTTCGACAGATTGCAGGGAACGTTTGATGACTCACGCCTCTGAACGAGAACACAGCACAATGTTCTCAGAGGAACTTATTTCCATCAAAATCAAGCGTCCCACCCACTGCAGTACGTGTTTAAAAGGTTTATACAAGGGGACAGGTCATTTGTTGTCCAGTTTTGGTTTGCGCATGTGTCCTTTTGCATTATCTGTTGAGGATCTCGGTGTAATTGGAAAAGGATCAGGAAAAACACTGCCACACCACAGACTGTTATCTACAAAGTAAAAATGTCGTAGATTACGTTTGGCTCCAGCCCACACATATATCGGGGCTGGATCAGGTTTTCCAGTTCAGGGTCATTAACCACTGAAAAAAAGCAGTGTTTATTTGATTCTTTCATTATTGCATTGCGTTCATTTCCCGACAACAGTGCGAAAGAGATATTTCCACTGCAAAAGATCAAAGTGAAAGATGCCATGAGAAATGTGTCCGATGTCAACAGACCAAAGATGTCAGAAGATGAAAGATAATTGAATTTTAAAGCACATTTATTGACACCGCCTTCCACCTTAAGGGTGGAAGGCGGTGTCAATGGTGGTCTCAATTGCAGTATGAACCAGAGTTTTCCATGGAACTCCCAATTCTCTGCTAAAATAAACACTACCTCTCTAAAATGGATGATACAATTGGGTTCACAATGGGATTTTGAGCAGATTTGCAGCCTTTGCACGATGGCCGTGCTGCTGTTTTTTTCTCCCGACGATTTGAAACACCCCCCAACACTTTGAATAGAATATCCCTTAAGGATGATGTCAGCGTCTTAGGAGGATCTGCGAGACAAGAGCCTGATTTTGAAGCGAACTCTAACCCTATCATTTTAAACCCCATAGGGCCAGTATCCGAGGCTACAAATTGAACATTCAACATCGAGTAAGAACCTCAAGTGAAGTAAGTTCCTCAAGTGAAACCCGGGGAAGCAGAACATCGCCATTAAAAATAATAATAATAAATAAAGTACAAAAATTACAGACAGGAAAGCTTCTTTGGGTGACGGTGACCAGAGTCCCGACAGATGTCTGCAAAACACTACAATGTCCCGGTTTTCACCGCAACTGAAATAATAATAATATTATTATACTTGTTTTCAGCACCTACATATATACAGTAATGGAGCAGGAAGCAGCTGCACTGCGTTCACAACGATCCCACAGGAGAAGTAAGCGTGCAGATCATCAACACGCCCGCTCACGCGCTGTGAATTGTGTGCTTTCAGGGGTGTGTGTGTGTGGGTACAGTACCGCTGCACGTCCCCATGCCCTGTTGCTCCAAATAAAGCAAATAAAAGAATCGTGTTTTTTTTTCTTAGATATATATATATATATATTTTTTTTTTTACACTGTTACCTTATCGAACAAAACAAAAAAAGCACCATACATTACAGGGACGCTCTCTCAGTCACTCTCTCGGCCCTTTCCCCCCACCAACAGCGTGCCCAACATGCGGTACACTTACTGTAAGGCTCCCAGTTTGGAGGTTTCAGAATGTGGTCACCCTATCTTAAGGGTGTGTTTTCCCATCTGCGCCCCAATTGTTGACATATGTGTTCCCGTGTGCGGTGGTGACGCAGCAAAAAACAAAGGGTATTTATGTCGTTCAGTAAGATCTACTAATACATATGTGACCGTTATAACCTAAGCCTAGGAATGTATAAAGATTAGAGCAGAGGAGTGTTGGCGGGGCAGATGGTGTGTGCCCAAACTGAAGTTTTCTTTTCCGCCGCAGGCCTGATGAATGATGTGATTCTGCATAAGGTCTTGGTTGAAGACCAAAAAAAAACAATGTACATAAATACATAAAGGGGGTCAAGATCTTTCTTTTTTTTTTAATATTTTTTTAATTATCCTCAACATAATTAGCCACATCATTTATTTGATCATATACAAATGTGAACAATTTTTTGTTTTTTTTCATGTGAATTGTGCATTTCTGAAAGACGACATGTAAGGGTTTTAAAGAGAATTTGTGCCTGGCTGCGTTTTGTTGAAAATCCCACAAGAAATGAAAAGGTGTCATTTGATCAATTTTTTGGAAACTTAAGGTATTTATTTTTAAAGGATTTCTTTTTTTTCTACAGAAAAGTATGTCATCTAATGGGTTAATAATCACAGCATAGGTCCTTGGCCTATGTAGAATACTATCCTTCCATTTACCTCTGCGGTCACATTAGCAGCTCATTGCATATTGTGCAGTGTTGTGCTTATTTATTTTTTGGTTGCCACATGTTTCTAATGTTCAAAGTTAGCGAGGTGAGGATGTAGCCCCGCCATCTCGTTTTGATCCTTACTAATTGATGCCTTCAAAATTGCTTTGGATAACTAATTAATGGGTCAGTAATATATGCTCTGAAATTACTGTATTCATTCCTTCTGCATACAACTTTAAACATCCTCCCCAGCATCACCAGTTGGTGACACACGACTCGCAAACGATGTGTTCGTATCGAACGAATCCTTTAAATGACTCGGGAGTTGGGAGTCGCTCCTAGAGTGACTCTGTCTAAAGAGATTGCGGCTCGTTTTGCTGCAACCGGAGACAGTCTGAACTGAGACTCGCCTTTCAATTTGCATACTCACAAGTTCAGTCGCGAATGGCATTAGTCACGAACGAGTGCCTAACGAGTTGAATCGGCGAGAGAATGAGTGAATGAATCTTCTCCTCCTTGAAAGAGAAAATAATTACTGAGGATTCAATTTAAGTGAAAAAAGGTGAAAGCATTCGACTTGAATCTTATTGAATGTGTCTGATTTACACTTTGCATTCCAGTAAAATAAATCATTTTCACAGAATTAAATTATTCTTGTGAAAATTCCGCCCGCAACTCCGAACTGACTCTTGAGCAGTTCAAAAAATTGAACCGCTCTTTTTACAGAGTCTCTCGTAGAGAGCCCAATCTCCAAAACGAGAGGAACTTTTCATCATTTTTCGTCACTATAACCACATCATTACCAAAAGGCATCGTGAAGGAAAATGGTAAAGAAAAAAAGTACTGAATGTCTATTCTAGGTGGTGCATCCTTCTTCGTGGGTCGTCAAACTATGTTATTAATGTCAAAACCAAAATTATCGTTTCAGGATAAAAATGTGTTTCCTTGTCCGTGAGTTACGACATAGAAAGGTCACTGGCAGAACACCCCTCCAATCTGCGTGATTCATCTCTACCTCACAGGGAGCAGCCACGTTGTGGCTCGCTCTGCAAACGATTTCTTTCCCCTTTTTGAAGTCGGGCTGTGTTTACTCGTACTCCGAGGCGCATTTAATCCCCCCAGTTGCTAAGGTTACGGGAATCTCACAACGAGTCGCTTTCGGAGTCGCCTGTAATTACAGATCGGGCATCTGCAATACGAATACGCCGATGCCGTCATGCCGACCAGTCTGGCAGGATGACGGGTCAAAAAATTGAATGATTAACAAAATCCTGCTCATTTTACTTTTCTTTTTAAGATGCAATGCTCGCAATTCTTATGACTTATGACTGTGAGGTTGGATGACTTCTTGCGACGCCCATGGGGGTAGAATGATACTGTGTTGAGTGGTCAAGGAATATCAGAGAATGAACGCGATAGACGGAGAAATCAAAGAAGAAGATTTGGGTGAGGAAGAGCAGCGCTTGAGTTTCCTCTGTTTTGGAATGGTTTCAAGCCACGGTGCTTGAAATGACAGGGCCGCCGGAGCAAGGCTGCAATCTCTGCTGCAGAAATCACCGGCCTGCACTCGTCAGCCATAAACATGTCACTGCCCGATGTTCTATCTGGACGGATCGGGGGAGGGTTCTCGTACATTCGTTGGCTCCAGTAGTTTCTGCGTTGCACCAAATAAAGTATTATCTCAGTGTTTCCCAGCCTTGCCACGGCACACTTTTTTACAGATAGTTAGTAATGCAAGACTGCTGAACGATGTGATCGTACCAAACAAATTATTTAACTAATTATTATTTTAATGACTCGGGAGTCGGGAGTCACTCTGGCGAAGATAAACTAAATAACTAAAATAAAATAACTAAGTCTCGTCCATCTGTTCATCATAATGTTTCTGTTGTTTTTAAATTGCCGCAATAATGAAGTCAAGTTGCCGTCCAATGTCCAACGCAATGCACTCAATAAAGCTTGTCGCAGTTATGACGGTAATGTATTGTCGTGTTGTTTGTATTCCACAAATTCCTTCCAGTAAGTGAGGGCAGGTGGCATGGCTGTCAATCATTTGCTTGGGTCACAAAAGTAATAAAAGAATAATTGAAGAGAGTGAGACAAACTGGATCTTGAACTCTGTATACTTAATTAAAGGGGACCATTATGCTCCCTTTAACGCAAGTCAATAGGTCTCTGGGGTCCCCAAAACCTATTTTTAGATTTATTTTTATTTGAAAATACCACTCAGATTATGCATTCGAGTCATTCTAACATACCTTTATTCCACGCTGTTGTTTTGTGGGAGGAGCCACCCTCCCGAGGCCTTGAGGTCTGTGAGATAATGGGGTTTGAGCACAACTTCTGGATTCTGTGAACATGGCTTCCAGGTTTCGTTGTATTTTCTCTGTAGCTTTCACTGGTTTCCCCTTATCAGTCCATAAAAATCAGTTTTTCAACTAATTTGAGGTGAGAAATAAACAATCCAGTTACTGAATCTTCGCTCATATTCAGATCTACAAGGCCTAATTAAAGTTTGTTCTGACTTTCGCTGCTGTGCTCCAAGCTTGTGGGACACAGATACTCCACTGCAACGCAGTGTGACATCCGGGTGCAGGGATTTTCTGTTTTGTGTAAACATCGAAAAATAAAATAAAATAAATAAATACATCTACTATTAAAACATACTAATTCTACGGTGGCCCCATGTGACGTAGGAAGGGGAGGTACATCTGAACAGCTTGTTGAATCCCATTGTGGCAGACCAAAGGCAGCATTGCTCCCTTTCCCACGGCCAGCTGCCTCGAGTTGGCTGAATCAGCGCCGCACCAAGGGCGTGAGAGTCGGAGATTCCCCCAGGACCCAGATTAAAAATGTTTATCCATATTGTTTTTCCTTTTGGACAGTGACCCTTTCTGTTTCGAACTGTCAATAAAGATTCTCGCCATGTTGGCAATCCACTGCCAGAAAGACTCCATCTACCTCCCTTAACCCTACCAGTTGGTAGAGACTCCCACAAGTGACGCCTGAATGGGGACTCGGGAGGGTCAGGGTGCCGAATAAAAGGTGCCCCGGTGCCGATCCGCTGGCTGCGGAAGCGCCTCGCAGAACTGGAGGAGGAACGAGACTTCCTCCACTGCCAGCTGGAGTGAGTCCTCGGCAGCGTGAGCTGCTGGGAGCACTCTGCGACCAGCCGCTGGCCACCAACTAGGAGCCAGCCAGAGGACCAAACACACGTCCAACCCCAGGACTCACGCAGGATTCGCCGGGTCCAAGGCGCATTCCGATGCCACAGAGGTGAATGTCCAGGGGGCCGTTGCGTCCGACCCCAGGACCCATGCAGGCCCGGTGCCCCAGACTGGAACGGCCAGGGCTCCACTGCACTCACGGGCGTCAGGAGATGCCCCTTTTCTTTCCCCAACAATCCCCATGCCACCAGCCTGGGGGACGGCGGATGTCTACCAGCTGGGTCATGTGGTGACACGGGACGCTGGCTCCCCTTACTGTGCTGTCCCCTCTCTGTCCCCCATTAGCTCCCAGGGCGGTGCTGCCGTGGGGAATCAGGGAGCTGGTCTGGGCGGCAGGCACTGCGGGCTGCCTGGCCACGAATGCCGGGACTGCCCGGTGGTCCTGGTCGCCGGCCCTCCAGACCCCTCTCCCGGTCAGGAAGAGGCCGGGGGAGACATCAGGCTTTGCTGGACTCGGGCTTTTCACAGACGATGATCCAGCAACACTTGGTTCGAACTGGGGCTTTGGTGAAACATCACGTGGAGAAATTTGTTGTGTGCATGGGGATATTCACACGTATCCGATGGTCCGACGCAAAATTTGTTACAAGGGGAAAACACATAGGGTACAGGCTGCGGTTAGTTCCTGCCTGTTGCACACCCTGATTTTGGGCACGGATTGGCCAGGGTTTGACACATTGATGAGAGAGGCTGGGGGAGTGCGCTCACAGTCGGTAGTGAGATGTGAGTGAGAGTGTGGCGCGCAGTGACGCAGAGGGGTCATCGGTGGCCTCGACAGGTGCGGGGGCAGCGGAAATCCAAGTAGGATCTCCCCCAGTCCCCTTGACTGTCCCTATCAACAAATTTCTGCTGGAGCAGTCACGGGACAACACCCTATGGCGGGCCTTTGAGGGGGTAGTTAAAATTTATAGCACATTGATGTGCCCAGACTCCGCGCTCACTCACCCATATTTTTCGGTCATTATGGACAGGTTATATTGAGTGAGTCGTGAGACTCAGACAGGAGCGGAAATAACCCAGATGTTGGTGCCAAAGAGCCGCCGGGAAATGCTCTTCCAGGCGGCCCACCATAACCCAATGGCCGGTCACCTCGGTCACGATAAAACACAACAGCGGAAAATGGCCCGCTTCTATTGGCCTGGCATTTGGGCAGATGTATGTAAGTGGTGTTGAAGAATTCTCGGTGAGATTGCATGATCGGTGAGATTAATCTGCCTGTTACAGGAAAACAAACAGAGTATTAAAAATATTTATTCTGAAGAATAAAAAGAAAGATACAGAGCTGCTTCAAAACAGTGGTCTGATCGGTCTGCCCCTGCTTCTGCTGAAGAAGGTTTTATACCGATGAGAGGTTGTGTCCCATTCTGAGACTAGCCATGTAATTGGCTGTTGCCTTCAGTAACAGCTGAGAATATGTTTTAACAAAGAAAAATATTGAACACTATCAGTGCTGGGAAACCATACATTTAGTGTTTACACAAATGGTCCTTTTATGAGCTAAAAAACAGAGATAATGACTCAAACAGTTGTGACAGTTGTGTACCATTGGTCAGCTTGTCATTTACTGTACTATACCCCCTCAATCATATCCCCGGGTGTTTCTCTCATACAATGGTTTAACAGTCAAACTCAGTTGATAGGTACAGTCTTACTGTGATATAAAACAAACCACAATGCTCTGTCAAGCCCCCTGGGGCTACCCCTATCTCCAAACGAGGTTGAGTGAAGATGGAATGTGATCTGGTCTTTATAATACAGTGTAGCATTATCTGAAAGAACCGTCTTTTCATATGAGCTTTGAGAGACTCATTCAACCCCAAGGCAATGTGTTTTAAAAGACAAGATAAGAAAAGATGTGATAAGATGAAGAATCTTTAATTATCACACAACACACCACACTACACTACAACACATGCACACACACACACACGCTTTGGATGGTGGCCGGTGAAATGAGGCCTCTGCATTTAACCCATCCTGGCTTGTCCTTCCTCCAGGGGGGCAGCCAGGAGCAGTGGGCAGCATGAGTTGACACGCCCGGGGACCTGGTGACGAGTGTCCATCGCTTGCCAGACGATGATGTGTGCATGTTTTTAGTGGGGGTCCTTACTGACGTTAGGTGGAGGAAACCCCCTTGAGCACGGGGAGAACATGCAAACTCCACACAGACAGGCTCCTATTTGGGAAATAACCCACCCGGAGCACGGTGCCAACAGTGCCCCAGGCGGAAATTGAACCCAGGACCTTCTTGCTGTGAGGCAGCAGTGCAATGAACTGTGCAGATAAGATAAGATAAGATAAGATAAGATAAACCTATATTAGTCCCACTACAGGGAAATTTGCACAGGTACAGCAGCAAATAATGACAGCAGAAAATAGAGAGCATCAATAAAGAGTTGTAGTAACTAAAAGTGAGTAAGAATCAAGGCAAGCACGATAAGCAATATAAAATATAAAAAAATATATACCTAAGTAGAAACAACATGAATAGAAATCAGAGTATTAAAGAGTATTGCACATATTTAGACAAATGCACATATTTACAGAAATAAGAAACATACAAAAAGGCTATTGTCCTATATAAAACATGTGAAACATCATTCAAAGAATGCATTTTTCTCTCATAATTGTGCGCTGCATGTCTTGAGTGCCAGTTAGTCAACCCTCTAGCTACGCCAAAAGCGCTGATAAGGCCTCTCCCCCTAGTCGAGGTCCAATTCAAAAGACTCGGTATGGAACTCATCGGGCCGTTAGACCGCATTGCCCACGGGTATCGTTTTGTGTTAGTCCTAGTAGATTATCCAACCCAATACCCAGAAGCGGTGCCATTGTGCAGTATTACGGCCAAAAGTGTGGTGCAGGCACTGTTTCACGTTATCTCCCGAGTCGGGATTCCAAAGGAAATCCTGAACGACCAGGGCACTACCTTTATGTCACGTACACTTCAGGAACTTTATGAGTTACCGGGCGTCCGCTCAATTGGCACCAGTAAAAACAAGATACAGTATGTTATGGACCTGAGACGGTCTGACAGGCAGGGTGCGACACAGATTAATCACCTGAATCTCTTGAAAGAATGGCGGGAGGGGACGTCCATGGCTCTGGTCACGCTGGTCATTGAGCGGGATGAGTTGGGGCCGGAGGTTCAAAAAGCAGCAGATCATACCGCAGCCATGTTAAGTGACCATCTCTCTATGTCCAAGAGGGCAGACTTGGCCGCACATCAGCATCGTTTCTCTGACGTTTTCTCCTCCCTGCCAGGCCTCACGTCCTTCATACACCACCATGTGGAGAAGACCACGGGGGTGAAGGTGCGCTCTCGGCTGTATTGCCTGCCCGATATATACGCAAGATCGTGCAGGTGTGATTAGAGGCTATGTTGGACATGGGCGTAATAGAGGAGTCCACGAGTGACTGGTCTAGTCCCATCGTGCTGGTGAGTAAGCCCGATGGGTCGGCCCTGTTCTGCGTGGATTACCAAAGGTTGAACGTGGTGTCAAAGTTTGACACCAACTCAATGTCGCAGGTCGATGAACTTCTCGACCTGTGAGGGACGGCTTGTTTTTTCACGACAATGGATTTAACCAAGGGCTCCCGGCAGATTCCCTTGTCTCAGGAGTGCAAGGAAAAAACTACGTTCTCCACTCCGTTTGGGTTGTACCACTTTTGCACACTTCTGTTCGGGTTATTCGGTGCCCCAGCCACCTTTCAGAGACTCATGGACCGCGTTCTGCGTCCACATATAGCATACGACGCCGCCCACCTAGACAACGTAATCATTCACAGCGACACCTGGGAGGGGCATATGCGGCATGTAGGCGCAATGCTTGATTCCCTGAGGCGGGCGGAGCTCACTGCCACCCCAAAAAAGAGTGCCCTGGGACAGAGGAAGGTAGGGTATCTGGGGTACCACTTGGGTGAAGGCCTGATCCGACACCGTCTTGATAAAGTTGCTGCAGTTGCGAACACGCCGAGACCCAAGACCAAGAAGGAGTGGAAGCAGTTTGGCTCTTTGGCTCTCGGACGGCTCCCTGGCTTCAGTCAGGCGGTGCGGGTATGTGGACCAAGGGGCGTGGTCAAGCCGCTGCTGCAGACGGCAGCATGACCCTTTTCCTGCCTCAAGTCGGCTAAATCAGTGCCTGCCCGGCGGTGATTGGTTCAACTCTGGGCAGGGAGCTTTCTTAATCTTTGTTCGACATGCAAAGGGGATAGGCATACGAGGCTTAAAAGGCGACGAGGAGCCCAGTCACAGCACCAAAGGCGCGGGAGTCAGAGATTCCCCCGGGACCCTGATTAAAGACGTTTATCCTTATTATTTATCCTTTTGGCCAGAAAGCCCTTCTGTTTAGAACTGTTAATAAAGATTCTCCCCATGTTGGCAATCCCCCGCCAGAAAGATTCCGTCTCCCTCCCTCAACCCCTACCAGTGGGTAGAGACTCCCATACACATGTTTTCTGAAATAGGGACCCCACAAAAAACTAACTCTTGTCTTATTTCACAGTGTGTGTGTTAGTAGGCCCATCAGAGACCCAAATGTATTTGCACAAGCACTGAAAAGGGGAGTTTTTCGTGAGGTTTTTTTTGTCTGTTTGTGTGTCCAATACAATGAGTGCAATAGATTGTGTGAACATGGACACCGTGAGTTGACTTCTATTTAGAAATTACTTAATAATTATATTTTTAACACATTGTTGACATTATTGTAACATTATGCAAACAGTTTATGCAGTAAACACTGCTGTTTACTGCATTTTTCATTTTTTAAATTCAGTTTTACTGCTTCAACGCTTCAGATATTTTGCCATATTTGTATATTTCACTTTTCCCCCCAGATATTGGCACTTTTCATTTATATTCTATTGTTTGTTATGTCTGTCTGTCTGTCTGTCTGTCTATCTATCTATCTATCTATCTATCTATCTATCTCTCTATCTCTCTATCTATCTATCTAACTGTCTGTCTGTCTGTCTGTCTGTCTATGTGTCTGTCTGTCTGTCTGTCTATCTATCTATCTATCTAATAACTGGACACTTTGGTATCTGCACCAGTGGAATTTGACCCTATCAAAATACAAATGAAACACAATTATCTTTCCGCATATAGCATATTAAAGGTTATATGATACAATATCTTCTCCTATCATAAATGTTTTATATATATAAAATTATACTAATAATAATAAACCTATTATTTTGTAATATGGCTTGTCAATTGAGGACAAATGCGCCACAATTAATTAATAATTATAATTATTCATTATTATTATATATTATTATTAATAACCATAAGAAATGTTAGTGCATCAATGTGTGTAGAAAATTACTCAATATATTTATGCAGCCTCATATCAATCCAAGATCCTAATTGTCATACTCTTCCTCAGGAACCATTCCAATGTCTCTCACTGTCAGAGTGAAATAAATCCTTCCCTTTAAATGTTCTCACTCCGTGTGAAACGGAAAAAAAGCAATCTGAAGGGTGTGGTTTGAGGTTCTTCTTTAGAACAACAGATCAGGCTGAGAGCAAATTTTTAACTCTGCCAGAGAGTTAAACATGGATTGTTATTTCAATCCAAACAATACGTTTCTATTCAGTTGTTCACTACTTGACTTAACTCATTTTATTTTGAAAGAAAGAGAAAATGGAATTTGATATCAAAGCTGCTAATAATATTGACATTTGACCTGGAAAACTAGAAGTGAAAATTGTGGACGGTCTAATTTATAGTAACAGTTTAATATGACTCATTATGGTTAAGGCTCCTTCCAAATCCATGTGCAATAATAACATTAAAGAAAATTATATAAATAACTGTTGAATCGATGTAAAAGACATAACATGTTGTGCTTAAAATGTTATACAGTGTTGCGCAATAATGGTCAGCTTCAGTGGCCCGGTTATAAATGTAGTTCCTATGCATTGTTGATTTTGTGCTGTATTTTCCTTTTCTGGGGGAGGAGGCTACAGTATGTTCAGCACTTGCAGAAAGCTGCTTACGGCTTCAGCCAGGCCTTGATAGGGGATTTCTAAAGGCTAACCTGCTTTTCCCTCCATAATTAGGCAACCGACATTTGGAATAATGCACCATGCAGCCCTCTACGGCCAGTCATTTGCCTGTATGATCTCAATTGGCTTTTACGTTATATAACCGATCATTGCATCACTTTCTTCTTCTTCTTCCCCTTCTTTTGGCTGCTCCCGTTAGGGGTCGCCACAGCGGATCATCTGCCTTCAATACCTTCTGTTCTGCGCATCTTCCTCCCTTACACCAACCACCTCCATGTCCTCCCTCACCACATCCATAAACCTTCTCTTTGGCCTTCCTCTTTTCCTCTTGCCTGGCAACTCCATCCTCAGCATCCTTCTCCCAATGTAACTCTCAACTCTCCTACACACGTGTCCAAACCATCTCAATCTGGCCTCTCTCACTTTTCCACCAATCTGTCCGACCTGAGCTGTCCCTCTAATGTACTCATTCTTAATCCTGTCCATCCTTGTCACTCCCAATGAAAATCTCAACATCCTCAACTCTGCCACCTCCAGTTCAGCCACCTGTCTTTTTGTCAGTGCCACCGCCTCTAAACCGTACAACATAGCTGGTCTCACTACCGTCCTGTACACCTTCCCCTTCACTCTTGCTGGAACCCTTCTGTCACAGATCACTCCAGACACTCTTCTCCACCCACTCCACCCTGCCTGTACTCTCTTCCTCACCTCTCTCCCGCACCCTCGGCTGCTTTGGATGGTCGACACAAAGTACTTGAACTCATCTGCGTTCTCCACTTCCACTCCTGGCATTCTCAGCTTTTTCGCCGCCCTCCCTCCCATTTAGGAACATGTATTCTGTCTTACTCCTGCTGACTTTCATTCCTCTTCTCTCTAATGCATGCCTCCACTTCTCCAGGCTCTCCTCAACCTGCCCTCTACTCTCGCTACAGATCACAATGTCATCCGCGAATATCATAGTCCACGGAGACTCCTGCCTGATTTCATCTGTTTACCTGTCCATCACCATTGCAAACAAGAAAGGGCTCAGAGCTGATCCTTGATGCATTCCAACCTCCACTTTGAATGTCTTTGTCACACTTACCGCACACCTTACTACTGTTTGACTGCCCTCATACATATCCTGTACCACTCTTACCTACTTCTCTGCCACCCCCGACTGATCATTGCATCACTTTGATTTACCAAAAATATTTCCTCTATTGATCTTTTTAAAAGTTACATTTAACAATGTAATTTCTGCGCAATTTAAATGCAAGTCTGTTTACCCCATGCAAACCATAAACGTTTGCACACAATAGAGACGACATGTCAGAGGTGAGAATGTGCGATACCGAAACAATGCTGAAATTAAAACCCGTGGCGCACGCTCTGCTTGCGTAACCTCGTTGACGGACGTAGCTGTTCGGTCTGCGCGCACGTAGAACTGACGGCTTTACCTTATGCCGCATTCAAGTCCCCTCGGATCACACGCCGCTGTGGGCGAACGGTTGTTACTGCAACGGGAAAGCTTTCGCCTCAGCCTTTGTAACCGAATAATAACAACAATTTAACAGTATATCGGAAACGCGGACGTTTAAATCACGAAAGGACATACATATACAGGAAATGTGCACACAAGATGGGGAGTTTAAGCACAAGTTATAAGCAAAGTCGAGTGGATTCCTTTACGTGGAAACAAATTGACATAATAAGCGAACACTTCATGTAACATTCGGACGCTGCTACTCCGGACGCCGTGTTCGCACCGGGATGCATCCGTGTTCTTTCAGAAAGTTGTCTGCGGCCGCACCGATTTCCCCGCGACGGGAGGCGCTCGCCTCCGTGACTTCCGCGGGACGTGAACGCAGCATAAGGGAGGCAACGCGCGGGCCGGAGCGGGTGATGACGTAGGGTTGAGCGACAGCAGCGCCAGACGAGCTCCAGCCCCGTCCGCCGTCCGCCGTCCCCCGTCCCCCGTCCCCCGTCCGCCGTCCCCCATGCTGGCTCGGAGCTGCAGGTCGTAGCCGCGGGTCGGAGCCGCAGGTCGGAGCTGCAGGTCGGTCCCACCGAGGGAGTTCGAGTGAAAGCCCACTAAACGACGGCGAATGTCGGGTGTCCGAGGTGTTTTTCGACGCGCGGGAGCTGCGAGAGACGGCGTTGAGAGTTTTGGGTGAGTTCCTCGGGTTGATTTTTTTTTTTTTAGTTTTTATTTTTATTTTTTTTTTTTAGTTTTTTAAACAATACGCAACTTTGGAGTTTGCCGAACTGGAGACGTCGGCTCGCGGAGGATTCCCGAAAACCCAAGAGGAAGGCGGTCGCGTAGGTACGTCCTCTTGCTAACAGGCTAGCAGGCTAACCTGCTAACCCATCTCTTTGACCAGTTGGACGTAAGTTTAAGAGTCAAGAGTTGTGTTCGTCACATGCAACAAGAGCACTGTGCAGTGGAACGATAAAGGGGAAACACCAAGGGCTGTGCGAAACAAAGTCGAAAGAAAAGTACTAAGAAAGAATAATTTAAAAAAAGATATATATTTCAACAAGAAGAAAGAATATAACAAAAAATTTACCAAAAATCCATGTATATGTATGTATGTACAGTAGTGTAACAGAGTACGTACAGTGTTCAACGGCGAGTACAATGTGCAGTTTGAAGGCGGTGTTACTGTATCTAACGGTTATATAATAACCTGCCATGAAGTAGATTGGGTTGTACATTGGGTTATAAATATATATATGATAACTGAAGTGTAGTTGTCTTCGCCTCAGCCTGATGTGTCAGTGTAGGGATGGAGACGGGAACAGCTGACCAGGTCCAAGTCCTCCTTATTCACTCCCGCTACTGTTGAGCGACTTTGACGGAGGCAACGTTTTCCTTGTCAAGTATATCACTCTTTAAGGCATGCAATTTGTGCGTTGTGAGTGGACGTTGGACATGGTAATGTCATTGTCCATGTCAGAGGATCAACCTGAAAGTTCAACAGTTTGAAGCTGTCAAGAACAACCAACAGTCGTGTTTTATTCCAGTATAACTTAAGTAGCTTGAAGCAACAAACACGTCAGGTGAAAACGAATCGTTGAGAGGTTATTGCAGTTATTGAATATATAATATACAACTAAACACTTGTATAACCCCTCATTCCATGATAAACGAAACTAAACCAACTGTGCTGTGTCAGCTCTACCCTGCGTGCACTCACTAGTATTGTGTGTGATTCAACCAGCTTATGCAACATTTTGCAAATGTCTTCCTCTCCCCCTACAGGTCTCAGTACCTTTCTGCGGGCCCTTCACTGATGGGAACGCATCGCTCTGGGCAACACATGACTGAACGATCCTCAAGCTATTATCTCAGAGGTTGTACTTTCCTTTCTTAGAAAGAATACCTTGACGTAAATCGATCAGCATGAGTGCTGAGGGATACCAGTACAGAGCCCTGTATGACTACAAGAAGGAGAGGGAGGAGGACATTGACTTGCATGTTGGGGACATACTGACCGTCAGCAAAGGAGCCCTTGTGGCCCTGAACTGCAGCGACGGTCTGGAGCAGAGGCCGGAGGACATCGGCTGGCTGCCTGGCTTTAATGAAAGCACCCAGGAGAAGGGGGACTTCCCTGGGACATATGTTGAGTACATTGGGAGGAAATGGATCTCTCCTCCAACCCCGAAGCCGAGACCCCTCCGGCCCTTACCTGTAGCCCCGGGATCCTTCCTAGCAGAAACCGACTCTGATTCCGAGCAAGGTGAGTGAAACACAGGACGCAAGATGCTTTACAAAGATTTGTAAATTTAAACACATTACACTTTTGTATTTCATGAGGAAGTTAAATGCATGAGGGTTGTTTTTCTTTTTTTTGTTAAGTGATTGAGCATCGAGTGGGGGAAGGGCCATTCGACCACACAAACAGGAAATGGTTACTTTTTTCCACAACAGTATTTTTTTTTTTTTTTTTTTTTACAAGACACATCACTATAGATATTGGTGTTTATGAATTCTAAACAGCCGGAATTAGGGATGTACATTTTTTGCAACAATTTACTTGTCAGTCGGTGGTCTGCAAAGAGACTGACAATTGTTTGTGTGAGTTGTGCATTAACGTATAATCGAATTAGAATTCTTTAACTATGAGGGGAAAAAAAATTAAAAATTGATCCTTCTGCTTTTTAAAATAACAATTGTCAAAGTCCACTATTTGGGCAAATCCGTGGCAAAACTATGTTTGAGAACACTTTGTCTGAACAGGAAGTGTTGGCCATAGGGGATTGCAAACACCTTGTTTATCAATCGTAGGTATCTTTGAGATCAGCCCTAGCCAAAGAATGCTGTCTACCTATGTTCCAAGATTTACTACTGAAAATACTTTTAACCGAAATCAAGTTGTGTATTTGTGTAATGAGAGACGTGACCACTCACATACAGATGTATAGAATTTTTTTCTGAATCTGGTTGTGGATTAAATCGATATCTGCTAGATTGCGTGAAATACTATTCAAACTTTTATTGAAGCACTGTTTTATCTATCAAGAGTAAATTATACCCTACACGTAGCGTTCAAATTCAGTAAAGCTTCCAAATATTTAGGCAAATCTCACAGTAATGTGATTGTTTCAGACTTCACATTTCTTTCTGAGGTGAATACCTATGTGCTGTAGACATGTAGGCCCACTCTATAGTAATTTAGTTGTCTAAGAAGTGCTTAAAATAAGGGTTGCCCCCTGAAAGTGGACGAGTCGAATCATCAGTCGAAAAGCCCGTCAGTCGACTGAGATCACTGTGCATTAAAATAACAGGATGTAACAGATAGAAGCTTAGAAAATGCACAGGGATAACATTTCAATGAGGAATTATAAATAAGGGGAATCATAAATATATTATCATATAAATTGTCTGCATCCGGACGCGAACACTGCTCTCCGTGCCCCCGATTGCCGTGCCCCGTTCCTCCAAATAAAACACAGTGGGGGGACGTGACACAGAGGAACCGTGCATGACTCCTGGACTTGTTAAGATTATTTACTGCGCATAAAGCATGCAAAGGGGGTGATCCGGGAGAGGGTCACAGAAAGTGTCACCATTATGCACGGTTTCGTTCCCTACCGTTCCATACGTACTTGTTTTGTTCCATAAGGAGACGGAAAATAAAATAACCCACATCTAAAATAAAAACACACTGTTTTGGCGTGCCGATCACAGACGCCCATCGCTGGTGCCACCCCCACCCTGGCCAAAGATGATGCTTGTATATGATATTGTTCACTGCTGTGCTGACAGGCAGAATGTTGCCATACTACCAGTTTTAGGGAGTTTTCATGTGCAGTTTTGTACAGATATTCAACTGGTCTGCTTGGCTTCTCTACATAGAGGGACCTTTGACGTGAACAAATTGAGGTAGAGTGTTGCAAAGTTTAAAAGGCTCTACTTCAATCATTTCCTCCACATCCTTGGTTGATTATTGACATGATTATTGTCAACCATCAATGTTTTAATGTATGCCACTGATCAAATCTAATGATCATGGACTTCAAATAATGCACTTTAAAAGTTGAGAGTTATACTTGGAGTAATACTTGCAATTTCACAATGGCAGCTGTCAAAGGCCAAACTTTTCTTGTTTGGCAGTGACACTGTAGATATAGAAACGAAACCATAGCTCGATGCTGACATTCACTCAGAACCCAGATGTGTTGCGGCAAGTAGCACATAGATTTCCATAGTCCTATGATAGCAGCAGGAGAATGGGCTATCCACTCACCGACACCGGCTGTTAACTTTACCAAAGGACAACCAAGAAGGTTTTATTTTTCTTTTATTTGATTCAAGATTCAAGATTTTTATTTGTCACATACATATACATACTTCCATACATATATGCAGTGAAATGTAATGCAACGCACCCGGTGATAGCACACAATATGTCCTAGGAAAAAATAAAAAAATAAAATAAAATAAAAAGTAGAAAATTCCTTTCTAATAGACCGACTAACTGACTCCTAAAACGTAATACAGTAAGTGGAATACTAATGCCAAATGTTATTTTATTTTCCGACATTTCAATGAATCAAAAAATCCCTATGTGCGAGAGTCCCGGTGCTTCTCAGTGTCTGTGATTTTGGTGGACTGATAAGGTGAAATCAGTGAAAGTTATGGAGTACATAGAACGAAACCCGGAAGCCATGCTCAAACACCATTGGCTCACAGAACCCAGAACTTGTGCTCAAACTCCATTAGCTCACAGAACTCATGGAGGGTGCCCTCACACACTAAGACAGAGCATCGGGAACACAATGGATTTAGAGGTATGTTAGAATGGCTCGTATGCATAATCTGAGTGGTATTTTCAGCAAAAAACTTCAAAAACATGTTTTGGTGACCTCAGAGACTT
Source organism: Zeus faber (assembly GCF_960531495.2). Taxonomy (NCBI): domain Eukaryota; kingdom Metazoa; phylum Chordata; class Actinopteri; order Zeiformes; family Zeidae; genus Zeus; species Zeus faber. The sequence continues at coordinate 8,146,848 of NC_137204.1, forward strand.
ATATTAACTTGTGTAAAGGGGAGCATAATAGGTAAACTTTAACCCCCCTGTCAATGTCAGTGTAATCCCTAGAATATTCAATTATCACAAATATCAGCCCTATGAAATTTAGAGAGAGTTAATGGATTTTCAAAGCTGTTCCATCCTTTGACGGCCAGTAGCCCGGCTGAGTGCTGTATGCTAATGATTATGATAGACAATAGCACTGGCCTTTGCCAGTCCGCACCTGCCATCAGCCTTTTGTTCTTGCTCTTCTTCTTAGTGATTTACATCACTCTTTTCTTTGTTTTTTTACGTTAATATGACACATGAAGTCTTTTATTGAGCACGGGTGATAAAGTTCATCATACTATTGCTATCTTCAGCAACCACATCGTCCAACTTTTTAATCCAACTCCCAAGTCACCGTCTGTTTCTTGGTGAATGTTTTTCAACCTCTTTGCTGCAACCTAATTTCGAAGCAAAACGTTTCCGCGTTGTGTCACAATATTGTCTGACTATTTGACATTTACAGTGACATTTACATTTTTTTGGACAAGCAAAGGACACCATGTGACAGGAAACTGTTAACGTTGCCCTCTAGAAACACCCTTCAGGATTTTGAGCTTTTTTTGTAAATATTTAAATTGGGTTAAATAAAACTTTTAGTGGTGCTGTATTTCCTAATTCCTTAGGTTCTTTTTAATACCTCGAAGTGTAATTTGCATGTAACCACAACCAGTCTGGAAGCCAGCATAAGGTATTACCATAGTCTTAACCATGCTTTTTTATAGCAATTAAACCATGCAACTTATGACATCCTGGCCTTCATCTGCCTGTGCTTAAATCTTTTAGCTCACCTAAATGGACAGCTCTGGTTGCCAGGTTTCCACTTTCTGCCCTTTGTGGTGTGATTGTGAAATTCTTTGCAGGGCTTGCTGGCCGGGTGAGGAGAAATATGAAGGGGACATGTGTTGAATGGCTGCTGCGTGGTTAGGCGGTGATGCTAAGCCTGGAGCGGGTGTGAATGTAGCACCAGGAGAAGAGAAGTCTCTGTGTGTCTGGGGTTAGTGTGCGGAGGGATCAGTGCTTCAGAATAGCTGGGGGCTTGAAAGAGGGGCTGGGGGGAACGGCTCCTGGGAGGGACAGCAAAGGGGCCGTGGGGTCTGGTGTATCTGAGATAGTCAGGCTTCTTGTTGCTCCACAGTGTTTGTGATTTATTGACAACCACCAATGGGCCCCCACTCCCCTTTGCCTACCCCTTAAGCATTTTCTTTTTTTTATCTTTTTTTTTCCTTTCTTTTTTTTTTTTTTTTTACTGTTTTGATAATGTTCCCAGAGTCTTCTCTGGCAGGACGATGGAGGTGGAGAGTTCAGCCTTGGAAAGGGGCCTCTCTGAGCCACAGGGGTTTACATCAGAGCTGTAGATGTGGAGAAGGAGAGGGAGAGAACAAGAGAGCGCTGCGCTGGGAAACTATTTAGACTCATTCCAGCTTCAGCCTTTTTAAAACACTAGTGAATTGCTCCTTTTCTGGGCCTCTCGCTTCAGAATACATGTGTGTTTGGACACACTGGGCAAGAGCAGGGTTAAAAATGTTAGAATGTAGTTCTGCTCATTTCTTTTTTGTCCTTTCTTTCTTTGGTCCTTCACTTAACTTTATTTGTGCTTGAGAAATGTTTAGCATTTTGACAGTCTTGCTTGGTGTGAAATGTTTGTTTGCTGTTAGCTGTGCTTGGGCAGATTTACGATTAAATCGTAACAGGCCCGTGCAGAGATGTTAAAAGGGGCAGGTGCTCAGAAAAAGAAAAGGCACACAGACCCCCAGCTAAGCTTCGAGGCATATTGCTACTCTGGGCAATTCGGAGCAGCACACACAGCGGAGCACAGATCGTGGGCGTCCCGATGCGCACCATCGCGGGGGTGATCTGCCTTCTGCCGTGTGTACATTGCGAGTGCGCCGAGGACCACGTTCCTCATGAATATGTATATCTTGCCCAGACCCCCCCCCCCCGCATGTGCCTGCTGCTCAATAGGCAAATCTTGTGATTATAATAAAGCAATATATAATACAATTTCATAGAGAAAGATTTCAATTTGGTTTTTTTTCCTTTCTTTCTTTCTTGTATGGAAAATGAAAAACATACCTGGCTAGAACCTGGCTCCTGTAACTTGTTTTTATTTTAGATCTATTTAATTTTGTTTGTTTCCTACATGTATTAAACAAAAAAATTTAACACGTCTGATTTAAGGGACTGTCACGTTCTGTCCCGTTTAAAAAAAAAAAAAAAAAAACACTGTGGGGATGGCACGTCTCTCTGTTGCTATGGGACTTAATTTAGTAAAAACTGGATGTTTTGTGTAAATACCTGACTTAACTTAATAAATCCTGCACTTCTGGAACGGGGAGACCGCATTTGCCACATTACATTATATTCTATGTGCAAACACCCCTCACCCCAATAAAATCTTCAGTGATTGGAATTTTGCATGATTGCCCAAGCCTACTGTTATCTTGTATGGTAGCTTACTTGTTGCAAATTCTAAGTTGAATTGCACATCAGGCAGTTAATATCTGCTCTGAGGTCCAAAACATGTTTTTGAAGTTTCTTTGCTAAAAATACCACTCAGATTACGCATTCTAGCCATTGTAACATACCTCGAAACAAGGGGTCACGATTGCGATTCAAAATAGAAAAGCGATTGTAATGATCTTTTGTTGATTTAGAATTTCCAAAACCACAAACAGGTTTGCGATTCTCCCCGTATTTTTGTGGGTAGTAATGTTGTTCGACATGGTCGCCATATTGGGAGTGTCAAGATCCGCCGGTAAACAAATGCAGCGTGTGCTGGAGGGAGTAGACTGTGGCTCGCTCGGCTCCGAGCCGACTTTAATGAAATTTGCTCCAGAGTTGGGAAAGCTGCAGCTCCACAAAGGGGTCCGCTATGCTGCATCCCTCAACGCACACTGCACCCGTCCACCTGGCACTAGCACACGTGTTTTCCTCTCCTCCAGCGTTTCACTGTGTGTACAAGGGAGAGTGCGCCTTTGACCAGAATGTCCAGTAATTCCACAGATGTGGTGATGAAAGTGGGAAATAAACTCGACCATCACTGACGGAATGTCCTTTAGTACAGAGGTTCCCAACTACCGGCTCATGGACTGTGCCGGGCCGTGGGGAATTTGCCACTGGACCGTGACGATGCAGGTGGGATTTTTCAGTGGCGATCTGCGATCTGCTCCACAGCAGAGCAGTAGCAGGAAACAGAGTAAATAAAATACATCGAGAGAGTTATTTGTCGTGTTTGGAGAAAAGATCACTCTGTTCGGAGCTGCTAGTATTTTGCCTTTTACTACCAGCGCTGTCCCCTGGCAAAAATAGCATCCTTTATTCTGCACTTATTTTGGTGAGTAACTTAAAAGTAGTGTAATAAGTAACTTATTGTTTATTACTCTAAAGTCTAGTTTTGCTGAAGCTGTTTAAGTTTCTGTGTAAATATTCTCATTTTTGTTAAAAATGTATTCAAATAAATGTTACTTAATGCGAAACAAGTGTTTTTCTCCACAAATCAAGACTCAATCGATAGTATAACAATGGCATAGCCGTCAGTGCTGGGGAGGGGGGGATGTTAAAATCGAATTGTGACCTTAAAATTGAAAGTCAAATCGAATTGTGGATTCTGAGAATCGTGACACACCTCCTCTAAACCAACCTGTTCCAGGACAGTCTGTTTAGTGGTGCTGCTTTTCTTCTGAGGCCCCTAGTTCTGTGAGCCAATGGGGTTTGAGCGCAAGTTCCGGGTTCTGTGAGCCACCGGGGTTTGAGGTTGATTTCCAAGTTCCGTTGTAATTTTGTCTGTAAACTTTCACTGACTTTACCTTATCAGTCCACCAAAATCTGTTTCTGAACAAATTTGAGGCGAGAAATAAGTAATCCAGTTACTGAATCTTCACTCATAAGATCTACAAGGCCTAATTTAAAAGGGTTTCTTTGAGACTTTCGGTGGTGTGCTTCAAGCTTGTTGGGGACAAGGACACAGCACAGTTTCATGTAAATGTCGGAAAATAAAATAGAAGAAAATACCTCTCCAATAAAAACACACAATTGTAATTGGTTTTGTTTGGATCGCACGACGCAGTCTTCAATTTATCTACTGGATACTAGTGATTAACCGATGTGGGTTTTTTAATGGCCGGTGTCAATGCCGATATTTAGCGAGCATGGTGGCCGCTGGCCGATATATATTGCCGATATCATATTAGGAATGAGACACAAAATTGCTGAATTTAAATAAACAGTTAATGGTTCAATTTTATTGTCTGCATCGTCTCTGTTTGCATATGTAGATCTGTACTCTGTCTGCAGATCGGGCCTGAATTTTGTTTTTGAGGGGAAATGCTAGCCTTCTGTGTTTATCGACATAAACATCGCTCTTTTACTAAATGAGGATTGAAGGCAGTAGGCAGTATACAAGGAATGTATTTGATTTATGGAGGCTTTAAATTATTAAAATGTTCTTTTGTCACATCCCTGAAGTTCCGTTATTTATGGTACATTTCTTCCACCCTATTTTCCAACATTCTCTCTAAGGGACTACTTGTCTAAAATGAGTTGAAAGTCTACATAGCTGGTCATGGCTGTAAAAGTACATGCTCGGGCTTGTTTTAGAAATATTCGATGCCGTTATCTTCTGATCCTTCCGAGGTGTATCAGGGTACATATTTACTGTCCTTTTGTGAGCATATAAAAAAGCCTTATATATAAAACAGGCTTTATACAGTTACTGACCTAGTTATTTTCCACACAAAGACCATGTTTGAAGTTGTGCTGGTTGTACCAAATGTAAGGTTTTGGACTGCGTCTGGTGGTTGAGAAGGCCTGTAAGGAGTAGGCTGCAGTTGAGGCAGTTGTGTGCAGAGTGCTCTACATAGCTAGTGATTGAGATAATGTGTCTCTCCTTTTTGGAGGCCTCCTCAGCACGCAGGCAAACATCTGCTGTATTCAACATTGGAGTTTTTTGTTGTCGTATTAGTGTTTGCTTTTATGCAAAAAATGTCATTTCCTGCTATATTGGATTATCACAATTGAGTTTCCTGTTTACACGAAGGCCTATGCCTTTCATATCTCATGAAGCCCAAAACATCTAGCCTAAAAACTGTTAACATGCATTAATACAACATATAGGACTAAAATCAACTGGATTTGGGAATGTGATGGTGGTAGAGGGGTGCACACAGACTGCGTGGTGGACCAATTTGTTGCATTGTGATGAATCAGTATTGTACTAAGTGCTGATTGCAGTAACTTGGCGCACAATGGCGCCAGAGCCAAAATGGATGCACAGTGAATGGGGAGCCAATGACCACTGTTTTACCATGTGGATGGTCATCCACTCTCCTGCTGCCTTTTGCTATTGCTACGGATTAAACAGCTTTTATTTTGCTACTGGCAGGTAGCTTATTTAGGACCATTTTTCTCAGTTCTGTATTTATTATGAAAGTTTGGAGAATATCTCGCTTCGAATCTAGCCTCTTATGTTTAAATTACTACCATAAAATGTGCTCTTTACAAAGCTGAGGCTAATGTGCTAATTTGAATAAATTGCTTTTGTGTTCTTTTTTTTTTTTTTTTTGTTTTTAATGCATCCAATGTTCTACACTGTCATGGGACTGTGCGTGAGAGTGTGCACATGTGTCTTTCATTACTTGGATCACCTCTAGAGACTCGAGTCTTGGAGAGAGGGAGATGGAGCGAGAGAGGGAGGGGGAGAGAGAATTAGAACGGCTTCCGATTGCACAAGCCAGTGTTGCTAGGTTCTGTGAAAGCCTTGTGCTGCGGAGGTGTGGCATTATGTAACTGCTAAAATAAGGCAGATCATAGGCTTCCCGAAACCTCGGGTCATTCTGAGGACTATATAATAACTAAAGCTACACTCATGGATCATAGCAGGGATCTATTGCAGCAATATGTTTTTTTTGTTTTTTTTCATGAGGTTGGGTATTATCTTTTATATGCTTTAGCGCCTGGAAGAAAATCTTTCACCTAGATGTCAGCTTTTATTTTTTTAAGTTGGATTGGACTCTGCACATTATAAAAAGAGGCCGTTGAAGTTAAGTTCTTTAGTTCCTTTGTGTTCTGGCCCTTACAGGGTTAATGGTCACGCTATAGCAACAAGCTTCGCATTGGTCACTCCTGGGCTTCTGCATTACAAGTTCCATCCTGCAGGGGGAGACAAAGTCTGCATTTCTAATGCTGAGTCAACACTCGCATGCCCACCGTTCAAGGTTTTATGCTTTAACCTTTAGCCCAAAGCAGGATCCTTTATAATCCTCTCTCCTAACACTGGGATACAAAAATCGGAGTCCACTACCAAGAACTGTCTGTAAAGTAATGAGAATATTTTTTGATTAAATGGCCAAATTCCATACTCCATAATATAATTTTTGTAAAGCATCTACATTTAAAGCATTAAATTATGTATTTAATTTTGTGAAATTAATTATTTCAGTTGTCCACTAGACGGCGCAGGTTCAAATCTCATAGTGGCTGTCCAGTAGAGACGCAGGTTTACCTCTGGAGCCTGGAGTTTCCTCTTCTTTCTTTTTTTAAAATGTGCTTAAACAAAATTACACTGCAGTTGTCATCTTTCATTATAGATATCTCATGAATTTGCTTGACTGTAACTTCGATAAATCAGAGGAATTTTGAAACTTTGCAGCTATCGAGGGTTGGTTCTCTTTTTTTGAAAATGAAGATTGTTACGTTAAATTAAGGTTTTTATGTGCATTCAGTTTTTCTCCAGCACAGTAGATAGCCTTCACAACACAGACTAACCACGCATGAAGGACGATATAGTCTGGGGCAGCTGGAAGAAACACCTGCTGGTTCCCTATTTGGCTGGGATGGCTTCCCAGTCCATACACATGTCGTGCCATGTTGGATGTCTCTCTTATGGCTGTCATATTTGTACAGTTCTTCACAGCCATCACACAGCTGCCATCTTCTCTGACCACCTCTCTAAATCGTAGTTGCTTTTCCAACCTGTCATTTTTCACAACAAAAATGCAACTGCATTGTTATTTTGATCAATCCCCATGTGTGCACTAGCTGCAAAGTGCAGAATGAATTGTCAGAAATAATCTTAATAAATGATCCTCCAATTTATCCTTTAGATTGTATTGCATATATTGGAAATGTTTTGGCTATACAATATTCGTTCATAAGCCTCTACAGCCTATACAGCACAACAGAACTATAAAAGTTAGATTGAGTTTTGTGCATCAATTTAGAATCATTCAAGAGAATCACAATGCTTCAAGTAATACTTTCCTTTGTTGACATAAAGGTGGTAAGGTATTTTCAAAATTAAAACACAAGTTCACCTTTTCTCATTTGTGGCTTTGGCTTGCAAAATGGATTGCAGCCAAATTTATTCTATTCTTTTCCAGTCTTCTTGGATGTTAAGTCAGAAATGTAAAAATGTAAAATTTTTCTAAGCAAGACCAACAGTTTGACCACTGTCTGTCACAAATTTTGGTACTGTTGTTTCCAGCTAGCAGTAACTTACTTCTGCCATCCCTCCACTAATTTGTCTAAACTACTGAGCTATAGTGTCCCGCCGGAGGGAAATTGGATGATGCTGCTGTGTTGCTCTAGATTGCTGCATTCAGTGTATACAGGTACTCCTCACTCAACGACCTACCTGTTTAACGACTGTTCAGACTTATGACCAGCTCTCTGACCAGTCTGTAAGGTAGGCTGGGTACAATACCGCGGCGTCTCAGCGTCAAGCATGTCATCGCACATCACCCTTTTATATACTATATACACTAAATATACTGTATACCTCTTATCACCATTGTCAGTCTCAGTCTCGTTCCCACAGTCTGTCAGTATTCACTACACTAGCGTTCACAATGGCACGCCCCCTTACCGTGAAATAACACGGGTCCTCGCTTATCGACCAATTCGCTTAACGACCTGGTCCTGGGAACAGAACTCGGTCACTAAGTGAGGAGTACCTGTATATTAAAGCTTAAAATATTTATTTAGTTAAAGCTATGGCTTTTGCAGCTTTCCTCAACTTAAAATACGCACTATTTCAAATTGTTAACTTGAGACAAATTGAAAGCTTTTAGGTTGTTACCAATAATTGTACTAGCTGCAGTTATTGTTTGCAATAATTGTACCACATGTGGTCCTTCAGCTACACCAAAATCAAAAAAGGCCAACTCTTAAAATACTGGATACTTGAGTTGGTCGTCTAAATTTAAACTGAAGTGCTATGTTTTAGTCTGGCCGTGCTGCCCGTGCCCTGTCTTTACTATAGTCTGCATTTGAGACAGACTGTTTGAACTGGGGAGACTGTCACCCATACCAGGGTAGCTCCAGGCAGCTGCACGGACTTCCTCAACCTGAATATCAGTCACAACATGCAGGCTTGTAGAGACACATTCAAGGGGCCCCTGCCACCCTTACTCTTCTTACCCATGTTTCCAGGGCAACAGAGTTTTAGTGCTTGGAGAAAGTTTGAACAGACTCCTGATTGGTTCAGTCTTGACTTTTTTAATTTGTAGCAATCGTATATTTGCAGTACAATAGAAGAAAAGGAAGACTTTCTGTTAGACTATCAAAGGTAACACGTTAAAATATGTGTATCAACTTAAGAAGCATAATGCTTTTTATTCATTTTTAATTTTTAATGAATAGCCTTTATTTTACTAAGCACTTATCCTGTCCTTTTTGGCTTCTTGGCTTTCTGCACAATTGATGATCTCACAAGGGAAAATCATGCTCCTCTATATCTTTTGCATAGATCTATGCTCATTTATTTTCCAGAGTAACAGTGCTGGTGATGGATAAGAAAGGTGAAGTACTAAATTGCTGGTTTAAAGCTGCCAGACAGCTCAACAGCCATAAGTACCATAATACGCAATTTGTGTCATCCTTACCTTGTCCTAGTGTCTACTTAACTTGAATTGTTTGGGAATATAAGATTCCTTAAATTTTCAAATGCATTTTTTTATAGATTTATAGATGAGATTTCAAAGTAAGTCATGATTAATTACAGACATTTTGCGATTAATCATTTATTTGGGGACATTGATAATTTATTTGCATTCTTTCAGATTATGTATAAGAAAGGCTACAACTTTTGTGTTAGCACATACAGAATTTTAGCACATAAGATGCATAGTCTTGTGCTATGTGTCTTATGTGCTAATGTTTAGAATTACCTCTTACGCACTATTTTGAAATGCCCCAAATCATGGAGTCAGAGAACAATTATAAACCCTTTATAGATTCTATCATTCTATCCATCAATCCACAGAGATAATGTGCTTTGAGTAGAATCATGTTGACGCTTTGATTGATCTCGTGCCAGGGCCTCCTGGAAATCACCACTGATGGCTTAAGAAATGTCTGCCATATTTTGTCTGTTACTTGACACGTTTCCATTGGTGCTGAAACTTATCACGTCGCTCAACCGTACTAAGAAGTAACTCTATCGCAGCCCGGTCCATGTCAGTTACCGGGCAACTATTGAAAGACTAAATAAACACACATCTGAATAGTCATGTCAAAAAGAACACACTAAGCTTTAAGAGAAGTAAATGACAACTGCATGACAACAAGACAGACAATTGTCTTTGTGCCGGCTACTGAATCGTCAAATTTTTCGTGACACCTTTTTTATAACAAAGATGAAATAGTTTGTCTAAAACAAATAGTATAAAAGCATAAAAGACACAAGGTCTTTATTAGTATCACTAAAAATACTTATTCTATTAGTGTAATTACATTGATCAATGCTTTAATGAGTTGAATTCTTTACTACATGGAAATATAGCAGGTTGTGAGTATAATTTTAACTCCAGCTCATGCATTGGGATTCTCAGAAGTGCGTCGGGTGAGGAGGGTCAGCTGTGCTGGATATCTGTCTGGGAGAAAGGTTACACTTCCAAGGTGTGTGCTGGCAGCACTGCGTGTCTAGATCTATATTTGGGGAAACTTTGGTGTTCCATCTCACAGTTCATGGCTTCTGAGAAAAGCCCCCGCTCCTCGGTCCCAATAACGTGTTCCAGATGAGTAGTTGTCCTACATTGACTTTTGCATATCAGGCAGCTCAAAGAATGTTTATCCAGCCTTTTACTTCTAATAGTTTGACATGTGTGCAATGTTTCCGAAATTGTGCTATAGAATTTGCAAGAGCAATCAATTTTATTTAATTGATTGAGCTTTGCTGGGGAGAACAAGTATTTCCATGCTAATGGCCAGGTTGTATTGTTTGATGACTTTACTGGAGGCATGTTAATGTGTGATTTTATTATTAATATTATTATTTTTTTTAACTGCAATAATTCAGGGTAGATAGAAAAGAAAACAACGCTAACAGAAAGGGGCTTCATTCATCACCCTCAGCATTTAGAAATTGCAGACTCAGTCTCAAACAGTAAGGCCTTTTAGAAAAGTGTCTTTTCAAAATAAGCTTTTGCAAATTCAAATAAAATCCTTGCCAGAACTTCTTCCTTTCATGTCTACACCTGGACTCAAAGATCTGAAGAACAGAGAGGGTAAAAAAAACTCTGACCTGGCTTACCTCATTTCACAGGGTATTTTCTTAGTCCTTGGGTCCACCTAGGGCTAACCTAATATATTCTCCTGCTCAGAAACTCCTTCTTCTGAATCATTCCTTTGTTTTCCCTCGTGGTCACCTTTGGGTCTTTCAGCCACTCCTTTGGTCTCGTGCCTGCTACATCTTTGAAGCTTTGACTAATGGTCAAGTTGGCCCCCAAATCACTCCATGTGTAGATGGGTTGTAGCGCTCAAACCACTAACTGACATTGAAAATTTAACGTAAAAAAACCATATCAAAAACTTTTTTTTTTTCATTTTTAATCCACCCGTCACATCATAGTGGAGTAGTTAATTCTGTGTGGCTGTATTCCCTTCATATCTAATACAATTACCCTCATTTTTGGCATTTTGAAATGTGACCTGTGTGTGGAATGGAAACATGGTCAAGACTTTTTGGATTGGATTTTTACTAAAACCTCCTTTTCAACTATGATTGTGACAAAAGGTGGGGGGTAGTCCCAAAATAACGATGCTGTGCTCACAAAGCAAACTGGATATTCACAGTTTTTAATGGGACAAAGAAAGATGTTTTAAGAAAGAAACATGGACTTTGAAGGTACTTTTTTTTAGTTAAAGCAATAATAATAAATATAAACTAAAAATATATATTATGAATAAGTATAATAAATGTCTAAAAGAGCCCAGGGACAAAGGCAATGATGCGTTGATGTTTTATTTTGTATTTAGTCCCCCTCCCCCAAACCATTTTATTTTGTAGTTTACTGCAAAGCAACATAGCATTACCCATCATATTTAGTGCTCAACCCTTTTTGTCTTATTGATCATCCTGTCTTATATCCTATGTTCCTACCAGGCTTTAGTTTGCTGGACCTGACTGAGCAGTTTGCTCCCCCAGAAACTGCTCCACCCATGTTGGCTAGGCTACTGGAGGCTATTGAAAGGAAAGGTGAGTCGTGTTCATGGGATTTTCTGCTGTATATGACAGTCTGCTTATAAATTCTATCATCTAATGTTCTTCTGTTTTGATATTTGCAGGTCTAGATAACCCCACATTATATCGGACATTCACTGCTGGTGGTGGGCTGGAGATCAGACAGTTCTTTGAATGCGGTAAATTGCCTTTTTTGTTAAATATATACAAAAACAACCTGAGGTTATATGAATCCAGCCCTGATGGTATGGTTGGGCCTTTGCGTTCAGGTTGCCATTGTTTTGAAGGCCCGTTGTGTGAACTACCAAATCAGTTGCGGTTTGAATTCTCAACTGGCTTGCCTTAACTCATCCCCATTGGTTTTTATATTTATATTTTGCACTCTCAAATTGAATTTGCAGGATTAGGAACTCACTGAAAGTATGCATCATGAGCTGGATTTCTTTTTGTTTGTTTTTTCACTAAATCAGAACAATACAAATGTTGCCTACCAAGATATCTCCTAATCCACATACAAATAATTTCTAATCAAATGCCAAATAATTGAGGGATGTATGTGTTGTGGTTTTTATACAGATCAACCTTCTGCAGAACTGGATCAGCTGGAACTTTCAGTCCTATCTGATGGCCTTCGTAGATACCTGCAGGACCTTCCCCAGCCTGTAATCCCGACATCCATTTATGCCCAGATGGTCCACACTGCCCAAGGTGAGATGGTGCTGTGGTGTACTGGACCAATGAATTGATGAACATTTACTGGGGCGTTGATAAGTTGGTTCTCATTTCAACATCCATAGTTATGTTCTGACATGGGCCTTTGTTAATTTATGATATCATAAAAAAATCACTGTCATTTAGTAATAGGTTTGTCATTTTTTTCAACCCCAGCCTTATTAAAATATTGTTTCCCAGCATTTAAACTTTTCATGTTCACTGTCCTTTTTGCTCACAATATTGTACAAACCGTAGATTCTATCTGGTTTTCCAGGGTTTTGTTGAGTCTTTTGCACTTGCGCAAATTAGAAACAGGAATTTCTGCTGCTTCCTGTTCTAGCATTGGATGAAAATTGCAAAAAGCGGTTGAAAGAAAATGAGCTATTACTGTTATGTTATTCAAAACTTGGTCAAAACACATGACTTGACATGAGTTTCCTGTTTTGGACAAGGAACTAAATGTTTGTTTTTTTTTAAAGGCTGAAAGCTTTTTTTAAAAACGTTTGCCCCATTGGGTTGCATAAATACCACAGTGAGATGCTGCAGCAGAATGGTAAGTTTCCCAATAGTGACGCGTTCAGCCTGGTTGTGCTAACAACCTTTATAAATGATGGGAACTAGCATTTTAATAAGGCCTGTGTTGAAAAATGTCAAACCTATCCTTCAAGTTTTTGAAACTCTATGGCAACATTGTTCAAGAAGCCTTAATCACTCTTTAGCCATTTGTGTGCATTCAAAGAAATGTCCAAAACTTGGCTGTCCCTTCACTTCTGCACACAATCTGCTTCCTTCCATAGTTAGATATATTTCAATGTTGGCTCATATTTGGCCGTATATCAGCCTAAAAGTACATATGTCTAGTTAATGATTGGCTAAAATTAGAAGTGCTGCTCTAATCTACCCATGGCCTGCTATTGAACAACCTGTACCTTTGTTCACAAATGCACAGGACTTGGTTCAAGAGTCGATATTGGCCCTTGACGGAAAACACTACTCCTCACTCTGCCTTTGGTCTCTAATATATGTGCTTTTAATAATAACCCAATATAAAGAATGTATTTTATTCTGTGTGTCTTGTGTGTGTCTGTAGCACACCAACATGCTGCATTACTGCACACACAGCCGTCGTTCTGTAGGACTATGTGTTCTCTCTTGCCGTCACATGGCCAGAAACAGGATATCTGTGGTTAATGGGAACTAAAACAAACCTGAGAGATTATCTGTAACATCTCTTAGCCAGCCAATCAACTGCCAGTGTACCTTCTACTCTTTGTAAACCACACAAACACGCAGTGGTTTCCTACTGCCTGTCTCTGTGTGAACTAACGTGTTCTACTAAGTACTTCTTCAGCATAGAGCCCAAAATGTAGGGCAAGGATTGTTTTTTGATTTATTTTTTATTTAATTTGATTTTTTTTTTTGTGGTTTCTGTTATATCATTTCCATGTGCTACATTGCACATGTTTTTATTTTATATTTCCATTCTATTTTATTTCATTGTACCCTATGTTTTTCTTGATCTATAAATTGTTTATTTTTATTTTGTATTTAATTATTCTGTTAACTTTGTGTGTATACCCGTACTTTCTGTACTTGATTCACTTTTCTCACTGAGCTGCCGTAACTTCCAAATGCCTTCCGTGGGAGATTAATAAAGCTCTTGTCTTATCTTAATCTCAATGCTCCTTCCACACCTTTGTGTTGTCCCTTAATCCCACAGAGGCGGTGAGTCCCGAGGAGTGTGCCCAGCTGCTGCGTAGCGCCGCCAGCTCTCCCAGTCTGCCGGCCCAGTACTGGCTTGCGCTACACTGCCTGCTGAGGCATTTCGCCAGGGTGTGCCACAACGGCTCCAAAAACCTGCTCACCGCAAGAGCCCTGGGAGAAATATTCTGCCCTGTCTTTTTCAGACAGCAGGCTGCCAGGTGGGTGCATTGGAAGCGCAGTTTGTCGAGGGAGCGCCGCGACCCACAACACATGGTCTGTCACAAATACAAGTACGGATGCTCCACCAAGCTGACTGGGATACCCACTCCGAAACACACACGAACCAAGCACTCACATGGGTGCTCTGTACTCTCCCGACACATTCTGAGATTTAACTTAAGTTTGATTTAAAGCAGCCACAGGTGAATTTTATATATATATTTTTTTTGTTATTTAAATCTGTCTGTGAAACGCTGACCCTATGTGGTTTGACTCCTCTGACTCCAGTTGTGAACCCAGCCTGGAGGCTCACATCAAGATCCTCGAGACCCTGATTACCAGTGAATGGATTGAATGCCAGGCAGCTCCAGGTATTTTTAAACCTTTTGTTTTTTTGCATTAATGCTTTAGCATCTAAAAAGTTCATCATCTTGCCTCAATAAATAATGTATAATTATGTATATATTTAATGATTAATGATTTGCAGGCAAATTCTATTGATGGTTTTAGGTAAATGCTATGATTAGTGGAGTTAACGTGTCATTAAAGGCTCTGTTATAGTCGCCGCATGCAAGCCGCGCAGCTCATAGCGCACGCACTACCAGAGAGCGCAAGCTTTGTAGTTGACACAGTGCTGTGTAGATGCCATGGCGATATTCTCCTGAAAGACAGGGGCTGCTGTACACAAACAACCAGGGGAACCTGACAGAAATGCTGTAAACATTACAAAGAAGTCCAGAAGGAAGGAAGGATCTGAATAACTACAAAAGAGCAGTAAAATTTTAATAGAAAGTGTGTAGAAAGAAAGTAGGGCTGTACCCGACTCAGAATTTACATTTTGTGCAGAACATAATGTAATGTAATGTACTAAATGCTGTCTCCCTGTTACAGAACTGCAGGATTTTTTTATTTAAAAGTAAAGTATTTACACAAAAACATCCAATTTTTCCTAAATTATGTCCCAAAAAAACGAAAAGCAATGGGGAGGCGAAGGGTGCCTGAGCACCTGCCCCTTTGCCCATTGATAACTCATGGTGTCCTTTTAATCAGACGTGGGGTTTTTTAACTGTAAATGGGCATCAAGGTAGCGGATTATCTGGGCAAGATATGCACATTCATGAGCAGTGTTTCCTCGGCATGCCCGCAATGTGCGCACAGTGGAGCTTAGATCATGGGAGTCCCGATATGCATCACGGATGCCCGTGATCTGCGCTCCACTGTGCTGCTCCGTTTTCCCAGAGCGGCAAAATGCCTAGAAGCTTAGCTTGGGGTCCATGGGCCTTTTTATTTTTGTGCCCCTCTTAAAGTCTCTGCACGGGCCTGTAGAGCGGGGAAGTTAGATCCGATCATCAGTTGTTACTCAACAGCTCTGAACAGAGAGCAAGAGAGCCTCCGCCCCCTCTCCGCTCCACTTTCAGAACACAGTAAACTGCACTTTCCCCGTTTCAATGCCCGGATTTCTTCTGGTGCACAAAAAAAATCCTCTGTCATCAATGTCAATCACGATCAATGGAGTCGAAAAGCGATAGATGATTATTCGTAAATCTGCTCAAGCCACGGGCGGGGCCGGCTACCTCTGCCTGGCTCTCAGACATGCACAAGGAGAAGAGGGTGCAGATTGCGCCCTGAAATGCACGTGTTATAAATATTGAGGGCCACAAATCCCCAGCATCCTCTCGAAATCTATGCCTATGCACAGCATCATTTTCTGCATGGATGGAGCTGGAAAAGCTCTGCTTCAACGATACGGTACAAAGTTAATTTTCACATAACGTAGAGATCACATTTGGAAAAGCAGCAATACAGCATGCAGTTTATTCTCTGATAACATTACTTTAGAGTCCCATTAATTTTTCACTTGCCTTATCAGACAACTCCATGAGGCATTCCACTTGCCTGAACACAGATTACTTGCCCTGGGAAAGCGGACAAGAGTTAATGTCGAGCCCTGAACTACGTTCATTGTGTGCCAAATCTGGCATCTTTACGGGTTAACAATTTTGTGTTACCGCAACACTTACACCAACTGCATTCATTTTGCTACTTTATCATCCAAAATGAACTTCTACCAAATGCATTGGCAGTGGTTTCTGCCTGTAATGTTGGTTTGCTAATGACTAACAGCTGCTGTGTTAAATGTGGAGGTATATATCTGTTGCCTCCCAAATTTTTTTTTTAATTCTCACATGATATTACCCTCTGCTTTGTAACTTTCAATACATCTGTTGGGAGGGGATAGGGTTGGGGTTGGCTTCAGTTGGTTATGTATAAATATCGATGCATGCATCAATCCATGAGAAAAATCGGGAAGGCAGGGGAGTTTGGATGTTATATTTTGTTTTCCTCTCAGTTTTTTTCTTTATGGCGGACGTTAACTGGCAATGCATCGTAAAAGTACATTAACCAATGGAATGGGCTCGCCACGGGCCGTTTCCTCCAGCTTGGTGGTGTGAGAGAGCGGAGCCTTGCATGAGTTCTGTTTTTATAGTGCTAGTTAAAAGGGCTCTATTTGGTGGGCGTAGAGGCCCAGATCTGAGTGTGGCTGTTTAAACATTTTATTACCTGTTAGGACTATTTATAATACACCTTTGCATGGGACACTCTCAGCTGTCAGTATTTTTTATTTTTTCCTTGCAGGGGCACAACACCGAATGCACACAGGACGTGTTGATGTACGGGTGGACGAATGGATAGATTTATTGATTGGCATGGAGGGTAGTTGCAAACCAACTAGAGAGATATATATTTTTTCAAGTAATTTTTATGTCACTCATAGACATGCATACAAACACACACACAAGCCCCAAAACTCCTCCCAAAAACATAGTAACAAGATAAAAAAAATATATAGGCAAAGTCAAATATACAAACATTTTATATTTTCATAGATTTAGACAGAATTAGGTACGATTCCATGTTATATGTAGCTAGCAAAATTATGAATAGTTAAACCTCACCATTTCTCCCACAAATTTACAAGACATCCTCACTGTTAGGGAATGTACAATAATGAATGTTTTGATCCTAGTTTCACTATAATCTCCCTGACTATAGTACAATAGATATGGAAGTTTGGCCTACAGTAAATCCTATTCAACATTAAAAGAAAGACAACACTACTACCTGTACGATACTTACCTGTCATACTTGCCTATAGAGAGAAATCATAGAAAATCCTTCTACTTACCTGTATGAAGTTCTGTGGGGGGAAAAAATTAATGGTTGGGTTTATTCCAGTTCTGAATCGCTTACCTTGCTATCTGATCTAAAGGAAACAGTGTTAATAAACGTATCTAGTTCCTAAACTTTCCTGTTCATAACCTTACCTCTGCTGTATACCAAGTATAGTAGATGATATCTCCTTCCATGAATTCGATGCTGTCTGCTTATTTTTGTGGTCACACATGGATGGATCGTAATATTTACCTTCATACCCACCTGCAATACTTAATTAAAGAAGAGAGAGATGATTTTCTTCCTAAAGTGGTCTTAAAAAAAGCATCAAATGGAACCCTGACACCTGAAGACATCCCGACATGTTCATGAGTTTCCATGAATGACGATGCATATGTGCACGCGTGCCTCCTCCCAGCTACCGGGTGCCTATTTAAAGTATGTGACAAAGGGCCCACTTAGATTTGGTTGGCCAGAACGCCGGCCCACTCCCGAGCACTTCTTGTTAACAGACGGCTGCTTCTAGTTTCTAGAAGCACCCACCCCCAAATCCTCCTCCCCCTGCCCCATACACATGTCCTCCCTGCCTCAAAGCGTGCGGCTCAGCAAATATTTGAAGCTTTGCAAGTTAATCATAATACCGAACACCCCTGCCTCTTCCATTACAAACAGAGCGAGAACGGGGTCGCGAGGGAAGCGCGCATCCATTGAAGTGTGTGTGTGTGTGTGTGTGTGTGTGTGTGTGTGTGTGTGTGTGTGTGTGTGTGTGTGTGTGTGTGTGTGTGTGTGTGTGTGTGTGCGCGTGTGTGTGTGTGTGTTCGTGCGCGTGCGGCGCGAGGGGCTGGCTTTCAGGCTGGGCCACTTCCACACCAGTGCGATACAGCCGAGTGTCACCTTGCACAAGCTGGCTTCAAGCTAGCGCAGCAGGGGGAGGCAGCGAGGCCCATCCCTCCCTCCCTCCCTTCCTCACACTTGCATTCTCAGATCACAAGCTGAAGAGACAGAGGGCTCGGCGGTCGTGTGTTGCACCTGCCTCCATTTGAGCGGATTACTTGGATTTCGTTAAGAACTGCCCGCCCACGTCCGAACTTCATTAAAAGTCCAGCATTTGAGTGCTTTGAGTGGCTATAAAATGGAGCTTCACTGGAGGACTTGAATTTTGAATCTCTTTGGGGAATTTCATTTTTGGCTCATAAAAAAGGAGCTTTAAAAGGAGAGACTCGTCCAACAAATCATGCACAATATGCAACGTAAGTTCAATAACCAGTCTTTCTTTATGGTTGAAATGGTCAAGAGAAAAGAAAATGTTCTGCAAAGAATTTCAAACCAAAAAAATATCTGCTGCTGAGATAAAAAACAAACAAGATTGTCAGGTTTTTAGGTGCAAAACTCCCTACTGAACGTCTCCAGCTGGAGGTGTCAGAAAACAGGTTTTCCCCGGGGCATTTTCTGCTGCTCCACATTTAGGAGCTGTTCTTAAAGGCTCCATATATCACTCCACACCGCTGTGTGGTCAGAGTCACACCGGTTAACTCTTGCCACGCAGTTCATTTTAATTTGCATTCAGTGTATTGCATCTATTGAAATAGTCTTAATTTGGCATTTAATTCATGCTATGTTCCAAGTCATCTAGTTTTCTCTTTGTGATATTTACTCTTTCCCAGGTTTCTTTGAACTTAATGTTGGAAAGAACTACCTAACTGTAACAAAAGCTGGTCGGTTTCATAATGTAGCCAACATGCTCGTCTACAGCAGTTATCTTCGACTTTATGTACATTGACTTTTGGACATTGTAGTCTGTTTCATCACTTCTAAATGGAGCACGGAGAGAACCTTTCCTAGTCAGATCTAGGTTGACTGGAGTGTGCCACTCATGTAATTTAAAGCTTACCAAGAACTGGGTCTATTTAAGTGTTACTCAGCCCGACAGAGAGGGCTCTCTGGATTTCCTGAGTGTCACTCTATGGGATTATAGGCATATTTTGGACCTCTGGGTGCCACTGACCCGTCAGAGCTTTAGGATGTAGCTGCCTACGTGCTGCTGCAGCAGAGCTTGCTTTGAATGAGTGCCAGGAGTGGGACGGACCAAACCACTGCATGACACGCAGAGGGAGGAGGGGCCGAGCGATCAGCAAGAGGCTGAGAGGCAACGCTGGAGAGAGAGCGTGGCGGAGGCAGAGAATGAACGAGGCTGCAGCTCTGTCTCTGCTCTGCACCGGAGATTATTCGATCGTGTTCGCTTCACAGGGACATAGCAGGACAAAATGCCGGACGCAAAGGTGGATTTTATTTTAGCCTAGCTAGTGGGGTTTATTCCATGTTGGTTAGATTCGGTTTGACAGGAAGTCGTATTAGTAGCACAAGCTAATGGTCTTTCAGAATGACCTCAGCGCTCTCAGGGTATGAAAGATGCTGGAGCAGTTGGTGACAGACCCCCAATCTGATTGGCTGTGGTAAGTGATGTAACAAGTTACTGAGCAGGCTTCTCTTAATGGGCTCTGAAATTGATTTTTAGGGAGTTATTCAAAAGGTGAACAATTCATTTTCACTTTGAATGTGCATGACAGATAGAGCTTGTTCTGGTTGTGCATTTTGACTCTTGATAGAAATGCAGTACTTGAAATGATGAGTAAAAATTAGCTGTGTTATATGAAATTGAAGCAATTTGCCAGGGCATGTGATACAACTGCTCAGGGGTGGGAATTTGAGGATTTAGTGGACCAAATGGGCAGATGGGCCCAGATTGTCATTTCTAGCCGTCCATCAGTCCTTACAGATTCCCCGTTTTTGAATGTTGTTGCTTATCATGATTGTGGTTTTATGATTAACTTGGTGGCTTGTGGCTGCCTACAGGAGCTAAGTCCTGCATGCTCCACTGCAGCAAAAAGGCTGGTAATGCAGTCGAAGCAAACAAAGGGAATGCAAATTTGTGGGTTACAAATACCCTAATGATTAAGCTGTGCTGCTAGTAGCGTTGCTTTGAAACTGTTCGTGCTACTAGAAGGATACTCACTTTAGGTAATTTCACACCATGTCTATGCTGTGTAGGATACTGAGACAGTGAGCTTTTGCCTAAAGGCAAAGGAAATTGAATAAATTGCACCTTCAAAGCCGTAGGGAAATATAAGCAGGATTGCAGGCTCATGAGGATGTATTTAATCATTTTTTCCAAGGTGTATCTCTACAGAAAGATATGTATGTAAAGGGTCTTGTAATGAAATCCATTCTCATGCGTTACATTGCCTGTTACACCTGCCTTCACTGGAGAAGGGCACGTTTCTTTGCACCCAGTAAGGAGAACCAATGACTTTGGGTTGTGCTAGCCTTGGAGAGCTGTTTTTGACTTTTTGTTTATATGAGTGCTCTGCTTCCAGAGTCGGGAGACTCACAAATGAATATGTAATAAGATCAGAATTATCACCCAGTTCCATTTCCAACCAGGCTAATACAATTGTATTGGGAAGGGAATTATTACAAGGGAATATAAGTCCCTTTCAAGGTTGACAATAGAAGTGAGTTAGCAGCATAACACAGTTATTAACCTCCTTAAATAATATTGTGTTCACTTATAATATACCCACATTATAGTGTATACTTGGTATACAATAATAACACTGCGTATTATTATGCTGTTAAAATGGAATTGTGTATCTCTTGACCCTTTAGCACTACCTCCAAAGCCGCCCAAGCCCACAGCTGTGATTAACAACAGTATGAACAACAACATGGCGCTCCAAGACGCTGAGTGGTACTGGGGGGACATCTCAAGGGAGGAAGTCAATGAGAAGTTGAGGGACACTGCAGATGGTACGTTCCTGGTCAGAGACGCCTCCACAAAGATGCATGGAGACTACACTCTAACCCTGAGGTACAGCTCACCCCTTATTTTTCCTCACTCTCTCGCTCGGCCCATTCCAATGTATTTCACTAGTTGGCAGATGTCTTCAAAGGCTTTTCATTCTGTGTTTACAGGAAAGGAGGTAACAACAAGCTCATCAAAATATTCCACCGAGATGGGAAGTACGGCTTCTCCGACCCATTGACTTTCAACTCTGTCGTGGAGCTCATCAACCACTATCGCAATGAGTCGTTGGCTCAGTACAACCCCAAACTGGATGTCAAACTACAGTATCCAGTTTCTAAACACCAGCAGGTGAGAATTCAGCCCAACCAAGACGTGCACACGAAATGACGAATAACAAGCCACTTCAAATTTGTGTCCATTCATGTTTTTTGATGATGATGTTTTTTGTTTTATAGGATCAGGTCGTGAAGGAGGACAGCATTGACGCCGTGGGGAAGAAGTTGTGCGAGTACCACGAGCAGTACCAGGAGAAGAACAAGGAGTACGACCGTCTCTACGAGGAGTACACCAGGACGTCGCAGGTACGCTTCAACGGTGTGGCCTCCATGCGTTTTTACAACACACACCAATGTTGTTTCAAAAACCCAACCATATTGTTTTCTGCTTTTCAGGAAATCCAGATGAAGAGGACCGCCATCGAGGCTTTCAATGAAACCATCAAGATCTTCGAGGAGCAGTGCCAAACACAGGAGCGATACAGCAAGGAGTACATCGAGAAGTTCCGGAGAGAAGGCAACGAGAAGGAGATCCAGAGGTGAGCCCTCGTCCTCCTCCCGATGCCGTCAAAACGTTGTGTTCCAGACCATCAAAGGTCAGTCGCTCAGATGTTACGCTCCCACCGTCTTCAGGATCATGGGCAACTACGAGAAGCTGAAGTCGAGGATCAGCGAGATTGTCGACAGCAAGCGGCGTCTGGAGGAGGATCTGAAGAAGCAGGCGGCGGACTACAGGGAGATTGACAAGAGAATGAACAGCATTAAGCCTGACCTGATCCAGCTCAGGAAGACCAGAGATCAGTATCTCATGTGAGTGACTTGTTCAGTGCGTCGTAGCCGCTATTAGCACACAGGAAGAGCCTGCGTCACGCTTGAGGAAATGGAAAAACCAAACCAAGAAAAAAAAAAGTGGGGGCCTTCACGGTTTCTAACAGACTGCCTTTTTTTTTTGTGTGTTCTAGGTGGTTGACCCAGAAGGGGGTGAGGCAGAAGAAACTAAACGAGTGGCTTGGAATCAAGAACGACAACACAGAAGAGTGAGTGCTGCCGACCTGTTTTTGTTTGCTTGTTTTAAACGTGGACGCCTAATTTATCCGCTAATGCGAGAATCCTATGAACGTATCTTTTTTTTTTTTCCCACACGCAATCCTTTCAGTCAATATTCTATGGTGGAGGACGACGAGGACCTGCCTCATCACGACGAGTGGTCCTGGAAGCTGGGCAACATGAAACGCCTGCAGGCCGAAGCCCTGCTCCGGGGGAAGAGAGACGGAACATTCCTGGTTCGGGACAGCAGCAAGGCGGGATGCTACGCCTGCAGCGTTGTGTACGTTTCTCACCAAACGCTTGTCATCCACAGAGTCGTTTCATTGATCCATATCTGTTAAATGTAATGTGTGGGCTGCTGTCCATAGGGCTCTGAGTGAGTGATTGAGAGAGAGAGAGAGAGAGGGAGCTCAAAACCCAGCTCTCACTGTCAAGCAGTTTAACATTTGATTGTACAAATGCTCTGCTGAGCACCCTTCCTGATAACTAACCGTGGCTCCCCTCCCCCCTACAGCGTGGAAAGCGAGGTGAAGCACTGTGTCATCAACAAGACACCCTCAGGTTACGGCTTCGCTGAGCCCTACAACCTGTACGGCTCGCTGAAGGAGCTGGTCCTCCACTACCAGCACACGTCCCTGGTGCAGCACAACGACTCCCTGAACGTCACGCTGGCCTACCCCGTCTACGCCCAGCAGAGGCGGTGAGGAGCGGACGGGAGGAGGGACGGGCCTCCCCGGCGGACGATGTGCTCATGGACGAGCTTGGAGGGTGGAAACGCCGGCGCTTTTTTGCTCACGCAGACTTCTGCCGCGAGAGGAAACGGACACAAGCCAAGTGGGGGAAAACGGACGTGTTTTTTTTTTTTGTTTTTTTTTAACTAACCGTGAGCAAGTGGTAAGCCCGAATGTAGATTTATTTGGTTCAGACACTTTTTCGTTGGAGAACAGAATCGAGCAGAAGCTGCTGAACTCCTCCCCCCCCCCCCCCCGGCGGAGGACTTGGAGGCCTTTTCCCAACGGTGCTTGTAGTTGTCAAAGCTTTACCAGCTGGAATGTCTGGACACGGCAGATCTGTATCCACAACTTTTTAAGCCCCTCCCCCCCATTTCTCTCTCTCGCTGTGTGTGTGTGTGTGTGTGTGTGTGTGTGTGTGTGTGTGTGTGTGTGTGTGTGTGTGTGTGTGTGTGTGTGTGTGTGTGTGTGTGTGTGTGTGTGTGTGTGTGTGTGTGTCCTAAGTCCATGTGACCAAAACCTTCAGAACCAGGGCGCATGTTGGGGAGTGTCCAACACATTTGTTTGTATTAAGTGTTGAGTAGCAGACCATGGATCAGCTGATAAATGTAGCAAAATGGCACTTTTGACTCAAAGTTTGATTTCTTAAAGACGGAAAGTGTACGAACTCACAAGTATGGACTGAAAGAGAAGAGCAGCGAGGACTCTGAACTGTGGACGCACACGTGCAACGAGAACTACCGGGATATCTCGATCAAACTTGGTGTACCATACCAAAAAAAAAAAAAAAGATTAGTTCCTGTTTTGGTTTATATTCTGATCAATTCTATATCCTCTTCCCAAAATGTTGTCTTTTTTTTTTTTTCCTTCCGTTGCGAACCGACCGATATAAGCTTTTGTTTTATTTTTGCTCTCAATAATGTTTTTTCTTCTTCCTGTGAAATCCAAGAGGATGTTTTGTGTCAAGCGGCGAGATTCCGGAGGGAAAAAACAACAAACTGCTTTTGATTTGTAAAGAAAATAATAATGTATACTTTATAACAGATTATTTTATCAACTGTTATGAAAATATGGAACAGAGGAGTATTTTATGCGGGGAGTAGGATCTGCCAAGCGACGCCCTCAACTCGAAAGCAGAGATTTATTTTGTTATGTCGATGCCTTTGATGTCTTGAAATGCTTCAAAGTGAAAAGGACAGATATGATGTGATATGATGACATGTAGGAGGAGGATGATATATATATGTGTATATATATATATGTGTATATATATATATGTGTATATATATATATATATATATATATATATATATATATATATATATATATATATATATACACACACATTGTCCACTTAGTACTTTTTCTGTATCAGAAAATCATTACGTGTTTGTGGGTCGATTAGCTCATTTCAAAACAGTCTGTGATTGCTTATTTTTTCAAAGGAGGTACGAAAATTCAGCGGCGAAAAATGTTCTCGCCCCGTTTTCATTTCACACGTCTATAATCTTAAGCGATTAGAAGATAACAAAAAATAATTGCCGAAATCTGAAAAGCGGCCCAAACGTAACTTTAAATTTGTCTGTCCATTTTTAGTTTGTCTGTAATTACGTCAAATTAGACTTATGAACCTAAATGTTATTTGAGTTATGAACCTGATTGGTGTAAAAGAAAAAAGTTAACCAGACAAACGCTAAAACTAATTAATTAATGTCCACCTATTTAAATAATAATTTTATTTCTAACATATTGCCATATAGATCTATTAGCCTTAAAAAAAGTAATACAATTCCACCCCCCTTCCCTCCCTCTAAGGCCATCATAGCTGGCAAATTTAACATTTTTTCCTTTGTCTTCATAAATAAACATAATGATTATTAGTTTGAGAAATATTTTTTTTCTTTTCTTTACCGTAATGTTTCCCTTTCCTCAAAAATCTGGTACTATTCATTTTTTGGGGGTTTTTTTTTATATCATGAAAAGTGTCCAATTGTGTGTTTTCAGAGCTCTTGTTACAAAGCCTCTCATGCCAAAGCCATAAATTCTAACACACAAGATCATTGGTTTAATAAAACTATAACCCATTATTTTATTTCAGCCACTGTGGAAGTGGAAAACAACCATTAAAAAGCTTGAATGACAAATGTCAAAGAAAAACTAAGTGTTTCAGAGCTATTGGTTCAATTCACTTATAATCGGAAAGTAATAATGGATTTTATTATGATTCCCAGGTTCTGGTGACATGGTCTTTATTCCGTTATTCATGTTTTTTCTTCCATGATCTGCTCTTGGAAAAGTCATCACTGGATTTTGAAACATTTTCTTTCTTTCAGCCCTCACGACTTCGATGTCAACCTCATCTTCTGTGTAAGGTATCTTGACAGTAGGAAGGAATTGAGATTCACCAGTGTTTTTTTTTATTTTTTTTATTTTATTTTTGCTTTAAACCTGTATTGAGCTTTTTGTTAAATAAAGATTTTGTTTTTAAATGAATGTGATCCTTCGCATTTTTGATACCAGAAGGTTTGATTATCTGCAAAAAGAGCAAACTTTCAAATATGGAGTTGATTCTTTTGAACTATGTCAGCCAACCTCTTGTTAGCTTGTTGGCTTAGATCTTAGAAAGTTCCTGTTAAAAGAATTCCACAAATTCAAGATTCAAGATGTTTATTTGTCTCATACATATACAGATATGTAGTGAAATGACATTGCCACGCGTCTGGATATTATGTACAATAAGTAACTAACTAGTCAATAGCTAACTGGCACAATAACTAAAAAAATACTGAACTGTGTATAATCTACATGGAGCGTTCTCGCAGGTGACCACAGGGGCGGCGCCAAGTAGCCTATGCATCAGCATCAAATGCAGTCTGACTAAGCCTGAATTGTTTATATTTTACTAACAGACATACCAAGATGCTATTTTTGGAAACTACACTGACCGTCGGTACCTACGATCCATCGTTAAAAAAAAGAAATCTGCAGAATAAAACATCAAAACCCCAATGCGCCTGAAAATGAACTTTCAGTAACTGAGGCAGATGAGCTTTTATTGAAGCATAAGTAAGTAAGCAAAACATGTAAAAGTAATATTAAATATGAAGTCCAGTGAGATGACATTCTATTTTGACATTTCTTAGATGGTGTATTTACTGTAGATTTCAGTGTTCGATGCTTATTGGTTATCGTTTAATCTTTGCCCAATTTGCACCTCAGCCATAGCTGAATATGTATTAAAGATAATGTACTTCCAAGTATAATGACAGACTTGGAACGGTAAATGCTACAAAAAACATGACTCGCAAATTCAATCATTTGTCATTCTAAGTAAAATGATGCCTTGAAGAACACTTATAGCTTTTGAGTTTTTTTTTTTATCCACGTCCAATTTTGGAACGCCCCAAACTCCAGCCTTGTGGTTCAGGAGGTTCAGCGTATTCTTGTGGGTCAGCTGAACGCAGTGCATTATTGCCACACCGGTGACATCGTCGCATGCGTTTTTCGGTGAAAGATAAAGTGGCGGGTTCGGAATCGCTTATCTTTCTTTTTCTTAAAGCCCTGATAGCGTGACCATTGGCTTTTCCCGTTACACAATATTTTTGGGGTTAATGTTTAACCACTCTGTCAGAAACATTAACGCGTGACTCCCAGGGATGGATCTCAGGCAAGTAATTGGGAAATGAACCTCCTCTCCCTTATCGATGGCCGAGAGAATATTAACCACCGTGACATTGTTTCAAGCTGATCTCAAATAAAAGGTTAAACGGGTTCCGACTTTTCGTATTGGAGAATAAATCCAGGAAACTAAACTAGACTCTTGTTGGAAGAAATAGATTTATTTACGAGTTATATTGCCTTTGATTACAGCCGTTCGATTATATTGACCAGATAAGCGTCCCCAGATTGTGTCTCAATTACCGATTATCTTAAATCTGATTTCATTGTCTATGACGGAAAACTGAATTGCAGAAAGAAATCCCATATCTACATATAGATAATAAAAGGTTCTTACGCCAAACTCCCCCACGAGTCTTCACGGAAATGGGGTTGTACTCCGAGTGCGTTTTTTTTTTTTAATACATAATGTTAATCAATAATCATATCAAGAAAGCGTCTACCTTAATGGGATTTCGGAAACAATAGAATGTCATGTACTTAAACTTTAACTATTAAATCTATAATTATAATGGGACAGTGTATACAATACTTATGACTTCTTTATACTGAATTCATGGTTAATGGAGGTCTTTGAACCAGACGACTCGTTCTTGAAACCACGTAAGAGTAAAATATCTCATCACCTGTTGATACAGATAAAATTCCAAATGACCAAATATTTAGATTGATTATGGAATGTTTTTGATGCGATAAAAGATAGTAATCCATAATATGTCCTGGATAACATAAATTGTACGCTTACTTCGTAATTTTACACTTGCGTTCCAATAATATTTCGAGAAATTGTGGGACTTCCAGTTATTAGATATTTGAAGAATATTTCGATCGTGGGATGTGATTATGAATTTAAACGGGCTTCTCTTCTCAGCTAACAACCCTTTTTTTTTTTTTATAATTCATTTGATTAAAAATAATCAAGATTGAGAGATCATTTCGTAGTGTGTACAGTACGACTGCAATTGGCTATCGGTGAGAAAAAATCTACTCCTACACTACTCCAAGCCGTTACAAGTCAATTTAAGGATCAGCCATAGTTCATATATAAGACGTATAAGGGGGGGGGCCACCAATTTTTCGAGGTCACATATGTTCTTGAGAGAACTCCGGCCGACTGGAGGACAGAAAACAACAAATATCCGATTAAAATGTAGCAGCAGAACTCAATACAGAAGAGAGGTGTGCGGCCGGTCAGGACAGCCGATGGAATCTATGTTTAGTTATCGCAACACAGATGGCAATCTGAGAAGACCTCTGACGATTGATTGTGATGCTAATCCCGTTTTATCCAGTTAAAGCCCAAAATAACCTCACGGCTCTGGATGAATCGTAATCCGCGGGTCTTGCTCCGCGTCGGGTGGTTATGTCACGACCCGATGAAGACGAGCTCCGACCTTCCTCCGACGGGAGACAGGGAGGAGGGTGCGGCCAGGGGTTGGTTTCGATGGATGACATTTGAATTTTAAACGTCCCTCCTGAGATAGTGTTTCAAACCGCATCAATAAATGCAAGTGTCTCCACACAACACTGATCCATATGAAACGTGCACGCACACTCGCAGATAGATAGACAGACAGACAGACAGACAGACAGACAGATAGATAGATAGATAGATAGATAGATAGATAGATAGATAGACAGATAGACAGATAGACAGATAGATAGATAGATAGATAGATAGATAGATAGATAGATAGATAGATAGATAGATAGATAGATAGATAGGTAGATAGATAGGTAGATAGACAGATAGATAGATAGATAGATAGATAGATAGATAGATAGATAGATAGATAGATAGATAGACAGATAGATAGACAGATAGATAGATAGATAGATAGACAGATAGATAGATAGATAGATAGATAGACAGATAGATAGACAGATAGATAGACAGATAGATAGATAGATAGATAGATAGATAGATAGATAGATAGATAAAGCTGTGTGAAAGTCTGGACCCTGCTGACAGGGCCAGATGATTTAGGTTCGTGCTTTCCTGGTGCCAGGGACTCTGGACTATGAGAATGGAGCCAATTCAAATATAGCACGGGCTCTTGGGAAAAGGTTTCCCTGAAAAACATGATTAATGGCAATTCGTCGAGTTCCATGGAGGCCGCATGGCATGACTTATGTAAATAGAGTTTGTTAGGCAACAGGACAGCGTTTGCAAAGCGAATATACGAGAGAATCGCATCGATCCGCACACTATTTGGCTATGGGCAGGTTAAGTACTTTGTAGATTAAATGTAGGCCAGATCAAATTCTGTGTATTGTCAATTCTGGAGATATCATTCTCTATACAGTAGTTATACGAGGCTATGAGGTCGCAGCAAATGTATAGCAACAGCTAGCTGCACAGGACACACATACATATGATTTCCCTGTCTCCTGGAGATGGTTGTAATCACAGGAATTCCACGGATGCATTTGAGGCGACTCTTTATGCAAATAGTGATATAACACTGTTCAAACACGGCCCACCTCATAATGCGCAGCAATAATCGTTACACTTCTACGAACCATGTTCGCTATTTGGCCTTATATATAAAATAAAATAAAATAAAATAAAATAAAATAAAATAAAATAAAATAAAATAAAATAGAATACAATAAAGTAAAGTAAAATAAAGTGAAATAAAATAAAATAAAATAAAAAAATAAACAAAATAAAATAAAATAAAATAAACAGATAAATAAATAAACAGATAAATCTATAACAAAAAAATTGGATATTTTTTGCGATGGCCTCCATGACCTTTTGGAGCCTATATGCCTACACTTTAAATACTGTAGAGACCTACTAGTGCAAAACATGCAGGGGTGGTCTTAGTGATTAATGAGGCTCCAGGCAGGACCGATGTGAGACCCTTCTCCACCTCACTTAATACAAGCATAGCTAGGAGACAAAAACTTTTACTACTATTGAGTGAGCAAAACTAAATGAGGATTCTAACCTAAACATTCAACCAAAGGCAGCACCCCAAAGGTGTGTTGGGGCGTGAAGGAGGCCCGGTGGCTGGATGGTTCATAGGCTTCCTTCCAGAACTGCCGTGACAAGTTCAAGACCTTGTTTTCCCATCCAAGTCCTGTTCCTTCAATCAAATGTTTGGAGAAGAGGACCAAGACCAAGTGGCTCAAAGAGGTAAGCAGCTGTCGGAGTGCTTCACGGTTCGCAGCCGGGTTGTCTTTTGAAAGCCGGCAACACAGGGACGCGTTTAAACAACTTCAATCTTCAATCCAAGCCCTGTTCCTTTAATCAATTGATTGGAGGAGACGACCATAAGCCCATAAGACTCAGTGGCGCAAAGAGATTAGATGTTGGATAAGAACTTGAGGGTTCGATGCCCGATGAGCTTTTGAAAGCCAGCAACGCGTTTGAAAGCGACCAGAGACCGGTGCTCCGTGTGAAGGCGACCCGGTGGCTTGATGTCCCCCAGCCACCGGGAACGATTACGCTCGGGGCTCTTCTGGGAGACATCTGGATCTTTGAAACACCTTACAAGTGATTGTTGAATGAAGACGGTGTTTCACTGCAGCTGGGGCTGGAAGTTGGAACATCCATTGGCATCTTCTAAGATCAATAACATATGTCTTAGCTTTATGAAGAAAAACAGGGTACTGTCTCAAGCACCACGTTAGATGGTCACAAATAAGTAGTGCTCATTCAGAGATACATCATCTATAAGGCATATATTACCAGTAGAATAGTCTAGGTATTTACTCATCTTACATCTACGCTAAAAGGAGATCATTAGAACCTACAGCTCCACACACAGCTCCACTCATCTCAGTCAACAGTCAGTTTTTAGGCGTTTCAACACTTTGCCGGGCCTTTCTCTAGGAAAACCCCCTTGCATCATCGCAACAGGAACAGGATCTGGATTGTCCGTCTAAAACCCATTTTGGGCTATTGTGTTCGATAAAACTGTTTTAGCACTGGATATGGAGAAATATATCAGTTTTCATGAAAAAGTAAGAATAATCTGCACAAATTCACGAGGCCCCCTCGATGCCGTATGGATAATCCGCCTGTGACAACTCGTTATTGGTACTCATCCTAATAGTAATAGCAACAGGAAAGCAGGAGGACTTTGGGGTTGGCCAAAATACCTTTAACCACGGGATTACACTGCAGTTTTAAAAAGGACTCCAAATCGGTCATGTTGCCAGGAGGCAGACCAAGTCCGAGTTTAATCCTTGAGCAAAATGCTGCATTCCAAGGCCAGTACTGTGCAGATGTACAGTACATGACATGTTTTCTGTGTAACCTTAAAAGCCCTGCTAGAGCGATTAAAGTGTATGGATTCTATCTATTACGGGATTTCAATATGTCCATGTCCAATGTCCAATATCGTTCATGAGCAATATGTTCCCAACCCCAGGTCTAAGCCCAGATGGGTAAAATATGAGTTTGCAAAAATAGATAAAAAAAAAAAAAAGTGTCTTTCATGGTAGTGTTAAGAAATCCAATTCCCAAACCCCCCTTTCTCCCAGTGATTTACTGAAATGTACCGAATAGAGAAGAAACAGCGACATCTGGTGTTACCTGTCAGTATTGCTTTTAATCATTAATTTAAGAAAAGCACTGACATCAGTTTACAAATGAACTTTAATCATATTGAAGGTTAAAGAGAAACATTTGCACTTCCAATAAAATAAAACAAACAAAACATAATTTAAAACACCTTGGTGGCTTTGACTTTTCCCAAAACTCAACATGTTCAACAGGTAAATTAAGTATTCATTTACTCACTCATCATTGCATCCAATAGTCGGAAATTTGGAAAGAGATCCTGTGAATTGCAAATTAACTGGTTCAGGGAATTGATTTGCAGTATTTCATAGTGATATTTTCTTTGTGAACACAGTGGTTTGTACAAAATTATTCAGTAAAAACATTTAATCTTTACCCCCTTTGGCGGTATTGGCAATATGTGTAATGACTGAAGATAGAATTTAATAAAAGTATGTTTGATCGCTTCATATTTATCAGTTTGGAGGAGGCTCCCTAATGGAATTCAAAGTAAATAAAACACGGCCGTACACAGACATTACAGAGTCAACACTTTTACATTTTATAGCAACACTTGAAACACATTTTCTTTTGGCGGCTGGGGATCGCAATTTGTTTTATTTCACGTGTGATTTGTTATAATCATGTTCATTTCTGAAATCCATTTCCTAAACATTTGGCACATAGTTGTCTTTTTGACAGTGAATTGATGACGAGGGGCAGGGGCGTTGCTGGGATGCAAAGACATCAGTGGCTTAGCCCAAGCGGGATCTAGCCATTTTTTTAGCCAGACACTTGCGGAGACGTGTCCCCATTACGCACGGTGCTTGTTTCGTTAAAATAAAATAACCTACATCTAAAATAAACACACTGCTTTGCATGCCGATCATGGCGCCCCATCGCTGGCGCACCCTGGGCACAGTGGTACCATCGGAGAGGGAGCAATCGGGGCTCAGAGGCCCTTATTGTTAAAAATGAGTTTGGGAGTGGAGAATGGGGGTGGGTGGAGTGTTCATTAGTTCTATGATCTTTTCCATCTGCTTTCAAAATTTCTGAAGTCGACAGGTCTGATTTTCATCTCTGCAAACTGAATGGAATGCTCGTGGCCTTTCCAGTGGAACCAGTTAATCCCCTGTGGAAAGATGGAAAAAAGGGCATTTTGATGAACAATCTGCCTTCCAAAAGAGCAGAACTGTGGTTTAAATGTGAATAATTCGAAATGTATCTATAGGCACCTTGCTGTGACTTGCATCACCGTATTTTCCCATGAGGTTGACCCGATGGCAGTTTTTGTACCAGAACGCTCCCTTGTAGGACAGAGCGCAGTTGGTCACAGCGATGTCATTATCGTTGTCAAAGGTGGAGAAGGGGCGTCCCTGGTGGTAGGTCATGGAATCACCTGTTAAAGGGAAGAGAACGGATTTCAACACATAATAATTGTTGATCATTGGCTACACACTGCAAAATATATTATGTATGACTTTGTACTTAAGTGATAAGGTAGAAGCAATCATAAATGCATTTGCTTGCTGTATACAATTTGTTAATATATATACGGTATATGCAATGGCTTATACAGTATACCTACTGTATACCAACATTTATTCTGTGCATGAATCACACTTTGTGTATTTCGTATATTTTTATTTATATTTGTCTATTTTTGTACCGTATTTTTATTATATTTCTGTATATGTGTCTGTATTTATTTTTATTTTATGTCATTTTATGGAAAAAAATAATTCAGTCTTTTTTACCTTTTATTGTTGCATATTCCGTCTGTACAGAAATGCACCAATCCTCACGGTCACAAATTTCTCATCTATAAATATCCACAGAATAAACAGATTCTGATTCTGATTCTGGTAAAGATGCCACTGGTTATATGCTCAATAATTTTGTTTAGGCTTCTATGTAAGTTTATTACCAGATTAATTGTCCATTTCCACTTACTTTCTTATCTTATGGGTTTATCTTTCTGGTTCACTGGTAGGTATATTTCATTAGGTTTGTACTGTATATGACATAAATGTTCTCGTTTATTTATTTATATTTTTAGGGGGGGTCAGGAGTCTTTTTGATTTTCCAGGGTCCAGCCCACAGGGCTGGATCCATATTGTTATTGATGGGATTTTTAAATTTTTAATCTTGACATTTTTCGGAGTAAAAGTATGGTTGAACATGACAGATGCGTTCGGATATCTATGTACATTTGGAGCAGAAAGTTAAACACTGTCGTGATTTTACTGGAAGTAGGAGGACATTGAGATGACTTGATTAGTTTCAGGAGCGGCCCGCTTTGTGACATCCTCATCCAAAGATAAGTCCAGGCTTCATCTCTCGGAACTCATTCGCATCCAGCCACTCGCGACACTTAGACAGACAACTTGAGCCAATGCTGCGTTTAGAGGAGACTCTGAAAACTGTAACCCGTGCAAAATTTTACAAAACCCCAAAAACTATATTCGGTTACAGAAGGCGTCTTCGTACTGCAGGAAGTTCGAAGAACCTTTGGAGGAACCGACCTTCTCTTTTGTGTCCGCACTGCATGATCCAGGAACGATCGTAATTGTTAAAACCATTTAATAACCACCATTCTTGAGGGATATTTAAACTGAACGACAGAAGAGGAACATTCAATGACATAAGTGCACGTGATTAGTCGAGCATGAGAAATGCTCATGTGAAAAAATTACTGAAACTCAGAAAATTGTACCTAGCACGACTTAACTGGACTCCCTGTATTGCTGCCTGCAGCTATATTTAGGGGTCCAGTCCACAGGGCTGCGTTTGAAGGAAAACTGTAACTCGTGCAGTGTTTTACAAGCATATGCATGCGGCTAATTATCTCTTGAACTTGAACTTGAAAATGTGACACAAACAGCCAATTGTACAGAGTAGAGAAACAACCATGTGACAGGAACAGCTAATCATACAGCAGGAGCGCCGGGGCTTCCTCCGCTCTCTCCCCGGGCGCAGCAGGGATGACGCCCCCTGGAGCTGTCGGGGTGGGTCTTCCTCAAACGGCAATTTGAACTCGGACTCGACCTCCTCCCAACCCGAGCCCGGCGCGGCCCCCATCCCACTTGGATGAGGGAAGCGCCGGTCTGCTCCAAACGTCTCTCTCACAGAGGGCAGATTCCGTAACCTCATATTACGGAACATCAGAACCTTGGAAACCTGTAATACATACCTCACAGGACAAAGCTGGACCCCGTGTATTGCTGCCTGCAGCTATGTTTATTATTATTATTCTCCTGAGCATTTTTCGGTGAAAAAGTGTCTGGAACCCGACAATCACTGAAACCTACGGACACGGTTGTTAAATATGTCCAGGTTTTCGTCTCTGTGCTCATTTGCACCCGGTGAGGTCCGCGGTGATCGTGCAGCCCTACACTGCGGACAATCATGTGCAATCGTAAACACAACAAACCTAACACAAAAGACTGAAATGCGATGAATAGGAAAGATCATTGTGGTGTGGGGGTGGTGCGGTTTGTGCAGCTACCCCTGTCTTGGCTCTAGGTCAGCAATTCCCAACCTATGGGTATTGCCAGTGGGCCGCAAAATCATGCGCAAAAGACGTCGATTTTATTGAAAAAATAAATAAATAACTATTAATTACAAAAACATTTATAAATGAAAAAAAAAAAAATCATTTCATGGAATTTTTTCTTTAAAACCTTCAAAAATGCATCATAACTGACAGATAGGAACTTATGGTAGGGCGTACTACGTCAAGCCAGACCACAATCAACGTGCACCTGTACCTTTTTAAACTTGAGTTGATAATCAAAATGGATGGTTGGCCAACATCAGACACACTGGTAAGGAAAGGCGGGACAGTGCCGCATGTCAAACAAAAAAGAAAGGATC
Organism: Zeus faber; assembly: GCF_960531495.2. Classification (NCBI taxonomy): domain Eukaryota; kingdom Metazoa; phylum Chordata; class Actinopteri; order Zeiformes; family Zeidae; genus Zeus; species Zeus faber. The sequence continues at coordinate 8,182,096 of NC_137204.1, forward strand.
AGAGAAAATATAGCTCTGAATATTTATCATTGGGATTGTTTTGGACAGGCACGACAGACAAACCGTTACGTTTGTCTGTCGTCGCGTGGTGTGTTCTGAGATTTTGTCAAGCAAAGCTCTGAAGCCATGTAAACTGCACCGTCACCTCGAGACAAAACACCAACAGGACATGTCCAAGCCGCTTGAACCGAGAACGCGAATCCCAATCTGTCCGACCTCTGATGCCTTTCCCGACGACGTGTCTCTGTGAGACTGGCTTTTTGGCGCTTGTGGCATTGAAGAGGAAATACAGGAATACAGTCAATGTTGAGCCAGATCTTCGCCTTAGACTGTCGTCCCTTAAGCCAGACATTAAGCTTTTGGTGTCTGCCGTGCAACATCAGCCTTCTCATGAGGTGAGTTCATATTAATGTGCTCCTGTTAATGTTAGTTTTAACAGCACCGTCATGAGTTTTAACCCACCTCTTTTTTGTTGTTTTACCACTACTGCACTGTATGTATGAGAATGCATATGATTGGTAAAATATACGTCCTCTGAGAGCCCACTGTTTGGCTCCTGTATTACTTCTGGTCGAATGTGGGCCGCCGACACTTTTGTGCTTTTCAAGTGGGCCGCAAGTCCAAAAAGGGCAGTCTATAAAAGTTGGGAACCGCTGGTCTAGGTAATTGAGCCCAGGATCAGGGTGGCAACAGGTAAAACCCCCATCACCACACACACACACACACACACACACAGGCAAGGAGCCCTTGTCATGACACATTTTCTATCTGCTCTGGGCTTATTCCACCTTGCCTACTCTCCACAATAAACTGGTGTGTTCGCAACATCTCTGTCTGTGTCTCTGTGTCCAAGTGCCCTGAAAACACCACTAGGGCAGCGTGTGGCAGGTGAAACTGTCGCCATCATTTTATTAAATAAATAAATTCATTAATTATTTTTTCGTCTGGGAGAGCGACGCCATCCGCAATCGATTAACTTGTGAACCTGTTCTCCGCTAAGATGCGGACACGCGGCTCTCCGGTTTAAGCGCTCCAAAACAGGAAGTGATGCTGCGTTCACGGAGCTCTAAAACTCGTAAGTAATGCTGCATTAATTGAACTCGGATAGCTGTAATTCATTCATGTTATTATATGTTTTGTTTTTTTTCAAGAGATGTTTTTGTTGAGTTTAGAAATATTTGGGTTATAAGCTGTGTTGTCAAATAATTTGTTGGTGTGTTTTCCTGTTCCAGATGCCAAAGAGAAGCTGAAAGTCTAAGACAATAAAGACGCAGTGGGCAGAACGTCCACCAAGCGTTCCATGGGAACTTGGAAATTTGTATTGGGTGTCAGTAGGAAGTGATGCTGCGTTTCATAGGAACTCTGAAAATTGGAATTCTTAACTAACACTACTAACATGGACCATGTGTATTGCTGCCTGAATTTTTTGAAATATTTGTTTTTGTTATTTTTTAGGTGATATTTGTTGTTTATCATAAGGTTTAGTGTATATTGTCATATTTTTTTTTACTGTGTACAGTTAACTGTTAGGTTTACTGTATATTTTCACATATATTGCCTTTTCCTTTTTATATTTGAATTCCATTGCTTTATTATTATTGCCTGTTTCTTTATGTGATCTATCTATCTATCTATCTATCTATCTATCTATCTATCTATCTATCTATCTATCTATCTATCTATCTATCTATCTATCTATCTATCTATCTATCTATCTATCTATCTATCTATCTGTCTGTCTGTCTGTCTGTCTGTCTGTCTATCTCTCTATTATCCCTGATAGGATAGAACCAACACCAAAGCCTACCTGCCGTTCCACTGTAAGAGCCTATGTATACTTTATAGCGCGTCCGCGGCTCTGCAACGGTGAACTTGTCGTACTGAGCGTAGGCCGACTCGCCGCTGTCCCTCAGGTCGACACGCAGCTCGTACTGGCCCGAGTTGGTGATCTTATGGAGGTTGGACAGACCTGCGGCAGAGGACAGCGACTTGAGTGCACCAGATCATCCGTGAGAGTGAAAAGAACATGACGACACGAAGAAGACAGCGAGCACACTAACCCAGCCAGAACTCGTTGTTCATGTTGCCAAAGCCGGCGGTGTAATTTTTCCAGTTCCGGAAGAATTCCAGCTTCCCGTTCTGCCGCCGCAGAAACACCTAGAACACAGCACAGGGTAGTGCGGCGTCAGGGCTGAGGCACTCTGTGGGTTACTCAACCTCACTTATCTAAGTGGCCTTGTTCCCTGTAGATGTGACCTAAAGCCATGATAATATGCCTTATTATTGAGCCACTGGATAAGATTCAATTCAATTCACGATATATATTTCCAATTTTTCTCTTTTTGTTTTAATTTTTAGATTTAAATCTTATGTTTGTTGCATTTGTCCATTTTTCCGATGTCATTCTTATTGCGTTATAATTTTAGCCTATTTTTAGCTGCTTTGACACAACACATTCTCAATGTGGATGAATGAAGCATCTATCTATCTATCTATCTATCTATCTATCTATCTATCTATCTATCTATCTATCTATCTATCTATCTATCTATCTATCTATCTATCCATCATCCATCATCCATCTCTCCCTCCATCTATCTATCGACCATCATCATAATGAGTTTTCATCACTATGCTGATGAGAGTATCACAGTTGTATATTACCGTCTATCTCTCTATCTAAACATGTGTTAAAATGTATATTTATTATAATAATTATTTATTATATAAAAATAAAATGATCATGTAGTTCTAACTCTTCAGAGCCCTTCCTCACCAGCCATCCTCCACCGTCCGTGGTCATGTCGCAGTAGACCTGGGTGGGCTGGCTGTCCTCCCCGCCCAGGTAGACGGTGTACAGCCCCGAGCTGCTGTCCCCGTTCAGCAAGACCTGGGCGCAGTCCTTGGGACGTCGGTACAGCTTTCCAACTGAAAAGTACACGGACGCTGTTTTCATTTGTACCTCGCATGGCAAAACTGTAAAAACGTTGTAATAATGTTGTGATAAGGTAATAATATTGTAATAACAATGACTTGTTCGTTGTTATCCATGCTTGTGTTATTGTAGTCATATTCATTCTTGGTACATATATCCATCTACATCTACATTTTATACCCATAGTAGCAACTATGCTGTCACTTTTTGCATATTCTGCATATTTTTGTATATTTGGCTATTTTCTTTGAATGCTGGCTATTTTGGTATACAGCAACACCATCATCAAGTTTGCTGACAACATCGTTGTGGTGGGCCTGATCCCTGACAACAATGAAGAAGGCCAACCGCGACGAGGTGGCTGACCTGTCACTCTGGCGTCAAGACAACAGCCTCCTCCTGAACGTCAGCAAAACTAAGGAGCTGATTGTGGACTTTAGGAGGGGATTACAACCAAGGACACACGTGCCGTTGAAGATTAATGGGATTTCTGTCGACAGGGTGAGCAGCTTCAAGTACCTGGGAGTCCACATCATGGAGGACTTAACATGGACTTTACACACAGACAGCGTCACGAGGCAGCGTCTTTGCCACCTCAGGCAGCTGAAGAAATTCTCAAGTCCTTCTACTGTGGACAGTGGAGAGCATCCCGACAGGCAACACCACGGCCTGGTTTGGGAACTGTACTGCTCAGGACAGGCTGGCCCTGCAGAGGGTGGTGCGTTCAGCTGAATGTACCACTTGAACTACCCTCACCTCCCTGCAGGACTTATACACCAGGAGGTGTAGTAGCAGAGCCCGCAGGATCATGAAGGATCCTCACCACCCCAACAACGGACTGTTCCAGCTGCTGCGGTCAGGCAAGCGCCTCCGCAGTCACACAGTGAGAACAGAGGACAGAGTTTCTTCTCACAAGCCATAAGAACTGTCACTGCTGACCTCACCAGGGGTCCTCACTGAGCCACACACATAGGCTCCACTACCTTCTGTACTGTATGTTGCATACTGTACTGCATACTGTGTCACTGTACTGGGTTACTGCATACTGTGCTGTATTGCAGTTCTGTTCAGCGTTACTGTATTGCTGTGTGGTACTGTTGTATACTGTACTGTATATCTCTATACACACTTTATTCACATGCAATTCACTGCACATTTCTGTATATACAAATAGCCTATCCCAAATACATAACTCTATTCCCTTCACTTGTATTTTGTAACCCCACTTTGTATTACTTTTTTGAGTCTTATTTCATTTTTATTTTATTTTATTTATATAATTCTATTCACTAACTGCATTACATTTTGGGAATCAGTTAGTTTCAGTTAGTTGCTAGTTAGGAATTAGGTTAACTATTATGTTCGGTAACTAGTATTGTGCATAATCTCCGGGTGCTTTGCAAAGACATTTCACTGCATATATGTATGAACGTATGTATATGTATGTGACAAATAAACCTCTTGAATCTTGAATCTAATATGTTTTGTCTTTGAAAACATTATAATCACAGTCATTCCAGTGTTGATTCTGGGCAAAAAATGAGTTAAAAACTAAATGAGACGGAATGAGACAAAATATAAAGAAATTTATGATAGGGGTGAAGCCAAACAAATGTGTGTGTGTGTGTGTGTGTGTGTGTGTGTGTGTGTGTGTGTGTGTGTAGGTGTGTGTGATCATGTACTGGTGGTGAAGGCGGTGGTGACATGGCGGCTCCTCTGTCCTGCAGCGATGGCCTGCAGTGTGACGCTGTACTCTGTCGATCCAGTAAGCTGGCTCATGCTGTAGGAGGTGGCTGTGGAGCTCAACACCACCTCCTGACGACACACATAGATATCTTTATTTATCATTTGACTGAAGTTTGTAAAGTCACAGCGACAGATAAGCAATATATGGCGGTGCGTACCCTGACGGCACCGTTGGCGGCGGAGAAGCTGAGGGTGTAGCCTGTCACAGCTCCGCGTGGAGGCTTCCACATCAGGGTCGCTCCGTCCGTCTGGATGTCATGAGCTTCCAGGTCACGAGGGGGATCCATGTCTGGAAGGTAGATGGAAAGTAGATGTTTGCAGTGATCCTTAAGGTTAGAACTACAACAAAACGGCTACAGGTTGTTTCAACTGATCCAAAAAAACCCTTATGTGCAATTCAAGTCATACAATTGGTATTTGATTTTGAATAATTAACATATCTAAACTTACCCGTGGTTAATTCAACATTAGTAGGTGGACTCTTGTGTGTGTCCCTCACGGCATACACCCCGACGGTGTACTGGGTGGCTGGAACCAGGGAACCCATTTCAAACTCCACCGTGTTCCCAGAAACATGTTCCACCACAGGCAGCACTGGAGATGAAATAAGACACGGCTATAAGTAACATAAATGATTTCCTGATAAGAGTTTGCTTGCCCTAACCCTAACCCGAGCCCACATTAGCTGCGAGGATTTACAAACAAATAAACAAACCCCACTCACCTGATTCAGCGCTGTATGTTATAACATAGCCATCCACGGCGGCCACGGACGGTTGCCACAGCAACAGGGCTGATTTGTCGGTGACATTTAAGGCCACCACACCCTGAGGGCTGTCAAGAGCTGCAAGGAAAATATGAACAGAATACGTTCGAGATTCAAGATTCAGGATTCAAGATTCAAGAGGTTTATTTGTCACAAGAAGAGATGACATAACGCTTTATTAATCCTGGGGGTGGAAATCTGGTTGCACAGCAGAAGAACTGTGCAAATGAAGGAAATAAAGAAATAAAATAGATTAAATAAAAGAAAATACAAATAGCATATAGCAGCAACATGTAGCAATAATAGTGGTACTAGTAAGCAATTTATTAGTAGTATTCCACTTGTGATTATTAGTTATTTGTATATTTATTTGTTGAGCAGATGCAAACCACATAAAATGTGGTTAGTACTAGTTTAGTTTTAATTCTAGTACTGGTTTAGTTATGTTCCTAGTTCTAGTTATAGTCTAGTTATAGTTCCAATAAAGTTCTAGTTATTATCAGCCCCATTGAGCAGCCCAATACTTCCCAATCACAGCGTGGCGTGTGGCTTAAATAACGAAGCGACTACAGTACATTGGGGCTAAATTCAAGTTTCTTCATTCACTTCAGCCCTTTGACCAATCACAGCACAGTGTCACATCTTTAATGATGAAATTATTTGTTGAGAAATTAATTTGTATTAATTTCTCCACATTTATACACTAAAGCACACTAAGGGCATTAAAGGCTTGCTTAATTGTTTGTAATATTTATACCAAAAAGGCCTTTGTTAGTCAATAAATCCTCCTTGGGTTAAACGTGAGACCAAACCAACCTGTGGTGACGGTGTCAGTGCTGGGGTAGCTCTCCTCCAGACCCTTCACAGAAACCACCGTCACCTGGTAGGTCTTTCCAGGAATCAAATTTGGAAGCAACACCTGGGACTCACGGCCATCCACAGTCACAGACATCGGGGCGCCTACGGAGGAGAAAAGTGCCCGTGTGTGTGTGTGTGGTTTCAATTGCAAACCTTGCAGGACATTTAATAAATGCATTAAATTTTCAACTATCAAAGCGTCAGACCAGCTTTAAACCTGAAACACCTGATATAATTAGAGAAGAACTTCAGCCATAGCTTTCCTCAATTTTTAAGTCAAGGCAAGTTAGCCAGCGGTACCAAAATTAGACGGGAAAATGGAAGTGAAATGAATTATTTTCATGGTTCACACAAAATGGGAGAAAACAAAAAAATCACAACCCTAACCCCTAACGTGAAGCCTAACCCGCTAACTACACCCTTCAGACAATTTGCAGGCAAACCTCACCCCAGGATCTACATGCATGACCACTGAAATAACAAACAATCATAAAGAACAATAAAGAAACAAACACAAGTTATATAAAAGACAATTTGAACTTTGAGAACAACTTTGAGCAGAATTGAATTTATATATCTGTAAAAAAAAAACGGTCTTACCTTCCTGCAGTGGCACGTACAGGATCCGGTAGCTGTCCACCGGGGAGCGAGGCACGGCCCAGTGGACTACGGCCGAAGAGTCCGTCACCTCGGAGAATTGGATTCCCCTTGGAGAACCCAGGCCTAGCAGAGCACGAATGAGCGAGAGGCAAAGAGTGCAAGGAAGGGGAAACGGAAATTTGTAAATTTGGGACGAAATATCGTCAAAGAACATACATAAAACAGAGAAAAACCTTGAGAGAAACAAGGGAGGAACAAAGTTAGTCACAGGGCCTTGGAGGCAAACACAGTCGTGGTCATTTTAAAAAACGAGACACTTCTTGCAGTGGTCTCCATCTACCTGTCTGAGCCACTCCAGAAATGGGTTGGGAGCGTTGTCCCAGCGCGATGCCATAGAGCTCGATTTCATACTCGGTACCGCTCATGAGTCCAGTTAACACCTTGGTGCGCTCGTCGCCGTGAGCGTCGTACTCTCGTGGGTGGGCTAGCTTTTTGGCGTCTCTTATTTTGATGATGAATCTATCAAACAGGTCTTCGACGGCCGTCCACGAGAGACGGAAGCCATCCGCCGTGGCGTCGGAAACGAAGAGGTGCTCGATCTCCGGCTCGGCCTCTGATCGGAAAAGAAAACAACAACGTTGCGGTGGGGCCAGAATGTTTCCCCCACCGCTTTTTCATCGAGAAAGATTTAGTGTTTGACGCGCGATCCATGGAAATGGATTGGGTTCGGAAGAAGTCAAAGTTTTCTCGGTGGAAAGACGATTAGGGCGCGGTCTCGAGGTGTGGCCCGCCCCACCACCACCACCAGCAGCCCTCCATGCTCACACAGCGCGGGACAAAGTTGAAAACAGAGCTCAGAGCATTCCATCAGACGGTGAGTTGGTGGTTGCTTTTCGTAGATATGTTGTTATTGAGACCTGTGATTAAGATTCCCATTCCAGTCTCTTGAAATTTGTGGAAATTGAAATACAGCTCCCAGTTTGGCGAGTCCACATGCGTCTGTGAGGTTGACCTGGGTCCATTCAGTGCATTCACAAAATTAATAAGGCAATGAAAGATGAAAGGTTAAGTTCATCGACGTTCCATGCTTAAAATGACTTGTTAATTCAACCGTGTTTTCCATCCCTTTTTTCTAGAATAAAAAAATGTTGTTGAATATGTGTTCAATATAAGGTCCACCGTCGACTGAAGTTCTCAGTCCCGGGCACAGATTTTCCCGCAAAATGGAAGCGAAAATGTTAAAGCCATAAAACTGTAACTGCATCCATTTTTTGGGGGGAAAACACAGTTTAAAATATGAAGACAAACAAATATGCTTGTTCATATTTTTGAAGATGGGGCAAAACATGTCTGTGGCTCACGTCTCGTCTCTTGGACGTGAAACTCAAGAAAATAGGCTGAGTCATTTGAAAGAATGCAGGAGTGGTTAGATAAGGAAATACTGAGAGTGGTCTGGAAAAAATAAATAAAAAAAATGTAGTTAGACATCCATTGAGACATCCATTGAAGCTGCATCATCAGAACATGTCCCCCAAGTATTATCAATGGGTAAGAAGTTTGTTGATTTTGGGGGAATATGTTTTTACAGAATTATACTATATGTCATATATTATACTATATGTCAATACATTTAAATCATAAAAAAGTACATATATGTATAAATATGTATATAATAAATCAATACAATTATAAAATACATATGTATAAATAATGTATATATATATTATAAACAAAGAAAATTATATATATGTATATATATATATATATATATATGCAATAACATATATCTATAGATATATAAATATATTACATAAATTATATATATATATATATATATATATATATATATATATATATATATGCAGTGCAACGTGTAGTAAAAATAGTAAAAAGAATAACATTTGAATAGATTTAGTAGTAACAGTTTGGGCTGTCTAAGTGTACTGTTTACTGTTAGTAATACCTGTCACAGCCACTGCAGTCAGCGGCCGGGAGAGGAGGCCTGACCAGGCCACCCCAGTCAGTCTGACCTCGTAGCCTATGCCTGTGATCAGACCCCAGAGGTCTAGGTGGCTCTGGTTGCCCAGAACAGTGAATACCTGAGGCTCCAGCAGCCACCCAGAGTCCGTTACGACTACCTGGAAGTGGCTGAAGGCTCCGCTAGCGGGAGGATCCTCTTTCTGCCGCTGCTGCTGCTTCTTGGACTCCCATGACACGCGGAAGCCGTACGGGGTTACATTAGAAATGGTCAAGTTTTCCACTTTGGGCAAAGGATCTGGGGGGAGGGTTGAGTTTTGATTTGTATATATGAGTGACAGAAAAACAAGACGCCATAGGAATATTTTTGAACAACAATGCGTGCAATGATTGCAAATGTGCTATTTTAACCCGTTGTGACAGCATGTGTAACCGTATTATCTAGGCCAGTGTTTTTCCACCACTGTGCCACGGTGCCACACTGGTGCGCCCTAAGAGCTCACCAGGTGCGAAAATATTTCACATTTCACTTAAAATACATAGATAATGGAAACTAGCTCTTGCGTTGCAGGATCAAAATTGCAAAGCTGTACTACAGTAATTAATTTGTCCCAGTCAGAATAGCAGCTCTGTGTTGATCAGAACAAACTCAAGTTTCACACTGAAAGCGAGAACTATGAGTGATGATGTAAGGTTCGACGCTTTTTTGAGATTCGGTTCCTCGATGAGTCATTCATTAAAGAGTAAAGACTCGTTCAATTTTCCCATTTTTATTTTGTTTGATTCAGTCGGTGTGACGCACGGTGAGTGAGGGAGGACTTCTTGAACGATGAACGAGAGTCAGGAGAGCTGTTCGGCTCTGAGTAGTGAATGGAATTCTCCTACGAATCATTTCATTCTGTCCACATTATTTATCTTAAGGGAATCAAAGTGTAAATCAGTCACATTTAGTGTGAATTATGCCTAAACTTTTTAAATTTAGTCCTCAGTAGTTATTTTCAGTTTGTAAATTGAAGACTCGCTCGCCCACTTTTTATGCTGGAATGACTACAGACCGCCGAGCCATTTAAAAGACTTGCATCACTATTTGCAATAACAAACAGTTCTATGGGCTTCTGACGTTTTGTGATGTTTTTAGTGGTTAACAGGGATTGGGCCGTTGGGATCATTTCATTGTGAAACTGCGCCGTGGCAGAAAAGGGGTTGGGGAACACTGCTCTAGGCAATAGAAAATACCACAAATGACATGCTTGTGTCAAACATCTAATTTTCACCTGCTGTGCGGTGAAAAAAAACTCTCTCTCACACACACACACACACACACGCACGCACGCACGCACACACACACACACACACACACACACACACACACACACACACACACACACACACACACACACACACACACACACACACTGATAAAAAAAAAAACAGTTAAAGATATGAGAAGGGAGACAAACACGTAGTACCTGTGACGGCATGGGTAAACACAGAAGGAGTTTGCCGCCCGTGAGATATACCGTACAGTTCAATGTCATAGCCTGTGGCGTCCAGCAGCTTAGAGACCGTGAGGTTACGGACTGGGCCGGGCGGCTTGAACTCCAGTGTATCAATCAGCCGCTCGGAGTCACTGACCCGGACTACAAAGCCGTCGAAATGCCCTGACACAGTGCTCCAGGACAGGGTGAGGTTATCTGGGCTTATGGACGACGTGACTAAGGGCCCCAACTGTGGGACAGCCTCTGAACAAAAGAGAATATTTGCTTTTTTTTTAGTTTTGCTGGAAAACGATTGAAGTGGTATGCTTGTTTAAATAACATTTTTTTGGCGTTGTTTGTACCTGTGGTAGCTACTGCGAACAGAGGCTGTGTGCTCTGGCCACTGGCGTACAGTTTTATGTCGTAGCTGGTGCTGGCTTTCAGCCCCGCCATGACCGTGGAGCGCACGTCCCCGGCCAGAGCGCGCCCCATCGCCTGCGAGGGCAAAGCAGACTCTCTGACTTCTACAATAAAGTTATCAAAATCCTTCTCCCCTGTCTTCCACGACAGGGAAAATCTGTCTGAGGTAACGTTAGAAACAGCTAGCCTGGACAAATCAGGCTCTGCCGCTAAAGTGGGAGAGAAAATACATAATGTGTATTGACATTGAACTGAGCGCTACTGTAGTAGATGAGGCCCGAGTCAACCTCCAAATATAATCTTATTGTGTGCTGCATAACACTGATAACAATGATATTGAATCAAAATACCTGTAGATGCGACAATACTGACAGCATCGGTTCGGGACCCCTTGAAGATCCCATAGAGGTAGGCTATGTAGTCAGTGCTGGGCCTGAGCCCGTTTATGTCATACAACATTACATTATGGGATATGTTATATTCCACAGGCTCCGTCAGCCACTCTGAATCAATAACCTCCAGGATGTAACCATGAAGATCTCCTTCAGTGCCATTCCAGGAGAGTGAAAAGCTCTCTGACGTTAAGTTAGACACGTAAAGACTGCCCACCACCGGTTTGCTCACTGAAGAAAGAAACTCGTTGTTAGATTTGCATTGAGCCATTTTGTGTAATATGGTATGCCTAGAAATAATCCTTAGAATAGATCAATCAATATCAATATGTTATTCTTCTTTTACTGTCTGCGACATTAGAGGGCACTCACCGCTTCCCCCTTTCTTGATAGTGCGAGAAGCTCAATCAAAGGTTAAATATATTTTATACAGTTATACAACTATTTATATATACTGCTTATCATCAATCAAGAAACGGAAATTGATCATTGATTTTTACACAGAATGAAAATAGAAAGTCATCAACATAGACAGTGAAGAATTGCATAATGCAAAGGGAAAAGGAAGACTATCGAATGGTAAATGAATGAAACAATAGCTCTAGGTCATTATATATGCTTTGTAAATTTACTTGAATGAAGTGCTGGGAAAATGGGAAAATGTAGCCAAGTGAGAATGACGGGAACAAACAACACACTTTCAAGCACATGGACCAGAAGATAATTATGCACTTTATACTGCAAGGCATTGTTGCAGTTGGTGCAATACAGTCGAAGTATGGGGGGAATATGGGAAGAGGAATGAAGTAGAATAGTTTAAACTCAGTATGCATGTTTTTCATTCATGCTAACACATGCACATAGACATGCAGAAGAAAACGAGTTGTATGACTAGGGTAGAACTAACCAGTCAACGTATGTCACTTTAATTTAAGGTTAAAATATATTTTCATAACCTGGTTTAAATAGCTATACACTGGTAGTTGAAAATAATTTACGCTATTATTCTCTTAATGTGAGAGTTCAAATCCAACACAAATCTACCGATGATATGACTTTAAAAAGCATACATCTAACAAATTAAGATGTGTGCTGTTCTCTGTCTGTCCAATCTCTGTCTGTATGTCCCTCGATTATCTCTTGGACCCTTGATCTGATCTACTTGTAATGTAATGCTGGGGACCCAAGGACATGCAGTGTCGAATTTGGTGCAAATTGGACACGCGACATGTGTAATATTAATACATTTTGAATAAACAAGCCAACGGCGCCGCCCCGCTCTATGCAGTAGCGGACAGTGAGTCGCTCAGCTCCGGTGTTGCGCATGGACGTTCACACAACATGCGTGGGGAAAGGATCTCCTGTTCACCACACAGTGACAGGCACCAAGCAAGCACAGGTTAGGAAATATATTGAGAGAAACTATCAAGATGCCATTTTTGGCATCCATCCTACTGATGCAAGAATCCGTCTTCCAAACTAAACGTAGTATTGGTAGTATCAACACTTTTGGTATCGATCCGCCCACCCCTACAATGCACCACACAGGCTTATTTTGAACGGGCACTGCACTAGTTATTCTTAAATCGTGTAAAACTGAGGATTACTTTGGATGCATTTATTTTAAGGGCAAATTAACTCTCAAGGTTAATGAATTTACACTCTGCGTTGGGGTTGATGGAATGGAACAAGCTGGGAAATTAATGTACCATCAACTGTTTAATGGCGGGGATGAGGGTTTCGGGTTTTACGTTTGCAATCACTGCAGTGCATCAGCATCAAAACTCACCACAATGCAAAGGATAGTATGGGAAGGGGGCTTCATGCACGTTTATGACGGGAATGGAGGCAGCGATACTGGGGTAAGGGTGGTCATTTGAGAGCCACGCGCTGTGGCTCGATAATGCAGCATGGGTGTCTGGGACCCATCACCCTACCCTCTCCTGGCTAGACAGTAACAGTGGCTGGAGGGTAAGAACGACACATGGGATGGTGGTTAAGAGAAAGCATCACAGTACACTCTGGCCAGGATGTGGAACATTAGATGATGAAACACACACAATTTTGTCTCATGCAAATGCTAATACTTGATGTAATAGACCAGACAATGGATAGAAATATGCCTGCACAAAATGTGTCTGTGTGTCATTTGAATGGAAGTAGTTCCAGTAGTTCCTGCAGATCTCGACTGGAAACAGAGAGGTGTATGTTCAGTGGAAAAAAAGTGAAGAAAGGAAAAGTGAGAAGGAAGTTAGAGGGCAAAGTGCTGCAGCATGGCCACTGGAGAGGTACCTGTGGTGGCTGCAATGTAAAGGGGTTCAAGGAAGGAGCCCTGATGCATCCCATACAGAGCGACCATGTAGCTGGTGTTGGGAGTCAGCCCAGAGATTCCAAGGCTGAGGGCATCGCCAGAGAGAGTGAGGTTCTGGCTCTCGGCCAGATTCTCCAAGTTTGTAACTTCAATGACAAAGCCCTCAAATTCCCCGTCCTCGGGGCTCCAGGACGCAGTGAAGCCGTCCCATGTTATATCGAAGATAGTGAGATTCACCACCAGAGGCTTCACTGGCCCTTCTGGTAGACAGACAAATCAGAGTGTGGTCAATTCAACGACAAAATAATGCGATTTCAACATTGTCAAAAAAAAACAACAACTTTGAAAAGAAGATTATTCTAAAACCGGGAAGACAACATCAACAGAAAACGATTGAAAATGCCAGACAATAAGTGAATAAATTAAGATGGCATGCATAAAGGTAACATGATTACGCTGCAACGCATTGTGGTTATCCGACTATAGAAAGTATCAATGTTCAATATCTGATACTAAACAAGAACTGGAGAAATTGCCCCGGGTTTTGATCGACGGCTTTCACAAAGACATTGTACTGTTTGTACCTGTGGGAGCAAAGGTTTTCAGAGGTAGAGATTTCTCTTGCACTTCGACCAGCCCAAGCAATGCACTGTCATAGCCTGTCGAAGGGGACAAGCCCTCTATTTCAGCGCTCCTGACACTTTCCCGTACGGCGGTGGTGACTTGAGGATTTGCCGGCCTTGCCGAAGCACTGACCTCCACTGAGAAGTTATCAAAAGTCTCATTACCTTTGATAACCCTCATACTAGTAGGGGTCACGTTTGTGACTGTTAGTTCTCTCAACGCTTCCGGACCAGAAGCCTTTGTCCCGGCTCCAGGGGCGGACCCAACAGTTCCAGGGACAGAGGAGGTATGAGGGGAAACTGTGGTTTGGACAACTCCCACATCCAGAGCAAGCTGCGGTGTAGTCGGGTTGTCTTTGACACCGACAATGACACTCGGAGTGATAAGCTCGGGTGCTACAATGAATAAAAGTACGTTATAGAAATTACAAGGGTAATCTGAACTTTTGATGGGGAAAACAGAAAAAATGTAAAAGTAACCTGTGAAAAGAAATTGAGTGTCAAACGTGTCAAATACTTGGTGTTGCCATACGCCACTTTTGTCAGTTATGCTGATGATGTCATTTGATTAATGAGAGGACATTATTGACATGTCTGTCATTAATTCTTGAAGGTTCTTCTGAGTAGTCCACCACAGTGGAAGTACACAGTTTTCTTCAAATGGATGCCATGCGCAGCTGTTATTTATAATCATCCAGTAGAAAGATCTCTATTCATAAATCTTGATGCACAGCCTTTTTGAAATTAGTGATTTTTGACATGCATCACATTAACCACCAACCGCAAACCAATGGCTGAGTTGGTTTGTAATGGATAGAATTACAGGCACAAACTGTCAAACTGAGTCCACACACTGAGTCCAAAACTGGAAAACGCTGGAATAGTAAGTGGGTAGTAGCAAATGAAGGAAAAAGGTCAGCGTATTTGGAAAGCAACACCATTCCACACTTCTCAATCCAAAGCACTTAGCGTAGAGATGCAGTCATCTTGTCTGGATCTTCACCATGCCATGCCAACCGTTCTGAAGATGCATGTAAAAGGAATGTTTCCTAGTCCGACTCAACAAATAAAATGTTATCATGCAAACCATTCTGTGCAGCTTGTCAGCACCAAAGGAATGAGAAGAAATTCAAGCGAAAATGAAGGTTTGGAAACGTGACAATACGCTGCAGTTCAAAAGAGAAGCTTATACCTGTGACTGCGACAGCTTCAGTGAGTACAGATGGTGTGCTATTGGTTATCCCGTAAAGTTTTATGTGATATACTGTCGACGCATTCAGGCCTTGGATTCTACAGCCGCTGGCGTCGCCCCGGAGATGGACCTCTTTGACGGCTGACAAACGCTGAGCGTCTCTACATTCTACTGTGAAACTAGAGTGGTCTCCATGCGACAAAGGCTCCCAGGAGAGCTCAAATCCATCGGATGTGATCCCCGAGATAGTCAGGGCCGTTAGATGATCTTCCCCAGGTCCCATCCCAGAGAGCTGAGAATCAGAAGCTTCTAAATTCACAAAGCTAATGATATTATCCTCCGAGCCCGTTTGTGTCGTTAGCTCGGGGACGTCGACGCGAGCTGAGTAAAAGGTAAAAGAGGCTACAAGAAAAACACATAACAATACATCAAGTGAGAAAATCATTTCACGCCGTACATCTCATTGCACTTCCACTTACCTGTGGAAGCGGAGAGGGTTGCGGGCGCGCTCTGCTTTGGGCCCCTCTTGGCCATCATGGTGACGTTGTAAACCGTGCCTGGGTTCAGGTTGTCCAAAGTGTGGGTTGTTTCTGAGGCTGGGACGTCCACCTCTAGTCTTTGGCCGTCCCTCGAGACATACGCCAGGCTGTAGCTGGTGATCTTGGCCTGCGGTGTTTGCCACTGTAACGCGAGAGTGGTCTCCGTCGACTCTGTCACTTCTAGATCTTTGGGTGGATCAAGATCTGAGGGACATATTAAGGATAGTGAAACACCGCAATTTGCATGTGACTAAGGACTTAAACAGAAGGGATATACAGTAACTGCTACTTCAGTTCTGAAGCGGAATCAACACAGATTATGTCATATGCATGCTCATTACCATCTTTGACTGTAAATTTGGATTACACCTTGCATCGGACTAAATCTATAATACCACTTTAGATTATTGCAAATCTAGACTATACTTTGCGCGGAGACATTTATTACCACGTTGGAGTATAGATACAAGGACCATTAGTGCTTTTACCCTTATTACTACCGTTATTAGGCTTGGGGCAATATTCGATAATATCAGATATTATGATATTTGCCACCGTAAGCAATATTTTCAGTACGAAAACCCCCCCCATATGAAGCAGTAGAGTGCATGGACAAAGCTCATCCATTTGCGCACACAGAGAGGATGTACTGTATGTGGATGTATGTGCACCACAACAAGGAAGTAGATGGAGAATTTGCACGTGGATGGTGTTTAAATTGCGGCTCCAGGTAATTACCTGCATTACTAAAATTACATTAAAAAATGTTTTTAAATAATTGTTATACAGAGCTGCCAAGTCTCACGCTTAGACCGTAAGACTCATGTATATCTACCAGTTCACATTCTCACACACTACACCTCGTGTGTCTCACGATGAGAATCCCAAAATAAGTCAAATTCATTTTGTAAATTTTTCACTTGTGCGTGGGTGCCTGTCACTGTTGGCCTGATGAGCAGGAGATCCTTTCCGTTCCAGGTTTTTTTTTTTTTTTATTGTAGATGTATTAATGTAATTGAATGAAACCAAATAAACACTGTGCGCAACCATGCGTAACCGTGCATAATGGGGACCCTTCTTCGACACTCTCATACCCGTAGCTGCATTTGTAGTAGCCGGAAAACTTTCTCTCTCATTCTTCACAGCAGTAACTCCGATTCCGTACTCTGTTCCTGGCATTAGCCCTGCAAAGCAAAAAAAAAAAGGGCAAAATAGATTCAAGATTCAAGATCCAAGAGGTTATTTATTATTTATTTACTGCAGAGTCTCACCGGTAACAGTAGCCTGCGTGGTTGGTCCAGATCCGCGTGGGAAAAGCTCCTCGCCGTGAGAACCCCCAGCAATGGGACTATATTTCAGCCTGTAGCTGCCGACATCTGCCAAACTGTTGCTCCATTCTAGAGTGATGCCATCATCCGTCTGGGACAGGATACGCACGTCCCTCGGGCCATCCAGGTCTGCGGAAAACCAACGAGTTATTGTATGTCCTCAGTAGCCAACGATGTAGTATAAGGGTTCTATCCGAACAATCACAAATTATTTCACATTTTTGTCCGTCTGTTTATATATCACCATACATTCATTGTTTTTTTCCTTTTGTTGTATTTTCGTGGTTTATTGTTACGTTTATCACATTGTTCATCTCTTAGGTTTATTGCACATTAACAATTATTTCTAGTTTATTTTTTGGGGGGTTTTATTGTTTTATACGTATAGATTGTTTAACATTATATTTATCATCTATTGCCATTTTCTTCTATTGTTTACTGTGTATATTTTCACATTTTCGACCTTGCAGTTAATTTTGGGTGAGATGAGATGAGATACTACGGAGACAAGGATATAGGAGGTAAATTGAAGATTAAAAAAATTCAGAATAAAAATGAAATAAATGAATATAAAATTAGATTAATTTCCATTAAAATAATCATTGTTTATTGGACGGTATATTGACATTTTTCCAGCCAATTCTTTGGTTCATTGCATGCTGCCATTTTATTGTTTTTCAATTTTTATTCGTATAGCTTTATTATTATTGCCTATTTTTTATGTGAGCTGCTTAGTGAAGTATTTACTTGCAGTTTCTGTCTAAACTTAACAACTTAACCACATACTCATGAGCTAATTATGTCTTTTAACACTTACCTGTGGTAAATGTCTTGGTCACTGGGTTGCTGGTGACATTGCCCCTCCTGGAGATCAGGGAGACCTGGTACTCGGTGTCCGGCCTCAGACCGTCAATGCTGTGCTGTCTGTCTGTGGCGGAGAGCTCCTGACGGCTTTTATCCGATGGGTCTGAACTGGGTCCGTAAGACACAACCATCCCATCGATATTGGCCACTGGCTGGGGCCAGGTGACCAGAGCCGAGGAATCCGTCACGTCCTTCACCTCCACCTGGGGAGGGCCATCGATTTCTGGACAAGAGGTCAGTGGAAGTAAAGGGGGTCAATGGAGGAATCCAGGAAGTTAATGGGAGTAAAGGAAGTCAATGGAAGAATCCAGGAAGTTAATGGGAGTAAAGGAAGTCAATGGAGGAATCCAGGAAGTTAATGGAAGTAATGGAAGTCAATGGAAGAATTCAGGAAGTTAATGGGAGTAAAGGAAGTCAATGGAGGAATCCAGGAAGTTAATGGAAGTAATGGAAGTCAATGGAAGAATCCAGGAAGTTAATGGGAGTAATGGAAGTCAATGGAAGAATCCAGGAAGTTAATGGGAGTAATGGAGTAATCCAGGAAGTTTTTTAGATTAATGGGAGTAAATGGGAGAATCCAGGAAGTCAATGAAAGAAACCAGGAAGTCATTGGAAGGAATGGAAGTCAATAGAAGAATTCAGGAAGTTTATTAGATTAAGGGAAGTGAATGGAAGAATCCAGGAAGTCAGTGGAAGAATCCAGGAAGTAAATGGAAGTAATGGAAGTCAATGGAAGAATCCAGGAAGTTAATGGGAGTAAAGAAAGTCAATGGAGGAATCCAGGAAGTTAATGGAAGTAATGGAAGTCAATGGAAGAATCCAGGAAGTTAATGGGAGTAATGGAGTAATCCAGGAAGTTTTTTAGATTAATGGGAGTAAATGGGAGAATCCAGGAAGTCAATGAAAGAAACCAGGAAGTAATTGGAAGGAATGGAAGTCAATAGAAGAATCCAGGAAGTTAATGGGAGTAAAGGAAGTCAATGGAGGAATCCAGGAAGTTAATGGAAGTAATGGAAGTCAATGGAAGAATCCAGGAAGTTAATGGGAGTAATGGAGTAATCCAGGAAGTTTTTTAGATTAATGGGAGTAAATGGGAGAATCCAGGAAGTCAATGAAAGAAACCAGGAAGTAATTGGAAGGAATGGAAGTCAATAGAAGAATCCAGGAAGTTTATTAGATTAAGGGAAGTGAATGGAAGAATCCAGGAAGTCAGTGGAAGAATCCAGGAAGTAAATGGAAGTAATGGAAGTCAATGGAAGAATCCAGGAAGTTAATGGGAGTAAAGGAAGTCAATGGAGGAATCCAGGAAGTTAATGGAAGTAATGGAAGTCAATGGAAGAATCCAGGAAGTTAATGGGACTAATGGAATAATCCAGGAAGTTTATTAGATTAATGGGAGTAAATGGGAGAATCCAGGAAGTCAATGACAGAAACCAGGAAGTAATTGGAAGGAATGGAAGTCAATAGAAGAATCCAGGAAGTTAATGGGAGTAAAGGAAGTCAATGGAGGAATCCAGGAAGTTAATGGAAGTAATGGAAGTCAATGGAAGAATGCAGGAAGTTAATGGGAGTAATGGAATAATCCAGGAAGTTTATTAGATTAATGGGAGTAAATGGGAGAATCCAGGAAGTCAATGAAAGAAACCAGGAAGTAATTGGAAGGAATGGAAGTCAATAGAAGAATCCAGGAAGTTTATTAGATTAAGGGAAGTGGATGGAAGAATCCAGGAAGTCAGTGGAAGAATCCAGGAAGTAAATGGAAGTAATGGAAGTCAATGGAAGAATCCAGGAAGTAAATAAGAATAATGGAAGTCAATGGAAGAATCCAGGAAGTCAATGAGAGTAATTGAAGACAACGAAAGAATACAGGACGTTAATGAGAGCAACGGAAGTCAATGGAAGAATCCAGGAAGTTAATGGAAGTAATGTAAGTCAATGGAAGAATCAAGGAAGTTAATGGGAGTAATGGGAGTTAATGGAAGAATCCAGGAAGTTAATGGGAGTAATGGAAGTCAATGGAAGAATTTCAGGAAGTTTATTAGATTAATGGGAGTAAATGGAAGAATCCAGGAAATCAGTTGAAGAATCCAGGAAGTAAATGAAGATAATGGAAGTCAATGGAAGAATCCAGGAAGGACATTAGATTATTGGGAGTAAATGGAAGAATCCAGGAAGTCAATGGAAGGCTACAGGACGTTAATGAGAGTAATGGAAGTCAATGGAAGAATCCAGGAAGTTAATGAGAGTAATGAAAGTCAGTGGAAGAATCCAGGAAGTCAATGAACGAAATGGAAGTCAAAGGAAGAATACAGGATGTTAATGACAGTAATGGAAGACAATGGAAGAATACAGGAAGTTTATGAGAGTAATGGAAGTCAATGGAAGAATCCAGGGAGTTAATGGAAGTAATGGAAGTCAATGGAATAATCCAAGAAGTCAATGTAAGTAATAAAAGTCAATGGAAGAATCCAGAAGGTTTATTAGATTAATAGCAGTAAATGGAAGAATCCAGGAAGTTAATGAGATTAATGGGAGCAAATAGAAGAATCCAGGAAGTTAATGGAAGTAATGGAAATTAATTGAGGAATCCAGGAAGTTTATTCAATTTTTAGGAGTAAATAGAAGAAACCATGAAGTAAATGTAAGAAACCAGGAAGTTATGAGAGTAATGGAAGTCAATAGAAGAATCAAGGAAGTTAATGAGAGTGATGGAAGTCAATGGAAGAATCCAGGAAGTTAATGGGAGTCAATGAAAGTCAAAAGTCTAATACATTTGGAACATTGATACTTATATTGTGATGAAGTTACTCTTACGAATGCAAAAACAAAAATACCCAGCAGCAGTAAAACAATGATTTTTTGTGACACATGCAGGGGGAGGCTATGATGGGATAAATTATAATTCACTCCGCCTGGACGATGAATTACACTTACAACCATATAGATTTCTGCAGATTATTTCTGGAGGAAAAAGTACTTCAGCACAATTTAGAGCGGTGTTAAAATCCTCTGGGGATACCCGATTCCGAAGGGTTTACTCCATAAATGTACTTTCGTTCCCCCACGACTCTGAGCTGTGATGTTTCGACCTATGTAAACAGATTACCTCAGATATGGAAAGGAAAGTAACTCAGGGAGTCAATCAACAAGGACTTGTAAACTAAATGGCTTTTCCATGCACGCGGGAGATTGTTTAGCCTGGCATTCCATTCTGATTGCCTATGCATAGTGAAGCAATTCACTCCATGATATATGCAGTAAGACTCTGTAATAAAATGTTTACAAGGCCAATAGCAGCTATTAACTCATTTATTAGAAAACAAAGTTCCCTTCATGTCCTCCTGCAGACTTATTTTGTTGTTTTTGTGGTACTTCGATATTTTTACAATATAAGTCTTTATTTTGAACTTCCCAATATTTTATATATATATATATATATATATATATATATATATATAGTCCTGGATGTAGATTTTTTTAATAATGTTGTCAAATGTATAGAAAAATTATAAATTATATATTCTTTTCCATACATTTTTATACATATTTTTACAAGCTACAAGCCCTTTTAAAAACAATTGATAATTTAGAAAGATTCAAGGTTAACGCTGGATTAATGACAGCATGAACAACTTTATATTGTAATTACATTATATTATATTATATTGTACTGTATGTTTTTTAGTTTAAACTCACTGGTGGTGAAATTCTTAGACGTCGCTGGTCCTCTGGTGTTGTTCCTGATGACGCTGATGGAGACCTCGTACTCCTGACCTGGACCCAGGCCTGACTGGTGAAAGCTGTTCTGTCCAGGTGGAAGGATGTTCACAATCTTTCCATTCTCCTCTTTCTGAACATCCCATAAAACACAAGATGATCACATTACATCAATTGAACAGTACAACATGGTAATGGATTCCAGTTTTTATAAATGTATGAACTAGTAGCTACAGTAGAGAGATTAAAGATCTTATGACCAGTAAACATTACTGACTGTATTCTTTAGAGTAACATCAAGTTTGATAGTAGTATATAATAGTTTTCGATTGTTTTTAGTACAATCAGACTGACTGTGTTGCGAAAATACAGCTCCCAGCCATCAAAGGTAAAGTCTAGCTGGTCCCATTGGACCTCCACGGAGGTCTCCTGCACCGATTTGAACTTCACACCCTCTGGCTGTGGGAGACCTGGTGCACAACAATATCACATAGAATATAATGCAACACAAGAGCATATACAGTTTCAATACAATATATTAATATAATAATATCATATATAAAAATATGAATTATAAAAAAATACACGTGAAGAAGTATTAACTAGAAACAAATAAATGTGGAAGGTACATCTAACATTCAATGGATTAAATACTATAATATAATATAATAGAATTATACTAATTATATGTTATTAATGTAATTATTAATATTATTCAATGTTTTATATTATATGATACACTGTTTTCTGTATGATATTATACTGTCTTAAATAATATAACATTTTATTATTTTATAGTATATTTTCTATATTATATTATATTACATGTTATGATAATATATTACTTCAATGGGACAATTTTCACTTACTTGTAGCAACTCTTGCACTAACAGGGACGCTCTTCTTGTTGCTCAGAATGGCGTAGACATTGATCAGGTACTCGATGCCCGGTTCCAACTCTGTGACAGCAGCAGCAGTTTTGTCTCCTGGCACCGTGAACTCCTGGTGCAAGCCTCCAGGGCCGGTGGGCACGTACGTTACAAGATACTCTGTTACCAGCATGTCGTTGCTCCAAGACAGGTCAACGGTCTTGGGGGTAACATCAGTAACACTGAGGTCCTTAGGGGGTGAGACTGGGAAAGAAGATGAAGGTGTTTCAAAAGCTATCAAAATTGAGTGGAGGCCGTCAATTTGTGTTCAATTTAGATTTAAGATGTCATTACATTGGATTTTCAAAATGTCTACTGTATTTTCTAGATTCATGCAGTTACCTTCTGAACAGTCATCTCCGATGTATCCCTCGTCACACACGCAGAGGCCGTTCATGCAGCGGCCTTTGTGCTGGCAGTTGTGGGGGCAGCTCAGCTCTCTGCAGTCGTCTCCCTCGTATCCTTCCTCACACATGCACTTGCCATTGATGCAACGTCCTCTAGTGTTACAGTTATCGGGGCAGGTGAGCACAGAGCAGTCATCCCCTGCATAACCCTCCTGACAGACGCACTTGCCATCCAGGCAGTATCCCTGGGCCAGGCAGTCATTGGGACAGGCTTTCTGACTGCAGTCCTCTCCGGAGAATCCTTCGTCGCATACACATTGCCCGTCGTTACACCGACCGCGATTTAGACAATTGTTGGGGCAGCTGAGTTCGCCGCAGTCCATGCCGGTGAAGCCAGCAAAGCACACGCAGGCGCCTTCTATGCATTCTCCACGGCCGTAGCAATTTGAAGGGCACGTCTTGATCCTGCAGTCCTCGCTGGAGAAACCTTCCTCGCAGACGCATTGGCCGTTGACGCAGCGACCCCTGTTGAGGCAGTTGTTGGGGCAGGAAAGTTCGGAACAGTCGTCTCCCTGGAAGCCAACGTCACAGGCACAGTGTCCATTGATGCACTGCCCTCTGTGGTTACAGTTGTTGAGACAAGCTAGCTGGCTGCAGTCTTCCCCCTGGTAACCGCTTTCACAAATACACAAGCCGTTAAAGCAGGTTCCTCTGCTGTTACAGTCGTTCAGGCAGGTCAGCTTGGAGCAGTCCTCTCCGCTGTAGCCAGCGCTACAGATGCACCGGCCGTCAACGCAGAAGCCATTACCCCGGCAGTCGTTGGGACAGACGCGATCCCCGCAGTCCTCCCCAGTGTAGCCCTCGTCGCAGTAGCAGGTTCCGTTCAAACAACGGCCACGGTCGTAGCAGTCTTTGGGGCAGGTGAGTTCGGAGCAGTCAAAGCCCGTCCAACGCTCCTCGCACACACATTCACCATCTACGCAGCGACCGCGGCCCAAGCAGTTGGTCGGGCAGTCGGTCTGAGAACAGTCTTCACCGAAAAAGCCGTCAGAGCAGACGCAGAGTCCGCTCAGACAGCGCCCGTTCTTTCCGCAGTCCACAAGACAAATCTCCCTATTACAGTCTTCTCCAGCAAAGCCTTGGAAGCATTCACACTTTCCGTCTATGCAGCGACCTCGATCGCTGCAGGCGTTGGGGCACTCGGACTCAGTGCAATTGGTTCCCTTCCAGCCAGGCTCACATATGCAGCCACAGGACTCCGAACTGTAATTCCCACGACCGTTGCAGTAAGGCTTAGTGCCCACCTCACCTAAGAGAGATAAGGGGAAAAACAGATAAAAATAACAAAACTAGATACAGCCTACTACTAGTTTTTACACATGCCATTGTTTTTTCCATTGGTTTTGGGTACAGAGAAACTGGTGTCTAAAAGGGGAAGTTTGCCCTGGATATAAAAAACAACAGGAGGGAACAGTGTATTTGTAATGTGGGGACTTCATAAGCAACAACCTACGAGTCAAATAGTTATATGCTACAAATATGGTTGAATGTGTTATATAACAGCCCTTTTTCAATAATGTCCATTTTCTTGTCTAATATTTGACAAGTTTAAGACATCCTTTGACATCCGTGTCCTGGAATGGATTGAGCAAATAACTATAAAGGCAGGAATCTGTCTGTCTGGCTGTCTCTGTGTCTGTCTGTCTGTCTGTACAGTATGTCCTTCGATTATAATGTCCTTAGATTATCTCGACAACTGTTCATCTGATCTACTTCACACTTGGGGTGTATTGCTGGGGACCCACAGACGTGCAGTGTTGAATTTGGTGCAGGTTGGACACGTGACACGTGTAATATTAATACAGTGAAAATAGTGAATAGCAAGCCAGCGGGGGTCGGAGCTTCATGGCTCTGCGACTGAGCCACAAAGAATGTCTTTTCCCGGTGTATGACTTTAACTGGCAGCGTCGTATTCCTTTGTGAAACACAGGCCTGATTCATTGACATTTTGTTAAACTGTGCCATTAAAATGTCTTAGAAAGTCTGAAATTTCATTTCCAATTTGCAGTCCCAATGTGACTGCTTAATGTGCAAAATCAGGACTTTGAAGGTTCAAAATGCATGAACAGGGTGGACTTTAAGAGAAGCCCGCGTATATACCTATAACCTGAGCCGTGCAGCAGGCAGCCTCCCCCGTGCATTGGTCTCTTAGCGTGGAAACCTCTCCCTCCAGGATCTCCAACCTGTTGAGGAGCTCTTTCAGATCTGGCAGCTCGTCAGCGCTGCAGCCGCAAGCCTGCCGGGGGATGTTGATGCGGTGGGTGAACACGATCTGGTTCTCCTTATCCATGGTGTGCGCAGTGGCGCGGAGGCCCGAGGATGCCGCCGGCACCGCCTCGTCTCTGGGCTCCATGTCTGAATCCCCCGGAGCTTCCAGGTCCACAGAGCACACGGAGCCGGCGGGCATGTGGATGTTATACACGTGGTTAAAGACCACGGGTTGTTGGGCATTGGGGAGGGTGATGTTCTGTAGATCTTCCGTGGCGGTCTGGCGACGATGCCTGGTTATTTTCTTGATCAGCCCGGATTGCGTGAGGCTTAGCATGGCAGTCAATATAACACAGCCCAGAAGGCTCTTTGTACCCATCCTAGATTAAGTATTTTGGGTTTGGTTGGTGTAGATGTAAAAATTTCCTTTGAAACCCTTCCTAGAAACAAACAAGCAAGAATAGCACACTAAATCAATACAATCACTTCTAACGTTCAGTCAGATATGTAAAACATGGTCAGATATGGGTAATTTAGTCTACTTACCCAGTGGTGTGACTGCGTGGACTTGAAAAGCTTCTTAATGACGACTGAACATCTGCAAACAATAAAACACCATTGTCTTAACCACTAGTGGGCTCCAGAGCAGTGAGTAAATAACAGCTCAAATGTCCTGCAGACCAGGAATTAACACATTCCTCATGGGGTGGAGAGAGTGAGGGGCTGGACGACAGTATACGATGTGCAATTACCCCGATCGTCACTCCTTTAATGACTAGAACTCTGATTCACCCCTGGGACCACCTCCACCTCCTAAATGAAAAGGTAAATGAAATGCCTATATCTGCATATCTGCATTTATACCAGCTACTTAGCCACACAATTTGATCATTGTTTTGTCCCTGTAACCTACACTAATACAAGGTGGGGGTGTGTGTGTGGGGGGGGTGACTGGGGGCGACTGAGTGACTGAGAAAGTCTCCCTGTGACGGGCTTTTTTTCCATCTACATCTACATATATATATATATAATAATATTAATAAAAAATTTACAAATCAACATATTTCAAGCGTTTCACCTGTGCACTTTAGTGTAGTGCACATGTTAAAGGGTTAAATCCAGGATAACCTGATTTATCTCCCACATAATAATCCCTCAACCCTCAGATGACTTCATAACCTGGACACTGCAACACTGTAATTTGTGGTATATAAAGACCAGAACAAATGACAAAACTGTTCCTCAGCGTGGGAAACCGGTTTTGAATTACAGTAATTTAAGATTTTCCAATGAATATATGTTGTTGTTTTTTTTAACGAGCACCAGACATTTTATACCAAGTTTAAAATGTCATTGCATTAGCTTTCCCCACAGGGATATATTCTGCAGAGAATAAACATTTTCGGCATCATACCATATTTACCTCACACCGTGAAAAGTAACAGGGTTTAAGTGAACTAGCATTGACTTTCAATTGAAAGCATGACGTGTGTTCTCCATTTCAGGGACTTTTTATTCATTTAAACATGGTTGGGCACTGAAACTCCAATATTAAGATGACCAAAACCCACCATGTAATGTAGATTCTGCTTGCGGATTAAATAAAGTAATGACATAACCATGACTGAACAACTGTATTAGGCCATTTCTGGTTATACATTTTGCATATATGCACGTTTTCCTAATGTCCCAGCGTTGGCTGTACAAATGTCCTTAATATGTTTTATTAAAAAGTCTTTAATATAATATATATTGTATTTAATTGTATATTTAAATCATTGTATATTATATTTGTATTATATGGTCCTTGAAAGGCTTTAATATTAGACAATAATAGCAATAATAACAATGATGTTGATGATGATGTTGATGATGATGATGATGATGATGATGATGATGATGATGATGATGATAACAATAATAATAATAACGTCATAAATCGTCTTACTCTAAATCTCATCTCGTTCATTTTATTTACAAACAGTGGTGTATCAGTCAAGTATGACCACCTGGATACTTTGGGTCAAAGTTGTTCGGTTATTCACTAATTTCCGCTCAATATGTGGATCAATTTGGATGAACTTAAACAAAGAGATGTTTGTGACATATTGGTTCAAACGACACCTCAACCCTGTTTGTTTATGTCATTGTTGTGTTCCAGATAGTTTCTGTTGTACATATTTTGGCATTCGATGGTGTCTGTGATTTGGTTCAAATCTGGTCGGTTTTTCACTTATTTCTGCTCCGTATGCGGATCGATTTGGATGCGGGCTGGATCCCTAAATTGCTGCAGGCAGCAATACACAGGGTCCATTTGAGTCGTGTTAGTGACGAATTACATTTTGAAGCATTGGCGTCTTTCTGTGACTAATTGCCATTTCATGAGTTTCAATGTTTTTTTGGGTCCAGGTTTTTCGTTGGGTTACTATTCCATGAAATCGGAAAAGGTTGACGTTTTCGAGAATTGGAAACTCATCATGCACTTGCCGTTCTTGTCTCTTACCACTTCCGTGAACCCAGCAAAGTAAGGAGGACCACAACTGCGCATCGGACAAGGGGTTATATCCGAAATACAATGTCTTCATCAAACTTGAACCATAAGATGTTGAGATGTCCTGGTTCTAACGAGACCTCGACCATGTCCGTGGGTTCAGCAATTGTCGTGGGCCAGACACTTTGAGGCCGAAAAATGCCAAAGAGGATAATTACAATAAAAATCCAAACAATAAAACTTTAGATAGATTTAAAGTCAACCTATTGTCAAGACTTATACTTCATATCAAGACTCTATTCTATATTGTAGAATGGTCCCTATTGATTTAAAGCTTTCATGGGCAATTCACGTCCTACATTTTATGACCTTTCCATTATTTATTTATTTAATTAGTTTATGGTGATGTGATGAGCCACCCTCCCAAGGGCCCTGAGCTCTGTGAGCCAATGGGGTTTGAGCTTTACTCTGGATGCCGTTGTTTTTCTCTGTAAACTTTCTTTCATTTCACCTTATCAGTCCACCAAAATCTGTTTCTGAACAAATTTGAAATAAGCAATCCAGCGTCTGAATCCTCACTCATATTAGATCTACAAGGCCTCATTTAAAATGTGTTCCTACTTCCACCGCGGCGTCCGGAGCAGCTTGGAGCACCACGGGGTACGACAAGGCTTGAGGCTTTTTTTGTTTTATTCAATTACGAAAGCGTCAGAAAATAAAATAAATCAAATAAATATCTACGGTTTTGTTTGGAGAAACACGGAGCGGATCGCACGCTGCAGTATACAGTACAGTCAACCTACCGTAGACACACACACACACACACACACACACACACACACACACACACACACACACACACACACACACACACACAGAAAGATAGAGATGCACACACACACACACACACACACACACACACACACACACACACACACACACACACACACACACACACACACACACACACACACACACACACACTGGTCTGTAAGCCAACAACAGAGCACTTCACATGATTTGCTCTTAGCTTGGATGCTAGTGGGTCCGGTTGCGTTCCAGCCGTGGGTGGAGTTACTCCGATGCAGGGCAGTTCTAATTAGAATGACGCCCCTGGTGACGTGTATTAGGATGAACACCTCGTTTCACCATATGTTTCCTGAAACGGACAGCTCAAAACTGACCGGGTTGTCTAATTTCTCAGTTTGTGTGTTAGTAGGGCCACCAGAGACCCAAATGTATGTGCACAGGCACTGAGAAAGTGAGTTTTGCATAATTTAAGTGCAATAATGCACTTTTAAGTTATTCAATTGAACATGAAATTGAACTTGATAAAAGCTTAACCTTTTATGCAGTTACACTCTGGGCGTCGAGCTAAGTCCATATATACAAATGGGTGTAATTCACACTCTTATCAGCTTTCGAAGATCTAACCTCCACGGTTAGGAATCTATTTGTCAAAACATTTAACCCTGCTCCCCTGCTCTGTAATCTCATCATTAGGATTCATTTGAACATCCCTCCTCCTCCTAATCTCCGGCAGCAGACACATAAAACCGAGCTCAGGTTTTACAACCCTTTTTCCCCCATCTGAGGTGCGATGGGCTGGAGGGACAGGCCGGGGCCGGAGTTGTAAAGAATGTGTTTCTCACGTCCATCCATACGAGACGAGGTACACGGGTGGTGGTTTGTAGTCCCCATGAAGAACAATTTCACTGTAATCCTAATTCTCTATTTGAATATACAGAGGGGAAATGATATTTAATCTATCTATCTATCTATCTATCTATCTATCTATCTATCTATCTATCTATCTATCTATCTATCTATCTATCTGTCTATCTATGTATTGGTCTGTCTGTCTGTCTATCTGTCTGTCTGTCTATCTATTACTGTATGTCAAGAACATACTTTATGCTACTGTGGGTCTGCTCGGGGGTTGACTGAGTTTATCACGTTTCACAGCGTGACGCCTGGAGAGACAATTTAGGGACGTGATCAAAACATATGAAATGTATTCCTTAATCTATAAACCAGAATGGTTTAAGCGTTTTTAAACTCCTCCCACCCACACTGGCAGTGAGAAGGTGGAACTTTTTCCCTTGAAAAAAAAAAAATAAGGAGTAAGTGGGAATTTTGGCCTCGACCAAAGACATCTGCTTTACCAGAGTACAAGAAGGAGGCCGGGCAGAATTAAACTCATTAAAGTCAGACACATAAAGAAAATAATGGCTTAACATCCCCTCCCGTCTCTGTATGGGTGGCTGTCATGAATTTTAACATGCGGAATGATAAAAAAAATTATAGCATAATAATACCTACGGTGGAACAGTCTATCAACAACTTTCATAATACAATCCAACATTTCAAAAGTGCCGCTCTTTACGCCTGTGTAGATTTTATAATGTTATTTGTTCTATCATGAAATTCACATTTTCCACTGCCGCTACTTTATGGTAATAAAGTAAAAGAAAACAGTCGATGCAGAGCCTGGAACCTTGAGGGCAACTCCCTGTCCAGAACGTCTGGAGCAGAACGTCAGGACAAACCTCTCATGGAAAACAGTTGCAGAGATAGAGAGTCGAGGATCCAGACCTGGACATGGATCCAACCCACTCATCTTCTTTTCATCTTTTTTGTCCCTCCCCCCCATCGAAAGCAGAGGAAAAGCTAGTTGTTAAAGCACCTGCACCGACTGCATGGAAAAAACATCAAGGAACCTGAGGCCACCAGTGGAATAATCTGAAACATTTGTGGTAGAAAATGGAAAACGCAACAGCTGATTGGCTTATTTACGGTCTTTACTCATGGCGGAAGCACAAATGATAATTGCAATACTTAAAAACACATGTTAAAAAAAAAAACACTATACCAAAAACAAATAGCAAGACAATTTCCAATATCCAATACACTTCCATTCACACAGAATCCCAATGGAAAACAGTACCAGTGCCTAGTAACAGAGCATGGCCATCTTTCCTTTTTCATGTAACATGTCCAGTCTCATCCTCTACAGGAAGTCATAATAGATTTATGGGTTCTTCAATGGACGTGGACCAAAGAAAAACAAGAGCACATTTGGAAAAGCTTGAAATTAAAATGGATGGAAACCTGTTTTCGCACTGTGTGCATTACAATATATTGGATATTATATTCATAATAATATAATATTATAGTGGAAAATATCATATTATTATACAGTATATTTAATGATTATATTTTTTAATATGATGTTACTATATTGGTGTTTGGAGACTGCAAATTGACACAGTTATAACAATTATTATTAATCATGCTGTCACTCACTTTGCTTGCTTTTCAACTTTTCATATTTTATATCCTCTATTTTGCATTGCACTGAAACTACACTGTATATTTGTGAGCTGCTTATTATTACTTTTCTTATATTATCTTAATTTGTTGTGCTGTTAATTATATATTGTAAACCATTGAATGTACATATTGTGAATTTTGTGCTTATCTTCTCACTCTGTGCTTGACGTTCCCCACTGCGCTGCTGCAACACCTGAATTTCCAATAAAGTACAGTACAGTCTTATCTGATCTTAAATACGAAAAACCTTATTAACTCTCAAAATATTGTTTAATAAATGAACAAAGAACCTCTTCTAATATTCTAGAATTCTCGACTAATAATGAGAATGCCCTTCAGATTATCCACAGACAGCAGAGCGTGTTAGGTGACTTTTCCTTCACCCCATGCTCTCGTCCTTTGGCGGGGTCATCCTGAGGGGGCAGCTCCGGTTGGTAAACCAGCTGTCCCTCACACACACCAGACACCATCACACACACACACACACACACGCACACACGCACGCACGCACGCACGCACACACACACACACACACACACACACACACACACACACACACACACACACGCACCCAGACGCACACGCGCACGCACACGCGCACGCATGGGCGCACGCACACACACACACACACACACACACACACACACACACACACACACACACACACACACACACACACACACACAGATGCACACGCACACACACACACACACACACACACACACACACACACACACCCAGACGCACACGCGCACGCACGCACACACACACACACACACACACACACACACACACACACACACACACACACACACACACACACACACACCACTAACACATTCCCACTTAACTACCTTGAGAAAACCAAATAAACACAATGCTGAAGACATTCATTGGGGAAAACACGATGAACTAGACCAGGTGGAATTATTCTTCAAGCTGAGGGTTAGGGGTAGGGGACACATTCCCACATAATTACCTTGTGAATACCAACACGCATCCTGCTGAAGACATTCATTGGGGGAAACGTGATATAAGAGATAAATTTGATCGAGTGGAATTATTCTTCAAGCTGAGGGTTAGGGTTGGAGTTGGGGTTATACAAACTATAACTATAACCTGACATCCTATAATGTTGCAGTGAGATATGATATCATAATTCTAAACCATTTCAAGCTGTCTCCTGGGGAATCGATCTCAACTGGAATAAGAGCTCTCAGGGTTAAGTTTGCGACAACCCCACATCAACTAGGGCCAAAATTTCAATTACGCAAAGCTAATTGATTATGGAAAAGAGCAGACGAACGGGAATGTTTTATCGCTTTGCACAGACGCTTCGCTCTTCTACCCATTTAAATGTATGAAAGAAAAGTCATTTAGGAGAACATAATTGCATCGCCCTATAGTAAGATGATGATTCACCAGAATGGACAGCTGGATGCATATGGAGTTCTTCTGCCTTTTCCCACATTCCACCTCGCCCACCTACCCACACACACACACACACCCTCCTACACATTTTTATTGTTAGGGTATTCAGTCTGTGTGAATTTGGAAAATCTTTTTTTGGCACGGAGGTTTGCACATTTTCTTTTTTCACTCGGGCAATCAAAAGCCTGTGAATAACTCCTCCACATGTTCCGTCCCTCCATAGTCAAGTCATGACATCAAATCCCTCCTCCCCCCCCTGCTCACATCGCTGTGATTCACCTCCACTAAACATCATCTTGGGAAGAGGGGAAGAAGGAAAAAAGCTGTAATATGCACAGAGAATATCATCCCCCCTATAAACTATCACCGAAAAGAACTAATGTAAAAGCTACTTTAGTTGTCAGCATGGTCATCAAGCTTATATCTTTTAACATTTTTCTTTAACAGAGCTATTTTCATGATGTCATTCAATAATAGGAATGAAAAAATAGACAAATCTTTCCCCTTTTACCAACTGAATGATTGCATTCAATGAATGGAATAGCAGAAAATAATAATGATAAAAAAACAATGATTTCTGTAGAAATAAAGCTCTTTCTGCAGGTATTACTGCATCAAATGTGTAATTCTATGTTAAACCAATGCATAAAAATGTCTCCTTACCTGTAGCAAGGTAGTCTACCTTGGCTGACAAGCCTCCACAGGTAAGACAAAGTGTTTTTTCTTCAGGTGACAAGGGTTTTAATTCTTCAATCCCCCTTGTCTCCTTGCTCCTTGGCTCTGGGTGGGTTTTTGCCTTGTGCTCTTCATAGACTCTGGGAGTGAGAGCGAGAGAGAGCGAGAGAGAGAGAGAGGTGGGGTGGGAGAGAGAGAGAGAGAGAGAAGCAAGAAAAGCAGACAGAGAGGAGGAGAAAATGTCTTTTTAAAGTGCGAGGAGCCGTTTGGTCAGACCCCCCCCCCCAATGATTTGACTCCGACCCTTAAATAGCCTTAGTTTCCCACTCTTTTCTACCCGTGTAACTAAATGATAGACGCAGGGTGCCTTGAAAACGAACTGGATACCGGCGTTATTAGGTCACGGCGGGGGGAAAGAAAGAAAGAAAGAAAAGGGGGGAAAAACTGTGTGGTTATGAAAGAAGCCTGTGGGATAGAAATGAAAACGATGGACCAGAAGAGAAGACATGGAGACATGGAAGGGGTTGTCTGACAAGTCCATAACCAATGGGTAATAGCCTACCATGTAAAACCTATTAACCCTAATACCCAAACAATTTTGGAACCATATGTCGAGGCACTTGTATCTACCATTCCATGTAATATATTGATATGCAGCCAAATCCTCATATAATGAACATTAGATGGACAGAGAGGAAAATTCATCATCCCTCTTGTGATGCATTGCAGTATTGGTTCTCCTCTCCATCAGGATGGCAGGGTATCCAAAGCAGCTGAAACTGTAATGTTCTGCGGCGTAATGTCTAGATCTCTCCTTTAATTTTCTTAATTTCATGTCCAAAGTTCACAATGGCAACTGGGTGGTGGATGAGTAGATAATAATAATAATGGGCAGATAATAATGAGAATGTAGCTTGGAAGGAGGCGTCTCATGTCAAAGCCACAGTTTGCAGTCTTTTCCAAACACGGCCGCAATTACATCTGGTATAAATGAAATGAAATCAAACGATATTGGGGTATATAAGCTGAACCATTTTATTTTTTTTTGGGGGGGGGGGGGTGGTGAAATACACTCCAAGCCTATTCCTCAACACCCGAAGTCAAACAGTGAGCCTATCAAAGACAGTTGAACAAAGAGAAAAATACCATGCCATACGGACGCCGTTAAACCTTAATATGATTAGCTGAGGATAAGACGAGTATCAGCTTTAAACAGTAAAGTGAGTCTGGGAGACTGGTTTTAAGATATTTATCCAGTTAGATACACATCACATTGGAAAAAGGTTCAAGCCACCATTGTCATTGCCATAATGAATGTCAACCATTAACATTTGATTTCATTCCATCATCTAAAAGTGATCAGATCCCTTTAAATTGGGATTTTAATTGCGATTTTAAAATCCCATTAATATGACATCCACTGACAGTATGGCTTAAGCACATGGACTTTGACAGGCACAACAGAGTCAATTTACAAAAGAGTAAATTCTATTGTCTGTCCTCAAGGCACAATAATGAATCGCCTTATAAGGAAGTTGTCTTTCAGGTAGTGGTGATGGTTGGCTTAGGGTTGGGGTAAGGTAGCTGTTTCACATTTACTGCAAAGTAGATTCTATTATTTTCATTTTTATTTTAGGATTTATTAACCACATGTGGTATTTGTGATTGATCCTGTCCGTTTTCCAGCTAAGTTATTGCTTATTAAAATGAAAAAGCAGAATTTCCACATCACACTAAAATGTCTTGAATCAAATAAAATAAAATAAAATAATCAGGTTACAGTTATTGTATTTATTTTAATGAGATGCAGGGGAATCAATAGAAAACTTCATAATCATAATCATCATCGTCATAATTTGAAAGATAAATTACAACTATGGCAATACAGATATGTCACATAAAAAAGTAGTACAAAAAGCATGACTGAGTACCATATCAATTCAGATCCAAATCTACAGGCCGTCCATTAACATGGAAAGCGATAAACCCATGGCATTTACCGCAACATTTTAACGACAGCAAATTAATTACAAGTAAAACACGAGCGCTCCATCCTTGTACCATGACTTCATTCATGGTAGTCCACTGCAAAACCACAATATAAACATGATGTCACAACACAAACAGAGCAGAACTAAATGCACCACCTGATTCACATTGAGCCTATCTCACAAATATTTGTTCCTAAATAGAACATTAAAAATCACAAGACAAATGGAACTTTTCTTTCAGGATAAAAGGAGATCATAGACATTTTTCAAGACATTGCATTGTAGATTTGCCTAGATTTATAATGCAGATGGAATGAATGAGTTTGTCACACCACAGAAAAATGTGTTATTAACCACCCAGCCAAAAATAAAGAAATTAAGATATTAAGAAATTAAGATATTAAGATATTAAGATATTACACACACACACACACACACACACACACACACACACACACACACACACACACACACACACACACACACACACACACACACACACAATGGAGGCCGTGAAATGTCTCTTCCGCATTTTCCCATTATGGCTCGCCCTTCCTCCGGGGGACAGGCCAGGAGCGGTGGGCAGCTGACAGTCCACGCCCGGGGACCAACTTCTACATCGATCGCTGGTCATACGATGTTTTTTTGTATTTTTAGTGTCGGTTCTTACCATGTTATATGGAGGAAACCCCATGTGAACGCGGGGGGAACATGCAAACTCCAAACAGAAAGGCCCCTAATCAGACAATATTAATTTGAATGATTAACAAAAATCACCAAGAATCTTGAAGTATATAAATGAGGTTACAAATAAATTAGGGTCCACTGAAGATGCTGAAACCACACCCAATTGCATTAATCGCATTAAACGTTTACATTGGAGTAAATTCCACGTTTAAATGTTGTGCTGAACACAGTCCTGTGTGTCTAGCTGCTCACCTCAAAGTGTCGCTGTCTGGCTGCGGGACTCCCCGCTTTCTGGTGCCCCCTGGTGGCTCCTCCGCAGGCCAATGCTAACATAACAATATCCCGCACGGTAAAAACAATGGGACGGTTCGCGGGCGCAACGCCCTCTGCATGTTCCTGCCGCTGGGATGGGAACACACAGCCGAGTGGAGATCACACCGCAATCCCTCTCCATGCATAATGCGCAATATGCAATTTGCGCCCCTGTCTCCCTCCCCCTTCGCATTTGTCCACGGGATCGGAAGACTTGGCTTGACTTTACGGTCTCCCTGAAGACGCCTTTTACTCCAGGTGTTTATTCCCAAAACAGCGTTAAATCCCAAACTCCGGGCTCTTAGCTTAGCTTACTTCACCACTGATTCTCCGATTCTCACCTGGTTTTTATGAAGTGTTAGGGGAGTGGCCGTGGCCAGTCTGACCGGTGCACATCATGGAGTCATTATTTACGCCCGCCCACAAAAATGGTGGGAAACAGTTTAACGGTCGAACAAATTCAGTACTACTGTACATCGTTCAGTCTTTTCACATTTTTCAGCAATTACTTTCTAACATGTATAATGTGTTCAAAAATAAATCACTGATTCACTTTACAGGGACTCAAATATTCAGGTAAACAAATGAATGTAATAGCCAGTAGAATTTCAGTTTGTTAGCATGATTCTACTTGTTTTTGACTCGTTTGGGCAATTGGCAAAGCCAATACCAGGACAAATTGGTGCGTAGCTCTGACAAACAGATGGCAACATCATGGGAGGATAAGAGCCCAAGAGCACCAGGCGGGTTATCTCCCTTTTAGGGTCCTTTCTGTGTGGAATTTGCATGTTCTCCCCGTGCTCACATGGGGTTTCCTCCATCTAACATCAGGTCCCCGGGCGCGTCGTCGAATGCTGCCCACTGCTCCTGGCTGTCCCCCCGGGGGAAGGACAAGCCAGGATGGGTCAAATGCAGAGGCCACATTTCACCGGCCACCATCCAAAGCATGTGCGTGTGTGTTTGCTTGAATGCATGTGTTGTTGTGGTGTGCTCTGTGACGATTAAAGATTCTTCTTCTTCTTCTTCTTCTTCTTCATAAAAATGATCTGTATTGTTAAAACAACACGGATGTGAGGGTTTTGAGTACGCTTTACCAATACAATATTTACTCAAATGAGGTAAGTAGGTTAGGTGGAAGTAGGTCCCTTTTTACACGACTTCTCAAAGACAGAGGGCAGTTTAATTAGGTGGACCAAAGGGCTGCTTGATATGGGAGAAGAGCAAGAGCATTTTCTGCATTACAGTACCAGTGACATCAAATTCCATTTTGTACATGTTTGTTTTAGTTCAATCATATTTTCTGATTCATATTTCTGTAATATAAAATTGTATAAATTGACCTCTTGTGAAGAGTGTGCTTAAATATATACACTTTTTGTGTAAATATAAATGTGTCGGTAGTTTAGTGTGGTGTGGGGGTGGTGTGGATTAAGCAGCCACACCCGTCTTGGGTCTAGGTAACTGGGCCCGGGATCAGGGTGGCTGTACACCTGTTTCTCATTAGAGTAATCAACCAGCAACAGGTAAAACCTCCATCCTCACACACACACACACACACACACACACACACACACAGGAGAGGAGGCCTTATCATGGCGCGTTGTCCATCTGCTCCGGGCTTTTTCCAGCTTCCCCTCTCTCTACAATAAAACTGTGTTTTCAACCCCGTTGCCTGCGTCTCTGTGTTGGATGGCCCTGGAGACGCGTGGCAGGCAGATCCGCTTCATTCAGCCGGTAACATTCTCTCTTGAGAAAGTCTACTGCGAGGGGGGAGTAGGTCCATATGGTCGGGCGGAGATACTTTACATCAGAGCAACGCGCTGGAATCACCGCAAGCAAACAGCAAGGGGTCCTGTGCCCTGACCTCTGGACAGGGCTGTAATTTTTGAACGGCCTGGCAGTAAAGTTCAAATAATAATGGTGTCGCAAGAAATGACACAGGTGTCATTTTGGCACTGTTCATTTACTGGGTTGTTTGTCTGTTGGTTGTTAGATGTGTTGGTGTTGTGTGGGTCCACCTAATAGGTTTGTATTTCGATTTATGTCTTCAGAATTGATAGATAGATAGATAGATAGACAGATAGACAGATAGACAGATAGATAGATAGATAGATAGATAGATAGATAGATAGATAGATAGATAGATAGATAGATAGATAGATAGATAGATAGATAGATAGATAGATAGATAGATAGATAGATAGATAGATAGATAGATAGATAGATAGATACATCAGTGTTTTGATGGTACATAGATAGATAGATCTTGGACACAGTATTTCAACGCAAACGATAACTTGACACATGTCCTGGCTGAGTGACAAAGGTAAAAGGCGGAGTCAGAAAGACGGGTGGTGTGTGGGGTCACATCTTCACCAGTCAAAATGTCTGACTCAGCTCGAGGACGCTAAGCAGGGAGAGGGCTTGTCGTGGTTCATATAAACATGAACTAATATGGCTCTGGAGGGATCGCAACCTTCTCCTGGGTCTCCTCTGCCGCTCGCCAGCAAACAGTCACAGTGTTGTGTCAAGAGGCCTTATGGTCGGCCTCACCGCGGAGAGTAACAAGAACGCAGAGCGCAAACCTTCGTCATTAGGGTCCCTTGTTTATACGGTCACCATGCGGCACCGCTAATACCTCCGCTCGGATTGTGATCTTCCCAGATAACGACCTTACGCGTCCGAGCTTTAGTTTAGGGATTACGAGGAAAACATTTCAGTCACAGTCAAATGCACCTGAACGATGTGTTGGCTTGAGTCAAGGCTTAATCAATTACACGGGGAAACAGCTTTAAAAGGATCAGGAGGGAGAAGGTATAGGACATACGGATAGTTTTGGAGCTTCTCTCATCAAGGCGGCACAACATTTGACTTATTTAATGCACATTTTGAAGGGATTGCATATCACAAATGTGTCTTGATTACTAACACCAACTAATGGATATACTATATATTGTTTGTATTTGCGGTTTTGAGTTTGTGATTGGGATTCCATCGGTAGATCCTCTGATCCAGGTTTTTTTAACTGGGGCCAATCTCAGAGTAGAAATCTGAGTTTCCTAATGTGGGAGATGGCTGCTTTTCACAGAAGCTACTAAACCCGGGCCGGGGTTAGTGGCTACTTTAATTCCTTTTATACGTGCAGCTGCAGAGTCTCTGTGGTCTCTCCACTTGGGCCCGACATCTGGAAAAAGAGTGGGAGCGGAAATGGCTCGCTCTTTTGTGAAAAGAATCAGGTCTTTCTCCGTGCTAGGAGGAAGTCTAGTAATATTTCAGGATGTCGTAGGTTTATAAAGTATTGTATGAGACTTAAACCTGGACCAATCCATGGTAAATATTTAAGGTAAAAAAAAAACACCATCCCTAAAGAAATGATGATCTGTGGTAAGAATAAGCCATTAATACACTGTGCTCGAAATGTCTTGACAGTGTAGCACAGTGTTTCCAAACTCTTCGACCCACAAACTGAAATCACTGATGTCTAAAAAGGCGAAAAAAGTCAAGGCATTTTAGCGTAATTCATGATGAATGTGACTCATGTGACTCTTTGCATTTCAACCAAACCTTGTGAGAATTCCATTCACAAGTCAGAGCCAAAGCGACTCTTCTGACTCTGCGCCGCTCTCCTCTCCCTCGCAACTCGCCGTGACGGCTTCTAACTTTTGGTCGAGGGCCAATCCGCGGCGCCGCGCGTCAATGTCACATTATGGTCGCTTAGCCAATCAGATAAAAGAGGCGGGTTGTTAAAGTTTTCACTACCGCCAGTGGCATTCTAATAGTAA
Source organism: Zeus faber (assembly GCF_960531495.2). Taxonomy (NCBI): domain Eukaryota; kingdom Metazoa; phylum Chordata; class Actinopteri; order Zeiformes; family Zeidae; genus Zeus; species Zeus faber. The sequence goes on from NC_137204.1 coordinate 8,222,088, forward strand.
GTGAGTAATTAGTAATGTGAGTAATTAGAAAACTGAATTTACCTTATAAAACAATCCTTTTCTAATAATTCGATTTTATGATGAGAGTCAGTCGGGACGGGTGAAAAGCCAAATTCATATTAGGTTTCAACTAGATGGTTAATAAGTGGTTAGATAACTACATGGACATGACATTGTTGTATCGTTGAGTGTCCTTGGCTACTCAGCTCAGCAGAGTATTTCCCATGCACGCCTGGTTTGACTGTTCAATGAGTAAATAAAAGCAGGAATGCATGCAAAATGTAGCATATTCCACCGTGAGCTCTGTCCTACATTGTTTTCCAATGATTTCACCGGCAATTTAAGACAATTTAAATTGAACTTAACCTTTTCTTTATTTCAATGAGTGCCTGCTGTACTTCTGTTGCCAATTGGTCTTCAGATATAGAAATACATTTTGTGAGAATTTTAATTTCTCTTCCTTTTTTTTTTTTTTGCAAGCAGTGAGTTAAATGTGAAGTGGACACTTCAGGCCAGCTGCTGAGCAGATGACTTCATCTTTGGCTGAGCCCTGCTCCCGTGGGGCCGGAAGAGCAAAATGTGCCACTTGCCACGCTCGACAGGGCTTTCCTTCCGCTTTTTTATATACAGCAGCTTGGTTTGGCCATTATAACGGTTACAAATGTAACTTGCCAATTTTAACACCACATTTCTTTTCCTTTTTCAAATGAAGCTTTACGCTTTAACATAAACATAACAAAAGCTTTAACACGGATATCCACTTCTGCACTTTCTTCTTCTTGCACATTTTTAACTGTACATTTTACACTTTACTATGTGTATATTGATATGTTTATATATATATTTATATATAAATATGTTTCTTAATAATTATTATATGTTGTATGTTAATATGTTAATAATATGTAATACCCAGCCTTTTGTATAAATGAGCGATGAGTACACAAATAATACATTTAGGTTTACGAAATACATTTTTAAGAGACCTAAAAATGCTTTCATAACCTAATAGAGCAAAAATAAACGGATTAGTACGTATAATGTGTGTTTTGCAAACCAAAGACCCAATGGTCTGTGAGGTCATTTTCCTAGACGACAAACAGTGAAACTATTTATCAGCAAACAGGGCATGTAAACCTGTTGGTAACCATGACGCTGAGGGGTTTTTTCCCTTGGACTTTTACTTTGTAGAATTATTTTATGAATCAAGAAGAAGAAATCAAAACTTGGATCTCAATATTTAATTGGGTTCCTGTTCAATTGAAATACTTAATAATAAAAGGTTAATCTCAACTCTATTGCATATATGCATTAAAAAGCACAAAAAAAAAAGTTGCCGATGCTTTCCGAAAGTGATGAAAATTACATTTCCATGGCAGGCACAAAAACGCTTCTCTGAAGATGTAACTGCAACCTTTTCCACACTTCACTATTCCCAGGTGTTTTTTATTGTTCCCCTTCCTGCTTCCTAGCCACCCACCTATTCGTCCAAGTTATTAAGATGAAATAAAAAAAATGTAGCTGCTAATTGTTAACCAGCCGTTAAGCTCCAAATACGTAATCGCATCCAACAGTTTGATCCTTCCCATAGTGGCTGTCAGATGAATTATGTCTGTGTTTTGCGTCACAAAATATATCAGGGAACATGGGAGAGCGGGCAGTTTGTTCAACTGGACATTTACCTTTGTTGTTGAATGAGAGTTTAAAATGTCCTTTCTTTGGTGTCGGCAAAGTATTAAAAATATATAAAATGCGCACAATTCACTTATATTGAAAGAGATTTATTGATAGTTACTATTGTGACATCCAATGCTAACGTTAATAACATTATTTTTTTGAAATATTTGACTTATTTACTTCGTTTTAAGCCAAATTCCAATAACAAAAAGAAACACGACCAATGTAACTTCTGAACGTATTTGAACGCATCCCGGAGCCTCGATCGAACAAAGAAATGAAGCTGCACGTCGCAGCTATTTGTGTGCAGAATCAACTTTCCAGAGGAATGGTTGATTCCTCGTCATTTGTTTGTTTCTCGTTGTTTGTTCGATTGGATATGAAGCAGGCTTGTACCCTGCAGCTGTAACTAATGACTATTTCTTTTGATTACGAATGAAAAATGTCATCACTGCCAAGTTGTTTTGGATAAAAGTTTCTGCTAAATGACTCGATATAAATAATAAGTCATGCATGTTGACCATCCATCCAAAATGTCTCTTCCCAAACCACAGTACAAACATTGATTTCTTCTCTTGTAACATTTGCAGTGTTGCACAAATCCTCAACATTTCCATTTCAAGCACATTTTATTCCTCTGCAGGTGAATCACTTCCGGCGCTGTATTTCCTATCATCGCTCCTTTTTTTTTGTCAAACACGGAGGGATGTTTTCCTGATAGTGATGAGCTGCAGACATCTCGTCCTTCCTGGCGTCCGCAGAACAGAACAAGGAACTGCGAAGCTCTACCGTGCTCTGACAGCTTCAGGACTAAGAAACACCAGGGCTCCACACTCACTTTTTCCACTGGTAGCACTGGTGCTCATTACTATGAATTTTAGGAGCACCAGCACAAAATTTAGAAGCACCACTGAAATCGACATGCTACGCAACACATTCATACATTTTCCATTTGAACTGTATTACTGACAAATGCTGTGGTAATAAGTAGAAAAATTACAGAATTAACTATTTGCTGTTTTATGTTATAGGATCTAGTCACAAAGTGAAGTAGTTGTTTAACAGAAAAAACTTAAAAAGTGGGGTTTTTTTAAACATGGACACCAAATCATAAATTAACAAGTTTGAGGCTGTCTGAATTGGGGTGGGTCTGAATTATCTTTTATTTAGACAAAATAAATCTACTGTATAGTTAGTTTCATTGTCACCAAAGGGCCAAGCGAGAGTGGGACATACTGTACAGTCTATGGAGCGGGAGCACTTAACAGGAATACAGGAATAGGCCAAATTGTACCTGCAAAGTCAAACAAATGCATTGTCAAAAAATGGGATGATTATCACAACATAATTATCGTTCCAATGTTTATGTTTGTGGCTTGTTATGCGCACAGCTTTGCCTCAACAACTGCCTTTTTCAGTTACAGCAAGGAAAACATGAATGTTAGGTTCCTTTCTCTTTGTGTCCTGTACCATGCTGGTACATTAGGCGTGTGCAACATAAATAACAAAATAAATTAAACTTAAAACGGGTGCAAATAATAATCAAAGTAAAATGAAAACTATAGAGAAGAGCCACTAACACACTTTTAACAAATATGTAAACATCTGAATTTAATTGGCGCTGCATCCCACGTCAACGAAATCTTTCGGACTGGATTGGTCCATACTTCAACTAATTACAGAACGGTTCGTACCTGTGAGGGGCCGAGCCGTCAACACACAGGAGTCGCAGGTAGATTGAACACTCGTATATGCACATCTTTGGATTTTTAGTAATTTCTGTTTTTTTAGAGGTTATTGTGCGTAATCACGGGGTGTCATGACATTTCACTGCATATATGTATGACGGTATGTATATGTATGTGACAAATAACCTCTTGAACTTGAACTTGAAACTGAACTAAAATAACTGAAGTATCACAGGTTTATACGAATACTAGCTAAATACAAAACCCATGAAACTATGAAAACGATTATTGTTAAAGCAAATAAAGATGAAACAGCTTCCGCATAAGGAAGAAAAGAATGGATTACTCCACAAATCCCAAAAATCCCATCTATAAAATGTGTATGCATTATTAAACAAAACCTATGTGTCGTTGTGTGTTTTGACTTTGTATGTGTATTATGAATGTCGTGTGTGAAAAGATAATTACAAAAATAGGAAAAATATAAAGCCACAAGACTGTGTGGGCGTAGGAGCGTCCATCACAGTATCTCTCTTGATTCAATGGCATCGACTACATTATCGTCAGCCTTGACTACATTCGCCCAATTGGAAGATTCAAGTCTCCACCAGGGCTTCCCTTAAAGCGCTGGAGTCATTATTCAAGGATGGCGTGATGAAGGGGAAATCATCGTGAATTTGTCCTGGCTGCTGTCCAGGACAAATTCACTGGAGGTACAAGGTGTTTGTGGAAGAGGAGGTCACCTGGAGCCATAAGCCATGTTGGTAGCACAGGACTACTCAACTGGCGGCGCGCGGGCCAGATGAGGCCCGTCCATTAAAGCAGACTGGTCCTTTGAATTAATGTGAAGGTTATCAATGAACTGAAATCGTTACATTAATTACATTTATATTAATACCTGCAGGGCTTAAACCTTCAACCAACAACCATATGAAGATTGCTTCTCTGATTTCGTCGGGCCCCGAAGTCGGTCACATCTTGAACTTGTGGCCCCTAACGCAATGCAGCTGGTCTCCAAAATGTGAGTTTTTGTTATCAACAATATTCATGAGGCTTTTGTTGGACAACATGGTTTCAAATCCAAGTACATTAAAATATACACCAATCAGCCACAACATTAAAACCTCCTGCCTAATATTATGTAGCTCCCCCTGGTGCCGCCAAACCAGCACTGACCCATCGAGGCATGAACTCCACAAGACCTCTGAAGGTGTCCTGTGGTATCTGGCGCCAAGACGTTAGCAGCAGATACTTTAAGTCATAAGTTGCGAGGTCAGTCTCCCATGGATCGGGCCTGTTGTTGCAGCACACCTAAAGGGATGTTTGACAGGGTGCATTATGCTGCTGAAAGAGGCCACCGCCATCAGGGAATACCGTTGTCATGAAGGGGTGTATTTGGTCTGCAACAATGTTTAGGTCGGTGGTACCTGTCAAAGTAACAACCACATGAATGACAGGACCCAAGGTTTCCCAGCAGAACATTGACCAGAGCATCACACTGCCTCCGCCAGCTGGACTTCTTCCCATAGTGCATCCTGCTGCCATCTCTTCCCCAGATAAACAACGCACACGCATCCGGCAATCCACGATGATCCACATCCATGATGTAGAAGAAATCGTGATTTGTCAGACCAGGCTACCTGCAGAGCAGCCTGGGCACCCTGACAGGTCTGTGACTACGCAACCCCCTACACAACAAGCAGCAATGCACTGTGTGTTCCTTGGACCACTTTTGGTAGGTACTAACCACTGCACACCGGGAACACCCACCAGACCTGTCTTTTTGGAGATGCTCTGACCCAGTCGTCTAGCCATCCCAATTTGGTCCTTGTCAAAGTTGCTCAGATCCTTGCGCTTGCCTATTTTTCCTATTTCCAACATTTCAACTTCAAGAACTGGAGCCACCCCTTGACAGGTGCCATTGGAACGAAATGAGCAATGTTATTCATTTCACCTGTCAGTGGTTTTAATGTTGTGGCTGATTGGTTTATATATACTGTATAATGTACAGAATATAAAAAAAATTGTTTGTGCTTAATGTAAACCATTCCATGTTCAAATATACATGACATAATAAGACAATGTCCATGCAGTTGTACACGACACACATATACTGTAGAAGACCCAATAATCAACAGGTCACAAAAAGACAAGACGAGAACTTATGTTTTACAATATTCATCATATCCGCCAAACTTTGAACTAAGAACACCTTTCAAGGTGAGTTAGAGGTTCCAATGTGTACGCATTATTCCACATTTGAATCATTTCAGTCTAAATACAGCGTGTACATTTAATGCACTCTGTTGTACTGTACTGCTACAATCAGTACAAAAATGTGATAGATTTCGATGTCCATTTGTACGATGTATATCTGTAAGGTCTTGTTTTTTTAGGAAATGATGTATGTTGTCAATATAACTAAGAATGTGACTGTGATAATTTATGGTTTTTTTATTTATTACAGGGCAGCAAAGTCCTCACGCTGAGGATTCTACAGTAACAATTCATACCAGTCATTGAAAAATACTGTATGTTCTAGGTTGTTCTTGGCATCGACTTTGGTTTTCCTCTATACTATATCAACGTAGCGTGGGGTAATTATGTCTCTAAAACAACAAATTGCATCAAAATTCCCCTTTTGGGCATAAAACTATCCGGTTTTAGGTTTTTATAGTCTTTTATGTGGAGTGTTAAGAGAAAAGGCAGCAAACCAACTAAAGCAACCAAAATAAATGACAGCGAGACCAGGTTTTGGTTGAATGGAACTGATGGACGTTGTCCCTAAACCCATTAAATGTACAACTGGAAAAACAACACAATATAAAAGACTCAAGTTCCTTTCAAACATAAAATACCATATTGTAAAAGTGATTTTCAGTCCTTGAATGCTGCTGCTGCATGGACCCAATTTCTCTTCAGAAACCTAAAAGTTCATCTTAGTCTTTGATACTTGTGACATGAAGGTGCCTATGTAATTATAAAATGTGTAGTTATCAGTCCAGGACATACAACAGACTGCATAATGTAGCTGAAAGTACTTACTGTATAGAAGGCGTGTTTCACTTATCAGATGCCACTGGAACGGAGGCACCTGTGGTTTCCTTAGCATCCAAACCCGAAATTCAATGAAATTATATCAATTCCACAGCCTTATACACGATCGGATGTATTTGTAATCCCAATGGTGGCTTAGCACGGATGGCGGATAAGTGGGGCCAGTGTGCCGCTCTACAGGGAGTCTGTAGCGTGAAGGAGCCAAAATCAATACTCATGGTAAGCCGCCATTTGAGCAAAAGAGGTCAGTGCTGCCAGACACACAGAGATCAGAGACGGTTCCATGTCTGGAACCAAGAGAGGGTCTCCCAAAGCAAAAACTTGCAAAATGTTATTGGATCGACATTTAATTGATGAATTGATAATTGATGAGATTCCCTAAAAGAATGGATTAAAGTTTCAAATCAGTTGTTTTGATTTGCAAGAAACAACCGCAAACAAACTAACTGCTAAAATCAGACTTTTACTATGAAGAAAGATGATGTTTAATTTAAATACTTCCTGCAGAGTTGTGCATTTTGTTTATACGAAATCAATTTTCGCTGTCATAGTGCTATTATAACATTGGCTGAAACTACCTTTTAAATAATGAGAATCAGGATTTTTTGGTTTATTTGATCTGATTTGTCTTTACATTTAGAATATCTTAAATGTAAATAAAATATACATTTAGAATCTATGTTTAAGTATTTCATTTTTCCTCCTTTCTTAAATCAAGAAGTTGCACTTATTAAATATATCTAATTAATCAAAAAGTAATGGTAATAACAATAAATATAGCTGCAGGCAGCAATACAATGAAGCTGCAGTCCATCATCAACAATTACAAATTCCCATGGAACGTAGCATCAGTTCGTGCTGTCGTCTTTACATCAGCATTGCGTCTAAAATTAGGTGCAATTTTCTGAGTTTCCCTTGAACGCAACCTCGGCTGACCTAATGACGCGGTGATAAGAGTTTTTTTGAGTCCTGGTGACACGCAAAATGACTACTACAAGCTGATACACTTGTTGCGTGTTATTACTTTATCCTAAAAATTAGAAGGTGGCTGTCTAAACACTGTATGTCCCTCATCAACCTTTTAAAACTTTTAGGGCTAAATTAAAACAGACACGATTCAGACTCCCACAGTTTGTGTGTAACGACTGGCTCGAACGCTGCAATATAAGGAGGGTCACGGCACCGGGTTAGAAGCAAACAGAACGCGTTTATATTTACATAAAGTAAAAAGAGATCAAATATCAATCAAAAAGTCTCGCCAGCGTCAAGCAGGAAAGATGATACACACACACACACACACACACACACACACACACACACACACTTACACAGGCTAATTTGCAGCGATGGAGTCTACACCACGTAGCTTGCAGGGTGCAAATGTGCGTTCATAGCCACAACCTGCAGATTTATAATAAATTGGATGATGATGTCATAAAGCGCCTTACTCCACAAGCTGATCTTGCGTCACCACTTGCTATTATATTATATAAAATATATATAATGTAATAAAAAAAACACATTGGCATCATTCATTTGTTTAGGTTTTTATACTTTTATACTTGTACTCTTATATAGTGTATATAGTGTAAATTGTGTATATAGTATATAAAGTGTATATATTATATATCGTGTATATAGTATATAGAGTATATATAGTGTATATAGTATATACATTTTATATAGTATATATCGTTTATATAGTGTATAGTGTATAAAGTTTATATTGTGTATATAGTGTATAGAGTGTATATAGTATATAAAGGGTAATGCGCGATGAGATGCTTGACGCTGAGACGCGGCGCACGCAGCACGCACGCTGCGGTATTTTTCGTGTGTGTGTGTGTTTGTGTGTGTGTGTGTGTGTGTGTGTGTGTGTGTGTGTGTGTGTGTGTGTGTGTGTGTGTGTGTGTGTGTGTGTGTGTGTGTGTGTGTGATGCATCCACCGGTGAATGCGCGGGACTTGCCTAGATTAGTTCTGGTGTATGAGGTCAGAACTATATCCTAGCGCCTCCAAGCAGGAGAAAAGTCCTCACAGCCACCCACGAGTCCAGCAGCTGTACAGACACTCTGTACAGATGGCCTCAGGAAAGCTCAGAACCTAGTAAACCGCAGCCACAGAAGACCCCCCAACCCACAGGGAAGCTGAGACCCTGCGGAGCAACACCCATGCATGAACCCAAGGTGCACAAACCAGTCTGAGAGCACAAAGTGACCCTGCACCCCTGCAACGTACAACCAACCCCCACGTGCAGGCATAAGACGCACCCGCAAGCGCAGAACCGGTGTCGTGGGCACCAGGCCAAGACCACCGGCCCAGAGTCAGGTCCGACGGCGACAGACCAACACCCTGCCGAAACCGAGCGGTCGCAAAGGCAAGGCCAACCAGTGAAATGCCCCACCCAGTCACAAGCCCCTGGCACTCATCCACGGAGCTGAGTGCACATGCTGCAGGACACCACAACATCAACCCACCTGGGACGCCGCAGGGCAAAGAATTTGGCAAAGAAATATTCTTATGCTGAAATAATACAAGCTAATAATTTTTACTATAAAGATTATCATTACATCAGGTGAATGCTAATTACAGTACAACCCTAGGTAGCCTCAAAGCCAACTTTCTAGCCATGTCAAATTAAATTTCACCAATAACAAAGAGCCTCAAAACCGTCAGATCTTTCTGTCAAAGAAATAGATGTGTTTCAATAAGACTGTAAAATGAGTCATAAATATTCTGTGTTTTCAACAGGACTTGGAGGTTAAAGGTCGACACCTACACTGTCCTGGCTGCTTTGATCTGTCTCCTTATGAAGTTACCACGGGGCGTCCGACGAAACCTAATCCCTCGCCCCCTATTTATGTGGGCTGTGGCCCCCCAAAAAAAACATCTGAACTAAAACTCAACTTTCTAATTTGCATGTTTTCATTTAAAAAAAACTGTGTTCATTTTCTCAGTTTTGGGTTTCTTAGTGTTTATAAAGGGGATTCTTTCCTGAACTGTAAATTAATTTCCTTATCTTGGATATGTTTAACGACATTGTACGTTCTAAATCACTTTTCTAAATTCAGGACTTTTTTGCCGGTTTTGTTTAAGATGAATTGTTGGAAATAAATAACGTTTATCTCTGAATACAACTTCAACAATCTCTCCACATGACACCGCATAAATAAAAGTGTGTATCATCATAGATAGATAGATAGATAGATAGATAGATAGATAGATAGATAGATAGATAGATAGATAGATAGATAGATAGATAGATAGATAGATAGATAGATAGATAGATAGATAGACAGATAGACAGATAGACAGATAGACACATGTAGACAGGCCTATTTCCGGGGTGCATTTTCATTGTCTGCGTCAAGCGTGTCATTGGATGTGAGGTTTCGTTGTCCGGGCCAACCTATATTTTTTAAACAACCATCCATGATTCAGTAGCTGGATGGGGAAAGAGGAGTTCATTTGGAGACGGGAGGGGGAAGCACGTCTGTGGCCTCTCCTTTTAATTATATATCGACAAGACCTCGGGGAATGACCTCCTTCCATAACTAATTGTTCAGCGAGCCATTAGTCAGCTACTATAGGACATACGAAAAGAGCACTATCCAATAAGACTCAATATATACTGTAGGCTTCAAGTCTCACGTTCTATTCGATATTATTCTATGTCCACTGAGTGAACAGAGGGATTATGTTTAATAGTGTAATAAAATGGTATAATTGTACAACGTTTTAGTTTGGACTGTCCTGCATTTTTATCAACTAATCCTTAACAAATATGTTTAAATGCAATTTGAATTATTTTTTTTGTGGTTTTATAGATTAACAGAAGGGTATATTTCCAAATTGGGCTATAGATCAAACAACAATAATGGTAATTGAGCTTTAAATACATGAACTGAAATACACTTGCATAAGGAATCTGGTCAATGCCTTGTTGGTGTTGTTTTCATTAGGGACATTTTCAGATGAAAAATAATGAGTTAATTTAACTAATAACAAGTTATTTTCCCTATTCATATCAAATATCATATCAAAAGCATTGTTTCATGTTCTACAGTAAAATATAGAAATGTCTATAGCAACATATACATATACTACTGTATACTGTATAACCAACATACACTATGCTCTTCTTTTCAGATCCACTCAAGTCTTTTTGAGCTTGTTTCCAGTTCCCAAGCTTCTTCCCAGTTGAGATGATTAATATTTCCATTAAATGCTGGTGTCCAATGCAACGAATCCCATTTTTCTTTTCCAGGAAGTGTTCCGGAGTTTGACTCTAAGTCTAAACACGGAGGAACTGCAAGTGTGCAGCTGAAATCCCTCTTGACCAACAGCCAATTGGAGGGGGAAAGCACAAGGCCTGATTTAACAATAACTATGTAACAAATGTGTTATTATGGTTGTGATGAATTCCCTCCTGCATGGTGGCATTACGTCATCATGTAATTCATTCCCTGTCTCTTTACGCAGTACCTTCACTCTTCTTGCGCCAGTCAGTGGGAGAGAGACAGTTCTTCGCCTCGCCACTGGCCCCCAATTTATGATAATTTCATTATAATATAGACCCTGTCGCTGACCATGTGAGTTTAAAGCCCCTTTCCCACATGGAATTCATAACATTGCTCGATAAAGAATATCCAGCAAAGGGCAGAAGGTAGTCATTTACACATTGGCCTAATTTATGAAGAAGTTCCGTATGGAGTCAGTTGCCAAATTAGATGACTGTTAGAGATACAGTACATAGTGGGTTAGGGTTATTAGGTTATGTCCAGTGTACAAGCGATCGTTTGGATCGTCTGTCGGCGACAGACATACAATCTGAATCTGTTTCATTTTTTTCCTGGTTCTCTGAGACCAGCTCTCAAGTTCAAGTTCAAGTTCAAGAGATTATTTGTCACATACACCTCCTCGTATCCCCGCCTCTTCCGGATGGACTTCCTTCCCTCCACTGACAGAGCCGGAACAGAGCCCCAGTCCCCGGACGCAATAACCCCAACCCAATGTTATTAAATCAGTGTGATAATTTTCAACCTGTCCTATACTCTCTGCCTCCGGAGAAGGAACGTTCCTCACCCATTCTATCTCTCCCTGTCCTCTCGTTCCCTCTCCGGCTCTGGTGGTGTATGTCAGCTGGCACAGGCCAACTGGCATACACCACATAGTGCCCCTTTCCATCCCTGACTCTAAAAGACACAACCAGGGTCTGAGTGCCATTTTACCTCTTTGTAGCCGAGCTCCATGGTTCAGATCGGACTCACCATTTTTCGGATTTTTTTTTCTTTCGCAAAACAAAACATTTTTTAAATATTGTGCGAAATAAATATTTGAAATGTGCTTCGCTAGAATTCGTATTCGGCTCCAGCCCTACTTTACGTGCTGTTCACGGCAATGTTAATGCTTCCATTCCCAGCCCTATATTTTCCCGGAAATTCTACCCATTCGAGAGTGGGGAAATTTACAACTTTTATGGAACATCGACACTGGCTACTGTTCCCACATGACGCCAATAGGGAACATTGCCAGTGGATTTACGGCTTTCAGTGCAAGTGGGAAAGGGGCTTGTGGCGGACAAAGGGGCATTGTCGAGCACCGGCTGCGGACGACAGCACGGTTCCCTTTCCCGTGGCTGCCAAGCTGCCTGGAACCGGCCCAATCAGCGCCCTGATAGGTCCGACTCTAGGCAGGGAGATTTCTTAATGTTTTGTCTGTCTTGCAGAGGGGATCAGCGCACAGGCTCGTCAGCCTTTGTCCGCCATAATGTTTATCACTCCATTGATATTCCCCAGAGTGCAATAACTAGTGTTTCCACCCGTAAATTGTCCCAGTGTTACAAACACTGTCTGTACTTATTTGTTATTGTTATTACTTATAGTGTGCAATAAGTCCTGCATATAAGTGCTGTCTTGGGTATATAACTTGTTAAGAGCTGCTACCAGCCAAGCTACCAGGTTATTTCTTTCCTCGCTTCAATGCATTATACAGTACATGCACCGCTAGTGACCACAAGTCTAGAGCTTGATCACACTATGTGACATCATGCACATAGTGTGCACATAGTGTAATGTCATGCGTCTAATCTAGACTGCTATTTATTATTCTTATTTTATTTTCTTTTGTTATTCTTATTTAACTGTGTTCTATTTAGTTATACAGTTTTCATAGGTTGTAATGTATGTACTTTTCATCTGTCTTTGCAGATACCACACACACTCTCATGCCTGTCCTTCCATGCAATAAATAAGCCTTTGAAATAAAGAAATTGCAATGCCTTTCTGATAGAAGATAATTAGCCAATTTGGGTACCCCAGCGGTCAGTGGGGTCAAGTGTTAAGTGTCAAGTGGTCCTTCAAGCCGGATGTACCCACGCTGCGCTATGGCAACTTTCACTGATTGCAAGCCCCCGCCCCAGCAGGACCCAGTGGGTCTCCGGCCATCTAGACGACTTTGTGCTCGGCTACCCACCGAAGCATCATGCTCCTTCTGTCGATATGGAAGAGTGCAGCAGCCAAAAGTCTGAGATTCACCTTCTAGCTGGGCTGGGGCTGCCAGCTCCAGCGCCTGGGCAACAGCCTGTCCATGCACCAGTTCAGCCAGCCCTCCCTACTCCCGGCCCCAGTTTGCTCCGGCCCCAGCTCAGCCGGCCCAATCAGCTCCTGCTTTCCCGCTTCATCCATGGCCAGCAGCACCATACCCAGGCCTAGTTTATGGGACAGTATCAATATAAGCCTCATGCGCTGTATTCTCCGCCTCCGCCTGCCAGCATATGCCAGTGTACCCCCCAGGGCTCCATCTAGCGCCAGCATGGCCTCCAGTGAACCCTGCACTGCCCAGCATGATGGAAATAGTCATCGTTTCATCCTTCAGCACCCATCCCCGCTGGGATGCTTTGGACCATCTAAAGCATCCTAGCGCCTACCAGATGGCCAAGCGATATGCGAACGACCCTGCTCCATACACAAGTGCCATGCACGCACTTCAGCTGAGATATGGTCAGCCACAGCAGCTGGTCCATGGGGAGCTGGAGGCCATTCTGAACTCTCCTTCAATCAGGCCGGGTGATACCCAAGCCATTGAGGACATCTCCTCAGATGTCAGCACACTGGTGGGGATGCTCAGTGCCATGGATGGCCCCTACAGGTCAGAGCTGAGCTGCGGGTCACATGCTGACACTGTCCTCGCCAAACTACAGAGACATCCTCATAGAATCCTCTTTCTCCAGTGGCATCATCCGTAGCGGCAGTGGCTGGACTAACACACTCCCAGACCTCGCTGAGTGGCTTGATAGGAAGTCACAGGTCCTACAGGTCTTCAGGCCTCCAGACTACTGAAGCCGCCAGGCTGAGCCTACACACTGAGGGCAGCGACCAGAGACCAGCTAAGTCATCGAGGGCTAAGACAACCACTGTCTACATTAACAGCTGGCAGGAGGCACATAGGACTCCTAAGAATACTGATCCTCACCCAGCTAGCTCAAACACAGTTCAGTCCTCCAAGAAGAGTGAGCGAGTGAGCAAGAGAGAAGAGTGTGCTTCAAGCCCTACTGCCCTTACTGTTCTCACCAGGAACACTACCTCAATGCCAGTGTGGAGTTCGCTAGGATCAACACCGCGGAGAGGGCAGCCTGGATAAAGGAGGATAAAAGGTGCTGGAGATGCGGCACAGGCCACAAGCCTAAGAGTTGTACTCTTAAGAAACCCTAGTCCACCTGCAATGAGCAACACCTACTGTATTAGTCCTGCATGACATGCACCTATTGCTAATCAGAGTGAAACTTACTGTGAGAAGCTCCTCCAGCATGGTGTATATGGACCAGGCCAGCCACTCTGGTTGGGTGATGCTCAAAGTAATTCCAGTCAAGTTCTCCAATGAGAAGAGGACCCTGGATACACACACAGTACTGGATGAGGGCTCTGAGAGAACTATCTACTTCCAGAAGCTGCACAGCGCCTTAGCTCGAAGAGAGAGGAGGAGCGTTTCACCCTGAGGACAGTCAGACAAGATGTAGTACAGCTTAGAGGTGCCACCGTCTCATTCCAAGTGTCTTCTCTATCTAACGCACAGGCTAAACACAGCATTCATTGTGCCTTCACTGTTGACGAGCTGAACATGGCAGAGTAGTCACGCTCAGTGGAGTACCTGAAGAAGAGCTATGGTCATCTACAAGGACTCCCACTAGAGACATTCAGTAAAGTACAGCCTATGCTCCTTATCAGCTCGGACCACCCCCAGCTGATCACTCTCATTCACCTTATCTTCATGGGACCTCCAAGTGGCCCTGTAGCAGTATGCACACAACTGGGCTATGCAATGGCCTACCACAGGGGTGTCCAACATTCTTTGAACCAAGACATACTTTTAAAGTCTGCCTAGATCTAACTGACGCGAGTCAACTCAAGACGAAGATGGAACCTACATGCAGACATGGAAACGTAATAATCTTTACTTAAAGAGTAATCTTTCCCTGGAGAGCAAAAATAGAGAAACCAAGAATACAGGAACTTTGAGATGGAGGTACTCAAAGGAGCCCGGTAAGATAATACATAGTAGGAATGATGAACAAGCAACAAGACTGAGGAGACAAATAATGTAGACATGGGGGTGATTACAAACAGACAAGACAGCTGAGTGGCACAGGAACCAAGGAGACCAGGAGGGAGACATCCACATGACCAAAGACGAACGGCAAGACAAGACCAGAGTCTAAAAAAAAGAAAACCAACACAAGAGATTATCATAAAACTGTGACACTGCGATTACCAGCCATTACTGATGGCCTACCTATATGTATACAACAAACAGATTATTGCATACAATAATCCAGATATAATAAAATTAGTTCTTCGAGTTAGAAAAGTTCGAATAAATGTATTTCTCTACCTTTGTGGGACTGGTACTGGAAGGAGGCAGCTAGTTTCTCGTAGTCAGGGCTGTAGGAGCTGGTTCGAAGACTTAGACAGGCCACAAGGTGGTCATCTGTCATTGTGGATCTGTACTTTGATGATTTTCATGTGTGAGAAAGACTCCTACAAATAGGTTGATCCAAAAAGTGCTGTGAAGTTCAAGGCGCATCTTCTGAGGTTGGGATACTTTTTTTCCAGCAATAGATTCCAGAGCTCTCCATTCATGCCAGGTGCTGCACTGGATTTGATCTCAACATCATTTTACAGTGTGAGAATCTCATTCTCAAAGGCAGAGTTATCCAGGTGAAACAGTGATACTACTTTGGAGGCAATGGAATCCATGTCAATACCTGCACCAAATGGAAAACACAGATGCTGGCAACAGGCTTGATGGATGCAAAGTCAGTAAAGAACTTCTAAAATTCTGACAAGATGCTCTGAACTTGCTCCTTATAATGTACATTGTCCACCTGACTTTGAAGTTTTGCCTGTATGTCACACAATACTTGCTAGTGAGTTATACAATGATAATTAAGTAAGTCTGGGAAAGATTCACTTTGTTTGCACAATGCATGCTGGGAAATGTGCTACGCCACTTCCCCGGGATGCTACATTATATTGACTACACTTGTCACGATCGACTGGGAATCAGTCCGCAATGGTTGAGCACACTTGGCCTACCAGCTTCCTCCAGCATCCATCAGGTGAGAGCTCATGTCTGCACACATCCTTCACCCCTCCCCCACCTGACCTGTATTGGCATGTAGATAGACTGTGGCAACCCGACCCACTGCCACACAGACCCGAGAAGGAGGTGATACGCTCCAAGCAGGATCAGGCAGCCATCAACACACTGAAGAAAGGCACTGCCCTTATCACCATTGACGGGCAGCCTGCTATGCTACACCACTCCTTCGAAAGAGGAACACACCCAGCCAATAAGCTCCTCTGGCAGCAGTGATGCCACTCCTGAGAGATGCAGAGCATCGCCTGGCTACCAACTTTGAACTGGCCAGTGTCTACAACCAGGATATTCACAAGCTGGAGAAAGTGGGCACGCAGTGAAGATTACTAGTGAAGAGGCTAACCAGTCAGATGAGTAATCCCTCCCGGAAGCTGTGTACGGTTCCAGTTCTGGGGTCAGTTTACACACAAGTATCTCCCCAGCCTCCAGCTTCGCTAGAAGTGGAGGAAACCCTACTCCTGGCCTTGCTGCAGGCCTTGTCATCATGGTCGTCGACCCACAGCTACCGAGAGCGGGCCCCGCTAACCTTGCAGAAACTTTGTGTTTATAACATATTTACACAAATTTATGGTGTGGCTGTAATAAATTCCCTCCTGCGTGGTGGCACCACATCATCACGTAATTAATTCCCTTTCTGTTTAGGCAGTACCTTCACTCTTCTTGCACCAGTCAGCACAAGAGACAGTTGTTCGCCTCGCCACTGGCCCCCAATTTATAATCATTTCGTGATGATGTAACCGTATGCGTCGCTGACAATGTGAGTATTGTGAATAATGTTTATCACTCCATTGTGATTCCCAGAGGGCAATAATTTGTTTCCACCCATTAATTGTCCTGGTGCTACAAACACTTTCTGTACTTATTATTATTGTTATTACTGATGATGTGCAATAAGTCCTGCATATAAACACCATCTTGGATATATAACTTGTTAAGAGTTGCTACCGCCTGCGATATCTCACTGTTTGTAGTAAGTGCTTCTACATACTGTATATTTGACCTGTTATTCTCCTTCACTGTAGTCTGTATACGGATAGTATCACTATTTTCATAGGTTGTAATGTATACTTTTCATCTGTCTTTACAGATACTACACACATGCTCATGTTCTTGTATACGATAAATAAACCTTTGGAATGAAGAAGTTGCAATGCCTCTCCGATCGAAGATAATTAGCCAGATTGGGCACCCCAGCAGTCAGTGGCAAACATTCATTACAAAAGTAATGGTTGAACTATATACTGGACAAAATTACATAACATACACACAAACACAACATTTGTCTGACTTAAATTTTAAGGAAATAATATGATTAAGTCGTATATGCATGATGTAATTGGCTTTCAGCATGTGATGAAATGTAGATTTATTTACATCTCACCATGCTCACTCCACGTACTCTAACAGGCCTCCTTCCTCCATGTTCTTATCCGTGACACGGGTATTTTCATTAAATGCACTTTACCGTCAATATTTAACAGAGCTCTCAAGCCACAATCTTTCAAACACTTCCTTGCCTCAGCAGAAAAGCTTAGCACCCTCGCTGACCAGAGATACATTACACAGGTCCAAGGAATCCTGGAAATAATGACATCATGGATGCCACAAGTTTACACATTTTTTGTAGAGCAGCACAGTGAACTTTTTCTATAAGTTCTGTAAGATTTCAAACAATGTCTGTTGTTTTAATGTGCCACACAGTTTAGAAGCTCGGGTTTCAAGTGGAAGACAAGAAAGAGGATGAGATGGTTCTTTGATCGTCATCATTGGGAATCGTTGATAACTTCAGAAAAATAAAATATTTAAGATATACTGTGATCAGCAGAATGATAATGTCAGCTGGAATTTGACCAAACTTTTAAAACATTGCTCAATATATTTCAAGGTCAGGTCATCATGGAGGTTCTGGACTTCCATCCTCACAACCTTTTAATCCGTTGATTCATATTTTCTTTGATTATTCACAAAAGTGTTATTAATTAGTGTTAAATATTATTTTACCCTAATTCTATGGCAAAAATATGTGTTTAAATATTTTTTATATTTTAGTTAAAAAAAATTATATAAAGGTGATGTTTTTCCTTATCTGAAATTTTCAGAACCTCAACCACAGTTATTGCTTAATGCTTAGTCTACCCAGCAGTCTAAAATAGCATATGCTCCAATAATATGGATTCCAAAATTTTACACCATACTTCACTAAACAAATTATTAAATTACTGTAACTGATTTAGACACAATTTTGATGATCAATTAAATTATTATTCAATTCGATCATTTCACCCTTACTTGGCGCATAATGTGATGGTTCTTAGGTAGCTACTGTGTTCAGTCTAGGACATATTGTGTGTAATAACCAGGTGCGTTGCATTGACATTTCACTGCATATATGTATGAAAGTATGTATATGTATGTGACGAATAAACCTCTTGAATCTTGAATCTTGAATCTTATTCATTAAGAGGCCATAACAGCCTTGAGATTCTGCATTTTTTTCCAGAAGATAAACTGCCACTGACCTGCCACTCCCATCAAAAGTCAAATGGAAATATTAGTTATTCATATACACGATATGAATAAATTATTTCATTATGCAATGTTATACAATTGCATTATGATATATATTTAGCCTATAATCTATAATTCTAGGGGTCTCTAGGGGTCTTTTAGGGGTCTGTCTGTCTGTCTGTCTGTCTGTCTGTATGTATGTCCTTTGATTATCTCGACAACCGTTCATCTGATCTACTTTGCACTTCGTCGGTGTATTGCTGGGGACCCAAGGATGTGCAGTGTCGGATTTAGTGCAATTTGGACACACAAAACGCGTTACATTCATAAATTTTGAATAAACAAGCGAACAGCGAGCAGATCTGGTCAGCTGGGGCGCTTTAAGACATCATCCAATCTCACTAAGCGGGGCAATTTGTGACAACATCATTCAATGTGTGAAGCACGAGATGACGAGGAGTGGCGAGCCTTCAATGCCACACGCGCACACGAGAGGAGGAGACCTCTGCGCGGCGGGCAGAGAGCCGGGCAAGTGACCTTCAACGTCTATGAAAATAGAACTGCACTCTTAGTGCCGTGTCGGGTAATTATGAGGTAGCGTGAGGAAGTGAGGAAGCGTGAACGTTCGATGCCATTTGGGGCAACGATGACCGAGTGATGCGGTGGTAACTTTCTCTGATTATTTATACTTTTCCGGGTCTAAGTTTTTGTCTCGAGTCCATGAAGCGCATCATAGACTTGTATAGTTTGTATCTTAAGACTTTCTGGAATCCCACGAAGAAAGGAGGGACACAACAACGCAGCTAACACGGGGTTGGATGCAAACATAATGCCTTCCTTTTCAAAAAGAGCAAAAGGGAAAGAGAAATGTCAATCAAAAAGCCCCGCCGACGTCAAGCAGGTAAGACGATGCACACGACACGACACCTAAACACGTGCAGTTTTAAACCACTACAGAGCGATGGAGTCTACATCACGCAGCTCGCCCAATGGACATGGACGTTCTGAGCCTTACTCAAACTCATCTTCCTCCAACATCCGACCGGAAGCTGTAGAACCCTGGTGTTTCCCTGCTGTAGAGCGATATGTATGAAACTGGACCCCTAATAAAGATAGCTGCAGGCAGCAATGAATGGGGTCCAGGTAAGTCGGTGTGACGTGTGACAAAAAGATGTACAAGCCCTGTCCGCAATACTGAAGAATTTATTAAAGCTAATGTTATAACTAATAACAATTCAAAATGACATATTGTATAACCAGGCCTTAATTTGTGTTGGATCCTGCCGAAACATGATCCGGGACTTCCATTCTCCGATCGCTCAGCTCGGTGATCTGATCTGATCTGTGCGATTAGAGCGATCCCCACCCGTTCCCGTTCCCCATTTATCCAAACAAAACCAATATTAACAGTGTGTGTGTGTGTGTGTGTGTGTGTGTGTGTGTGTGTGTGTGTGTGTGTGTGTGTGTGTGTGTGTGTGTGTGTGTGTGTGTGTGTGTTTTTTAATTTATTATAGATGTATTTATTTTCCTTTGAATTTAATTTCAAAAAGCTCTGTGTGTAACTGGGAAACTTTCTTAGCCCTTCTTTTACCCATGTCAGCGCGCAGCTGCTGCGCACGCTGCGAGTTGGGTTGCAGGGGCATGTCAGCACAGAGCAGGATGTGCCGTGTCACGCAATGACAGCACGGTGACGCAACGACGCAGTGACAATTCTCTATGACCAATTAGTCGGCAGTGTTTTCGCGTGACCTTTTGGTATCGCCGACGGAGGTGACAAAAACACAGTTTTATACTATCTCCTTCTACAAATGTAGTCCGATGTGGATCAAACTTCATCAAATGGATCCGTTTAATCACCAGCCTCCAGCTTTTGCAAATTCCCGACCAAAATCTCTTATCTATAACATCTCTGTAATGGTCTCAATTCTTACCAAAATGGACAAAGGATACCTCAAACTGCTTAGCCACTTTTCGGCTGCATGGGGGCTCATTTCCCACAGGAATGGCCTTGTAAAATTCATCATTATAATGAATGAAGCATTATGACAAGAGACCAGTCTCTGAATTTAGGTGTTACATTGCTGCTGTTGCTAGGACATGACGGCTAAGTACCTACACTCCATCCATCAGGACAAACCTATGTTCTGCTGGACAAAACATGAGTAATTATTTCTTCTGTTTAGTCTGAACGACACGAGAGTTTGCCGACTAACGCGAAAAGCACCATGATGAGGTGTTCGGCCGCGAGAGGAGAGTGATGCCATTTTTAATTCCTTACTCAACACTGTTTATTCATTCTTTAATCTCTTGCCCTGGCAAAGGTATGAACACAAGCTAGACAAACATGAATCACTGTGGTCTGACAAGCTTTCCACAGCAATACATTTCTAACTTACTGTGACTGTGACTTAACCCTGTTTTAATGAACGCAAGGATGTGTGACCTGGCCTAGAAAGACATGTTCTGTGTATAATATACAATTAGAATAGGCTAGAATTAGGATGCTATATCACTCAAACTCAAATAATACAGGTAATGGGCAAACATTTTTTTTTTTAATAATTATTTTATATAATTAAATAAACATTTGCACAAATTGTCCAACTTCCATAATGTCAATTTATTGATACAGTGGTGTATGATTACTGCTCATTTTCCAGGTTTATTGTCATTTTGTTTACGGTTTCAATTTTAGGTATATTTTGTTTGTTTGTTTTTTATCCATTATTAAAGGCTTATTTATTTAAAGTTTTGTCATTAGGTTTAGTGTACATTACCATTTTTGTCCCATTTTAGGTTCATCTTTCTGGTTCAATCTAAGGTAAAACATTTGTCTTTTTGTTGTTTTGAAGTTATTATTTAGGTAATATTTTGTTGTTTGTCATTATGTTTAGTGCATATTGTCATATTCCCTTTTGTACAGTTAACTGTTCTAACTATCTATCTATCTATCTATCTATCTATCTATCTATCTATCTATCTATCTATCTATCTATCCTCTATCTATCTATCTATCTATCTATCTATCTATCTATATATCTATATATCTATCTATCTATCTATCTATAGATCAGTTTATCATCCTTAATTGTATTATTTTATTTCCATTGAAACCTAATACTGTGGCTTTCACATCATGTACAAAAGTTGAAAATAAATGTAATGAAAATGCTAGCGTATGGCACCGATAGTGCTTACAAGAACATAACACATTTGCATTCACAAACCTGTTATTCCACAGATGTGTAAAATGTTTAAATTGAGGCGGATAAAAACGCCTGTATGGCGTCAGTTAATGGGTTTTGGGGTCAGAGTTGACCGTCCTCCTCCTGTGTCGGAGCCAAGGCCTCAGCAAGCTCGTAAAAATCGTCTTTATTGCCCCGTAAGAGTTACGTTTGCAGAACTAAACGGGTCGAATGTCCTTGTAATATTTATTGTCACTATTTACACAAATACAATCCGGCAAAGTTAGAAGAACTACCCTCTCTTAACAGAGGTGTGTTTTTGTTTTAGTTTGTGCGCTTGCTTTTGTAGAAAAACTGTATTTAAAATATCGCAGTTGTTCAACATTGTTGCAGCTTAAATTATATATTACATTGCAGCATACTGTATACAAATTTATATTTTGGGGCGTTATTTCCAATGATATTTTCATAATGACATAAATTTGTGTTTCTATTCAACCGAAAGAAATAGCTCCAGGACAGCCAGAACCGATTATTAAGCAATAAACATCCGGTTTAAGAGGCTCTTTTAATTATTCTCACTAAATAGCAAGAATGTTATTTTTTATTCGATTTTGTAAGTACCATGGTCTAGTATATCAAGACCTTTTATTATATGTTTTTCAACCAGTGGCAGGCATGGAAAGGTTTTTACCGACTTTATCACACTGCATTACATCTTTTTTTGTATATTGCGTGCACTGACGACAATAGTACATTCATATAATCAATTACACAGGACAACATAGAAGAATTGGAGGATTATAAAACTGCTTAAAGAATCATAAGTTTAGAATAATTATTTCACTTATATTTAGATTCATGTCCTGGGTCAGTCTTGACTGATCCTGGGTTAGTTATCTAACGCACTTCAAAGTGCTGGGGGTCGTCATTAAGACAGCCTATAAATCCTCACTGGTCAGACATGTGTTTTCAATAAGGGAAAACACATATTTCTATATATGCTACTTCGGAAAATAGAATAGTAAATGAAGTAATTGTGTATGTAATTTACTATAAAAATAATAATAATAATAATAATAATAATAATAATAATAATAATAATAATACTATTATTGCTATTATTTTTATTTTTATTATTATTATTATTATTATTATTATTATTATTATTATTATTATAACTTTTATTTGTATAGCACCTTTAATACACGACATGTAACTCATGGTGCTTTACATTAAAAAGCCATCAGATAGTGACAATAGAAGCAAAGCAAGCAAAGAAAAATGCAAAGTAGAATAAGACAATTATTAAAAGAATGAAACTAATTAAAAACAGGGTAAGTGGCCAGTTTTTATCTTGACCCATGTGTTCCACACCCCCGTCTTACCATACGCAGCACGCAATTGGCAACATATCTGCCTGAGGGGCCAATATTTAGCTTTCCCCACAATTGGAACCTGATCAGTAATAAAGCATTTGCTTGAAAGCACCTGCACAGTTTGCCTTGCTAATATTCTTTTGAAGCTTGTTCTATAGTTTGGGAGCGTAGTTAAAAAATGCTGCAGCTCCAATCTTCTTCTGAGTGGGGTGTGGAGCATAGAAGACCAGTGATTTTGTCATGTAGGCCGGTCTGAAGCCATTTAAGAGCTTTGTATACGAGTAATTCTTGAGAATCAATTTTAAAGAAACTTGGAGTGATGTGCTCTTGCTTTCCTGTTGTTGTTAAAGGTCTAGCTGCCAAATTCTGAATAAGCTGAATTCTCTCAATGGACATTTTACAGTAGGAAGGCCAGCAAAAAGGGCATTGCAGTAGTCCAACTGACTTGTAATAAATGCATGATTTCACTTTCTGGGAGGAGCCATACTTTGGCAATGTTTGGCAAGATGAAAGAATGCTGTTCTGGTCACTTTCTTAATAAGAGAGTTAAAACTTGAATCAGAATAACACCCAGACTTGTTACTTCTGATTTGACCCAGGGATTCAGCTTATCAAGTCTTGAAGAGAGTTCTTGCCTTTTGGCTTTGGGGCCGACCGAAAGGATTTCTGTCCCCATTTATTTTTAGGAAATTTTAACTCACCAAATTTATAGCAAGTAGACAGGTAGTGAGAGCACTTTTGGCATCTACAAGATTTGGCTCCACAGAGATGTACAGTGTGTATCATCATCATATTTATAGAAATCTACATTATGTTCCCTGATAATATCACTAGGCCCCAAGGCAGCTCCCCTGTGCAACACCAGTAGTAATATCATGTTCCTCTGATGCATGATCGAGGGCAACAGATGAAAATCTCTCTCCTTGTAATGTAAGTTAAATGCTGCATTGAAGTCCAAAAGAACAAAAATGTAAACCTTGTGGGCATCAGCGCCAAGTTTTAAATCATTTGTTGTTCTGGTGAGAGCAGTTTCTGTGCCGTGTGGCTCTGAAATCTGACTGAATTTCTCCAAAATGTTGTTTTCATTTACAAAGTTGTAAATTTGATTACAGACTACTTTCTAAAGTACCTTACTTAAAAAAGGGAGGTTTGATATTGGCCTGTAGTTACCTAGGACCCCGCAGTCCAAGTGTAGTTTCTTCAACAGCCGTTTTGAAAACAGCAATTTTGAAGGAAAAACACCAGTCGCAAGTGATGTATTAATGATTTTCAGAGCAGAGCTTGAGACACTGTTGAAAACCTTCTCAAAAATATAGTAGGGACAGGATCAACAGAGCAGGCGGAAGATTTACTCTCTATTACAATCCTACAGAGTTCTGCAACAGAAATAGTACTAAAGGTCCTCATACTGTAGATGCTTTTCTTTTATAGGGTTGACTACTGAATTTCCAGCAGCGGAAGTAATACTCACTCTGATAGTTGTAATTTTGCTTTAAAAGACCGTAGCACATTCCTCACATTTTGTGGCAGATGCTCGGCTTAAAATGTCAGGAACAGGGTCAGGATTAGGCAGTTGGTGAATAGTGGAAAACAGTATTCTAGGATTACTGCCATCCTCTGCAATAATCTTAGAAAAATGGTCTTTTCTTGCAACACATATATCATTGTTATATACAAATAAGGACTCTTTATGAATGCTATGATGGAACTCGAGTCCAGATTTTCTCCATTTCCTTTCAGCTGCTCTACGTGATCTCTTGAGCTTCCAGACAGAGATATTTATCCACGGTGATGATTTACCACTTAACCTGTTTTTGACCTTGAGTGGGGCAACTTTTTTCAGTGTATAAATCTGATTGTCATTGAAAGCATAAACCATTTGATATACTGAGCCGTCTAGATGACAAGGGTCCGGTTCTCACTCTGAGAGCTGCAGCTCTGCTGTTGCATCTAATAACCGTTTTTGAGCTACAGTTTCTTTCATGTTCCTGGTTACAATCAAATGAACATCAAAGAATATGCAATAGTCGTCAGAAACATTGATATCAGACACTGTGATGTTGTCTATGTTAAACCCTCTCGCCACCACCAGGTCAAGTGTCTTACCCCCGCAGTGACATGCTGCGTTGGTTTTAATATTATATCTGGTGACGATAAGCAATGCCAATTCGCATAACTCTGGGAGGAAATGTGATAGTTGCCTCGAGCTTTAAAATGAGAAGTGAAGTTTCAGCCCTAAGGACAACGGCCAGATATTCAAAAGAAGAAAACTCTCCTACAGTGGGTCGACCTTGGCGCAGCTGAACTGATCTGAGTAGATGGCGGCTTTTTCCACCCCTCGTATGCCCCACCTCACTGACTGATGGAAGATATAATTTGGACATGCTTCAATTCAACAAGTGTCATTTCATCCAACCAAGTTTCTGTTAAAAGCATAAAGTTGAGTTTGCAGTCAACAATAGGAACATTAATTAAAAATGATTTGTTTGTTAGTGACCTAACATTTAGTGAAGCTGACTTTGACGTGTTAGTAACAGGGCCTGAAACTGACTTTGAGTGATGAGGAATACATATTAAATAAGATAGGTTGGCAGTAGAGTACAAGTTGTTTGGCCTGTTGCTCGTCAAAACGGGAATGGGGAAGGCTACATGCACTAAAGCAGCGTCTCTCAATGTTGATAGTGGACTAGCAGCTTGTGACCCAAGGACATGAGGTCCCAGCTTGGTTTTTGAGAAGTTGCAGATGCCATCTCTACAGCAGCAGGGACCACGATCACGTCAGTTGTTATGTCTACGGGGGTTGGTATTCATACTGTTGGAAGCTGCTGGTGATGAACGCAGAGGAGAAGGATGTTATGGTGGCGGCTTGCTCGATGCACAAGGGGGGCATGATAAAAAAGGGAATAGTGGAATCCCGATCTGTTTGGACAAAGGCCATCACTTAGGGCCGTAACTTAATAAATGGGGGAGGATGAGCTGGAGGGCTGAAGAGAGTGGGACTGTCAGCATCCTGCCCTGCCTTGATTCCCTGTCTGTCTGTCTCTGGCTCCCTCTGTCCCTCTCTGGCTCCCTCTGTCTGCTCGAGGTCTATCTGTCTCTGGCTCCCTCTGTCCCTCTTTGGCTCCCTCTGTCTGTTTATAGGTCCCTATGCCCCTTTCTAGCTCCCTCGGTCTGTCTGTCTGTCTGTTTGTCTGTCTGTCTGTCTGGCGCCACCACCTGTCTTCTTTTTCCTCGTCACTCCTTTTGTATTTAACCTGGTCCCATTCACTCTGTCAGGGTCGGATCGTCGCATGTGTTGTTGAATGTGCTCTCGCATGTGTTAGCGTTTATGGTGCTGCATGTTTCCCTGGGTGTGTGCCCGAACGCTCGGTTCTGGATTCTCCGCTGGCTTCTCTGCTCCTGATTCCTGATTCCCTGCTGGCCCCTGGTCCCCGATTCCCTGCCAGCCCCTGGACCCCGATTCCTGGTTCCTGAGTCCCTGCCTGTTTGTGTGTCCCTGCCTTCCCCGTCACGAGTCCCTGCCTGTCCTGATCCCTCTTCTGTTGCCTATTCCTGATTCCCTGTGTGTCTACACGTTAAACCCCTGTATAAACTCCTAAAACCGTGTGTGTCCTGCGTTTGGGTTCATCTGACCACATCCCTGACAGGGATTGATTGTTGAGTTGTTATCCAAAGGTGGGTCACATTCGGCATCCTGGCTCTGAGAATACAGTGTACATTGATAATTATGGCCATTTCATGAGCATAACCCTGCCAGGTCACGGACATATTTCGTCCTTAGCATTGAAAACATTAATTTTAGTGGGTAAAATATTTGTCTTTGGTGTCACAATAATAAACCAAAAAACTAAAAAACTAAAAAACTTGATGAAGATGCTTTTGGTATTCATTGCTGTTCTATTTCAACTTTGTTATTGCCGTTATTTTTGTTATTTGGATTTCAGCTCTGGTACTGCCATTCCCTTGCATGAACAATTTTCCTTCGCTGTATCCCAAAACAAAGGAAAACAGAGACAAGTGGAATTCAGTAATAAGATATATTCCATTTTCCATCTGCTTAGCTGCTGCTGTCCTCCAGTCATCCATCACTGCACAGCACAGCACAGCACAGCACAGGGGAATAACGTCCAGTGCAAGCTCACTTTCCTCTGTTTATTACATTTATTATATTTGAGAGCATTTTAACTTTAGGAAAATGCACTAGAAGCCTATTCTTTCAGCTGAACAACCTCTAAATTATGTTATAATGTCACATAGATAGTATAATGTTTAATATAGCATAATGTCAACTGGCAACTTAGTACAAGCTGATGCCCTTAAATTAGATGTTTGTGATTGAGAATGTACTTCATTTAAACACATATACAGATGTACTATGTTCTAATAAATGTAACATTCTAACATTCAACACATAACATTTCAGACTATTCCATTAGAAAGGTTATTTGATACAGGAATGACCATATGTATATGACAAATAATCTCTTGAACATGTACATTAGTGTATATAATATCCATTACTATTATAATACGTTTTTAAATGTTATAGAATTAAAGCTTTAGAGTGTACATTTTTTTCAGGGGCACTATGGTAAAATGATTGACATTAATTCCCATTCATATTTGGAAAAACGTGAAAATATAAAATCATAGAATATCATAAGTCACACGTTACCATCTATACACACATGTCAAGGTCATTTTTCATTTCATGTCTCTTTCATGTTTTGTATTAGCTTTTGGAGTGTGAACTGAGTTTCTGCTGGGGCTGGTGATGGTTTCCAGGCACAGGAGAGATGATGTGCTGTCTGGTCCCCGAAAACGAAAATAGTGTGTGTGCCTGTGTGCGTGCATGTCTCATCTACAGGGCCATGCCTCTAGTCAATCTGACACGCCTACACACATGAATTTTCACAACCTCTAAACTTTGGCAGACAATGAGTCAGTTTTCACCGTTTCGATGCTCTACGTGGGAGGAGGGTGTGCCGACCTCGAGGCTCGTGTTGCTTTCCTTATATTTTGTTGTTGGCGAACCCGGTTTTATTGATCACAGGCTGAATTTCTTCCTCCCTTGTTTTACTTATATCATATTTTAGACCGTAGAAATGAAACTCAATCTCAGAGTAGTAAAGTTGTATTTCACATTTTCTGTCATATTTAAGGCCAGCAAATGGATCATCTTTGTACATTGCAATTAGCTATACAATTTCTGTCATTAACCACAATCAATCTCACATTTAATCACATAATACCAATATTTCCCAACGTTTGACGAAATCATGCTTTGAAAAATGAAGTAATGTATTAAAAAAGTAGAAATTGGGAATTATTGACTTTCTTTATTTGAAAGGATGTCATTTGATCCTTAATTCCAGTCTGTCAGGAAGTCATCACACACTCAGTTACATGCAGCCAATCAGGTCACAGCATCAGGTTAACGAAGCCGGGCTCGGCCATCGGGCTGAGCCCGGCTTCGCATGAACATGAGTCACACTTGAGTCTGCCCTCAAAGGTCAGCTCATGAATATTAATGAGGGCGCGACCACTCCCTCTCAGTTCCGGAGATGATCAAGCGTCCTCCGGGATGAAATTATAGGAGTGATCAATGAAATAAGCGGAATTCATTTTTAGGTTTAGCATTTATTAGTATAAAAAGGGGCCTGTATACATTATCCAATACATGTGCAGACCTGACCCAGACCCTAACCTGAATCACTCACTAGTGAATAAACAGATTTTCTTCGATTGATTAAATCGTTGTTAGCCTGTTAACTTTCTCTATCAACTTTCATTAATCCAATGTAAAGTAATCTCCATACACTTCTTGTTATTTGCACTCCATATGTCTGTTGTACATTGTCCAGACCCTCAGGTCCTCCAGATTTCTTGAGCCCCTGGCAGTGGACGCTCTATCCAGGTCAGCAGAAAAGAGGACACTTGTCACTTGTGTCCTACTAATCATTATACTGAATGTGGGCGATTCCCATGTTGACAGAAACGTCATGTCTTGATCGCATTTTAGAAAACTGACCCCTGAACGCTACAAGAATCATCACAACAATGAAGATGTTGAAGTCGTCACTGATGTGCAGGCACAAGTACACCGGAGCACTTGTCTTTAGGTCGTAGCCTGGGTTTGGTCGAGGATCGCTACACCTGGTGCCATGACCAAGTTCTCAAGTGGAAAACAACTGCAAAGAGGTGAATTTTGGTCCTGTTAACAATGAAAATAGAATAAGTGGCTTGGCACAGGATGTACAGAATGTCACAGCGCAGGCTCATAATTGTCAGAGATTTAGTAGCTAAAGCTCCGGGTGGTGGCTGACAAGCACACATAAGACCAGTAGAGATAGGGGTTAGAGGGTAACCCCCAAGTCACACCAAAGGGGTCATGTCATGTGTCACACGCACGTCTCGTGGTTTGTCCATTCGTCAGTTCACACCGGGTCCATCTTCATTCCGTGTCAGACGCGCTACTGAAAGCAGGAGTCTCCAGACTTTCTGTCACCGAAACTACAAATTGTAGAATGTATCAACTGTGGCAGTTTCGCCTACCACGGGCCATCCAAGTGGCGTATCAGGGACCTCTGGAACAGAGACACAGAAGACGGGGTTGTAAGCACCAGTTTATTGTAGAGAGAGGCCCAGCTTGAATTAGCCCAGGAGCAGATAGACATGTGTCATGCAAGGGCTCCTCTCCTGAGTGTTTGTGGGGATGTCAGGTGTGGCTGCTCAAACCACACCATCCCCACATCACATCAACCGTTAAAGTGAATTTTTGCTTTCATTTTCAACACTTTGCTTTTCATTTCATTTGCCTTTGGAGTCTGTTTGTTTATGAACATAGTTGGATTGGCTCGTATGTTGAGTGTTTATTGTTTACATTTCACACTGCAGCTGCTGGCATGAATACAACGCACTTTATCGGTGGAATGAGTCTTTATAATGAATATCGACTACTCACAAAAGGTAAGGGATTTTCGGCTTTTGGGTGAAATTTCAAGATGAACCTAAAATGCACTATAACCTCTACAGGTGAAATTAATTTGACCTTCTCTATACTTTTGAATGCACATGTAACAACTGTTCAATGTTTCAGTACTTTTTGCACAACTTGCTGTTCTCTAACAAGGAGCTGAACGGCAAAATTCAAAACAGGTGTTTGATCCATGAATAAACCAATACATTTCCTGGTTCAATTAGAATTGGTATTTAAACAGCCCTCTTCATCATGCTGTTCACATTTTGACATCATGAGACCAAGACGACACCTAACAACTGATCAACAGTACCTCACCATTGCAAGGCTTCAAACAGGATGTTCTCAGAGGGAAGTGGCCACTGAGCTTAGAGTGTCACAGAGTGTCATCAGCAGGTTGCAACAGAGATACAGAGAGACTGGAAGAGTCACAGAAAGGTATAGAAGTGGACGTCCTTTGGCCACATCCCACACTGATGACCGCTTGTTTGTGAACAGCGCCCTGCGGAACCGGATGATGAATGCCACTCAACTCCAGGCACATGTAAGGGAGGTGAGAGGCACCCAAGTGTCACGTCAGACCATTCAAAACATTTACATCAGTGTGGTCTGCGTGCTGGACGACCTGCAAGGATACCTGGCCACACCACCAGGCACAGGCATCATTGTCTTGCATGGGCCAGGGAGCATTTACACTGGACGAGGGACCAGTGGCCTCAGTGCTGTTCTCTGATGAAAGTCGATTCACGTTGAGCAGAAATGATGGCCGCCAACGATGTTGGAGACGTCAAGGAGAGCGCTATGCATCAGCCACTGTTGTCACCAGACGAGCCTTTGGTGGTGGTGGTGTTACAGTGTGGGCAGGTGTGTCTAGTCAATACAGAACTGCCCTACACTTTGTGAATGGTACAGTGACAAGCCCAGACTACCTGAATAACATCATTAATCCAGTCATTTTGCCCCTGCATGAACAACACAGGCCTCATTTCATCTTCATGGACGACAATGCTCCAGCTCATCGAGGTCGCATCATTAGGGAATGGCTGCTGGAGACTGGGGCACCTCAAATGGAGTGGCCTGCACTTTCTCCAGACCTGAATCCCATAGAAAACCTATGGGATCAGCTGAGTTGCCGTGTAGAGACTCGTAACTCTGTACCCCAGGACCTCAGTGACCTGAGGGCCGCCCTTCGAGAAGAGTGGGGGGCCAGGCCTCAGCAGACAATAAGTCGACTTGTGAACAGCATGAGACGTCGTTGTCAAGCTGTACTTGATGCTCAAGGGCACATGACAAGTTATTGAGACATTGACATTTTTTGTTGTGGTAAACCCACCACTGTTGTTGGCTTTTGTTTCAATAAATTGTTTGAGATGAGGAAATTATCATTGCATGCTTCTACTTAAATGCCCTAATTTCATGATATAATATCACTGTAGCGTGAACTTTTTACACTTTCCATAAATTTCACCCAAAAGCCAAATATCCCTAACTTTTTGTGGGTAGTGTATATGAATATATATGAATCTATATATACACATTACGGCTGTAACTGTCTTAGATGTTTCATTGAGATATTTATTTATATGTTTGTCAAATTCATGATTATTGGAGTTCATACAGCCATTAAAAAAATATAAAAAATGCAATATAAACAAGATGTTAAAAGGGTAACATTGATTTAAATTTTTTTTTTAAATATACCACTGTAAAATAATGTTTGGTTAAAAAGTTAGTGCACTTTATGAAAGTTATTATTTAATGAGTGTAACGGGTCACATGAGCAGAATTTAGTCAAGGGCATAAGCCCATGGCATTATGGGTCAGAACCAACATGGCTGCAGGGGAGAGACATACGGCCCCAAAATAACCCTATTCTGCGTGTGGTCCAAGAGGCACACATTGTCTTTCTTTGTCCATATTTGTGTATAATGTTTGTTGATGTGCCTTTACATGGACAATGTGATAGGTCATCAGTATTTTTTTTGGATTTCAACACATTTCTGTTGTGCTAACGTGTTTGAGCCTGTTTATCAAAGGACACAAATTTGAGACTAGCCAGATTAACCAGAGGAGGAGCATGCAGGGAGCTTTTCACAATCTATATAAGTACATCAATGAGCTGTTTCTGTAATAAAGGGTTTACTGATTTCTTTTGTTATCAGTTATTTGTGGTTAGATTATTAAAAGCAGGAAAACATGCAATGAATATATTCTTGTACATTTGATAAGAAAAAATATTAATAGCTTAATAATAACTTGGAAATAAATTGACAGATTTCTCTACTACAGCAATCTATTGCTTGACAGGTCAGTTTGACTAGAGCCCACACGTAGTTGACTCCAAGCAGCAAGGAGACGTCCTGATTTCATGTTGCCGACAGGTACAGTGTACCAGACCAATAGAGTTTATAAAACTACTTCCCAAGTATGAAGTAACTGACTGACGAAGCCGATGTGAATTGCAACACTGATTAACATGGCTTGACTTGATGCCGTTGGTGTGAATTGGGGGGTTAGACTACGTCACTCACTTCTAGAATGTGGTATTCAAGGTTGTTCTCGGAGGGCATCACTAAACGATTCGAATGAAACAGCTGAAACGCCTGGTCAGTGACTGTGGAACTGACAGATCAGTTGTGGAGGTATCTCCATGGTGTCATGACGATGGGACGCACCAAGGAGACCTGGGTGGAACCGCTGGCACTGAGCATGCATTGACGGTGCCAGTTGCATTAGCTACAAGGCGGTATGCGGTATTGCTGTGATGGTGGTTGGAGATGGATGGTAGCCACTGAGGACTCTGATATTGTACCAGTACTATCCTAATATTCCTAGCTTTCCTTATTGTCGCTATCGTATTCACAGCAGTAGTTAACGCATTTTGGATAAGCTGGTCTCGGAGACACACTGTTTAGCTGGAGCTGTGAGGATTTTTCTCCTCGACTCATTTCATCGGTTGCTTTGTGGCTGATTTGTGCGGTCAACCTCTTCATCATCACCTGCATTGTCCAGGGACTCAGTAATTGATCAGAGAATTGATTAACGCTTGACTTGTTATGGAATGTCCGCTTGGCATTTTAGCACAGAGACACCTCTTTGAGCTGATCCGACTGCTCCGAATCCATTGTATCGTCTGAGGTCAAAGCCCCCAATGCTGCATGCTCCGACCTCCTCCCCCTATCATCAGGGGAAAGCCCTGGTGGCCGAGGCTGCTCTTTCTCGCCATCAATGAAGGGCGATCCCCGTTCGCGTTCATGTCGCATCGAGCACGATGTTACTCATTCCAGCGGCATCTCCAACATTTGTTGCACACTCGGACACAAAAAGACTCCGTCGTCTGAAAATACAAACAATAAGCACGTCAGCCGTTGCCCGTAGGCTCTCGTCGTTTTACCGAATGCCACTAAACAATTAACGTTCTCAATTATAATGCACACAAACGTAGGATTTTTATGCAACATTTATGCAGCACATTCTACATACACACACACACACATATTGAATATATATATATATATATATATATATATATATATATATACACACACTGTTACGGATACAGTCTGGTTAATCGAAATGCAGGACACAACAAGGTCTTAGGAGTAGGTGCAAGGTTTAATGTGGAACAGGCAAAGGATCAGGGTCCAGGGACTGGGGTGAATGGGGACCAGGTTAAATACAATTGAGGTGACGAGGAAGGTGAAGACGTAAGTAAGATTGCTGACTGGGGACAGGTGTGCGGTGGCAGGGATGTGAAACAGGGAGACAGACAGAGGGAGCCGGAGAGGGACAGAGGGACCTAGGGACAGACAAAGAGAGCCAGAGAGAGATAGAACAAGCAAGAGCAGGGCAGGATCCTGACACATGCACACATACACACACACACATACACACACACACATACATATTATATATATATATATATATATATATATATATATATATACACACTCTGGTGTCAAGACAACAGCCTCCTCTTGAACATCAGAAAAACCAAGGAGCTGATTGTGGACTTTAGGAGAGGAGTACAACCGAGGACGTACGTGCCCTTGGTGATTGATGGGACTTTTGTCGACAGGGTGAGCAGCTTCAAGTACCTGGGAGTCCACATCACGGAGGTCTTAACATGGACTTTACAAACAGACACTCTGGTGAGAGTGGAGAGCATCCTGACAGGCAACACCACTGCCTGGTTTGGGAACTGTACTGCTCAGGACAGGCAGGCCCTGCAGAGGGTGGTGCGTTCAGAACGTACCACTTGGACTACCCTCCCCTCCCTGCAGGAGGGGAGGGTAGGCTCTGCTACTACACCTTGCTCCCCTCCCTGCAGGACTTATACACCAGGAGGTGTAGTAGCAGAGCCTGCAGGACCATGAAGGATCCTCACCACCCCAACAACGGACTGTTCCAGCTGCTGCGGTCAGGCAGGCGCCTCCACAGTCACACAGCGAGAACAGAGAGACTGAGACGGAGTTTCTTCCCGCAAGGCATTAGAACTGTCAATGCTGACCTCATCAGGGGTCCGAAGAAAAAGCACTGAGTCACTCACACAGGCCCCACTGCCTTACTGTACTGTATGTAGCACACTGTACTGCATACTGTATCACTGTACTGGGTTACTGCATACTGTGCTGTATTGCAGTTCTGTTCGGAGTTATTGTATAGCTGTATCGTACTGTATACTGTACTGTATATCTCCACACATGCTACCTTACTTTATTCACATGCCACATTACATATCTGTATATACCAAAAAAGTCTATTCCTTTTATTTCTATTTTGTATTCCTAGTTAGTATATTACCCTTTTCTTACTCTTATTTTATTCTATTTACTAATTGAATTGTGTTTTAGGAATCAGTTAGTTTAGTTAGCTGATTAATTAGTTAGTTATTAGTTAGTTACTGACCAGTTATGTACTTATTGTGGATAATCTCCGGGTGCATTGCAATGTCATTTCATTTCATACTGTATGTATGCTGGTATGCATATGTATGTGACAAATAAACATCTTAGATCTTGAAATCTCTTGGACTTGTGACAAAACCGCCCCGAGACCCATCTCAGACGTGTCATGAGGTCATCCTCTGCCCTCTGGGACCACGTCACCATCCTGGGATGCTCCTTGGTTTGTCAACTCTGTTAAAGGGACAATCAGGTCTGAGAAGTTAGGAACAAACCTGCTATAATAGCTGGCCAATCCCATAAATGCCTTCACCTGCCTCTTGGATACGGTGGGACGGTGCCCCTCGCTAACCAACGGTGGCATGCTAACCAAGAAGAAACGCTTCCCAAATTCCGAGAGGGACCTGGGCACAGGCCAAATATGGTGGACATCCCCCACGGATGTCGACGGTCCACAGGAAACACGTCAAGTCAACAGCGGAAGTTGACATAAAGCATCTGCTCTGCGCATGTGCGTAGTCCACTTAAAAAGAAGAAAAAGGAGACTAATTAACAGCGATAAGATACAGTCCTTAAAAAGGTTTGTTTGCCTTTCTAACTTTTTATTCAATGTTGTCTATCAAATTTTAAAATATGAGAGAATCCGGAGAGCGTAGGCCCGTTTCAACAAGTCTGACCACAACCAGACCACAACTAATACTGGTGGGGGGGGGGGGGGGGGGGGCTTAGAAATCAGCTATACCAGTTAAAAAGGTTTTAAGCCTTGTGTTTTTAAAAGGAAACATTTTGGGGGCATGGGAATCTGTTCCAACATGGGAGCATAAAGACAGAAGGCTGCTCTGCAAGCATCAGTATTAATTCTTGGAATGTGTAAAAGGCCAGAGGACCGGAGAGACCTGACTCTCATAGCTGACCAGCATGTTGGAAATATCATTTGGTTGCCAGTGAGAGCTTTGTAAAACATCATGGATATTATTAGTGGGTAAGTAATAGTGTAATTGTTTGTGAACTATCTTTTCAAGAACTCTGCTGAAAAATGGGAGGTTATTAGGGGGTGAGTGTGGTCCACCTTTTACCTCTCTGGACATAAAGTGCACTATCTAGGACAGCACAAGGAATGGTTGGATCATTTGCTAACTGTTTTCAGATAATCATCAAAATCCTGGAGGCCCAAGGAAAACCCCGGTACCAAGCAGAGGTCACATGGCCAGAGCGAGAGAGTTTTAACCCTCATAGAAAAGAATATAGTTATTTCACTGCAAGTCATTTGTTTGTTAAAATTAATGAATGGATAACAGTGAGTTGAAGTGATGTGTGGTGATTCTCATGTAGGAGCCCTCCCTCCATGTACGTGTGTAAGGAATAAAGACTTGTACACACATCTGAATCAACGCATCAATCCGGGTTATCGAGGGGAAAATTTCTCCCTGACCAGGATCACAAGATCACCGATCTTTTTGGCCCTTCTTCTTGACCTGGAAGTGCAGAGGTCCTGAAGGGTGGACAGGTCACAGCTGATGATCCTCTCAGAGTCTGGCCTTATCCAGGACGTTGGGAAGCCCGTACCAGACACGCAGTTTTATTTCGTTTTTATATACTATTTATGTACTATTTATTTATATATTATTTATGTGTTACTTGGTGTTTTCCATGATTGACTAACTGTTATGTGTTCCTTGCTGATGTTCTGAACTGTAAACTTGGCTGACACTTTGAATTACTAATTTTTGTCGGTTTAAATTGCTTGAGTCAATTTGATCTCAAACATTAAAGACGTCTGTTTATTTTAACATAAGAGCTAGGTTAATTTTGATTTTGACAATAGCAATAAATAAAATAAATACAATTTCTGAGGTCAATTTGATCCCAAAGATAAAATATGTCTGTTTATTTGAGCATAAGAGCAGTTTTATTTGGATTTGGAATAGGATGCAATAAAAGTGCTGAGGGTCATTGTGTTTCATGAGTAACTCACAGGGTCTTCCACTGTTTATTCACTTTGTTTAATAAACTGTTCATAAGAAATTGTTTGATAAATTTGATTTAAACATTTTGAGAGTCAATTCACTTTTAAAATGTATTTCTAATGAATATACTTACTATTATACTTACTATATACTATTTTTTTTAAATCCATGTGCCACCTTTAGATAAGATAAACCTTTATTAATCCTCTGAAGGAAATTCAGGTGTCATAACAGCAGCAGCAATGAGAATAAAACACAGTAGATGTACAGGTAAGAGTAAATAACAATAAATAAATAAGATAAAACACTGACTGCGGTCAGCCCGGTTTTTAAAATATTATTTATTTAGTGATTTTCTTTATCTTTTTTTTTTTCTTTAACTGATTTTAATCCTGAGTCCCGCAGTATTTAATGCTATGTGTTATGGAAACAACGAGAAGACGCCACTCTGGTAAATGGTGGGGGCTCGTCACCCAATGTTCCAGAAGGAACGGGAGGAACTGAACTGACTGAGCTGTTACTAATGCCTTTGTGACACGGGTAAGTCAGCACCCGGTCCTCCAGGTTGGGGGTTGGGCGTGGGGTTAACAACCTCACCCTGTAAAAAAAAGCATGTTATGGAAACGACGAGAAGACGACCATTCTGGTAAATGGTGGGGACTCGTCGCCCAATGTTCCAGAAGGAACGGGAGGAACTGAACTGAACTGAACGCGCAGGATTTAGTCGTTAACGGGGGCCGGGGGTGAACGCGAAGAAGACAAACGTCCGCTGCTGGCGTGACGTGTTTCCTGTCGACCGTGGCCGCCTATGGGGCGCGTCCGCCATGTTTGGTCTGCGTCTGGTCCTCTTGCATATTCCACAGCCAAGGTGATGAGCTCAATCCATGCAGGTGATTCATCAGAGTGCTCCCTCTGGTGGCCAGTTATGTTGCAGCCAAGACAAAATAACGTCCATAATGATATAGAAAAAAACAAATAGTAATAAATAACTACATAAACAAAGGCAGTCATGCCGCCCTCCCCCAAAAACACCAAATGGCAGCAGCAGAGGCACAAAACGCACAGATAGTGATTACGATGCACAATACACTCCACGTGGTCTCCAACAGGAGGCGGACCTCTAAGGAACAGAACAAGAAAAACATGTCCAAATGAAATAAAGTATTGGAAATATTAATTATACATTAAAACGGAATTGCCCAACTGTATAAGGCCCCTTTCAGAACAGAACTTAAATTAACATATTTTAATACAATCATCAAACT
Source organism: Zeus faber (assembly GCF_960531495.2). Classification (NCBI taxonomy): domain Eukaryota; kingdom Metazoa; phylum Chordata; class Actinopteri; order Zeiformes; family Zeidae; genus Zeus; species Zeus faber. Next base: position 8,260,352 of record NC_137204.1, read on the forward strand.
CTATATACTAGACATAAAAAAAAATACAACTGTGTATATAAATGTATATATTCCAATAAAAATAATAAATTGTCTGGTTTGGGGTTTAATATTTTATAAATGATGTATATATATATATATATATATATATATATATATATATATATATATATATATATATATATATATGTGGCATTATATATATAGTGCATTGCACTGCTGCCTCACAGCAAGAAGGTCCTGGATTCGATTCCCGCCTGGGGCGCTGTTGGCACCGTGCTCCAGCGGGTTATCTCCCAAATAGGAGCCTTTCTGTGTGGAGTTTGCATGTTCTCCCCGTGCTCACATGGGGTTTCCTCCACCTACCATCAGTAAGGACCCCCACCAAAAACATGCACACATCATCGTCTGACCAGTGATGGACACTTGTTACCTGGTTCCTGGCTGTGCCCCCTGGAGGAAGGACAAGCCAGGATGGGTTAAATGCAGAGGCCTCATTTCACTGACCACAAAAAAGCGTGTGTGTGTGTGTATATATATATATATGCATGTGTTGTAGTGCGGTGTGTCATGTGACGAATAAAGATTCTTCTTCTATATATATATATATTTATTTATTTATTTTTTTTGTTTGTTGTTTTTTTTCCTGTATATTTATCTATACTTTTTACATTTTTATATATGTATTAGGACGCACACAGTCTGCTGAGTCCTGGCAGTATTTGCCCTCTATCGCCCCTCTGTGGCCATCAGCAGAACATTCACGTTCACTTCATTTGCAACTCTTTTTAGGACGTTTTTGGCTCCCCATCCAGGGTGAGCTTCAGAACACTGATACTTGAGGGTCCAACATGTGGTACGAGGCCACTCAGTCTGATCTGCGGTGAACTACAAGAGCTTGAAGAGATATGTTTTTTTCCCCATGGCTGGACAAGAGGATAAATTGATAAAAATACTTTATCAACAACCGCGTCTGATTCATACAAATAAGGGTTAATCATCAAAATACTCAACCTGAACAATTTATTGTAGTGTAAAAACAAAGAGCATCGTGGAACCAGAGGAAAAAAAACAACTCTTCTACTCTTCAGACCTGAAGAGGAAACAAAAGAGTCCATCATCATCATTGTTCATGTTCACATAATTGTTTCTGAATCTGTCAAAGTATTACTAGTGTTATGAGATGAGTTATTGAGGTGAAGATGTTGGCATTTTGAACAATGGACTCATAGTGGCCTCTTCAACAGGGCAACATGCACGTTTTTGCACCATGGCACCAATCAAACGTCACCTGCCTAGGTTGCATTGTACTTCCTATATAGATTGTACTTACTATGGATGGATGAATAGATAGATAGCACAAGGGCTGATGGTGCAGATGTGTGTTCAGACCTTGATAGTGAACCCCGATCCTGAGCTTCTTAACAATAGGCCGGTCTCGAATCCCCCCTTCATCTCCAAGATTCTCAAAAAATGTCTCCTAGTGATCTATCAGAATATTACAGTCTGCATTTAGAGACTACGCTCTCAAAAATGACGCGTGAATTTGTATCAGAGGATTGGCACATTTTCAATTGCTCCCATATAAAGACAATGACACGCTTATGACATGATGACGCAATTCATTTATTTTTTAGAAGCATTCTCTTGTACCTTTACGCGTTTGTATTGACTCATAGTTTATGCATGAACTGGCAATATAAGTATTTCACCAAGGTGGTGCTGAGGTACTCTCGATCGTGGTCCTGTGTTGTAGGGGGGAACTTCTTTCAGTGAGACTTGGCGGATGTGCATTTGGGGACTGGTTTGCGTACCTCGGGGGTGCGTGGGTGTTGGCTCTGGGCTTCTCTGTGGGTTAGGGGTTCTTCTGTGGCTGCGGTGCTTTGGGCTCTGAATGTTCTCGCAGCCATCGTGTGCTGCTGTGGGGCTCGTAGGTGGCTGTAGAGCCTTTCCGCTCTCTCCAGGGTCATACTGGTGTTAGCCAGGGTTCCCAGCAGTTTGGTGGGTGGTCACCAGTAGGCCTCCGTTTGGATCTAGTGGATTAACTGTATTTCTCTCTGCAACTTGGCTCCTTTTAGACTCTTGTAACCCAATGTCTTGGAAACATATTAGTCCCATGACTTGACCATGAGCTTGCGGGTGTACACGAGCTTCTCTTCACTGGTGTCTTCCTCCTCCTGGTGCTCTAGAATGCTGCTTTGCTCCGACTGGCCACATCCTCCGTGATCTTGGGAGATGGTTTACAGGGCTTCTGCGCCAGCACTGACAGGCCTCACACCATCCAGGGTGATGGGTGCCCTGATCCCCTCGCTCCACGCCACCAACATTGGAGTCCAGGAATCCAGGAAGGTTGTGAATCTTCGCTATGGATTCCGGGACACATCCCTCACTGGTGCGCTGGGGCTGTTGGCTGGCCCTTGTCGGCTGCGCTCTCCGCGGCCTCTGCGCTGCGCCTCTGCTCCGCCGCTGCTCGTTCCATATTACTGTTGTACTTGTAGATCCAGTGAGCAAGATATTCGATGGGATCCACGGGACGTCGTTCGGCCACCTCTGCAAGTCCTTCGGCGAGACAATTACCCAGATGTTGTTTTAAGTACTCGGCGTCCATTTTCATTTCCAAATCATAAAGTGTGGGTTTATGAAAAACTACTCCAAATTGAAAAGCAATTGTTTTGAAGAAAATTGTTTCCTTTAAGGATTGTTAATTTCCCCTAAAGGATTCTATGTAAGCCTGCTGCCAGCATGCTTTAACTGGACAATTCCTGGTGACATTGTAACGTCTCGTTGGCCCTGGGTGTGTCTGCGGGTGGCAGCTAAACGCTCTGCTTCATAGGAGGAAGTGATGACATCACTTAGACATCACATGATGATGCTGTCCGGTTGCCGCTGCTACCGGGGCGTAGCTGTGTGGGGAATTGCCCTACAATGTTTACATGTGTTTCCATGATGACCGGTTTTCGGGTGGGGGACGGGGGGCACGGGGGCACGCCCACTCCTCTTCCACTCCTCGGTATTTTTCTAGAGGGTGCAGAGGGGCTTCGATTCAGAATTTCATTTGACATTTTATTTTTGTGTATTTCCTTTGACAGAAAACATCATTCAAGGATAACTAGGATTTTTGGGATCCACAGTTGGCATTCTTCAGGCATAAACAAATAATTTTGATGGAAGCAACAATAATTAATTGCACTAACTGAATCAAATGAACAAAGAGTCGAAAAATCTTAACTTTATGACATGACATACTATATTTAAAGCATTATTTTCTTCCTTTAATATACAACATTACTTTAAAGGCTTTTGAAATAATAATAAATAATGAGTCCCAAAGTAAATAAATGCACATTTTTTAAGTGTAAATTGCTGTTTTGATATAAGATTACAATTATTTTATGTTTTAGCTAAATATGTGTGTGTGTGTGTGTGTGTGTGTGTGTGTGTGTGTGTGTGTATGCATACACACTGTATACTATATAAGACATAATCATGTTAAGTCTTTTGCCACATTTTTTGTACAAAATAAAGAACTAAATACATGCATCTCAATATTTATTTTTACTCTCCCTTAAAAACCTTATGTGTCATGAAAGATCGGATACAATATGAAGGGAATAACCGGGGGGAAACCGATGACGTAAAAACCATTATGGAGTTCTGATGATTAGGTGGATGTCCAGTGAACAATTTGAACATTTTTTGATTTTTATCTTTGTTCTTTAAACAATCCAACAGTCTCGAGCCGATGGCTTTTCTGTGGAACATTTCGTTTTCACTGCTTCATGCACTGCAGCGCCTCCTTCATATCGTTGATGTGGACGTATTCGTCGGTGATGGCACTGGGCTTCATGGCCAGCTCCTCCTCGCTCAGGACGGGCTTGGCGGGCGTGGGCACCCACAGCCGCATGGCGTTCTTTTTGCCCCTGGCTCGGTCTCCACTGCTTATGTCCATCATGTCCGTCAGGCTGGGCACTCTGGGGACACCGTTGGGGACATTGTCTCTTTCTGGGTCCCGTCCCTTCGTCTGGCAGCTGAAGCCGGGGTCACTGCCATCGGGGAGGAGGCCCATGGTGGACGCTGGGACCGGGTGGTGCTCGGGCACTGCCACATGGGCCAACTCATGCAGCCCCGGTATGGGGTCGGCCGGTCCTTGTGGGAGGCCCGAGAGGGACTGTTGGGGGATCATCTTCAACTGTGGGCCGGGGTCCGTCTCGTGGAGGTAGGTCGGGGCCGTGGGCTGAGGGCCGCAGCTTTGGGACTCAGGACTCTGAGCATGTGGGTTTGAAAGGCTCAACTTAGCCCAACGTTGTTTGGCAGCCAGGGATCTCTTGCTCTTGCGTGGCATGTTATTTCCTCCAAATGCTCAGTTTTATAGGGGACTTTCTATATTATATATAGACTATTAAGCACTAGAAATCCCTGGTCAAATTATGAAAACGTGCTGGCTTTGTGTGTGTTTTTTGGGTGACTGACGGCAGCTGATGACAAACAGCTTTATAGAGGGAGAGTTGTGACATCACAAAGACATCACATGACGATGCCCCTTGGTTGCCGCTGCTACTGGGAGGGCGCGGCCATGTGAGGAATTCCCCTAGTATATTTCAAGTTCCAAATTCGAGATTATTGGTCACATACAAAACATACGGTCATCCATACAGTATATGCAGTGAAATGTCATGTGTATCCATGAAAACGTCACTGCCGCACTTTATTTTTCCCATAGTTGAGCTCTCGGTAAACACGAACACGGTTTATGTCTTGTTTGAACTGCGTTGTCACAAACACCTCGTGTTTGATGTTTCATCTAAATCGATCCACATATTAGCGAAAAAACAACCAAATTTGATAGATATCTCAGACATGATCCAATGCATTTCACGCCAAAATATGTCCAACCTGGCTAGTACTGTCTGGAACACATACTTCGGCAAGACCTACAAAACAAATTTCATCAAAATCGATCCACATACAGAGCAGATATTCCTTTTGACCCAAAATATTCAGCTGCTCTTGGTTAACGGACATGAACGAGATGATTTACAGTATGACCCTTTATGACATCATCATACTTTTTTATTATAAATGTACAGATTCCAATTGGAATGTTGAGCTGGACCGTATCCAGTGTGCGGTTTAGACTCAGTCACTCTGTAGTAGTTTGATGTTACCAACTATCATTTTACGTGCGTGTTTATATCGCTTCTTACCTGGTAGATGTCAGTAGGTCTGTTCGATTTAGATTTTTATCTCCGTGGTCCCCATTACTTTGCCGGATTAATGATAAATACAATAAAAAGTAGTCCACAAAAACTTGTCACAGTATCCATTCGAAACCACTGGAATGTGGAACTGAGTTCAAGATCCAGCGAGGTATTGGAAAAATGGAACCCATGCAATGGTAATTACTCACAGAAATACCACAATGTTTTTCGTATTTCATGGAAACATAACTTACTGAAAATGCTATCCAAGCAAAAAAAAGAGTTAGGTTAATTCAATTGTTATCATAAATCGACGTATAGAAGAATAAATTGACGTATATGAGACACAACATCAGCTACCTTCACTGATACTCCAGATGTACTTTAATGCAACAAGGTAAGTTATAACAATGACAAGATGTAGTTTAAAGTGAAAAAGAATAAAATACAATATTCTCGTCAATATACTTCAATATACTTATTCTTGATAAACGTCATGTATAAACATTTTCCTACACCTAAACTTACCAAACTTTGATGAAAAGCCAGAAAGTGTTTGACAGATTCTTCCATAATAATTATATTGCCAAATAAATGTTAAAGTTCCATAAATGTTAACTAATGTTTTCTGCATTACGAGACAAGTAATCTATTAAACTTTACTTGTCATACACTGTCACATTACATCTTAAAATCAATGGTTGACGTCTGGTTGAAATGGAAATGAATCATACATATGTAATGTAATACAATGTAACTCGTGCCTAAAACAAATAAACCAGACCCTGTGTATTTCTGCCTGAAGCTATATTTATTATTATTATTATTATTATTATTAGACTCATATCCGATTATAGCATTATTATATATTCAAATCAAAATTATTGATCACAGGTTTATCTTTTAGTCTTTATGATAACCAAAGTGAGTTCAGGCTGGTTAGAGCATGTCACACAGACACTGAAAAAACATCCTTTTTAAAAGCTTTTAACTTTAGAAAAGCACAAAAAGTCAATAGAAGATGCCTTCACGCTATAGCTTCAGAGTACACAGAGGGAACGGCAAGAATGTGCATTTGCAATCAGAATGATTCTTCCTTAGGTGATCTTTTTACCTTATTTTCAAATCCCAATGTCGACGGGTACTGTGTGTCCACCCCACTGAGATCAGAAATAAATCAACAAGTTCAAATTGGACTTTATTTCATACTGCATGTTCTTGTAAAATTTTACATCAATAATGAACATCAGAATTTATATGGCTCTGATTTCAAGGTATATAAATCACAAAATACCCTGTTTGGGGGGGGGGAGGCTAATACAAAGTGCACAATGAAACTTTTTTTTTTCAATTCAACTGCATCACATTAGAAGAACCACTATTATATAATTTTCAAAAGAAAAATAATAACATCATAATCAATGCTTACATTCAAAAACCTCATGAGGGTCTATGGTGGAGACTGTTTTATAGAACTTACTAAGTACCTATCTCCATCAGTGTTAATAGAAGTGGCCCATGCATCATATAGGAATGTAGCACACACACACACACACACACACACACACACACACACACACACACACACACACACACACACACACACACACACACACACACACACACACACACACACACACACACACACACACACACACACACACACAAAATAATAATTTTAGCATATTTGGCACCAGATTTTAGCATAGAATACAAATAACAACTTGCAACACAACATTATTAGTACATGGAGGTAATATTTGATTTTGGCACAATACAATAAATACTCAAGGTAAAAAGTAGTAGTATTTATGCTTATTTCATGCGAACAGTATTTATAATAAGGTCTTATAAAGTCTTTAAGCAATTTTTTGAACTCCGTCGGCCAGTCACCTTGGAGAAATGCCACTGACCGGCGCTAAAAAGTAGTTGAATATTCTATATGATGGGATACCTTTAACACCACGCCGAGCACTATATTTTTGTCTCAATCTTCAAAATGGCTAAAGGTTGGTGTTTTTTTTTTTGTCCTTTGGATCGATTGATGATTTCATTATGACCGATGTAAATAAATAGCCACAAATCGGATGATCATTGAAGCAAAAATGTTATGCTGTAGTAAAAAAAACAACAAAAAACAAACAAAAAAAGAAAGAAAATGCATCTAGCACTTTGTGAGAAAGAGAATGAATCCTGACTTTTGCAAGTTTTTTTTCTTGGCCTGTTCGAACCATCTTGACAAACAAAAAGTTTGGCATACACATATAGAATTAATAAGGTATTCGGCAATACTATGTTTAAACATTATATTATAACACTGTATATTAACTTTAATATTTAGAATAGTTTGAGGTTATGATATGAAAGATACATATTTATAAATTGTTATGAAATATATATATATATCATATATATATAAATAGGCATCTGCTTCTATTCTGTCGAATGGACGCAGAGCGAGATATAACATAATAGCTCTACTATGGTTTATTATTTTCCTCCAAACAAATAGGAATAAAGGCGTCCACAGTGGGCATAGTGGATGTGGATTGAAGCCCCCCATGCACAGAGGGGCTTCAATACAGGTCAAGACTGGTTTCAAAACAGGCCGGGGTGGCTCTCACAACCAGACCATCTAAGTATTCTGGTCATTATCAAGTCATTTTCCGCGGTGCTTATTTCCCAAATTTTATGTCAACGTCAATTGGACCCCATTAACGGCATCACGGTCTACAGTCTAAGTAAATATGTATTTCCTGGGGCTGCAATAATTAAACATCACTCTGCGATAAATCATGTCCACAACATTTTCCCCCTTACCGAAACAATTTTTTTTTTCTCTTAAACCGAGATATATATAAACATATATCATCAACATATATCGGATTTACATCCGAATTCTACCGTAGAGAAAACAATTCCTTTGTTTTTGTGGAATCTGTGTGTGTGTATACGTGTGTTTAACCTGACAGAACAACGTGTGCTGAGATGTGAGCTGCTGAGCATATATATATATATATATATATATATATATATTTAATTTTTTTTCCCGAAAAGGAAAAGGTCTGGGATTTTGTGTGTGTGTGTGTGTGTGTTTGTCACACACACACATCGTATGCCTCAGGTTTGATTGGCAAGTCGCCCTGACTCCTTGATAAAAACTCCACTGTATCTTCCACAGATGTACCGAACCACCAATCCAAACCATCATCAACCCCCCCCTCCCCTCCCCCCCGCCACTTTAACCGCTAACATACACGCTAGACACTATTTCACATGTTTAAAAAAAACGCCGGATCCAGTCAGCTGATTCACTAAAGCGCACTTCACACCGAAATACGACAAATGACAACATCAAACCCGGAAGTCGATTCATCCCTATGGAGAGTCGGATTCTGCACGTTGAAAAAGCTGTGAGGCGTTGCGGTGCGGAACTTCCGTGTGCGATCGACGTTCTGGGATGCCTTCAAATTTTCGAACTCATGTGTGTATTTATTTATTTATTTTTGCACTTTCTATATTAAGAGAGATTTAAACTCTTCGGTGAAAATGGTAAATGTCCAACTGAGAAAACGACTCGTTGTTGAACTGAAAACACAAGCTCTCCTGTGTTCCCCGACATATTTTGTAAAATGCAAAACGCTGATGCAGTTCATCCGATGGCCACTAGAGGGGGAGCCAACTGTCGGATGCGATTACGGATGCGATGTGAAGCCAGCTTAACAAGTTCATACGTCGAACAAGGGACCCTGCGTTGATGCTCGGTGGAAAATAAGGAACGTTGTCTTTTACACTCAAAAAAAGGCCCAATTAAATCTAGCTGCATGCACTTTGCGCGAAAAAGGCCGAGAAACGCCTGTAGTCTTATTCGTAACATAACTCCACGTTTGTCTATGCAAAATGTACTTGACGATAGCATCAAGAAGCTCACGATATCGACAATCAAATTAGCGAGAAAAAAGCAAACACTCGCGTCAAAGCCACGCTCTAACTCTATCACAAGCAGCTGAGAATGACCGCACCACCGGATTAACCTGCGATCCACGGCCGCGTTCTATCGGCCGTGATTCAACGGTTGCCCCGCACGCCGCCGACCTAGAGGCCCGTCAGATCTACGAGGGCCATGTCATTTCACTACATATATGTATGCTTGTATGTATATGACAAATAAACATCTTGAATCTTCTAACAGCAGGAGACGAAAACATGCCTCTTCCACTCGTCTATCTGCTCTCGTCCAGCCCTGACCTGCCGCTTAGCCCCGACGTACCGTCTGCTCCATTTGGGCTCCTCCGTTGAAAACTGATGAAGCGCCGAAGTAAAGTGATAATAAAGAACTGGGTGAGGTGTGTGTCGTGTGTGCGATGTCAAACCTCGGCGCGCCCAAGACGTACGGCAATTCCACGTCGTCCTTCCTAGGAGACCGCCAGGTACCACTACGCAGTGCAAGGTGCCTAGACGGCGAAATGCCCAAACGGAACGGCGCCGCAAAAAGGGACCTAATCCCGGCGGAGAAAAAAATGGCTGACGCCCGAAGGGTCGCCCCGCACGCCGTCGACCTAGAGGCCCGTCAGATCCACGATGGCCTTGATGAAGATGGTGTCGTCGCGGATGTAGGAGTTTTTGGAGTCGAGCTTGGACAGCGGGCAGAAGAGAGGACAGCCGCTGGCGATGTTCATCTCGCTGACGGGCCTCTGGAAGGAGGAGGAGGTGACGTCCGGGCGGAAGGCGTCGATGATGTGCTCCCGGTTGCTCTGGTCCAAGAGCATCAGAGTCACCTGAGGGAGAAAAGGGTAGACGCTGAGAGTCCATCTTTGAAGGCTAAACAGTGTATTATGATGCTGTATCCCATCCCCTTACTTTCTGGTTGAAGGGCCATTTGAGCAGCGCGTCATTCAGGCCCCTCATCACCACGAAGAACAAGGACAAGTGGCTGCCGCGCCCCGTCCCATCCCCGTTCAGATAGATCCGCAGACACATTTTGTAGCCGTATTTGCTGGTGTAGAAGGCTGTAGGGCAGACACAATGAAAAAATGAATGAGAAGTGTCCACTTCCTCTGGCAACCACACGGTGTGCTTTCAAGCTGTAGCTAACCGGGCGAGAACATGGCCGGGGCTCGGCCGGCGATGGCATCTTGTCTCTTCTTGGTAAAATCCGAGATTCGCCAGACGAACACGCCGTCGAAGGTGGTGGCGGACATCTCCCGCAGCCTGCCCTCCATCTCGGCCACCGTCAAGTCCTTAAGCCCGACCGTTCTCTCCAGCTGCCGCACCTGGAATGCACAAACACTCTCATGAACTTCATCCGTGTTTGTTTATGGTGTAAACCATAAACAAACACCTTACACCATTTGGCTCATCACCTTGTTGCTCAGGGCTTCGATCTTGTCCTGGTCCAGTCGGTGTTGGCGGTTGCTGGCCTCCATGGTGGTGGCGAACCTCTCCACCTCCCTGTTCAGGACACACACCACGTTCTCGAACGTGCCGGCCTTCACTTCCAGGTCCACACATCTGCGGCCGAGCTCGGCCACCTTGGTCTTCTCGCTGTGCAGCTGGAGCTCCAGCGCCGCCCCTACCGAGCTGGGCAGGGGCGTGAAGGATGTGGACACGGAGAGCGTGGGGGCCAAACATGGAAGTGGAGGAAGAAGGGGAGCCACCGCAGCAGCAGAAGAACCAGAACCAGAACCGGAGCCGGAGGATGAGGATGAGGCGGCCCCCTGCACGGGAGGCCCAGAGGAGGTGGTGCTGAGCAGGGAGACTCTGGCCTCGAGCTCCCTGAGGGACTGGTGGAGCTCCACCAGCTTGTGTCCGGCCAGCTCCAGGCCCTGGGGCTGGAGGCCCTCCATGCTCACCTTCATGCCCATGATGTAGTGCAGCAGCAGGTTGAGGTGCTCGTAGGCACAGGCGCGCTCGTGGTCGTGGATCTTCTCCTTCTCCACCTCCACCAGGACAAAACACAGAACCAGGAGAAAAAACACGTTTCAGGAAAGGAGGTAAAATGGGTGAGACAGAGTACGAACTACAAGGACTGTAAAGTTATATTCTATACATTATGATATGATTCCCAAGAATCTTTGAGGAGACGTTAAGACTACTTACAGACATATCACATCCTACAACATGAAAGCGACATGGAGTCCTGAACTTGCTACAGAACTTGATATGGTCCACATACTGCAAACAAAAGTGAAAAAATAATGATTTCAACATAACCTCAATAATTGTAACCAGGTCAATCCAACGTTCAAACTGAAGTAATTTCACCATTTAACATATCCCTTCGTAATTTTAATTGAGATAACCTTTTCTCTGGGTATTTTCTTCTTGGCACAGCCTTCACAAATCATCGGGTATTTTGGGCAAATCTCATCATGTGCCTGAAAGAAAGGGAAAATATATTATTTTACAGGCGTGTCTAATCACCACACTGAAAAAATAACATTTAGGTTGTGATGAATGATTCCTGACCTTGATGTTTTTGAAGTGGAATGGTTCCTTGCAGTACTTGCAGTTTAGCGTCCTCTCCGGGCACTCCCGCTCGTTGTGGCGCTCTAGTTCGTTGAAGCGGATTCTTTCTTTACAGGACGGACAGGGGATGATCATGAACTCACACTTTCCCTCGTGGTTTAGCTGCGGAAATGAGATCTTAAGTTAGGTTGTTTTGGCATATAGTATAGTACACTCTTTGTTGTGACAATGCTTGGATTATCAACAGTGGAGCAAAAATAAAAAGGTATACATACATACATACATACATACTGTGTGTATATATATATATACACATACACATACATACATTTTTTTGTTTACCTTTTTTATTCTAATTTGTCATATACAGTATATATGTATATACTATATGTATATATATCGAAAATTATATATATATAAATATCAATATTTGACTTATTATAAATGTCTTATTTGTCGTATATTTAATACATATATACATATACATCTCCAGTATATGTACTGTATATATGTATATCATATACATATATACCAATAGAGTATATGTAGACGGTATATGCATGTTTATGTCTATATGTATATACATATGTGTATTTGTATAAATGTATATATGTATCTGTATACATATGATAAATAATATATGATTTATAAGACAAAAAAAAACAATTTGAAAATAAAACACAGCAGATACCCACCTCATATTCTTTAATACTGCCTTTCCATATACAGCTTTCATTGATGCAGACGGCCGAGAGGTTTTCAACCTCCCTTCGAGCTGCATTGTCGGGAAAAGCCTGATGAAATGATGAAAAGCCCAATAAAATGAAATAAGCCTGTCTGTTCCAATGTGTCATTACATTAGATTCAACCAATTGTCATTGCACAGAGCACAAGTACTGAGGCAACAAAATGCATTTCTCTGCATTTTGACATCCTCGTAACTGACGTATCTAGGAGCAGTGGGCTGCCATGTGGTGGCGCCTGGGGAGCAGTTAGGGGGTTAAGTATCTTGCTCAAGGACACATCAGCACTCTACCAGGAGGAGCCAGGGATCAGCCGGCAATCTTCCGATTACGAGACGACTTGCTCTACCTCCTGAGCCACTGCCCCCTGTGCATTGTGATTAAAAGGCAGTGGAAATGCATTTGTTTTCAACAGTTACCAACAGACCTTGAACAAATCTGTCTTGTTATTTTTGATAACAAGCACAGGCAGCAATGGTTATTTCCATTGGTTCGGTTAGTTAGGTAGTTAAAATAAAATGCTTTTACATCTTGGTTGATTACCAAGGAACCAAATATGTAGATATTACTATAATTTGAATAATTTCCCTTGTAATAAAATGATCGCAATGAATGATTAGATATTGCCATATAAGTTACATGCATTTATAAACAAAGTAGGAACTTTTTTTACCCGTCTTTTTTTGTGGATACAGTCTTTGGTGGATACTGAATACACTCAATTTAGATAGGTTAGATAGATTGGTTCTAGAAAGACATTAAACCTCCGGCAAAGAATGTGTTACAACAAATGAAAGAAAATAATAATAATACTACTTATAATAATAATAATAAATAAATAAACAAACAAAAAAACAAATAACTAAATAAATAAAACACACAAGCAAACAAACAAATAAATAAATAATAACATAAAAGTGGAAAGTAACATGAAACAGAGCTGACTCTTCCAGAACTAGTAAAATGCATTAGGCTACGTGTTTAAATGTATAATTTAAATGTATCCTGTGCCCTATTTCTGCCGTCTCGCTGACTTGCTCCAACAGCCATCCAGACACGCAGAGACAGACTCCTTTAAGAACACGCAGTCTTTAAATCATTGAAAGATATTGATTTATAGTTTAGTACAAATCAATTTGCAGCATTACTGAAATAGCATTGTACTATAACAGAGGGTCAATTTGGAATAACCTATTTAGTCTAGGTTTTGAAAAAAGAACAGGGAATGATACTATCTGTACAAATGTACAGTAGACCAAGACACACACTGTATTTTTATTTGGACTACAATACCTTGAAATTACCCAAATATAAACTCTATTATACCAGAGTAGGAATCAACACATAGTTGACCTATTTAAAGGGGACTTTATGGAAAACTCACTTTTTCAGTGCTTGTGCGCATACATCTGGGTTTCTAGCCTCCCCTTCCTAAGTCAAGTGGGGGCTCATTAGAATTAGAACTGTCGAGTATCTCCACCCATGCTCGAGAAATACTTAATAATATACTAAATAAATATGCTAGCATTAAGTCGAAGCTAAGAGCCAAGCATGGGAACTGCTCTGCTGGGTTCATGGACCAGCACAAATCTTTTAAAAGAAAGAGGAACCATTACCAACTGTCCGTGACAAAACTGCAGACGAGCGAAATGTAGGTATTTAAAAAATAATTCTGCTGTGTGTTTCTTTTGCCCTTTAGCACCAGAGTACCGCAAACAGCTGAGGCATAGCTGTCAACCCTCCCCTTTTTCCCCCAGGATTCTCCCGTATTTTACTCATCTCTCCCGCTGTCCCCCAGTTTAAACCTTTTCCCGTAAAACTCCTGTATTTTTAAGCCTTTCAAAAAAAAAAAAGGATGGCGATCAGAGCGAGCTCGGCTCCGCTGCGTGTCCGGGTGCCCGTGTGGAGCAGCAGCTTACAGCCCGTCGAGAACACGAGGGTTATAGAGGCATGTTAGAATGGTTAGAATGCATAACCTGAGTGGTATTTTCAAAAAAAGATTCAAAGACATGTTTTGGGGACCTCAAAGACTTATATTAACTTGTTGAAAAGCAGTATAATATGTGACCTTTAAATTAACTAAATATGACTAAAGTTAATACAAATAAGTCAAGTCAGGAGTTAACTCAAGTTACAACTAATAACTCATCATGAATTGAGTAATAATATAATGAATTTTACTCTTTCTCAAAAAGCTATTTCCTCCCCTTTAAAAAAGCCTGTAAAAGGACAAAATCAAATATTTAAATAAAAGACACGATTAATGTGTCTCAAATTTACATTTGAATGACAAGCAATCTTTGAAGTCCTTCATATGGTATTATTTGTTTACATGCAAGTCCTACAGTTTATACCGTTTATATTCGATTTTAAATTTCTTGGGTACTGTATTAAATGTTGAAAATTTAGAAAACCATTCAGTTATTTCCCATACCCAATAATTGACTTGACTTAATTTCAACGTGGAATCCTAAAACATCTCTAATAGGAAGCTATATAGCTACCACGCTGTATAGGAAAGTATGGGAGAACAATGTGTGGGATTTGTAAGGCAGAACTACACCGCGTTCCAAATTATTATGCAAATTATATTTTTCTCTGATTTTCCTAAATAGTCGATGCAAATGACAGTCAGTATAATTTTCAAGTCATCAACCATTAGGGTATAACTCGAATGTTATTGAACAAACCTCCCAATGATAACAGTATTTTTTTCAAAAATAAAAAAACTCAAAATGCAATGTTCCAAATTATTATGCACAACAGAGTTTCAAAACATTTTAAAGGTTGTAAAGAACTGAAAATGGTCATTTGTTGAATTTGCAGCATTAGGAGGTCATATTTACTGAAATCAAAAGCTATTTCAATCAAAAACATCTTAACAACCTTCTTTGATATCACCTTCACAATCCTTGCATCCATTGAACTTGTGAGTTTTTGGAGAGTTTCTGCTTGAATTTCTTTGCAGGATGTCAGAACAGCCTCCCAGAGCTGCTGTTTTCATGCCAACTGCCTCCCACCCTCATAGATCTTTTACTTGAGGATGCTCCAAAGGTTCTCAATAGGGTTGAGGTCAGGGGAGGATGGAGGCCACACCATGAGTTTCTCTCCTTTTATGCCCATAGCATCCAATGACTCAGAGGTATTCTTTGTAGCATGAGATGGTGCATTGTCAGGCATGAAGATGATTTTGCTACGGAAGGCACGGTTCTTCTTTTTGTACCATGGAAGAACGTGGTCAGTCAGAAACTCTATATGCTTTGCCGAGGTTGTTTTCACACCCTTAGGGACCCGAAAGGGCTGACTCCGCCACCTGCTTGCTGACGTCGGAGCCTTGTTGGGACATGGTGGCCATCCACCAACCGTCCACTACTCCATCCATCTGCACCATCCAGGGTTGCACTGATCAGTAAACAAGACTGTCTGAAAATGAGTCTTCATGTATTTCTGGGCCAACTGCAACCGTTTCTGCTTGTGAGCATTGGTTAGGGGTGGCTGAATAGTAGGTTTATGCACAAGTGCAAGCCCCTGGAGGATCCTGCACCTTGAGGTTGGTGGGACTCCAGAGGCACCAGCAGCTTCAAATACCTGTTTGCTGCTTTGTAACGGCATTTTAGCAGCTGCTCTCTTAATCCCATGAATTTGTCTGGCAGAAACCTTCCTCGTTATGCCTTCATCTGCACAAACCCGTCTGTGCTCTGAATCAGCTACAAATCTCTTCACAGTACGATGATCACGCTTAAGTTTTTGTGAAACGTCTCATGTTTTCATACCTTGTCCAAGACATTGCACTATTTGAGGCTTTTCGGCAGCAGAGAGATCCTTTTTCTTTCCCATATTGCTTGAAACCTGTGGCCTGCTTAATAATGTGGAACGTCCTTCTTACGTAGTTTTCCTTTAATTGGGCTCACCTGGCAAACTAATTATCACAGGTGTCTGAGATTGATTTCAGTGATCCAAAGAGCCCTGAGACACAATACCATCCATGAGTTTAATTGAAAAACAAAAAATGTAATGTTTATGACACTTAAATCCAGTTTGCATAATAATTTGGAACGCAGTGTACAGTCCGACATAGAACATTTACCACAGAGTAAACCTTTCATAATGATGTACAAACAGCTCGACGCTTGACAAATAAGACTGGGATGTACTCACGCATCCTTGTTTCAAAATCGACGTGGGCTCTTCGAAGATGTCCTCTTTGATGCACGCGTTGCACTTTTGCGGCCCGTTACTGCGGCGGGACGAGAACGGCGGCACCGTGTTAAGAAACCTGCACCTCCCAACGTCATCACCACCATCGTCAGAATCATCGCCAAAAACAAAAAAAGAAAGGGAAGCGGCGCTCGTCACCTGACGGTCCTGTTGAAGCAGTAGGAGCAGAAGCGGTGGCCGCACTGGGCCTGGAAGGGCCTCCGCAGCAGGTTGTGGCAGCAGTTGCACAGGTGCTTGTCCTCCAGCTTGTTGGCCAGGATCTTTTTGGGGAAGCCGGGCTTGTTGTTCTCCATCGACGAGGGAGGGGAGGGCTCCTGCGCGGCCATGGTGCCCGTTCACACCGCCGCCCCCACCACCGACACCACCACCACCACCACCACCACGTCAGACCTGTGCGGGGCAGCAACACGCGCACACACACACACACACACACACACACACGCACGCACACCATCCATGTCAACAAACACTGTACCCGGGACTAGACGGCGCAGTGGGGGATGGTGACCACATCCAACCACCATACATGGTGTGTTTCATTTCCTCCTACATGTTGTCATTACCTGTGGGAGACGTCCCCTGGTCTTCAGAACGCGGCGAATGTCGGCAGTGATCGCGATTCCCTTTTCAGCGGCCGCCAGAGAGGCCCGCATCCCTTTGTTTACATTCCGACTCCCCATCCCTGGCTCCCATTGTTCACGGTCGGCGACATGGCCACTGAGTGTCGTCACTTCTGCTGCTTGTGTGCGGGGGAGACGGCGACTGGCTGAGACCGAGACCAGCTACAGCATTGTCTCTCTTTTTTTTTGGGGGGGGGGGCGGGGGGCGTTGGTGGGGTGCTGGGATCTTTGTGCTTTCTTTTCCTTTTGGGGTGGGGGGGATGGGGAGGGGAGGGGGGGGGGGGGGGGGTGCTGTTGCTAAGCTATCAGCATCCTTCAGGGTGAAGTGGTACCCAGCGCGCCGCCGCCACGCCCCTTTGAAGTCACCAGCTGCCGCGGGGGGGGACAAAACACGCGGGTCCCGGATGGATCCGGTCCGGTCGTTGAACTCACCACCGCGGATCGGCGTCCACCGCCGGCACCATCCCCGCCGCCGCCGCCGCCGCCGCCGCCGCCGCCGCCGCCACCAGCACCACCGGCAGCACCAGCAGCCCTCGAGCCCGACGCTTCGCAGGTCCTGTCGCGGCGCGCGGATCACGCCGACGCATCGGTTTGTTTCTACTGCTGTGGACGTGGACGGGCCGCGCGCCTGCCTGCCGCGTGACGTGGGGACCCAAAGCGGCGGCTGTTGTTGTCCGATTTCGCCATTGCACTTCCAGGCTGGCTATGACGTCATGCGCTGGGCTCAACCCGATAGGCTGATGGCCGCAAGAGTTGCCCAGCACATGGAAACACGGGAAAACCACCACATTAAAGTGGTGATCCGGAATATATACGCACACATTTATTTTATTGTAATTAATTATTATGATTATTATTAGGATTATTATAAATAACAATAACAACAACAATAATGGAGTTATTGATTTGTTATTATAATTAATTATGAATTATAATCATAAAATGTAATTATAATTATATTATTGTTATTATAGACTATCAATGTATTTTCAATATTATTCCATATATATTATATTACATATATTATTTTAAAATCCCATATATATATATTTTTTTTTAAATCTGGCACTTTATAATAAACTTTATAGGCCTAAACCATTCAACGTATTCAATGTAATCCATTGTTTGGAGGCGGGGTCCGCCTTGTTGGGAGGCGGGGTCCGCCTTTCCCGGCAACTACAGTATATTCATATTTATATTCACATCCAGTCAATACCTGCACTCTAGCTGCCCCTTAGCCCTGATCATGATATTTATCTTGTAATTTATTTATCTTCATACAGTACATAGAGCATATTTTGTACATGTTCCAATATATATATATATATATAAATATATATATATATAGAGCATCTGAAGGAGGTTTGTCTTTTCTTCCTCCACTCCCTGGCGCCATCTGTCGGAGGGCTCCCCATTATCATTGGGGTCCACCCTGAAGGAGTGTTGTGTTTTTGTTCGGATCCCTTATAACCGATTAAAGTGTCTGCCGTTCAGAAATCGTCAAACGCATGGACACAAATGAATGATAGTTGTATTCGGAGCAGTCCACGTGCACTTTGGTCAAAGTTTGATCCACATTGGACAAAATTTGTAGAAAGAAATAGTAAAAAAACTGTTTTTGCCACCTCTGTCGGCGATACCAAAAGGTCACGTCAAGACACTGCAGACTATTGATTGGTCACAGAGAATCGTCACTGCATCATCATTGCACAGACAAGATGAAAAAAAATGCCGGCATCTAAGTTTAATCCAGATCTAGAAAAAAGGGATATTTTCTATCATTGCCGCAATGCACGCGGAAATGACAGTGCAAATGACAGTGCACACAGGTCACATGATAGCATTGCAGTCTTGTGATTGCTCAACAATCGTGTCCTCACCAAGATGGCGGGACGTGTAGAAGGGTCTGACGTCAGAACCTTATGGATGTTATGGATCTGACAAACCCACAGACAATTTGAATAACATTTGTATTTGGGGCAGTTCCAACATGGCATCGTTCAAGTTTCATCCAGATTGGTTCAGTATTGTGGATGGAGTTTGTGATTAACAATCGCAACCTCACCACGACGCCGCCACACAGAGCACTAGCACAAGTTGAAGGAGTACACAGATCAAGTGAGTCAATAATCTAAACCTGACCAGATATAGTCACGATTGGACTTTACAGTAACTAAAAGAATATAAGATATACAAGCTCTTAACCATACAAAGTTACAAAGTGACAGGTATTCTTTTATTACTAGTAGCCTTTATTATGTTTGAAAAAATGAAAGGAAGTTTTACCAGAAGACAATTGGATTAAACAAAGCGCAGCGTATTAAACGTCATATATATATATAGGCTTCTGAGGAAAACTGATACACACCAGAGTAAGTTCTACAAAATAAAAACCCAATAACATCACTGTCAGAATTTATAGACATTCAACAGATGTCCATGTATACAAATTTCCTGAATTATAATTACTTGTAACAATAATCATAAGAAATTACATAATACAAGGAACATGTTTTTATTGTGTATGTGTTTTAAAATGTTTTCATTTTTTTTGGGTTCCCTCCCAGATGCCTCAAAGAAGCCGAAATTCCAAGGCAGCAAAGAATCGATGGGCAGAACATGCTGCAACATATAACTCACCATCTCTACTTAGAACTTACTACAAGAAATAAACTATATTCTAAGCAAGGGAATAGCCAGTTCTTGAAGTTGATGTGTTGGAAGCAGGAAAATGGGCAAGCGTAAGGATCTGAGTGATTTTGACAAGGGCCAAATTGTGATGGCTACACGACTGGGTCAGAGCATCTCCAAAACAGCAGGTCGTGTGGGGTGTTCACAGTATGCAGTGGTTAGTACCTACCAAGAGTGGCCAAGGAAGGACAACCGGTGAACCAGCGACGGATAATGGGCTCATTGACGCACGTGGTGAGCAAAGTCGAGCCCATCTGGTCCCATCCCACAGAAGAGCTACTGAAGCACAAATTGCTGAAAAAGTTAAATGCTGACTATGATAGAAAGGTGTCAGAACACACAGTGCATCGCTTTCCGATCCGATCGAGCATCTGTGGGATGTACTGGAACAACAAGCCCCGATCCATGGGGGCCCCAGCTCACAACTTCCATGACTTAAAGGATCTGCTGCTAACGTCTTGGTGCCAGATACCACAGGACACCTTCAGAGGTCTTGTGGAGTCCATGCCTCGACGGGTCAGAGCTGTTTTGGCGGTAGAAGGGGAAGCTACATAATATTAGTGGTGGTTTTAAGGCTGTGGCTGATTAGTACACAAACACAAAATTGCACATATTGCACCATTATGACAGGGTGAATTAAATATGCAATTGGCAATTACCTATTGCAAATGTTTTGTTTTTTTACTGTTGTTTTTTATCACTATGATTAAAGATGTGCATACAAGTAACTGTAGAGTCTGTTCATTCTATTAATGAACTCATTTACACACTTAAAACATCCCAAATGTTTATATACAGTTTGTAATAAGAAAGAAAACACAACTAGAACATTGTTCCTGAATCTGGCAGATAGATACACAAGTTTGTGCGTTATAAATAAAATGCATTTGACATTTACGTCAAACAAATAACACACATCCAGAATGAACCCACTTTTTAACGTTTATCAAACATTTAAATTGTCATTGGGACCGACTACTCCCTGGGAATACTACATTTTGTCACTACTTGAAATGATCTAACACATTGTCTTATTTACAAAGCCATAAAATCAAATCCTGAGAAGAAAACCTAGAGACGCCCTTAATACGCGAAAACAACAAGAAGAAAAAACCCGGACGAGAGTCCGTTACTTGGCCATAGCTCATATGCAAATCTTCAGGGGACTTTCACGCCCCAAATAAAGTTGCTGGTGTCATGTCTCTTGAAGAAGCTTCCGGAGGTTTTTCTGTATCTAGTTCGATGAGAATAGGAAGAAAGATCACACTTTATTAATTCCTGGAGGGACATTGGAAAAGAGATGCTAATTCAAATGAGATAAGAAATAACAAATATGTACACATCTATCGACATATTGACATGGAGTAGCACTATGCTGACTATAAGCACTATGCTAACTAGTAGCACAATGCTAACTAGTGAGCCTAATATTGGCAAATTGGCAAGCGGCAAAACTCCATATGATTAAACAAAAATATATATGTTAATTCTAAACCACTGTTTTATGCAAAATTGAAAAAAAAAAAACACAGCCATGACATGTTACATGAATAGTCTGTTTCAAACCTTTTCTAGTTTATGCAGGTTGGTAGACAGCTCTCTGTAGATGTCGGCGTTAGAGTCGGCTCGGGCTCCGCCCTCGAACATGTCACTGGAAGGACGGTCACACCTTGTTAGCGGGGACAGTGTTCCCTGCTGGGCGTTAACCTCCAGCAAGTAAACACAAAAGTCACCTTGTTGGTTTTATAAACACGGCTGAGGAATGTGTCGACATCATCACTTGAGAAGGTCATAACCCGAATCATGTGGAAATGTGGATATTCTATACTTGAAGTGTATTTTTTGGTACTTTTTGTTTACTTTCTGTACTAATTTAAAGAACTATTTCAGCACACTAGTCATATTAGAATCAAACTTTGTATATTCAGTATATTTTTATATATTTGGCTATTTTATATTTTAATTTTCTATACTGTTTCGTAGGTTTTATGGCTTTTATTTTTCACGGCAGATTCCTCATGTGTGGCAATGTACTTGCCATAAACAAACATAATAAACATTGAAATATTCACCTTACTTTAAGCTGCACTTTGGAATATTGGTTAAAAAAAAACCCATGCTGTTTGGTGCAATTGCAGTATTCACAGTATTCAGAAGTATTCAGGGCGTTGGCGGCGACTTTCACACTTTCCCGCCGTAAATTCACCACAAACCACTTTTGGCCATAGGTGTCGCCAAAAACAGGAAGAAGGGAAATCTTTGGGATTCTCACTTTAAATACTGTACAACGTCTAACGCACTAAGTATGACTTAAGGGCTTCAATTTAACACACCTTTAGTGTAGAATAAATATACTAAGGACACTTTTGGATAACACATTTAAATATATATATTTTTTTAATTTCCACTATGTGATTATGTGGCCCTCATTCATTATAATTAACAAATTAAAGTGTCTCTCGTACCTGTGACACACCTTTTCCTCGGTGGAGACCCAGGAGTTCAGCCGCTGCTCCAGGGCGACGATCTTAAAAGCCATGAAACATGAGGACAGGACCAGAACGCTCACCCTGCGGAGGAGCACAACCCAAAAAATAAAATAGTTTCCGGGGGGGCGGGGCATCAACTCGCTACGCATCTCCAGCGACAAAAGAAAAAAGCTTTTACTCACAAGAACAAATAGATGAGGAGTGAGGGGTGCAGCGAGGTGGGCCGGTGTCTGGTCCTGTTCGATGGCCCCTGGGTCGGTTTGGCCGTCCCTTCCAGTGAAACCAAGTCAATCACAAGTGCCGTCCAACTATAGACTGGATACTGTTCCCGCCATATCACAGTGTTGGTGTCCAAATTCCACTTCAAGCCCGTAAATAAACGGGAAACTATAGATGTTGTGTTGCGAGATACAAACTGCACGGTCTAATAATAATAATAATAATAATAATAATAATAATAATAATAATAATTTACAGTTTACAAAGTGCTTTGACACATGAAATAAAAGCAGAGTGCTCAGATCATGAATTTAAAAAGACACACCACCGCTTTTCCTGTCCCCTGCGACCCGAGTCAAACACCGGTGGCACTCATCAATGTTTTACATTATGGTCGCTTAGGCTATCAGATAAAAGAGACGGGTCGCAAATGTTTTCACTACCGATAATCTCCGGTTCATACAAACTCTCAGTTATATGTTAACATGTGAAAAGTATGTGAAAAGTAATAGGAGAAAAAGGGTTTAGTTCATAGAAAATCTAAATAATTGGATTTCCATCTCAATTTCCTTATTGAACGAAACAAAAAAAAGAAAGTAACAGGGACCACTCTCAGCATCACCACCCCTGGCGGGCCCATACTTTCCACCACGCCTGACAACTTTTCTGGTGGAAACCCTGGTCGTGCACCACTTACTATTAGCAGGCCTTCATAAGCACAGTTCTGTGTGTTTGTGACATTTTGAGACATTTGTAGTGGTTTAACAGGATAGTGGCGTGCCTGTCATTATAGAAAGTTTGCCTTGCCAGAAAAAAACGTTGGGAAACACTGATTTAAAGCCTCAATCCAATGCCTGCAAATGTAAAACAAAGCACACGCCTCGTACGGATTCCTCGCGGCGTTACCGTTTTGAAGGGTTGCTCCGTGCTTCTGCGCGGAGGTCTGGAGGTGAATGTCTGCGTGGACCGAGACCTCTCCGTTCGTCACCGCGCTCAGGAATGTCCCCGGCAGGCCGTTGAAACCTGCTCAAATAAACAAGGGACAACTTCATACCATAGTGGTAGTAGTATCACATACAGTATATCTATACATTTACTTATAAATATTACTGAAACAGTGTGTTATTTCAATTTTGTGAGAGCCAAAGCACTTAAAAGGTACTGACATTTCCGATGATATATAAATTACGACACTTATAATTGTGAATTCAGTTTCACCAAGAAATAACACTAGATATAACACTAGAAATAACAACAGAAATGACACTAGATATAACACTGGAAATAACAACAGAAATGACACTAGATATACAGTAGAAATAACACTAGATATAACGATAGAAATGACACTAGATGTAACACTAGAAATAACACTAGATATAACACTAGAAATGACACTAGATATAACACTAGATATAACATTAGATATAACACTAGAAATGACACTAGATATAACACTAGATATAACACTAGAAATAACACTAGATATAACGATATAAATTACAATAGATATAACACTAGAAATAACACTAGATATAACGATATAAATTACACTAGATATAACACTAGAAATGACACTAGATATAACGATATAAATTACACTAGATATAACACTAGAAATGACACTAGATATAACGATATAAATTACACTAGATATAACACTAGAAATGACACTAGATATAACACTTCAAATAAGACTTGTTATACGTGTTACACTTGCTACACTATAACACCACGTAAAATCTTCAGTCAGAACATTGTAATCATTTATAATTTATACACCTATCTATACCAATAATGTATCCTGTGTATAGAATCTTATAATTTTATAATTTTATATATTTGGCTGTTTCTGTTCTGTATTTTTTGGGAGCTATTTGTGTATATTTTTCCATTTTAAATGTTATTACATTTTTAGTATTTATATAATAATTTATTTTTTATTTTATTGTATTTATTTTTGTTTCTTTTTAGACTGTTTTTATGCCAATTGTCTGTAGAGAAACGCACCGATCCTCACCATGCTAAAATCGTAGATAAAAAAATTATTTGACAGAATATATTATTCTCATTCTGATTCTTCTACTCGAGACGCTACAATATTCTGTAATAACACTGTAAAAGGTTTGTCAAACCCATCCGGTATTAACTCTACATTTTGTTGTACACATTTTAATTATTATTTTTATTCATCATGTACAGATATATCCAACATGATTCATATTTGTACTGTATGTATACCCAGTCAATTGCATCTTTACTGCCACTTAGTGCCTGCCATTGTCTTGTTTTTTTATCTCTATTCGGTGTAGAGTGCAAATTTTGTATATTCTGTATATACAATATTTCTTAATATTTCTTAGATGCTTTTGTATAAATTATTATATATTATATGAGTCTGGTGCTTCGTTGCACAGAGGAATGGATCTCACACACACACACACACACACACACACACACACACACACACACACACACACACACACACACACACACACACACACACACACACACACACACACACACACACACACACACACACACACCGGCCATTTTCTCATAGTCGGGGGTCTGGGAGCCGGAGCTGCTGCTCTCCAGCATGTCCTGCCTCCTCTGGTGCACCACACTGTCCAGGTCCGAAAAGTCTTGACAGAAGTCCTGTGTGTGTGTGTGTTTGTGTGTTTGTGTGTGTGTGTGTGTGTGTGTGTGTGTGTTTGGGGGGGGAACACAATATTAGGAAATGGCATGAAGTGAGATCTGAGGAATTCTACACAACAACACAATGGAGATTTTCAACAGAATGGTTCAATAAACACATGAAAGTTGTGAGACTGACCAGAGGAAGCGAGGCCGGACTGTCCACCCTGAAGCTGTTTTCACAGGAGGATGGGATGGGGCTGCTCCCAGTGTTGTCCACTTGCTGCGGTTTGGGGAAAACATCAGAAATATATATGTTGATATAGATTTAGTATATAATATATAGTTGAGTATATAATATAAATATTGCACAAATCCCACAATGCCAGCTTCATGCAAATGTCATATCCTGTGCTCTGAACTTGGGAAATACTTCATTTATATAAATGATATTAAAATGCAATATATACTGAAAAACAAATTCTCAAAAATAGTTTTACCAATTTATTTTAGGCTACAAAACGTTTCACTTAATTAATTCCTTATTTTAACTTGTTAATAATGATTTTTTAATTAAGTGACGTCATGTACGTACGTTTTAAAGGTGCAGTGTGTAGAATTTTACGGAACAGACTCAGAAATGGAATATAATATTCACAAGTATGTTTTAATTAGTGTATAATCCCATGAAAATTAGAACCGTTGTGTTGGCATTACTTTAGAATGAGCTGTTTTTCGTACAAAG
Organism: Zeus faber; assembly: GCF_960531495.2. Classification (NCBI taxonomy): domain Eukaryota; kingdom Metazoa; phylum Chordata; class Actinopteri; order Zeiformes; family Zeidae; genus Zeus; species Zeus faber. The sequence goes on from NC_137204.1 coordinate 8,286,359, forward strand.
GGAGCGGGTACGCTTCACAGAGGCAGCCCTGTTGCATCGCCATGTGTCTTCTACAGTAGCCCAGAACGGACAAACCAAACACTGGCTCCAGGGAGTAACTTTCGCGTTTTTCGCGAGTTATGCGGCCACCGTTTCTTCCACAGCGGCCACCATGTTGCACCACCATGGGGAGGGATATTCAGCTGGTTGCGATCTGCAACCTCACGGCAAGATACCACTAAATTCTACATAATGCACCTTTAAATAATGAAAACACTCGATGATCATTGACACACAATTGTCATCAATTAAATACACATTCTTTGACCAAAATCTGCCTCCAATCCGACTGTAGTTTCTATTTTTAAAGAATAACTTCAAATCATGTAGGTATAACTACATCTAACTAAATAATACATTAAAAAAGACATTACTTACGTCCAAATGGACGCAGATCGATTTCAGGAGTTTGAAGGTGTTGTCCCGGGAAAGGAAGGACACAAATACGTGCTGCAAAACAGGAATTTAGAGTTTTTATTTTTAGAGTTATTTATAATAACAACAACAAAAATCACAATATGACAGTTCTACCAACTCACCCTCTCATTTGTAGTTGTGATAACAAGTGCATTTGGGACCAAAATAGCAGTTTTGGTCTTTTTGATGAGTGTCACCGAGAGCACTGGAATTGCGATCTGAAGAGTAGGAAAATCGTTCAGATGAAGAAATCTGTAAAATGTGCTTATTTCACTTTCCTGGGATGCCATGAGATACCTTTGTGTCTCTCCCAAAGACCTTAGAATGAAAACAGATCCAGTTGTCCGAGACAAACATTTTACCCTGATACAAGATGTCTTTCTGCAGAGCACACGTGTAACCTGTGGAAAAACATGTATAAATAAGATTACTGAGACAAAACAAATAATGTCAAAAATTCCTCTGTTCAAGTGGAAGCAAACGTGATGCCTACTTTGTTTGAGTAGCTCATCTTTGCTTATTTCTTTGAATATCTTGTGATACTGGGCATTCGTCTTTGATATCTTCAAAAAGGGGGGCACAATAAACATTTTGTGGTCAAAATCCATTGTAACAAACATCTGTTTTTCTAAGTTTTTGCTCAGCTTTGTGTCATGTGCACGGCTCCCTACTTGGCTGGACTGGGATTTCTTCCTCCCCAGCTTCCTCTCATAGTCGCTTTGAGTCAGCACCGGTGGGAACGGCTCTGCAGGCTTAGATCTGGTGGAAACCATCATCATTTGAAAACATGGATATGGTGAAGTGAACACAAAATGACAATATGGCTTCTTCAGAACAACGACATACGGATCAGAGGCCGACTTCCGAGCAGAAAATGTGCTTGAAACCGCTACCTCAGGGGTTGCCAACCACCAGGCCGCGAACCGGTGCCTTGCCACGGGGCATCTGCTGTGAGAAGGCGAGTGGCCCTGTTTAGGCTGTGCTTTTGTTTTTTTTTGTTTTTTTTGGCAAAGCCCAATCAGAGCGATCTCAAACTGAAAAAGAAGCGAGCGAACGGTGTGTTTTTGGAGCTTAAAGGGATACTGTCTTTTTTTACCCAGATTCAGACGAGAAGGTCAATACCAATTTGATCCCTGTGTGACCACTACAGAGATTGTGACGGAATAATGCTAACTGTACTAGCTCAATGCAAGGCTGCAGAGGGGTTCAACTAGCCTAGCTCCTGTGAAATTAGGGAAATGACACCCTCCAGCATTTCAAACGCAGAGAAATTTCAGTAATACATCTTGCTTCTTTTTAAATGCAGCACATTCTCAACTGTTTTTGACACAGAGCAGTTTCGTTCATCTGAGCTTTCTTGACTGAAACATTTCTGTGTGAAGGGTTGGAGTTCATACTTGGCAACCCATCCCTCACTTGAAGTACGCATCAATATAGGTCCCAATATAGCTACATTCAAACCAGCTAAGATGCATTATTTTATTTTATTTTAAATTTGTTTTTAATAATTTTCTTAAATGACTTTGGAAGGAGCTGGAAGGAGTATTTCCAGAACCTGACAGGAGTAAGGCTAGTTGATCCCCTCTGCAGCCCTGCATTGCACTGAGATGGTTACATGCAGCCAGTCGCCATCTAGGTACTAGACACACGGGGATGAAATCGGTATTGGAATTTCCCCCAAAAACCAGAGTATGCATTTAAGGCTATCGGGAATGCTGTTCATTTTTTATGTGAAACGTGAAGCCCTTTGAGACTGTACGGTGAATGATGGTAATAACTTGACAAGTCGATGCAGGAATAGGGATTAAATTCAACTGAAGTAAAAGTGCACCACGGGGTTCCAAAGCCTGGATGAGGTACAACATGGCGCATTCGCAGCCAGAGCCTCACCTCACGTGGTGCGGCTTCTTCCTGTTCTTTGGGAAGTCGGGCTCCGTGTAGATCGCGGGCTGGACTCTCCCAGGTGACCTGGCAACCCTGCAGTGTCTCTCCTCACCTCCGTTCTCCACCTCTGACCTTTACGCATAAAGCCAAACAGAAGATCGGATCCATCAAATCATCCGTCGCTTGTTGTTCATGCACAGTGAAATAGCTGTCCTAGCCTGTAGCCGTGGTTCTCAACGTGGGGTCCGGGGAACCCCAGGAGGTCCTTCCAGGGGGACCCAGCCAAATTATTTCAAAGTTGTTTCAGTTTGTCGTTTTTTTTTTTTTTTTTTTTTTTTTTTTACTAATTTCAGTGTAATCTCAGTACCTATGGTATAGATAGGTGTGGAGGTTCGGATTGAACCTTATAGAACAATAATAATCTTTCCAGATTAGGGGTCTAAAAGCCTCAATCGGATCAAATGGGGGTCCGTGGCCGAATGTGTGTCGAATGGAGGGTCCTATGGGAAAAGTTGGATCACTGCTGTGGTACATACAAATCACATGTTGTCAGTTCATGCACAGTGAAATGGTTCCTAAACAGCCTGAAGCGAGTTGCAGAATGATCGGTGCATTTAAAGAGCTGATCCAAACAGTGCCACGCGTCACATTTCTAATATGACCTTAATAAACCCACTCCACCGGGGACGGGACAACATTTGCGTTTAACATCACAGCTCTGCAAATGATTAATGGAAATATCAACATCCCCTAATGTTTCCAGGACCAGTGTGTAAACAGAAGTTTCCCAGAGCCCTCTGATCGCCTCCAGACTTACTGGATCCCCCGGGAGTCCTTCCCGGTCACTTTCCCAGGGTTCCCGAGACCCGGCTCCGGCGGCGCGGATAGCGACGAGACGGCCCGGTCCCGGTCCGGTGCTTCGGTCACCAGTACCATGTCTGGGCTTCATCAAAGCTCACCAGGCGCTCCCATTTTTCTAAGACTGTGTTTGTTTTTGTACCGACGGCAAAGTTGGGCGCTGCAGACCGGACGGGAAGTTTGGGAAGGACGGGCCGTATCCAGGAGCCATGGAGGAGGAGGAGCCGGGAGAGGGGGAGGCTCAAGACCGAGAGGGATTTAACATGGAGGTTAATTCAATTATTATACTCTGACTCATTGCTCTTATATTATTTATTAATTATTATTATTATTATTATTATTATTATTATTATTATTATTATTATTATTATTATTATTATTATTATTCGTTTTGTATATGTTTGTTTGTTAGCTTATTTATGTATTTACTTATTTGTTTATTTATTTGTTTGTTTATGAATTCATTAATAAATGTATCTATCTATCTATCTATCTATCTATCTATCTATCTATCTATCTATCTATCTATCTATCTATCTATCTATCTATCTATCTATCTATCTATCTATCTATCTATCTATCTATCTATCTATCTATCTATCTATCTGTCTGTCTATCTATCTATCTGTCTATCTGTCTATCTATCTGTCTATCTATCTATCTATCTGTCTATCTATCTATCTATCTATCTATCTATCTATCTATCTATCTATCTATCTATCTATCTATCTATCTATCTATCTGTCTGTCTATCTATCTATCTATCTATCTATCTATCTGTCTATCTATCTATCTATCTATCTGTCTATCTGTCTATCTATCTATCTATCTGTCTATCTATCTATCTATCTATCTGTCTATCTATCTGTCTATCTATCTATCTATCTATCTATCTATCTATCTATCTGTCTATCTGTCTGTCTATCTATCTATCTATCTGTCTGTCTGTCTATCTATCTATCTATCTATCTATCTATCTGTCTATCTATCTATCTATCTATCTATCTATCTATCTATCTATCTATCTATCTATCTATCTATCTATCTATCTATCTATCTATCTATCTGTCTATCTATCTATCTGTCTATCTATCTATCTATCTATCTATCTATCTATCTATGTATCTATCTATCTATCTATCTATCTATGTATCTATCTATCTATCTATCTATCTATCTATCTATCTATCTATCTATCTATCTATCTATCTATCTGTCTATCTATCTATCTATCTATCTATCTATCTATCTATCTATCTGTCTATCTATCTATCTATCTATCTATCTATCTATCTATCTATCTATCTATCTATTTATTATTGTTTGCTGATTTATTAATTTATTTCATTATTTTAATTGTTTATTTGCCAGCATCTAGTGGTTTAAGTTTCATCCAATGCGACCCTCAAACGGAGCAGGAATGAGTCAAAAACCGACCAAATTTGACTCCAGGTATTCAGGTGGTTGTGCTTGACCGACGCGCCACGACTAGTAGACAAAATGAATGAGATGCGATTAACATTAAGATGCTTTATTACATCATCATACCATATACTATAGAGTTCAAGTTCAAGTTCAAGTTCAAGAGATTATTTGTGGCATACATATACATATGGCGTGCAGGTTCTGCTTCAGAATCTACATTAGCACCATGTCCAGTGTACGATTTAGACCCCGTCACTCTGTAGTGGTTAGAGATTACAAACTAGGTGTATATGTGTGTACTCATGTACCTTCTTACATGGTAGATGTCTGTAGATATGTTTGATTCATATTTTATCTCTGTGATCCCCATTACTTTGCCGGATGAATGAAAAATACGAAAAACGGTAGTCCACAAAAACTTGTGACCACGTTGAGTCGAGTCCACTCATATGTACAAGCAAGTGATACATTCAAGATCCAGCGGGGTGTCCGAAAAATAGAAGCCATTATATGTTAATTACTCACAGAAGCACCACAACGTTTTTTGTATTTCATGGAAACGAAACTCATTGAAAATGTAATCCAATGAAAGAAATCACCACTAAAACTATGTTAGTTCGACTACTATTGTAAACCTCCGTAAATACCTAAACCTGCGTAAATATGTCATAATTGAGACACAACGCAATTTGATTTTTTGAGAAGAAACGTCATGTAAGATGTGTTCAGTATTGACAAATTGGCGCGGTGCATTGTACTGCTGCCTCACAGCAAGAAGGTCCTGAAGGTCCTTGTAGTGTGGTGTGTTGTGTGATAATTAAAGATTCTTCTTCTTCTTCTATATTAAACAGAATTTTCAAATTGTAGATTATTAACAGAAAAATTATTTTTATTTATTTATTATGTTTATAAATGTTTATGTCATGTATTTATTATGTTTATTTATTATGTTTATAAAATTACATGTATTTGTTATTATTTTTATACAAAGTAATTTCGAAGTTTGTTAATGTTCTTGTTCCAAATGCCGAAAAATAGCTGAAAGTCTAAGACAATAAAAAAAGCAATTGTCCAAAAATCCAGTCCTCAAGGTCAGTCACAATATAATACAAAAGAAATTACTAAAGAAAATCACTGTTTAAAAACACACAAATTCGAAAACTTTCGATATAAGTTCACCATATCTGTTACTGTTAAGAGGCTAATTTCATCAGGATGATTTACAGTTGGGAGACTCCAGAAAAATACAGTGTTCTGCTTTCAGTTTAACAGCAATTCTTAAAAACAAGATTCAGACTGTTTGCAAATGGACAGAAAATGAACTAGACGATGTTTTAATGAAAGGAAATGATCTTTATCAAGATATGAAATCGTCTGGTAGAATAAATGATAATGTTCCAGGAAGAGATTATATTGCAATAACAGAATTGCCAACGAGACAAAATACGTTTAATAGAACATTACAAATAACCTATGCAGAGCCATTAACTGGCTGCATTGGTGTAGATCACGATGACTCTGTGTTGTATAATATAGCTAGGCCAATTGATAAAGCATTTAAGAAGTCACTGTAAAATAATAATGATGCATGTTAATTAACTATTTATACACATGCAGTTATCAAGTAGGGATTGTGGTATGCAGTTGTTGATTCACATGCAAGGAACAAAATTGGGCTGCATGATTATGATTCACCGAGTAGTTCTGTAGCTTACTACAAGAACATTGAAACTGTCTGTCGTCATTTCTGTAATAATTATAATTAATTCTGCCAAACTCAACCGAAATTTGAAACCACCGGACTGCAGACAGAAGTTATTGACATTGAAGATTACAGAGTCAAATTTTGATGCCAGAAACGCTAACAAAAACATTCGACAATATGAGAACTCACTCATTTACTGTCACTACTGGCCACACTGAAAATGTTTTAGACAATGAAGAAATGAAAAATAAACCGATCAATAGTAAAGATATTTACATTTCATTCATATTTACATTATTACATTTCACTGCATATATGTATGAAAGTATGTATATGTAAGTGACGAATAAAAATCTTGAATCTTGAATCTTGAATCTTGAGATATTGAAACTAGATACAGATACACAACTAACAAATGATAACTTGAGAACAAAACAAGTCCACAATGTTCTTAACTTTTTCAACTTTTTCTTAACACGTATCAAAAAGGAATTAACTGGACCCTGTGTATCGCTGGCTGTATCAATACACAGGGTCCAAGGTCCATACATATATTTTTATTATTATTACTCTGAGTGCACTGTCTTGAGAGATCGCGGTAATATTCAATGTATTAAATACTGAAGGCTATGTGTTGTTTCAAGATTTTAATGGATTCAATCGATTCAATAGATATTAGATACGGATTCAACAGACTGTTCCACATCAGCGTCAGCCGTCTTGGTAAGGTGCGTCAACGGTTGTGATTGGCTCGACACTGGCAAGGTCGGGTGGAAATCTGTTTGAATGGGAGGGGGGCCAGACGTATTCTGCAGAGCAAATTGAACATGAGCTCGCAGATTCCTCTGGTTCCCAGGCTAACGTTATGGTTCTCTCTGTGCATCTTTATTTTGGATAATTGTCCCCTAGTCTTTTTAAATTATAATTTATTTGTTTTCGATAAGAATGTGTATTGTTTTCTGGTAAAATAAAAACAACATTTGCGCTGACTTGCATAACAGATAACAGACAACCGCAAAGAAAAAACAATGATAAGATCACATACAACCACGCTGTCGAGAAACTTTAAATCCGAGAATCTAAATCTTTATGATGGAACCACATTTTTGAGAAGGCCTGCAATGTTTCGTTATTTCCAACAGGGGACGCCACAATCAAGATAATGAAAACTTTTTGGTCCTCTTCCGTGGACTGCAGCTGGTCAGATCAGTTGTAAATTTCATGACCATAACTGTCATTTTAAATTTTGATTCCTTTTATTATCAATATTTAATGCGACATGGTTTGTTAGAAATAAGCCAGCATTGTTTAGTCATGTATGACGTTAAATCTGAATCTGACAGCATTAGGCCACTACTTGACAGTATATTTTGGATGATGTTTTTGCTTGTTCTTTTTCTGATGCCTTAAAATGTCTATGATCAAGAAGGGGGAAGTTTCCCATGATAAAAGCAGCATTGGGGCAAGTCAAAAAAGATGCTCGAAATAACTAATCTATGTAAAACCAGTGACGGATATTCTATGAACATATACTGTAGCCCACATTATCTTCGCATTTATCTTAACATAAAAATTTTACATTTAAGTTATTAATAATATTGTATTATAGTATCATTGCAGTGATCAATGCATAGTTTGAAACTTTCCAAGAAAGTGGTCATTCAGGGTCACTCAACATTCTCACTTAAATCCAAGAACTCTAACTCTATGTGTGAGATTCTTTTCAGAATTGAAATAAACATTTTAACAAGGCGGTACACAGATCTGAGTACTTTATCTACAGAAATCATTGAACGATTTTTTTTTTTTTTTGTTTTTATATATGCTTTAATATTTTTCACTTTTCACACACTATTGTCACGTCTTCAACCAGGAGTCGCTGTGTATTGGGGGAAGTAAAAGCCCTGTCAGTGTTCATTAGGTGTCCAGGGAATGGAAGCTACAGCTAGAGCCTGAGAGCTAGTCTGCCATTAATCACGGCTGACAAGGAACTAAGGTTAAAGGTGGGAGAGTTGCCAGAGACTCTGTTAGTGATTATATTGCCTTTCTTCTCATTCGGGGGGAAAGGAAAACGAGAGAGGAGGCGAGAGAGAGAATAAGAGAGAGAGAGAGAGAGAGAAAGACGACAGAGAGACAAGACCGTGTCTTTTTAAAACAACAAATCCATGCGGATGATTCAACTTGTACCCAATGTGTAGCAACGGGAAATTATTTTATTTTATTTCTTCCATTAAAGTACCATCAAACGGTGTTTTGCAACCGCGAGTGAAACGTGAGAGCTGGCCAAAATGCTTCAATTTCCGTCTTACATAAATAATGGAAAGGCGCTCTTGTGTTGCAAGATCAAAATTGCGAGGCTGTAATTAGTCATTCCCAGCCAGAACAGCAGCTCAATAAGCTCAAGTTTCACGCAGAAAGTGAGAACTGTTAGTACAGTAGGCCATCGTAATAAGCACAGTTATACGTGTTTGTGAAGTTTTAGATACAAGTGTGTTGTGGGATGATTTCATTGCGATTTTAAGTGCGTCATGGCAGAAATAATGTTGGGAATTGATGATATCTGTTGATATTATTGTCATATTTTTTTCATGATGTTATGCCGTTGGGGTGACTCAAATACTTAGCTACAGTGGGGTTGGAAAACGGAGGGAGAGATTGAAAGAAAAAAGCATTGAAGAGAGTGCAACAAAAAAAAGATTGCAGCAGCAAAGGGATTGGAGTCCTGTTAAGTGCTGTGCTTGAAAGCATGTCTGGCCTCATTAGCTGTCAGTTGCAACAATACTGAACTGGCAGTGAAGACAGGTCGCAGTCTAGTGGTCATAAATCATTCCCCGACAGCCGCCTGACAAGCTGGGAACAGAGCAGTGCATGGAGGGAGGGAGGCGGAGGAGGAGGAGGAGGAGGAGGAGGAGGATGGGCCCATTCTGGTCCAACACCGCACCGCCGCACTTTGCATACAACAGCGCACCACATAATGGAAAACCGATACACACACTTAAAAAAAAACCGAAATGTTTTATTACTCTCGTCCTATATATTATCCAGAATGTGAACTATGTCCAAGACGGATACAGAAAAGACAGTTGGCGTTTGTGTGGTGGTGTGGGCGGGTGGTAGGGTAGGTCCGTGGATGGGTGGGTAAAGGGAGGTATACGTATACGGAGCCTGCAGGTCATTAATCATGGCCCCTGACATGCAGATCAGTGGGGCCAACGGTGGTCCCCCAACGCATTCAGCTGCCGGGGCCACACACTCATAGGGGGCATAGGGGACGTCTTGACCCCCCCTGACACATACACACACACACAACTCTAATGCCTGTGGCTCTCATCTGTCCATCTCCCTTAGTGTAAGAGTCAGTCATTTTTGTTGCCAAGTAGACCTCCCCCATATCCATGTTGACCACTTCTCCTCTACTAGATAGATAGATAGATAGATAGATAGATAGATAGATAGATAGATAGATAGATAGATAGATAGATAGATAGATAGATAGATAGATAGATAGATAGATAGATAGATAGATAGATAGATAGATAGATAGATAGATAGATAAGAAAGACATTACAGTAAACCTAAAAATAAACAATAGACAGTAGAAAATGGACATATATATTCACCAAATCATAAACAATAAGCAAAAAATGGAAACTTAAAGATGAACACAAAACAATAAAATACATTTTAAAATAATCAATAAACATGAAATACATACATACAATACAATTAATATGCAAGAAATGTAAAAATAAACTAGAAGATAAAAACTGGTCAATACTTTCAAAACATTTAAGAAAAAAAATATAAAAGAAAATGAGCAATAAACACGAAAAAATACCACAAACCTTCAAAACATAACTGGACGATGAAGAGAAGTCGACGCTGGTCAAAATCTTTGCTCCTTCGGTTCATACACAGTTTATATTCCCACTCCCCCGATCACGAGAACATTCATCTTCCGAATCCTTAAATAGAAGAAGATGCAGGTGACTTTTCATGTGGAGAAACTGTTGCATGCCAGGTCTTGTTCAAAGACGGAGGTGTGTGTGTGTGTGTTGTGTTGCATAAAAAAAACTAGAATGTTCCATGGCGTATACACTGCCTAAAAACCAGAGTACAACACATGGCATGTGTTGTATAACATGACCTCATCCAGACGTACAGCTGCTTTATAAGGATTGAAAGTACACCTTTTTTTATTATTGAAAATCACTGTCAATCACTGTAACGCTGAATTTAGGGGCAGGCGTTGAAAAGGTTTGCCAGTTTGGAGAACATTTGGATTTTGGCACAATTCAGAAACGTATGGATTCTCAGTTTCTATAATGTGTGATTCTTATGGTGAACCCCTATGACATACATTGACATCTTAACAAATGTGATGAGTGAATAAAGCAAGAAGATTATAACTGTCAAAAATTATATCAATTTAAAAGGTTGAAAACATGCATTTTGTGTAATATTAGGTAACTAGGTATGCAAATAGGTGAAAAAGAATGATTCCTAGTGTAGGCAATAGAAAGAAAAAAAAAGCCTTGATTGTAGATTATTCTTTCCTCTACCACACTGCCACGTTCTGCAGTGACTTATAGAGCAACGTGTTTTCCTTTCTAGCTGAGGTGTATTTTTTTTTTTTCTTTTTAAGAACACACGCAGGGTCCTCCATAGGTTAGTGGGAGAGAGAGAGAGAGAGAAGCAGGTCTGTGGCTTTAGACTAAACAGCGTTTCACTCCGTTTGCTTGCCCGCATTAATCATCCTGACAGACTGAAAAACAACATTTCCTCCTTTTAATGACTGTATTTGGGTAATCAAGTCCTCTTATTTCCATGCATACCTCTCTTTCTGACCCCCCCTCTGTGTGTGCGCGCGTGTGTGTGTGTGTGTGTGTGTGTGTGTGTGTGTGTGTGTGTGTGTGCGTGCGTGCGTGCGTGCGTGCGTGTGTGTGTGTGTTTTGGAGCCTCTCTCTGACCTCCCAGGTCTTGCGGCGAGGTGCCTGTTCTGGGTCAGGGTGGCCAATTAAAGAGCGGCTTATATATTCATAAAGACGGCGAGGGAACCGCAGGCAGTGAGAGAATGCGACTGGGAGGATCATGGTCCAGATCCTGGAAGGACCCCCCCCCCCCCCCTCTCCCCCCGTGTGGCTAACCCTCAGGGCCTCCCCCGCCTCCCCGTCATCCAGTCGTTCGCCAAGACACGTTTTGTTCCGTGAGCACTGTGTTTGCGATGCGTGGGAGATGACAAGCCGAAGCCAGGATCACCGCCAGATCAGAACCAGCTGGGGCCGCACACATTAGTGGCGAGAAAACCATAATTGGCTTTCTTTGCCCTCTTGTGCACTTTTTTAACTCGCCCTTTAACTCTAGAGTCTGAAACTCTAGTGGCGGACTCCGCCATCCATTTAGAAAGCGTTGGGTGACAGAGGCCTAATGACAAAAAAAAATAGATGGAAAATTAATTTGCTGTTACTCTGACAGACAACTCTTAGTGTCACTCACTAAAAGATCTTCGTTCATTATGCATCGTTTGAGTTTTGGCGTCTGGGCTCTACTGCTCATCACTCCGCGAGGTGCACAGCAAACATGGACATATTTAGCGAGCTAGAGACATAGGAGTGAGGAGCTCAAATCCCCCCGTTGGATAGAAGAGTAGAGCCCAACAGGTGGATGCAGGGGAGGTGGAGGGAGCGCAGCAGCGGGGCAGATGGGATCAGCTGCTTACGTAAAAGGACGGCCCGTGAGGGCATGGAAGCATGTGGCGCTGTCAAGTTGTCGGACGAAAGCAGCCCTGCAAAGCTCTGCATCATTGTGTTGATAATGTGCGGGCTTGCGTTTGGGTGTGCGGTTTGTGTTGAACCAGAAATATTTTTCAGCACTCACAGTCCCTGGGTCGGCCGCATTGTGAGTGATGCCTTTTTTTCTTGGATGGTTGACAAACATTCATCTGGTGCAGCTGAAGGTCTGTGCGTTCTGTTTTTGGACCGCTTGAGAAGCCCTTGGAGGAACCTGATTGATGAAGTGACGGACAGAGCGATCGCAAAAATGGAGCGGTTGATTTCTGGGAAAAAGGGTTTGTGAACTCGAGGTCCCTTAAAAAAAATAAAACATCAGAAGACGCTTCAAGAGCAGATGTCAGTGATTTGTCTATTTCGGTTCGCCTCTGGTGGATTAGGCTTATTCAAAAGCAATTTCCATAACTCTTGAGAACAACGAGTGACGGATACGTTCTCTCACACCCCATAAACTAGATGAAGGGAAGGTTTGTAAAGAGAGGCTGCAGATGTCAGAGGAGGAACGTTTTTGAAAGAAGTCATTCAAGGATCTTGTCAGAAATAAATATTGAGACACTTTGACTTGAGTTACCTTGAAATTTCTCAGCCTTGAAATGTCAACATTTGCCAACTTACTATATCACATTACTTAAACGTTTGTAAGTAGGTTATCTTTAGTAGAATATTAAAGTTGCAAAACGGTGCATATTCTTCCACCACTACCCTGTTCACTTCCAGATTTTGCCATTTAGTTCAAAGAGCTTTCTCCTATCCTATTTATTTTCAACTTATTGAGTTGGTGAGAATGTGGCGCCACAAAACACCAAGGTTGGTTTTCATAAGGCGGTCTGAATTACTTATCGGAACTATTTTCTTTCCAAATCAAGCTCTGTAAACTTGATACGACGTCTTATGGCCTGAAGTAAAAATATTGAGTTGGTAAACCCATCATATTGTGTTCAACTTAAACATTTGAGTTATTAAACAGGCTAAAAATTTTTTTTTTGCTGCAAAACTTAAGCACATGGAATAAGCTGTGCAGCCAAAAATACAAATGTTTACTTAATATAACTCCCATTCGTATACTTATACAACTTTTTTACAGTGAATGTGGTCTGATCCCACATTTACTTGATGAGCTGATCTAAACTCCACCGCAGCAGGTTATGCACTTATTTTGATATTGAACTTCATATTAAACAATTTCATTTATTGGCTTCTAATGCGAGTGATACTTCTCAGAATCCTAATCCTTTCATGTTTCTATATACAGTATAGCATGCACAATGGACTTATCTTTATCGTCACAAATGGGTTCAAATAATTCCTGATGTTGTGCAGTAGAGTCAGACATTTCATCTGCTATTTTTCAAAGTAAAAGCGCTTGAGAGGAAAAGTCGATAAGACTCAAACTTCTACATTGCTGCTGCTCAGAAATAAGTAGGGAACATACAGTGAAATATTCATTCGTGGCCTCATCTCACCTGGGTATTCTGGGTATTGTTTAGTGTGGTATATCCCTACTTCATGAACAAACCTTTTTACTTAACGTAGTCCATAATAATAATAATGCCCTAATAATGTCTTATGCCCTCACTGCTAAAAAATAACATTTCGGACCCATGTGCAGCAAAGGTTTCGTTTTCCTTGTTACAAGCGGATTCGGGGTTTGTGACCCCTGTGTGTCCGCTGTCAGAGCCGTGAGTGACCGGCGTTGGTCATCAATACCCCGACCGGGGTGTCACGGTGTCACGTTGCTAGGAAATGGCGCATTACCGCTGCCAATCACCTTCCAGCAGCAGTAACCTGAGTATCTGACAGCACCTTCTCCCCTGTGAGTATCTTCAGCCTCCATATTATGACATCACATCAGGCATTTGTCTTTTAAAAAACATTGTGGGGAAGAGCAGTCCTTCTTTGGTCTTTTTGTAGACTATGTTGACAAACAACAACAAATAAACATATTCAATTGAGGAATCCTTTAGACAGAAGAAACATTCCATTGTGCATTGTGCATACATGTGTATTATAATAGTTTCTGAATTACATAGAATAAATTGACTTGAAAATGATTTCTTAGGCCTTGACACCCTTATTTATCAAACCTGGAATGAGGGTCAATTTTTTTTAATATCATCAAAACAATACTTACAGTGAAAAACAAAATGCAACAGTTATGCAGTAAATAGAATATCATAATTATTATGAGGAAGATATTTCTATTTGAAAATGTTTTTAAATCCATCCGGAGACATAATCTAGATGATGAAGGCGGACATAATTGCAGGATACCCCTTAAAAATTATTTTTAAGATTTTCAGATAAATTAATTTCCCATTCAAATGATGACGTGCGGTTATGACAGGTAATAACATGTATATGTATGTTAACAGTAACTCAAAGGCAGCAAAGATATACTAGAGGATTTTGATGCTATATGAGTGTCCAGGAATATAAATGGGAGACAGAAGAATGAACCTCTTCAGTGTAATTTATTTAACAAAATATGACCTCCCCTTCAACCGGATAACTGTGAGGTGTTTTTCCTCAAATATTTTACAAAAAAATATCATTAATATTTCAATAATTGGCTGTACAAATAAAAAATAAAAAATGGAAGGACGGGGGTCCTGAAAGAGATGTGATTTCATCCCGAAAATTTGCTTATAGAATGATAAATTGTGAATAGATAAACGTAAAAGCTAAGCGCTCGATTCAAAATAAATACCATTTTTCAGTAGGAAGAAACAATATAGAAGAAAAATACATCGTGAGCCAAAAGGTGAACTAAACAATGAACATGTGCACTCTGCAAAGCCAGGCTTCCATGCATCTCCCCTGGAGAGGCTATTACCTTGAGAGGCTATTGTGGCCTTATTGTTTACTTCCCCACACAGGGGGGTAGAGGTGATTGCCACCCCTGCTCTTTCTCTTCCTTTAAAAACTTTACATGAATCCTGGACTCGCAAGAAGTACAAGTATCGCACCAAAGGCTCAATTTCCAACATTTCCAAGCCAATTGCAGTCCAATCGCTTGCTGATAATAAGTACTACTTAGAGTATAAATAGGGGTGGATGTGCATCACTGATAACCCAGAGCAGAAGCGGATCCCAGTCTTTGGCTGTAGAGAGCATAGGGGGGATAGTATGGTGCTGTGGTGGGCATAGAGTGCAGAGGAATGGAGGCCTGCGCGGGTGGCAGATGGACCTTACCATACGGGTGGTACCTTGCCAAAGCAAAGCTGGGTGGAGCTCGGAGAGAGAAGGAGTTGGTCATGGAAGCCGAACTACTCTGATGAGGGAGGTGAAGGTGGCAAGAGGCGGGTCCGGCTGAAGAGATGCCGGAACAGGTGGAGATGAGCTTGCTGTCCATTCCACCAGGCAGCGCTGTGTGATTGCGGAGATGAACTAGGAGTTCATCTGAGTTCGAAAACCTTTTGTCGCAGGGCCCACCAGCTGAGACCCAGTTGCAAGCGTGAGGCAAGGGATCATTGGGAAGCATTAAGCCGTAAGTATAAAGAGGATGGGAAAGTGAGGGGGTCACGCTAGACGACAGAGTATTCGTGTGCAGAGAGTGTAGAGCGTGGGAGGGATAGACCAAGGGGAAGCTTGATTTGAGGGTTGAAGAGGGGTCGTGTATACAGGAATTGCAGTTGCTGCCACCAAGATGGGGTACGTTGGGAAAGCTTAGACAGTAAGGATCTCTACACAAACCCTGCATGAAGGATGGAGGGGGGCTGGGGTGCTTTCCCGGGACACCCAAGCTTCCCACACTAAGGCCTGACTTGGTAGACTCCATCATAGGAACAAACTGGGATGGGTAGCCTGCGTAGGCCCCTGCTACAGATCCATGGTAGCCCATACCAGAAGGAGGCAAAGGGAAGAGGGACTGGCTGGTCTTGTAAGGGGAGATTGGGGCAATGTGCCCAGGACCAAGGTTAGGCTGTGAAGATTGGGAGTCAGCCTTACTCCCTTCATGGTTAGAACCACCTTCAGAGCTGCCAGTGCTAGAATTGGTGCTGGCTCGGACATGGCTGGAGTTTGCCAGGTGCGAGCTCTCCAAGTTTGTCTTATTTCCTTCTGCATCTTTTTTGGAATGGCTTCCATTGCTACCCACGCTGCTAGTGCTATTCGGACTGCCGTGCTCACGTACAGTGTCTCCATTTGCCGTCTGGGAATATGAAGTGTGCTGTCTACTGGGAGATTGGTTGTGTTTATTAGGTTGTGGCTGCTGTTGCACGTGTGCAGGCGGCGTCCCGCCGCCTGCTCGAGGGTTGGGTGAGAGGGTGTGGGGCGGGAAGGACTGTTGGCCATTCGCATTGGTGCCCATGTTGGTGCTGGGTACCCTGAACCCGTCCTTATCCCCGCTGCCACCCGTCAACCCCTCTCTGCGACAGTCTCCGCCCACTTTGTTGTACGGCTTGAAGCTAGACTTGTCGTCCGGAGAAGGGCGGTGTTCCCCGAGCTTCAGGTTCGACATTGTCGAGCGGCCACTGGGTTCCTTGTCCCCCTGGCTGCTGGAGGAGACGGAGCCCAGTTTGGAAGAGGACGGAGGGTCAGGTTTACCAATTTGGGAACATGTCTGAGCCAGCAGGGCCAGGGGACTCTTCTTGGCATCCAGCTAAAAAATAGATAGATAGATAGATAGATAGATAGATAGATAGATAGATAGATAGATAGATAGATAGATAGATAGATAGATAGATAGATAGATAGATAGATAGATAGATAGATAGATAACTGTTAAAAATGTTTTTTAACTAATTGTGATATTACTTGGGGAGAGAAGTGTCTTCATTATAGTAGTTCCCCATATATAAAAAGGGAGTTTATGTTAAGCTCTCTGTCACTATCTATCTATCTTAAAATCCAATATGTTTAAGTTGCCAATGACGTTAAGACAAAAACAGAACAATTTTGGGGAAAGCAAAAAAATGAATAAATTGTTTTTTAAGTTAGAGGTTACACAAAAAAAACATACCTCAATGGTCAGTGGAGCGGGTACCAGCGGCTGTAAGTACTCCGGGTGCAGCAAGTGGCCAGTGTGCGCAGTCAACATGTTGGTCAATTGAATATTAATTCGCCTTTCTCGTCGAACAGGCTCCAACGAAGACAACAAAGATGTTTTTTGTTTTTTTTCCTTATCTCCAGTTATTAGCAATGAGTTCGGTCCGTCTTCTGACAACTCTAAAAAGTCATTTTTCATTGGAGATGGTCAAGCTCTTGGAAGTAGGTCCGTTTAAACGCCCACCCCCCCCACCCCCACACCCACACACACCCCCCACGCCCCCCCCACACCCCCCCCCAAAAAAACAAAAGCCTTCGTGTTGAAATCCACACAGAGATGAACATCCAATGCCCCACATACACCCGGCAGGTCGCAGCCAGAACCCCCGCTGGAAGCCTTCAGTCCGGTGCGCCGGTGCGTTTAAAGCATCTCTTCATTTCTCCATCACTCGGATTTTAATCCAATTTGAATTCCAGACGGTTTTTCCAACCCCGATCTCTTCCCTGAACCGCAAAGTTGTCCCGCAAAACAAAATATCCACAATATCCCTTTCTACTTATCCTGGCACAAATATTGTTTTTCCGCTTCTTCCGATTCCAAGTGATCGTTCGCCGAGGTGCTTCCCGCTCGCTCTTCCCGGCGTCTGCTCCGCAGGATCGGCGCGAGTCAGGGACCTTCTGCGGGACTTCGGAGCCGAGGGTCGGCTCCTCCAATCGGGGACGGCGGTTCCGATGATGTGCCGCCGTGATTTGCATGAAGGCGGAGCGTCCTTCCCTCGACTTAATGCGAAGTGCCACTCCACCTCTCCGCGGTGCAGCGTGGTGCCGGCGCACCGCGGCGATGCCGTCGTTAACCTCAGCATATTAAAGTGGTAATCCATGAGATCATTTTGTTAAGAAAACAACAACATAATTTGATACTTTATCTAGGTGCTGCTTTACAAGAAAAGGCCATGCAGCGCATTTGTGTCAAACATGCACTTCGCTATATACTGTTTCCACTGTTGGCGATGGGGTTTGCCTTTCCCAGCAAAAAAGGCACTAAACCGTCAATATGGATGGTTATTCATAAAAAAGAACAGCACACGATGATAAAATATCATCACCATGTCAAGTGACCATGCATCTTTATGTCATGCTTAATCTTTTTTTTTAACACTGTGCATTATACAAAGCTATAAGCTGTAAGTCAACTTTTTTTTTTAAGTTTTCTCGTTATCTTGTCTTCTCTTATCATATGATATCTTACTAAATTTAAGAATTTCACATTACAGAGAAAAGTTGTCGACCCATGTGCAGACTGTTTTTGAGGACAGCATTATGCTAATCGTGATATTGACACAGGATTCAATTTGTTTTCTAAAAATGAAATAAAAAATACACATAGATTCATTAAAAGTCATATTAATCTGGAACGTTAATAACTTGATTCAATTGCCTGATTGACTTTGCAGCGAGCTAATTTTTGTTAACTCAATTATACAACAAAATTGGTTAAAGCACTTAAACATTAGGGCTGACAAGAACAATTAGCAGCATCTCAAAATAGTCAAGGTCTGAGGGGGCTTTGATTTCCCAAATTCTTAGAGTCTCAATTGAGCGTGAATCATCGCCAATCCTTTATAACCTGCTATGGGCAAGGTCTGCCCGATGTGAATGTGACGCTTTAAGCATTTTTTGCTTCCTCGCGGGGTTAGTACTGATAGGTTGACAATCAGCTGTCTTGTTCACAAACTACCATAAGTATTTATTTTGCATCCCCAAAATGTTGAAATAACTGTAGCCTTGTGCACTTTCTCAGCGCAAATGGCGACCATTCCATTCATAAATAAGTGTCAGGTGTCGAGTCTATTCTGCAGTGCCTTTATTTCCCTGTGAAAACGACACAGGGCACTCTTTTATTGCAATATTAAATGGTATTAACAGAACCGAATGAGTTGAAATGTCAAATATTGAATCGAACATTCAGCTTTCACCTCTACTGTACGTGAAGCAATCGCAGCGATGTAAATACAATATTTCAAACTTAAACCCCTATCCCTAAGTCAGAAAAAAGGTGTGGACCACGGGACCACGGCGTAGCACTGGCAGGAAAGGGTCAAGAGTGACACTCGAGGAGGTGGAGGGAGTTCAGAAGAAGTTCCTAAGGAGGAAGGAGGTCAGGCCGAACAATGGAGGTCTTCTCTACGACTTCTCACGACTTCCCTTCGAGTCTCATTAACAGCAGCGGGAAGCTGTCGCTGCGCGCGATCGCTGCTTCCTGTTGTTGTTGGATTTGGAACCTGTTTCCTCTCATTCCCTTATCTTAAGACAAGAGTCAAAGTGGTAACACGTAGCAAAACAATGGGACCAATGTTTGACTTGTTGAATCCAAACACATGTGAACTATGTGAGGCGGGTTGTCTGTTTTCTCCTCGATGGTAATGGAAGTGGTATTTATTATGGGAAGAAAATTATAATTAGAGAGGATATGCTACAGAAACTAATTAAATACACCGTATATATAGAGTATATATACAGTATATGTAGTATGTATAGTATAGCATATGTATATATATATATATATATATACCGAGAGAGAGACTAATTAGAGAGAAAATAAAAATATATATATGTTCTGTTTATTTTAACGCTTATTATGTATTATTATGGAAATACATTCCAAAAATCAAGTGTGATTTTTATAGAATATATATGACATATACAGTATAATGCCCAATTTCTATTTCTATGGTGCATGGTGTTAGAAATGTACACCCAGGAAACTTGATATAATAATGAAATCATCTTTCTTGTTTTTGAGCCCATGCACCATCCATATGAGAACAAACTGCACATGGTCCTAACGAAAATCCAAGATGTCAGTCTGCCATCAGAAGATGCCATCAGTCTGCCATCAGATCGCAGCATCCTGTTCTGTAAAATTTCATCTGACATCAGAGAGATGCTTTCAGTTTGTTTTCTTTTGCGTGTTCGATTCCATTTGCTCCGGAACACAAACATTGGTGTTCATGAAGGGGGATCTTAGTTTAACTAACATTCTATATTGAATTTGTACTGTGTACTAATACATGAATGCATTCCTTTCGCGACACATGCCTGACGCATGCCACATGAAACCAGTCCTTTAGTTAAAATTGCTTAAAATACTGTAGATAGACACCAATACCATTGCATTGAAAGCTTTGTTTTGTTTTTCAGAGAACTTGCTACTTACGGTTTTACTTTTCAGACCCATTTATCAACCAGAGGAGGAGGGAAATTAATAGTGTCACCAAGGCCATGCACGGAGACACTAAATAACCTCTCCGTTATTCTAGTATGGGCTATACTGTACAGCGGACAATATACAGGAAATGATTGTCATTGATCTCAATGCCGTTTTGAGACCAAAGTAAAACGTTGACATTTTTCACTTTTAAAACTGTTAAATTGCTCAATAAAGGAACTTTGAATACAAGCAAGAGATGATGCGATATTTTGCTAGAATAATAAGAATACAATTCAATCACGCATTACAGAATGAATGGACCATTAATTCTTAACCTGTATGAAATCTGCATAACGCCACATAAAAAAAAAGAAAAACAAGCTATTAAAAATAACAGAGTAAAAAAGTAAAAAAGTAAAAACATTTCAAATAAGTTATTATAAACCCTATATATAAGTGACTCTGCGTAGTTCCGTTTATATGCATAGTCCCATGCATTTGCTTAGTGTATTGTGTGTAATGTCTTCACTCGTCACCAACAACTATTTCACACCTTAAAAACAGTATCACAGAGTGCTGTGTGGTACTGTTGTATACCGTACTGTATATCTCCACACACACTTTATTCACATGCACTTTACTGCACATATCTGTATATACAAATAGCCTATCCTATATACATAACTCTATTCCCTTGTATTTTGTATCCCCACTTTGTATTACGTTTTTCAGTCTTATTTAACTTTTTTTCATCATTATTATTATTATTTTTTATATTATTCTGTTCACTAACTGCATTACGTTTTAGGAATCAGTTAGTTTCAGTTAGTTGCTAGGTGGGAATTAGGTTAGCTATTGTGTTCTGTTTAGAACTTATTGTGCATAATCTCCGGGTGCGTTGCAAAGACATTTCACTGCATATATGCATGAAAGTATGTATATGTATGTGACAAATAAACCTCTTGAATCTTGCAGGATGCATGTTTTTTTTTTTCCATATCTCTCCTTTAAGGTGTAGAGCCAAGGATTGTGAGTTCTTTAACAACGCAGGTTATTACTAGTGGCGCTTAACCCTTTTTGACTCTCTTTCAGCATTTCTGCCTCTCTTTGAAGACAATGCTAAATTGTTAATGTTCAACCGTCCTCCTGTGAAGTTGTTATTATTTCCAAATGGGCGGGGTATTCCTATTCTGTTAGACAACGCAATCCTTAAAGGACAACTTAACATTCAGTCCCTCGGGCAAAACTCGTCTGAAATGACCTCAGAGGGAATTTCAGAAAGACGGATGAGTGGAGCAAAATTGTGCCTGTCAGTCCAAACGAAGGGTGGAGTCATCGTCGGCGGAGCTTAATAGAGGCTATTATTCTGCAATTAAAATCAAAGCCCATCAGCCATGTCAGTGCAGTGACTCGCAATCACACCACTCACACCCCTGTTTCTCGAACGATGGAAATGAGCTCTTGTGTTGCAAGGTAAAAAATTGCAAGGCTGCACTAATTCATCTAATTCATCAGGTTCAGCCAGTACAGCAGCTCTGTGTTCATCAGAACAAGCTCAAGCTTTCACACTCAAAGGGAGAACTATTCTCTCTCTTTGGAGACTCGGTTATTGACAAATTATCTGACAGTTTTAAAGAGTCTCAAGACTCTTAAGATTTAAGAGTCGTTCAAGTTTACGACTCTTCTTTCATTTAGTCGGCGTGACGCACGGTGAGGGAGGGACCTTTCGCAAACGATGACCGAGAGTCAGAAGAGTCGGTTTGGCTCTGAGACGTGACACAAAGTCTCACAATTTCACCAAATACCTTTTTCCACCTTGGGCCTTAATTTAGTCATTGGAAATAATTTTTTTTTACATTATTACAGTGCATTTAGCAGACGCTTCTATCCAAAGCGACTTACAATTATTCAAACACCGACGGACGCAGATTACTAGACGACCAGCTCTACCTCCGGAGCTACCATCCCCACAATATTTATTTATTTATTTATTTATTCATTTATTTATTTCATTTTCTTTTTTTCTCTTTCGGAAATTATTTTCAGTTTTGTGAGTCGAAGATTCACTCTTTTGCCGGAGTGATTCCCGACTCCCTAGTCCTTTAAAATATTTGTTTGCTAGGACTGAATCGTTCGCGAGTTGTGCATTCCTATCTCTTACAAGGCCATCATAATAGGCACAATTCTATGGGTTTGTGACTTTTTTAGTTAACAGGATAATAGTGTGCTGTGGGATTATTTTGTGTGCCGTGGAAGAAAAAAAAGGTTGGGGAAATACCGGTCTAGATCGAGATCAAGACCGCTGGAATGACAATTTCAATAAAACCGTCGAACATAACAAGTACCTTGGCTGACATTTGCGCTGAATACGAAACAAATTCCAACAATGAAAATCGGACGTCAATCACAGGCGGCCAGGCCGACAAGACATTCAACTGGAAAACGTTCAGAAACGCCAGGGTCATGAGTTATTACGTTATTCACCTCGCAGGCCTCCTCTTTGGGCCGTGATGACATAGTATTCTAATTAGGGAAGTTAGATAGAGACGTCTGGGGGGATTCATTTATCTTCTCAGGGTGAATACATGAATGTGAAAGTAGCACAATATTTCACACTCCCCCCCCCCCCCCCCCCAAAAAAACCCCCCTCCCCGCAAACCCTCCACGGAATAGGATTACCGCTGCCCCAGAAATTTGCAGAGGAGCCGTTTTTCACCTGAACAAGCAGTAACCGTGTCATGTCGGACATTACTCACCGTGGGCGAAGCGCTCTGAAAAACCTCATGAAATATTTTCCCTTGCTGACCTCGGGTTTCTGCCAAACTAGGACAGGCCGCAACCACCCGCCCCTCACCCTCACATCCGCACCACCGCTAGAACATCAAAGTTATCCATTCTGTTATGGAGATGTCCTCTCAAATTACGCATCTTAATACAATCTAAATGCGCTTGACGTGTCTTTTTAGTGAGGTTATCAAACGGCATTCTGTGTCTGATAGCCACTGATATAAGCAATATCCTGCAATTCAGCTTCTACTTAACCCTTTGTCCTCTCATCCGTATGGTTGGCTCACTTCATTTATGTTATTATCAGTCAATTTATGTTATTATAGCTCCACTAAATTACAGGGAAAGTGATAACTTACCTCATTAGACACACATCTGGTAAAAAATGGGAGGAGGTGTGATTTACTGCCTGTCTACAAAATCTGTGTGTGTGTGTGTGTGTGTGTGTGTGTGTGTGTGTGTGTGTGTGTGTGTGTGTGTGTGTGTGTGCGCGCGCGCGCTCTTATCTCCATCTGTCTGGGAGTGTTTGCACATGTTGTGCAAATAATCGTAACTGTGTATGTGCCAGAACTGTCAAACGATTAAAA
The DNA here is from genome assembly GCF_960531495.2 of Zeus faber. NCBI lineage: Eukaryota > Metazoa > Chordata > Actinopteri > Zeiformes > Zeidae > Zeus > Zeus faber. The sequence continues at coordinate 8,310,047 of NC_137204.1, forward strand.
TAATGAATCACGATTAATCGTATGATATTTGCATAGTTAATCATGCGTGTGAGTTAGTTAATCGCGTAGCACAATTGCATATTTCTACCCTGGACAATTTTTGGTTCTCACTGTAAAATCTGATTGTTACAATAGTTGAAAGAATGTTGAGTGTGAGTATGTTGTTGTGGAATACAACTGTATATGTACTACCACGGTCAAACGATTACAATAATTAATCGCGAATAATCATATGATATTTGTGTAGTCAATCACATATTTGTGTGGTATAATCGAATATTGCCCTACCCATACGCCCTAGACAATTCACAAGTCCTCCCTTTAGTATAATCTGTGATGGCTATTTCAAAAAACGTTGTCGGAGGAAGTATTGAGCACCGTAGCAGTTTGAAAGAAACTGAAGAGAAAGAGAAAAAAGTTGCAGGGAGAACGATGGCCTGAGCGAGGGTCGCAGGCCTTTCCAAAACTGTCTTTAGATCAAAGATTCATCGAGTTTGTGCTCAGTGCCCAAACCTCAGCCCGGGCCAGAGCTGTCCATTACAGCGGACCCAGTTGGAAAAGATGCATATACGCCACGGTGACCAAAACGTGTGACATCTGTAATACTCGACTAAACGATTATTCTTTCTCCCTTCCGTGTCATTTTGCATTGCACCGAATTAAACACATGGGAATGGAGACAACGGTTCGAAACGTGGCGACGGTTGAAATCATCAAATTAAGGTTTTTTGTTTTTTTTAGGCTGCCACCTCAGACCACAGAGGAAAGGAATATTATTTTGACACTCTGTCACCCCGAGGGGGGAATGGACCTTTTAGATGTGTGAGCCGCCGAGGCCTCGCATGGGGCTGGCAGATTTTATCAGCAAACAAGACAGACAAGCGGAGCGCAGACTAAATAAAGAGAGAGAGAGGGGAGGGGGGTAAGTGATAAAAATGTCAAGGATTATCTTCACTTTGTGAGCTGCTGTGATGTCGCATCAAAGGGGATTTAGGGGAAATTATTTGGCAGCAAAAGAGATGATGGAGGGAGGGGGGTAAAGAGATACAATGAGCAGAGGTTTGCACAGTCTTTGTGTATTTGTGTGTGTGTGTGTGTGTGTGTGTGTGCGTGCGTGTGCGTGTGTGTGTGTGTGTGTGTGAAAGGGAGACAGTGAAAGGGAGAAATTCGACTCTTAATTCATTTGACGCATTTTTTTCCTTCTGACAATTTTAAGCACGCCTAGATTTACATCCACAGAGAAGTCGCCCATTAACATACATCAAAATAAAGATAAATCTGCCGACTGAGAGACATTTTGAGTGAATATGCAAGTGACAGTGAAATAAACTTTATGGTTTATAGGCTTCCTTCCCCAAAACTGTCACTAGGGATTCTTCATTTGAGATGTAATATAATTGATCAAAGTTATGGAGAAACCCCAATATAAAGTGTAGGGGAAATGGAAGTCATGTTATTGTTCTCCTCTTGATCATTGTTTGTAGTTATTATTATAATAAAAACCTTTTTTATTATTCTTTTTTTTTTTTTCCAAGTGCTGTTGGATGGTTTATCACCGCCAGCAAAGCCATTACATAAGAAATTGAGTTTTCACTTTTGGCAAGCGTGCAAGTGTGGTTCCCTAAATCAGTATTTATTTACTGGAGTCAGTGGAGTTTAGAAATACATAGAGATAGATAGCTAGATAGACAGATAGATAGATAGATAGATAGATAGATAGATAGATAGATAGATAGATAGATAGATAGATAGATAGATGATAAACAAATATAAACCTAAAAAATGACAAAAAAAAAAATATAAAAACAACCAGAATAAATAATCTAGGAGAAAGTCGGGCAATGTCTAATAAAGTTCAAAAAACGAACAATAAACAATGAAATAAAGTGAAAATAAACAACGAACAGTAGAGTACGTATATTGCAAGTTCTGGGAAGTCATTTATCTGTGCACATCACAGATAAATGACTCCTTTGATTTGAAACAAAATCCCCTGCTATGGGACACAGCGACTGCAGATGTATATTCACATGTTTGGTGGCAATACCTTCCTTTCATGCTCTCAAGTTCAAACGGGGTTTTGCGCCGAGTTGAGGCGCTGAAGGGATTGTGTGATTATTGTTTTGCCCACGATGGGATGTGTATGTGTGCGCGTGTGTGCGCGCGTGTGCGTGCGTGTGTGTGTGTGTGTGTTTGTGTGTGGTTGTGTGTGTTAATGTGTGTGTGTGTGTGTGTGTGTGTGTGTGTTGCCTGAGGACCATCATTTGGCTGTCACCCTGCCACTTAACGGCAAACACCACTTCCCCCCCTGCTTCCATCTGTCCATCACCCTGTCCCGACGTCTGACAGGGGAGGATTAGAGCTGTACGCAAAGTGTGTGTGCGTGTGTGCACGTGTGTGTGTGTGTGTGTGTGTGTGTGTGAGAGAGAGAGAGAGAGAGAGACCGACCAGTCTTTCACCCATGGCCCGTTTCTCATTTCTTTCAATAAAGGCCCCGAGGCAGATGGGAGCGTTGCAGGTAAAGTCAGTGTCAGCGTGTCACTCTGGCCTTGTCAGATTCCTCCCCACTAATTCACGCTCTCTGTGGATTATCTCCGTCATTACCTGAGAGGAATTCAGAGTCCAGACAGACACACACACACACACACACACACACACACACTGGGAAACACACAAATTCAGTGTTGAATTGAGCAGTAGGAGAAACAAGTAGCGAACGGGAGTTGGAGTTAGATTGATTAAGTACCGGAAATCCTCTGTCGCTCTACCTTTCTCTATCTCTATATCTGTCTCTATCGCTATCTCTATATCTGTTTGTATCTCTACAGAGATATAGCTGGATATAGAGATGCATCTATCTACATTAATCTCCAGCTCATCTATCTCTATGTCTGTCTCTATATCTATATCTGTCTATCTCTATTTCTGTCTGTCTCTATCGCTATCAATATCTGTCTCTATCTCCAGCTCTATCTCTATCTATCTCTATGTCTATCTCTATATGTAAAATTGTCTCCGTCTCTGTCTCATCTCTATCTGTCTCTATCTGTCTCTGTCTCTATCTCTGTCTCTATCTCGACCTCTATCTGTCTGTCTTTATCTCTATCTGTCCCTATCTCTACCTCTATCTGTCTGTCTCTATCTCTATCTGTCTCTATCTCTACCTCTATCTGTCTGTCTCTTTCTCTATCTGTCGCTATCTCTGTGTCTATCTCAATCTCTATCTGTCTGTCTCTATCGCTATCTGTCTGTCTCTATCTGTCTCTATCTCTATCTCTGTCTCTATCTCTATGTCTGTCTCTTTCTCTATCTGTCTCTATCTCTGTCTCTATCTCTATCTCTATGTCTCTGTCTCTACTCTATCTCGACCTCTATCTAGCTCTCTCTGTATCTATCTCTATCTGTCTTTATCTCTATTTGCCTCTGTCTCTATCTGTCTCTACCTCTTTCTCCATCGGCATGTTTTTATATCTCTTAATCTAAAAACACAGTGCTCTTTGATCATCCAGAATGGTGTATTTTACTCACCGTCCTCTCAGCCCTCTGATAAACAGCAACGTCCAGGGAGTGAAATACTTTTGAAAAGGTGCATCCTGCTGCTGGGATCTGAGGAGGCTGTTTATTTAGAAGCCTGTTGGCTGTTTGGAAACTCAAGGGAGAAAAGGCCTTTGATGCCCCCTATTTTTTTTTTTTTAACCTTTTTCTCTCGATTCCTATTGTATTTTTCTTTGATGAGCTCTACAAAACGGTCCTCCGCAGCAGGCGACTTTCAGGACCTACGAATGACGGGAACAGAAAACACACGTACACAAAACAATTCAATTCCCATTCACCAGACATTCGAAAACACTCTTGGTGTAGTTATGTGGATGGGGTTAGGCACAGTCCAAAAACCATTCAGCATAAGCTTTGAGTGATGCAGGAAACCTATTGAGCTGCATCCACCATTAGGTGAGGTGTCCTTATCGCTACCAAACTGCCAACAAAGACGTTTGCTTAATTTGAGATAACCAAACTCTAACTTATTCAAGAGTGTCATTTGCAGCCTCTTCCAATGGTTTCAACAGGTCAAACACAGGGAGCCCCAAATTTATGTTTTCAGTTTTGTACCATCGGACGTCAACTTCTCCACATTTCATTTGACTCTTTAATTCGATTTTTTTTTTAAATTCAATGATATCCTTTGCATATCCTCTTTTGTGAACTAAAGTCACTTCATTGCGCAGCCAGAGCAATTGCAAACATAGCCAAATATCCATTTTGTGACACCTGATCCAACCGGGTCACTAAGCTTTTGGTGGACGCAAACACAGGACAGCTTGTTTGGAAGGCGTTTCATTTTTTTTTTTTAGTACAAGGGAGGTGATGAAAGTGGAAATTGTGGTGGTTGTTTGTTTGTTTTATTGCTATGAATGTACTGGGTAGTTCTAGTTAGTGCCAGGGGAATCAGCCCATGGTGACTCAAAGGAGAGAAGGGGGTGAATACCAGGAACAAGGAAGAAGGGTGTTGCACCGCTGGGACTCCTGGACAATCAATAATACATGTTGAGGCTACTCTCATATTCACGGGGGGCTGAAACTCAGTGGCGCCACCAGGAATTTCTCATATTGGTGCACCACAGAAGATCTTGTGGTGGCACACCAAAAACTTGGTTGGTGGGTGGGGCAGGGCGGTTTTGAACTATGGAGAACCAGGGAGTGGGAGTGGAGCCGGAGTGTGTGCGTGCAAGCTACACAGGGGGCACCGTGCACGACCTGCATTTGTCCCGCCTTCTTGTGTTGATGAACTTCACCGACGACCTATCAGATCTGGGTTGGCCAGTGAGATTTGAGGCCACCCCCTAGAACCGCCACTGCCTAAACTTCAACATTCTTACTGAATAAGTTTGTAAATGTTCAACCAAAGTAATGTGACTGGCATTAGGAGGCCATTCTTTCAACATTTCAATGTAATAATGTATTTCAGTAGATGGAAGACCTATTCAGTCAGCATCAAAGGCAATGGAAAGAGGAAACAATGAAATGGAAAATGGTCGAAATAGAATATCTGTGAATTGGGTTTGGTAATTAGTTTGAAAATTGGACAAAGCTTGTCTTTAAACCAATCTTTTCCTTTCAGCATTTGGTGTTTCATAATTCACTTAGATCTTTTCAGACGGGTCCTTTAGACATCACAACAGAACAGCTTCGAAGGACAGCTTATCATAGCAAGGAACCATAAAGTCTGTTTTACATCTTTCAACAATCAAAACTGCGCACATTGTTTATTTTGGATTTAAAGCTGTTTGGGTGGGAGAGAAAGGGAGTTTTCAGTTGCATGTGGGATTTCTCTGGAAAAATGGTCGTAATTGGGACGCATAAATGAGGCTGTTGGGTCACCCTTATCATATTCCAAGAACATAAATCTAAAGTGGTTGTAATATTTCTGTTCATGTCTTAAGTGGTTAAAAGCATGTCTGAATTTAATGCATATAAATGACTAATTATTTTACAAATATACAAATAGAATAAATATTTCCTTCATGACAGGAGGGATGATAAATCATTGAAAAGCACGAATAAAGGATAACAATGGCCATCAACCCATCAAGTCAAATCTTTAATAACTTAACTGACAAAGTCAACATAGAGAGTATTCATTAATGAAGGTTTCTTTATCATATATACAGGTTAATATAGTAAAATACAGATATTAAGCTTAAAATACTGTAGCAGTATACTAATATAGAGATATACATGTAATATAGGTATATAGCATTATAGGGATTTATCGGTTAATATAGGGATATACGAATATACTGTAGGTATATAGGAATATAGGGATATACAGTATAGGTTAATATAGGAATATACTAATATGGGTGTACTGCATATGAATATGAGAATTGTAGGTTAATTTAGGGATATACTAATATAGGTATATACTGTAGGAATATCGGGATTCATTGGTTAATATGAGGATGTAGTAATATAGGTATATAGTAATATAGGGATATATAGATTAATATGGGGATATACTAACACAGGGATAGAGAGAAGAAGGAGACCTAACTAAACCCAGTGTGATGAGGACGGTTCAACACCTGACAGAGAGAGCGAAAGAGAGGGAGATAGATGATTTACTTCAGATTAAAGAACAACAGACACATTGTTCTCCCTCTCTTCTCTCTCTTTCTGTGTATCTCCCCCTTCGGCGGGTCATTGATGCCATTCAGGGTCCTGAAAGGCCCCGCCGTTGTGATTTTCTCCCCACTTCTTCTGCTTTGTTTCTTCTTTCTCTTCTCTTTATTTTTCTTTTCCACCCACCCCAAGCGTTCCCGGGGCACTCATGGCTTCCCCCTTTTAAGATTTTGTTTCTGCCGAGATTAAGTGTGACAGATTGGCAAAGGAAGCACATGATAGGAGTTCAGATGCCAGACAAGAATAAGATCAGACATGTGATGCGATATTAAGAGGTCACAAGGGCTGGCACACACACCGACGTGCCGATCACACACACACACACACGCACGCACACACACGCACGCACTCATGCATGCACGCACACACACACACACACACACACAAAAGCCACGGAGACAATCTCTTTCTTTCAACACACCAGCCAACATTGATTTTAACCATATGATGCATAGGCATGTCGTGTGATGAATAAAGATTCTTCTTCTTCTTCTTAAAGAACGCAGCCTCTCCTCCATACTCCTCAGTGAGATGTTATCTCTCTTTATATTGTGGTGAATGGAGGAGAGAAGCTCCACAGCCCGTCACTGGTCAGAGGTTGAAATCTAAAGTGAAGGTTTTGACATATGCTAAAAAAAAGGCTATAATTTGATTAGACTTGGGTGACATTCTTTCAAAACTTTCTCAAAGGGGTGGGTGTGGGGTGGAGGAGGGCGGGAGGTATCTGCTACTGACACACGCATTAACTCGAAACTCAGGGGCCAAGAAGAGTGTTTTTGTTTTAAAAAAAAAATTCACTCTCTTTCCATATAGTCAAACAAAAGGAGTTTGACGCATTCGAGGGACTTGAGAAGGATTTAGGGAAGATCCAATGGCAGGAAATTAGATTTTAAAAAATTCTTCCAAAGGGCTGCACGGCCCTGACATTGAAAAATGGCAAAATTATAAAACACGGCGGGGTAATGAAAGAGAGGAGATATTGTATTTGGCACAGGAGTAAGGAAGAGTGAGAGCGAGAGAGAGAGAGAGAGAAAGAGAGAGAGAGAGAGAGAGAGAGAGAGAGAGAGAGAGAGAGCCCAGGGCCCGCCATGTCAAATGAGGAGAGAGTTAAGACTTACGGTGATTAAAGACGGGCCTCAAACCAACGTGCCGTTGGCCAGCCAGCCGGTCAACCAGCCAGCCAACTGGCCAGCAAACAAGCAAACCAACCAGCCAGCCAGCCAGCCAGTCAACCAGCCAGCCAACCAACCTGCCAGAGAGCGGCAGCAGAGCGGATAGGAAGAAAGTGGGCAACAGACGAGGAAAATAAGTGAAAAAATCCCCTAAAAACATCTTAATGGAGGATGGCGTACAGGAGAGTATAGGAAAGAACACTAGGGGTGAAGACCAAACTGGTCGATTGAGTCAAAATGGACGGATATCAGAAAGAAAACTTGATTTAAAATATTTTATCATTGTTTTGTCCTCTGGTTTGGACATCCTGAATTATTCCATACCTGATTCATTTGTTAGCATGTCCTGTCTATGAATAGGCTCATATGACAGAAAAAGGAGGCTGCGTGTTTGAATGACGAATGGCAAGGTAGGACCCTCCTCCAATCTAGAAATCTTTTCACCACAAAAACCCAGCGATTGGAGGTTGGATTTTGGGATTTCTAAAAACCATATTCAAATTAAAAGATATGGTGTTATCCACTGTTCCCCGGGTTTAACTATACTGACACAAATGAGCCTGCATCTGTTCATCAGTGGTTACCCTTCTAAATGCTGTTTAATGGGGGCCTATTACGCTCCTTTTCAGCAGGTTAATATGGGTCTCTGAGGATTATGCATTCTAGCCATTCTAACATGCCTCTATAACCTCCCTGTTCCTGACGCTCTGCTTCAGAGTGTGTCGCTTTAAATGAAAATGCTGCTGCTCCCCACGCCCACTCCAGAACTGTTTGCCTCAGTTCTGTGAGCCTGTCGGATGAAGTACGGGAACTTTCACTGATTTCACTTTATCAGTCCACCAAAATCTGTTTCTGAACAAATTTGAGGTGGGAAATAAGCAAACCAGTTGCTGAATCCTCACTCGTATTAGATCTACAAGGCCTCATTTAAATGTGTTAAGGGGACCCTGCACAAGGCTTTTTTGTTTCATTCAATTAGTAAATGTTGGAAAATAAAATCAATTCATAAAAAAAAAAGGTTTTATTGGTTTGGAGAAATGCACGGCAGATTGATTGCGCGCTGCAGCCTACAGTCTATCTACCACATCGTTTGTTTTTACCTTAGAAGCACACAGCGGAATTATTGTTTCAACACTTACAATAATTCGAATGTGTCTCATGTGACGTAGAAATGAGACACAAATCTGAACGGCTTGTTGAAGCGCATGTTTTCGGAAATAGGGACCCCACAAACAACTGACTGGGCTTGCTTATTTCACAGTTTCTGTGTTAGAGTAGTAGGCCCATCAGAGACCCAAATGTATGTGCACAAGCACTGAAAAGGTTTTTTTTTTTTTTTTTTTTTTTTTTTTTACAATAGGTTCCCTTTAAAGATCGGCCTCTACAGCAAAACAACCAAAACAACTATTGCCAGGACACCTTCTCCTTGTCCGTCCCGCCGTCTGCCTTTGTCTCTCTTTCAAAGCTGAACACTGGAAGACACAGGATACTGTGTCCGCATCACGTTTCTAAATTCTACATGACAGGGCGTCGCTTAAAGCAACAGCGCTAATGTTTCAGTGTGGCTTAAGTTAAGAGGCAGACAGGGGGAGGGGATGAAAATAATGAAAGCTTGTATTTGGTGTTGGACGTTAAAGGTGACATTCATTTTCCCTCTTTTCCCAACAGCCGTTGTGCCTTTCACGTCCTCGACACTGTCTTATTTGGGTGGAGGCTGCTGCCTGTTCTGTGGAAGCTACAAGGAGAAAGAAAGAAAGAAAGAAAGAAAGAAAGAAAGAAAGAAAGAAAGGAAGGAAGGAAGGAAGGAAGGAAGGAAGGAAGGAAGGGAGGACAGAAGAGATAACGGAAGAGACAGACATGGAGTAATATGCTCGAAAATGGCCTCAACAAAAACTGATCATTGTTGTTACACTCTAATACCGTTTTCACACAAAAATCATCCAGCATCCGGAATTTCAATGCGCGTCACATTGCGCAGGTAAAGTGGCCAAAATAAGCGTGTCTACCCAGGTGTCATGTTCACATCAGAGCCGATCAGAGGTGGAGCCGATTAAAACCTGGGTCTATTGCCTGGTCATTTGAGGCCCGGGATTTTCCTTTCCTAATGGTGACTAATGTCGGATGTTAGCCAGTGTTACCGGGTTTTTGGTGCAGTGGGAAAGGGGTAGAAGTTGTGTTGCGTATGATGAACGCACACCGGGGGGGAATGAGAGATTTAGGGAATCTCTCAATCTCACATCAATCGTCACAAGCAAATAAACCCAAGGAAAACGTTTGTTTGTTTGTTTGTTCCGTAGAAAGTATTGAATATCATCAGCAAATAGAGAAATATCCAAGTTCAGTATGGCTGTCTATCTAGATTTTGAGGTCAAGCATCTAAAAGTCATTATGGGTTACTCCACATTCATCTGCAGATCATGGTTTTTCATCAAGATAAACTTTGTAAGAGCAGTTGGTTTGGAAAGAAATCTATATTTTTTTGCATTGGCTCCCAACCTCCGTTGGTGGTCAAACTCCATTGGTGGTCAGTTCTGTGACAACAGAGTTCAGAGACAGCCTAAAGACCGAGCTGTTGATATACTAATGCAACCATGTGACTTGCCAAACACAAAGTTGGAACTTCAGGGAGTGTGTTGGCCCCAGGGATCGGAGGCAATACTCTCATACCACAGTGACTGTCTGATCTGCCCCCCTGTCAATCACAGGGAGCGGCCGCCAAACAAGATGGATGTCATCAGGAATGACAGCCCTTTTGATGGCGGCTGGGGTGAAGAGTTCACCGACAGAGAGCAAAGGAGAGAGAGAGAGGAGGAGGGCGGGGGGGGGTCCAGATGGAATTATAGTCCGCCAAAAAAGACAGAGGGTTTGATCACTTGCAACAGGACTACAGGAGACGTTTTTGGAATACTTTGGTATACATTGAGTATGTACTGTATAAAGCCACTGCAGACACGTGAGCTCATTCCAAACTTCAAAATCAGTACAAAATCAAAAACTATAAATCTTAAAAAATTACTTCTCTCATCCATTGAGCGCCCACGGTATCATATTCCACTTTGAGAATCGCAATCGACACAATGTCTTCTGACAGGGGTGAACAGGCTTCCAGAGAGGGGCCCCCGGAGCCCTGGAGGTCCATGCTGCTAGACTGTGACAGCAGAGGGGTGAGGAGAGGACGCAGGGAAGCTACAAAGGGCGCGAGTGTGATAATGGATTCCCACATTAGGTCCGTCATCACCTGACTGAGAAATGGGATATGGCAGCAGCTTGGCTCAGGAAGTATAAAATCTGGTTTGAAGCGGAGAGGCGGAAAGTGGGCTGTTGAAGCTACACCGGGTGGCAGGCAGGCGCACTGGGCTTGTACTCGAGGATTTCTGGAGGCTTCTTCAACTCATAAAGGAGAGAAGAAACACATGAACTATGTCACATCTTGGTGTGTGTTTAGTTAGCGTAAACCCGCGCCGCATTGCATTCTGGGATTCAAACTGCGGAACAACGGTGAACAGCTGGGCTGTAGAGCGGGGTGACAGAGAGGTGAAAGAGATCTAACTAAACAAAACAACTTCTTGTTTCTGCCATTGTCGTCTCTAAACTAAGTTAGACCCAAATAAAATGAGATGAGGAAACAATTTAGGTGAAATTAAACTTCTGTGTTAATTAAACCTTAGTGGAATAAGAAAAAGTAAATAAATGCTGCATAACTTGCTGAGCTAGTTCTGTCAGACAGCTGCCAAAAACACATACCACCACCATGCAAATTATATGAAGATCATTTTAAAGTATGGCTCAGAGTTGTCTGTCAAAACTACATTTCATGTTCTTCAACGGGTGCTAATCATATTGCCCGGCTGTGTATATCATATATATGATATTTTGCAAGAAGAACAATATGATTTTTGAGATTGTTTGGACGACTATGCATTGATCGAATAATTCAGTCATCAACATTACCTTCCCATTTTTTCAGAAGGAATGTAGAGTGCAGGAAAGAAACTTCATGTAAGTGCCTGCGTAAGACGGAGAGCAGGTTAGAGAGCGGAGCGCGGCGAGCCGTCAGATCTGACGTGGGCGTTCTCTGACAGCTGTAATTCTTTCAGCCCACAGAATTTCATCAAGAGTGGTTGTGTTTAAGCTGTTGCCGCGGGGTGACGGCCCCTTTCAAGTCTCTCCTTTTTTTTCTGACAGGTGGATTTATTAGTCATGAAATTCGCACGGATCACGTGTCGTTGGCAAAGTGTCACAGGGGTGTCACTGGGGGCCTTTCCGGATGGATCTATGAGTCTTAGTGGGTCCTTCTGTTTCTGTCAACTCTGAAACTCTCACTCATAGTGAGTCTAAACCATATGAAACAGGACAAAGAACGAGGGACTTACTTAAGAAGAGCAGGTGAAAGGTGGAACTTGCACTGTATTTGAAATGGATTGGTATCTTGCTGATAGATAGATAGATAGATAGATAGATAGATAGCCTCCTCCTATGCTGTCTACACAGCACAACTCTCCGAATGCGATTGACCACCCAGAAATGTAAATGGACTTTACATCGGTTCATGTTGTCATAAGTGGAAGTTTCCAATAATACGGTTCCATTCCACAGACAAAACACTGCTTTTGGGACTAAAATAAAACCATTCGGACCCGTTACTCTCAAGCTGCAAGGGAACTCCATGTCTGAGGACACAAACACGGATTATGTTTTTGACTGACGGGGGTGAGTCAGGAATTTCAACGTTTATATTCCACCAGTTTACGTGGCATGGCACGTGTAAATAATATGATTTTTGTTATTCATCACGTTTCAGTTTATTGTGCATGTTCTTATCGTGATGACAATCAAAATATGAAAATTTCTGTTGCTCCAGAAATCGTATTTTCCTTATTTCAACCGACAGCTCAGGCATTTAATTGGTACCAAAATGTGTGTTGTGAATTAGTACGGTAGATACAGATTGTATAGCTGCGGTGGGAAAACTTTTTGGCTCGAGGGCCACATTTAGTTTTTAAAACTGACCGGCGGGCCAGACCATTAATAGATGAGGTGAAAAATGAGCAAGCATAAAGCGTAACATATATGTGAAATCTATTTCCTCTTATCCCATTTTTTAATTAATAAATTCATTTTTAAATAAAAAATACATCAACTCACCATTGTTGGATTTAATGAGAACAGTGCATCAAAATCTGGTGCCATTTTCGTTGTGGAAATTTGTAGGACAGTGCTCGGGTGTTAATGTTCATCACACTGAACGTCTGTTCACACACATAGGTAGATCCAAATAACATCAGCATGTTCTGTGCCAACTGTAGGATGTTTGAAAACTTTGTCTCATTCAGTGAAGCATAAACCGCATCTAGCTTGACGGAGTTTAACATCTCCTTTAGGACAGAGTCAGACTGGAGATAAATCAGCTCCAACTGTAATTCCTGCGGTGCTGCCTCATAATCGCATGACAGGGAACATGACACCAGCTGAAGTGACTTCTCAAACTTTTCAAAATCTGAGAATCGACTGCAGAATTCTCCGTGCAGGTCGTCCAGCAATTTACTGTATTTGCTCGCATGTTGAGGGGCTTCTTTCAGCGGCACTAGCGTGGGGAAATGCGCAAATGATTTGTTTGTCATTTCTTTAGAGAACAAAGTCAAGTCGATCTTTCCCTTGTAGCTTCACGTTCAGCTCATTCATGTGTGCCAGTATGTCCACAGCGAACGGCAAATCAGTTGCAACATTTCTTGGCAAATCAGACCTTTGCCTTTGATCGTAATTCAGTAAAAAATATATTTTGCAATCAAATCTTTGTTGAAAACGCTGTCACGCTGTCAATTTTGCACTTTGCGGTGGCAGCAAGCTGAGCAAGGAACTCCAGATTCCCTTCTCCCCGGCAACATTTTCCAGTTCCTCCTGGGGGACCCCGAGGCGTTCCCAGTCCAACTGGTATATGTAGTCCCTCCAGCGTGTTCTGGGTCTACCCCGTGGTCTCCTACCAGTTGGACGTGCCCAGAAAACCTTCAAAGGAAGGGGCCCAGTAGGCATCCTGATCAGATGCCCGAACCACCTCAAGTGACTCCTTTCAACGCGAAGGAGCAGCGGCTCTACTCTGAGTTCCCACCGGATGTCCGAGCTCCTCACCCTATCTCTAAGGCTGAGCCCAGCCACCCTACGGAGGAAACTCATTTTGGCCGCTTGTATTCGCAATCTCATTCTTTCGGTCACTATACAAAGCTCTTGGGGCAGCAACTAGCACCGAACCAAGAGTCAGCAATCCAGCGTTTTCCGACAGAGAACCATGGCCTCAGACTTGGAGATGCTAACGCTCATCCCGACTGCTTCTTACTCAGCTGAAAATCGCCCCAGTGCGTGCTGAAGGTCACGGTCTGATGAAGCCAACAAAACCACATCATCTGCAAAATGCAGAGATGCAATTCTGAGGTTCCTAAACTGGACACTCTCCTCACCTCGGCTACGCCTTGAGATCCTGTCCATGAATATCACAAACAGGGACAAGGGGCAACCTTGGAGTCCAACACCCACCAAGAACGTGTTTGACTTTGTGCCGAGAATACGAACACAGCTCTCACTTTGGTTGTACAAGGCCCGGATGGCTCATACCAACAGCCCCATACTCCCACAGTACCCCCCACAGGATCCTGAGGGACACGGTCGAAAGCCTTCTCCAGGCCCACAAAACACATGTAGACTGCAGGGGCAAAATCCCACGACCCCCCCAGCAACCCTGCAAGGGTAAAGAGCTGGTCCATTGTTCCACGTCCAGGACGGAATCCGCATTGCTCCTCCTGAATCTGAGGTTCGACAATCGGCCGGAGCCTCCATTCCAGCACCCTGGAGTAAACTTTGAAGGGGAGGCTGAGTAGTGTGATACCCCTACAATTGGAGCATACCCTCCCCTTTATAAAAATGGTAACCACCACCCTGGTCTGCCACTCCACAGGTACTGTATCTGACATCCATGCGACACTGAAGAGGCGTGTCAACCAAGACAGCCCAACAATGTCCAGAGCCTTCAGCATCTCAGGGCAAATCTCATCCACCCCCGGCGCCTTTCCCCCGAGGAGCTTTTTTAACTGCCTCAGAGAGAAGAGTTCCTCAAAGTGCTCTTTCCACCGCCCGACAATATCCCCAGTCGAGGTCAGCAGTTTTCCCCCCCAGCTGAACAGGGCCTGAGCCAAGCCCTGCTTTCCCTTTCTGAGTCGCCGAACAGTTTGCCAGAACTTCCTTGAGGCCAACCAAAAGTCCTTCTCCATAGCCTTCCCGAACTCCTCCCTCACCTGGGTTTTTGCTTCAGTGACCGCCGAAGCCGCAGCCCTTCTAGTCTGCCGGTACCTGTCTGCTGCCTCGGAAGACCCTTGGGCCAGCCAAGCCCGAAAGTCCTCCTTCTTCATCTTGACGGCTTCCTTCACCGCTGGTGTCCACCAACGGATTCTTTGGTTACCGCCATGACAAGCACTGACTGCCTTCCAACCACAGCTCCTAGCAGTTGCTTCTGCAATGGAGGTTTTGAACATGACCCACTCGGATTCCATGTCCCCAACCTCCCCCGCGAAAAAGTCTTCCAGAGGTGGGAGTTGAAGACCTCGCTGACAGGCGCATCCACCAGGCATTCCCAGTTCACCCTCACTACACGTTTGGGTTTACCAGGTCTGTCTGGCAGCCTCCCCCGCCATCTGATCCAACTCACCACCAGGTGGTGATCAGTTGACAGCTCTGCTCCTCTCTTCACCCGAGTGTCCAAGACATACGGCCGCAGATCTGATGACACAACCACAAAGTTGATCATCGATCTTTGACCTAAGGTGGTCTGGTACCACGTATACTTATGAGCCACCCTATGCTCGAACATGATGTTCGTTATGGCCAATCCATGACTAGCACAGAAGTCCAATAACAAAGCACCAATCGGATTCAGATCAGGCAGGCCGTTCCTCCCAATCACCCACTTCCAGGTTTTTACATCATTGCCCACATGAGCGTTGAAGTCTCCCAGTAGAACTATAGAGTCCGTAGGTCCAGGACACCACCCAGAGACTCAAAGAAGGCCCAATACTCCGCCCCCCCGAAGAATTGCCCCTTACCGTGGTGGAGGGGTTTGTGTGTCCCTGTGACCCTGGGAGCTGTGTTGTCGGGGACCTTAGCCCCTGGTAGGGTGTCCCATGGCAGAGTGGTCCCAGGGGAGGGACCAGACAAAGAGCGATTGAAAGGACCCAATGAAAAAACACCAAAGGCTATATGGTACCTCGCCCCGAGTAGGGAAACCGGGGCCCCCTCCTGGAGCCAGACCTGGGAGGAGAGCCCCCCAGTGAGCATCTGGTGGCCGGGCCTTGACCCATGGGGTCAAGGCCCATTATGTTTCTTCGGCATAGCCCAAAGAAACATCATGGAGCAGCCACCCTGTGGGCCCACCCACAAGTGCCAGCTGAACAGGGACCCGGGGGGGGCAGGGCACTGAGGGGACTACCTCTGCTGCCAGTTGAAGCGTGTCCTCACCAGCGTGAGCTCCTGGGAGCACATAGTGACCGGCTACTAACCCGCTGTGCCGCCAACTGGGAGCCAGCCAGATGACCGGATCCGCATCCGACCCCAGGATCCACGCGGGATTCGCCAGGTCCGCAGCCCATCCCAAGGCCCCGGAGGGGAATGTCTGGGTGCCCGCTGCGTCTGCCCATAGGACCTACACGGGATTTGCCTGTCCCCAGCCCGTCCCAGTGCCCCGGAAGGGAACGGCGGGGGATCTGCCGCAGCCACGGGTGTCAGGAGCCACGGGGGTCCCTGTGCTATTCGCAGGCGATGGTCGAGCAATGCCTGGTTAGACCCAGGGCTTTGGAGGAGGTGTCCTAGGTGGAGGTTCGTTCTGTGCATGGGGATGTTCACATGTATCCAATGGTCTGTCTCAACAGGCTGCAGTTAGTTCCCGCATGTCACACTGCCTGATTTTGGGCATGGACTGGCTAGGGTTTGACACGTTGATGAGAGAGGCTGGGAAAGTGTGTTCATGTGTTCTTCGTGCCGAAGAGCTGCCGAGTAATGCTCTTCCAGGTGACTCACCATAACCTGATGGCCAGTCACCTCGGTCAGGATAAAATATGACAGCGGATAATGGCCCGCTTCTGTTGGCTGGGCATTTGGGCAGATGTCCGTAAATAGTGCCCTGCGTGTCCTGAGTGCCAGTGAGTCGACCCTCCAGTGTCAAGAACGCTGTTACGGCCCCTCCCCCTAATCGAGGTCCCTTTCGAAATACTCAGTATGGACCCCATTGGGCCGTTAGACCGCAGTGCCTGTGGGTATAGGTACTCCGAAGCAGTGCCCCTGCGCAGAATTACACCCGAAATTGTGGCGCAGGCACTGTTTCACTGAGAAGCCCAGCTGGCGGCACATGCCCTACCGCTGGAGCAGTGGATGAGCTATGCTGTTGAGGGCGGTGATGGAAGAGCGGTCGGGAGGACACCTGAGGGTTACCGCTTGCGCCTCCGGTCACTTCCCTAGGACACCACGGGCCAGCATTTCCTGCACCCCCAGCAGCTCCTGGACGCGGCCCAGCAGTGGCTCCGACCGGAGGAGCTCTACCCGCACCAGATCGTCAATACAGTGGCCACCGAACAGTTCGTGGACAATCTCCTGGCACGCGCTGCTAGCTTGGTAAGATGCTAGCGACCAGCCTCCCTCCAAGCTGCCATAGCCCTCGCAGAGGACCACGTGGAAGCCTATGCCCAGACGAGTGCCTACCACACCAGACCAGAGAGGGGCCCACGGAGGGACTGTCAGGGACCACGAGGGAGTCGTCGAGGGACTGGCCGGTACCAGCACTGCGGACCTGCAGGCCACCACAAGCCTCCCTTCCGTCCCTCCACCTCCCGTCCCTTCACTCACCAGAGGAGGGAAGACCACCAGAGGAAGATTGTGTCCCCCTGCTCCATCTGTAGCTCCACAGTCTCCCTGTACGTCCGTTTAGCAGACTGTCCTCCGCAGATTGTAAGACGCCGCTTTGTAATTGTCCATATTTCCAGATACAAGATTGTCCTTGTAAGCGGCCATGCGAGCATTCAGAGCGCAGCGGATGGATTTATCAACCCACGGTTTCTGGTTTGGAAATATCCGAACTTTCACCGTGGGAACGATGCTATCTGCTATCATAGCCACAAAGCTCACAACTACGTCCGTAAACTCGCTGACGTCACTTGAACTTGATTCGAACATGTCCCAGTCTAGGTCAGCGAGTGCCTCCTGAAGCGCAGCCTCTAATTGGTCCGTCCACCGCTTCACTTCCCTCGTCACCACCAGTTCTCGTAGGATCAGAGGCCTGTAAACTGGAACCAGTACCACATATCCGATAGTGCAGCTTGAAATTCGCTATAAGGGGAAAAAGCATATGGTAAAAGCTGCGGTTAGTTCCTGCCTGTCGCACCCCTGGATTTTGGGTACAAATTGGCTGGGTTTTGATGTCTTAATGAAAGAAACAGGGGGGATGCACTCATGGCCTGTAGGCAAATGTGAGGGTTGTGCAGCGCACGGCGACGCTGAGGTCACACCGGCAGAGGTCACCAGAGCGGAGAAGGAGAAACCCCAGGTGGGAACGTCCCTGGAACCCCCAGTCCATCCCATGGAGGACTTTCCTCTGGAACATTCACGGGACGCTACGCTTTGTGGGGCCTTTGCGTCCCGATGCTGTGCTCACTCACTTGTAATTTGCAGTGATTAGGGATATATTATATCGAGTGAACCATGACGCTCATTCAGGAGAAGATACCCAATTGTTAGTCCCTAAAAACCGTGGGTATTTAACCTTCCAGGCGGCTCATTATCACCCGATGGCCAGTCACCTAGGACAGGAGAAAACCCTTGAGCGGATAAAGGCCAATTTCTATTGGCCGGGCACTGGGGGGATGTGCGGCAGCGCTGTGCTGCCTGTCCCGAGTGTCAGCTGGTGAATCCACTGGCTGTTCCCAGAGCACCATTGAGGCCCCTCCCCTTAGTCGAGACTCCATTCTAGAGAATCATTATGGATCTCATTGGGCCATTAGACCGTAGTGCTTGGCGCTATCGATCCGTTTTCATCCTAGTGGACTACGTGACCCAATACCCAGAAGCAGTGCCGTTGCACAGTATTACGGCCAAAAATGTGGTGCAGGTGCTGTTCCAGATCATCTCCCGGGACGGGATTCCGAAGGAAATCCTGACCGATCACTTTGTTTATGTCACACACACTGCGCAAACTGTATTGGTTGCAGGGCGTCCGCTCAATTCGGACTAGCGTTTACCACCTGCAGACGGATGAAAAACATGAAGTTTGTCCACCATGAAGGCTGCTGAAGGCCACGATGAAGCCGAAATTGGGACACATGGCTGAACCCCCTGTTGTTTGCGGTGCAGGAGGCTCCCCAGTCCTCCACTGGGTTTTCCCCCTTTAAGCTACTGTTCAGCAGAAGACCTCGTGGGGTGCTCAACCTGATTAAGGACAACTGGCCGGAAGGTCCCAGCACCAGCAAAAACGAGGTCCAGTTCGTGCGGGACCTGAGAGCAAAGCTACACACATTAGGGCAGGAACCACGGGAGAACTTTCTTCAGGCCCAGGAATGTCAGTGGTGTCTGTACGACAGGGGGGCTCGGTTAAGACAATTCTCACTGAGAGACAAGGTGTTAGTACTACTCCCTACATCGAGCTCGAAAATACTGCGTGCCCGTAGCACTGGCCACAGCGATGATTGAGAGGGACAACTTGGGGCCGAAGGTTCGCACTGCAGCCCTTTTAAGTGACCATTTCTCTCCTGGCCAGAGCGCGGACGTTGCGACGCTGCAGCAGTGCTTTGCCGACGTGTTCTCTCCCCTGCCAGGTCGTATGCCCCTCATACTCCACCATGTGGCGACGATCCTGGGGGTGAAAGTGCATTCTCGGCCATATCACCTGCCCAAAAACAAAGCACTGGTTCCCAGCGCTTCCGTTCGGGTTTTTCATAGACTCATGGACTGGGTCCTGCGTCTGCATGCAGCATTTGCCGCTGCATATTGACATTATGTTATAATTCATAGCAATACGTGGGAGCATCATCTGCAGCATGTGGAAGCAGTGCTAGTGTCCCTTAGGCGCGCGGGGCTTACCGTCAACCCAAAGACGTGTGCGGTTGGGCGAAGGACAGTACGGTATCTGGGGTACCACTTTGGGGGGGGCTGCTCTGACCGCAGGTAGATAAGACCGCCATGGTCGCGAATACGCCAAGACCTAAGACTAAGAAGGATGTAAAGCTTTGGGGCTGGACGGATACTATAGGAGGTTTGTGCTGGAATTTGCGGCACTGTCCAGCCCCTTGACCGACTTAACTCCAAAGGGTGCTCCAGATCCAGTCCAGTAGTCAGAGCCGTACCAGCAGGCATTTGCCAAATTAAAGGCAGCTCTCTGTGGTGAGCCTGTACTGCATACCCCTAACTTTGCTCTTTCTTTCTGTCTGCAGACGACTCGCGGACAGGGGACTTGGAGCCGTTCTGTCCTAGGAGGTCAAGGGTGTGGACCGGCCGGTGCTGTACATCAGTCGCAAGCTGGTAGAGCGGGAGACCAGGTACAGCAGCGTAGAAAAGGAATGTTTAGCGATAAAGTGGGCGGTCACCACCCTTCGGACAGCGCCTGGCCTGCCGCCGCTGCAGACAGGCGTTGCAGGCTCCCATCTGATCCATTCAAACGGACTAAACACTGCATGTCCCTCAGAGACATTTCCTAAACTTTTAAACTTTTTTTTGGGGACTAAAATAAACGATTCAGACCCGTTGCTCTGGAGCTGCAAGCGAACTCCATGTGTGAGGACACAAACACAGAATATGTTGTTGGCTGTTTTACTACTACTACAGTTTGCGTGTTACGACTGGCTCCAATGCCGCAAAATAAGGAGGGACACAACATCGCATCTGACATCTTCTTTCTTTCTTTCGTATGACATCATATGTCCAGTTCACTATCGGATAGCCATTACATCGTCGCCAGGTACAGTTCGAAGAGGCCAGCTTCAGAAAGTAGACTGTGGTAGTCGCATCCATTGATAATGTGGTCCGCTGTTTGCTCAGGTTCCCCACATTCTCCGGCAGCACTGTCAGAGACACCCAATTTTTTCATGGAGGACTTGAAGTGACCCACACCTGTTCGCAGCCGGTTTAGTGTTGTCCATTGTCAGCGTGGAAGTTCTTCACCCTTGACTCCTCCACCGTGTTTGAGGTGAACAGAATGCATTTACTTACAAAAAGTGCAAAAGAGATCAAATATCAAACGAAAAGCCCCGCCGCGTATTACTGTAAATCTCATCTCGTTCCGTTCGTTTTTGAATGTTGGCGTGTCGGTTACGCACAGCCGTCCAGCTACTGTGGGTCCAATTTGGTGTTTTTTTTAACTAATTTCTGCTCTATATGTGTTGAATTAGATGATGTTCTGGTTCAAACGAGATGTCGACCGTGTCCATAACTGCCGTTATTCTGTTTGAGATTGTTTTAGATTAAAAAATTCAGAGAAAATGTATCCTATAGCTATATTAAGCTATAGGAGATAGGATATTTTTCTCAATACAGCTGCAGGCAGCAATACACGGGGTGCAGTTTAGCCACGTTAGGTACGTATAACAGGTTCCCGAGGTTCCAAGGTTCGATAATCCGAGGTTCCCGAATCTGTGTTTGTGATAATCTGTGATTCTATACGGGGACGTTTGGGGCCGACCGAGGGACTCTCTCCGACCGTGTCAGACCAGACGTCACTGAAAATCGCGGATTCTTTCTTTAATCACTCTCCTTCTGCGGGGATGGGGGCTGCGCTGGGATGGGGTTGGCGTCAGCTGCGGAGGGCCTCATCCCCGCTACACGCAGCCCAGCCGGAGAGCGCCACGGCCGGGGAGAGAGGGGAGGAAGCACTGGCGCTCCTGCTGTACGATTGGCTGTTTGTGTCACGCGATTGACAACAACAACAAAAGTCGTCTGGTATGAAGGCTCGCTACCAAATTTCAAACTTCCAGCCGCGTTGGTTTGTTATTGTACTCTACGCCATGTTTAAAATCCTTGTCAACGCCCCGTCACATTATCAACAGCCTTTGTGATTTCCAGCGGGAAAATGGCGAAAGGGAGAAACGGATAAAAAGCAACAGCTAGAGAGAGGAGAGAGAGAGAGAGAGAGAGAGAGAGAGAGAGAGTGAGAGAGAGAGAGAGTGAGAGGGGAGAGAGAGAGAGAGAGAGAGAGCGAGAGAGGAGGGATGTAGAGAGAAAGGGGGAGGTGGGGGGAGTGTGGAGGGGTCCCTCTTTCGGCTCCACATCTGGCCCTGATATTTCGGAGTTAATTAGTCATGCCGGGGTCGTGAGCAGATAAATCCATCATCCCCACGGAACGCAAACCAGGGGAGAAATGAAAGGAAGTGGAGAGATACACGCCGGCCTCCATCCTTCATCCGTCGCTGGGCCAGATTAAAAACAGATACCGCCTGGACCAGGGAGGGAGGGAGGAGGAGGAAGAGGAGGCTGGCCCTGGACCCCGGTCACACACACACAAACACACACACACACAAACACACGTGCACACACACACACACACACAGGCCTGCTTACTTTACAACGAGATAGATAGATAGATAGATAGATAGATAGATAGATAGATAGATAGATAGATAGATAGATAGATAGATAGATAGATAGATAGATAGATAGATAGATAGATAGATAGATAGACGGCACACGGACGGACGGATGGAGAGATAGATACTGTATTTATCCCGGGAGGGAAATTGTAGCGTCACAGCAGCTCACATCATAGACAATAATAATATGTAGTTAAGTAATAAAAAATTACATTTGAAAAAAGTATATGGTAATATGCAATGAACCTAATAATTAGCTAAAAAGATAGAAAAACGAAATGAAATAAAAATATAATAAATGAAAATAATAAAATACTTAATACAAATTTACTATAAACAATTAAAATAAACCTATTCCTATCAACCTAAAAATAAGCAATGAACAACAAAATAATTATCAGTATAAAATAAACTCATGATAAACAATAAACAATAAATACAAACCAAAAGCAATAGCATAAATGTGTGCGGGCATAGGTTGATATTCAAAAATACTTTTTGCCAATTTGTAATGAAATGTGTTGAAAAGTGGTATGAAAGTGGTAAACACGGCCCTGTTTCCACGTGGAGTTATGCGAGGATAGTGTGATGACTGCCACTGAACGGGGAAACCCTAAATCACAGATGAATCGGCCAAGGGGAAACTGTAAATCATACATTACAAAGAACGCGATGAGAGCTCCGGAACGTTGCTCTGCCGTCACATCTTCCCTCATAGCGGGTCTTCAAAGTCGGACAGGAAGCAGTTATTCCCATTTCCTGTCTTTGACACCCGGGGCGGGGGCGGGGGCAGTAAAAATGTGGTGTGAGGAAATTTTTTAATATTTTTTTTATCTCCCAAGGACATTTGAATCCATTGTGGGCTTTATCACTATTTTACCCAGCCGATGAAAAGAGGGTTCCAGAGCACAGGGATCACATTTATAGGAATGTAAATCATGACCTTGATGGAGCTGTTGTTGTGGAAACAGAATTGATAGGTTTGTTGGAGTCAGGGTTGTTTTTGGTTGAAGGTTGAACAAAAAGTACAGAAGGGGCTCTCTTGTCCGATGTCCCTTTTCATCACTGTGTGTGTGTGTGTGTGTGTGTGTGTGTGTGTGTGTGTGTGTGTGTGTGTGTGTGTGTGTGTGTGTGTGTGTGTGTGTGTGTGTGTGTGTGTGTGTGTGTGTGTGTGTGTGTGTGTGTGTGTGCACTTATCTCAGTCCGTCCAAGATCATTTGCACATGTTGTTGTGGAATACAGCTGTATATGTACTAGACCCGTCAAACAATAAAAATAATTAATCATAATTAATTGTATGATATTTGTGTAGCTAATCGCAATTGATCGCAATTCTGAAAATGTACTCAAATTTGGCTGAAATTCTCTGTCATTCAAACATAGAAAGTGAAACACGAGGTTAAACTGCCTTGCAAGCATTTGGGCTTAGAACCACAGCTGATTCAAAGGGTGAAAACCGGGAAAATATATTTAACGGCATCAAAAAGATTAACAGCGTTAAAAATATACTGTGTTAATGTGTCAAATTTGACAGCTCCAAAATGCTCATATTAGTTTACTTACATATCAATCTATTAGACTGTATGATGCAAAATAGATTTCCCAGGTGCTGGAACACCGTATAAACGTGGTATCCATGGCCTGACATGCCCTGACAGAGTAGAAAAACAACACAGCTATAGATCTTGAAACCCTTTACCCTCCACACCTACCCATCTGCTCCTCTTCCTTATATCCATCCTTAGCCCATTCCTCTCCCTCGCTGTATCTCCCACAGCTCCCATGGTCCCCTCCATAAATCCTGTGACGGCTGAGTTTTAATGGATAATTAATTGATGGTGCTACAGCACTCTAATAAGACTATAAATTACAACATGGGCCGGCCTGCTGTGTCAGTTAGTGTTGCTAATGGCCCTTCAGGACTGGGACGGGATGCTAATAAATTAGACAAGTATTAACTGTGTACTAAGGAGCCTTCGAGGAGGGAGAGTGTGAATAAGACAAAAATGAATAAGGAGATAAATTAAAAAGCTATTTCCAAAGGCCTTCGCATAACGACACAGTAACGACAAGGGTAAAGAGTAAAAGAAGACAAAACAGCATTAATCAAAAGTGACAAAACAGATTAAACAGATACATTTAGTACTAATACAATGTATTTATCATAAACTTAATAAACATATGAAATATGTATTAAGCAAAAATAATATTGAGGATGTTCTTGTGGTTTGTTTATTATTATTATTATTATTATTATTATTATTATAATAATTATTATTATTATAA
This sequence comes from Zeus faber, assembly GCF_960531495.2. Classification (NCBI taxonomy): domain Eukaryota; kingdom Metazoa; phylum Chordata; class Actinopteri; order Zeiformes; family Zeidae; genus Zeus; species Zeus faber. The sequence goes on from NC_137204.1 coordinate 8,334,288, forward strand.
TGATTATTATTATGATTATCATTATTATTATTATCATTATTATTATTATTATTATTATTATTATTTTAATACTACTACTACTACTACTACTACTACTACTACTACTAATAATAATAATAATAATAATAATAATAATAATAATGATAATAATATTAAGTATTAAGTATTAAGTAAGTAAGTATTAAGTAATACAAATATTATTTAAAAAAACTAAATAAATGAGCCTTGATTAAAATTCTATGTATAAAGAAAAGCAATATGATATTTAGGATATTCTTCATAAGCAATCCATGTTTTTTCATAAGGCTTATTGAATAGCATATTATCCTATCTTCAACATTTGCAGGTTCGCTGATGCTTTAAACTCACAGTGGGCTCTCAGATGCATAGCTCAAGATCCTGATTTCGACATATGGTTCGGTAAAAAAAACAACCCGTTGGCATCCAGTATGTTGCCACAATGGTCTGAAGCTCTCATCATGTCAAGTGGAGAGGATCGTGTTGCTCTCTGAGGAGGAAATCACAGCTTAGTAAACAAGCACAAAATCTCCCGCTTGGAAATGTGGAATTTCGGCAGATAGACACTAATCCCATTTTAATGGTTGTCTGATTAAGAGGTGAGAAGGATTTGTCTGTGTGTGTGTGTGTGTGTGTGTTTGTGTGTGTGTGTGTGTGTGTGTGTGTGTGTTTACAGGATGTGTACGTCCATGCAAAGAATCATGTGATGGGGTTTATATCTTTATATTAAAATATATTGCAGAAAGGAATGACAAATAACATCAGGAGAAACAAAGAATTCAAGCAAAAAATTGAGATATTTGAAGTGACCATTAGAAAGTCTATAGATATATAGAATCTATCTGTATAGATAAAATCATAAGTTACTCTTATAATTGTTGCCTCACTCCCCACCTGCATCACTGGCCATTATCTAACTCAACCCTGCTTAGTTTGATGTAGGTGTTGGACTTAGGAAGGGGTAAACTGTCCCAGCTAATGTTTCTGATTTCAATGAACAGGATATCAAGCTGGAACTCGGAGCCAGTAGAGAAGATATCTCTGGTGGTGCTGCTGTTCGCAGATGATGTTTTATTGTCTGTCCACTGTCCAGCACTGTGAGCACAGTGTTGCATTACAGTATACTCAAACCAGAACTGGAACCGTACCCTGGGAATAAAGATTTGAAAATGGTGCTATACGTAATTACATTTCAGTAGGCTGCCGTGGAATTTTGAACAAAATATGATTCTGGGGATCGAGCTGATAACGTTGACGTACTTCTGGGTGTTGCCAGAGTGTCTCCTTGGGAGCAGTTTGTTAGAGAAGCTTTCATTAGCCAGGGACAAAAATAAAGAAGTCCGATTTAGCAATATAGCAACGGTTAAACTACAAAGCCAATGAAAAAGGTCATCTTGGGGATACAACCACACCAATTTCATTGGGCATTTGTCTCAAGGCATCCATCTTCGGAGGCAGGATATGCAACCTGGCAAAGCTCTCCTTCAACAGAGTTGTGGTGGATAAGGTCAGGCCCTGTTGGGAATGGTAAGAAATTAATTTCCATCTGATACTGTACTATTATGTTCAAAAGATATATGGGCGCTCGCGGCGCCTGGTTGGCTGCGGTTGGGGTAGCATCGCTCTTGCGCGGGCCGCTGGTGGGCATGGGGGTCCTGCCGGCCTGCCTGCGGGGTGAGCGGTTTGGGGGGGGTGTCTGTCTGTCGGTGCAGGGCCTGGCTTCGGGCCTGCTGTCCGTGCCTGGTGCCCGTGGCCCGGGTTCTGCACCAGTGGCCAGGTCTTGTGACTGCACTTTGGGGTGGATTGTATAGGTGCACCTCAGGGGTGCGGGGTCTCCTCGTGCTCCCTGGGACTGGGTTGTGCTCCTCTGGGCCGGGTGTGGGGGTTGCTTTGCGGGCTCTCAGCTTCTCTGGGGGTCCGGGGGTCTTCTGTGGCTGCGGGGCGGGGTGCTTGGGTCTTTCCTGCGGCTGTGGGGTACTTGTGCGGTTGCAGGGCTCGGGGGTGGCTTTGGGGCCCTTTCCGCTTCTTGGAGACACCACGCGTCCAAGTAGCGGTGCCACGACATACTATAGTGCCAACCTTATACACCAGAACCAATTGGGATAAGTCCTGTACACTCACCGGTGGACACCACACACACACACACACAAACATACAGGTCTCGTCTCATCACAGACGCGCTCTGTGATGAGGCACCTGTTTTGAACGCACCCCAGCACCCTCCTGGTTACGTCCCTCTCCTTTTCTTCCTCATTTACTGCCATAACTATGGCAGAAAGAGGCCACATGCCCAATTGCTATTCCAGTGTTCCTGGACCTTATTAACGCTGTTTTTTCAATACAGGTTGTTGTCCGATGTTTGTGTTTTTCCATGTACATTTTGTTGTTTATTTGTCTATTTGTCTATGTTTATTTGTCTCACCCGTGGTGATTCTCCCCCTCTTGGAGTAGTGATTAATTGTTTGTAGACCCAAACATCGTAAAATAGTTCACCAAAGAGGGAGATTGGTGGCGGTTCTGTACAACAAAAACTGTGCTCTTGTCATCCTACAGGTCAGAGTTATCACAAACAGTTCTTAATGATTAAAGAATGAATAAAGAGTTGCATTACAGGTTAAGACCTTAAACTCTACTTGCAGACTAACTTTGTGCTAGATACAATAGCAAACAAATACTCTGTGTTGTATGCCCAGCGCACTGACAACACAGGTTAAAATAAATAAACAAACAAATAAATAAATAAATAAATAAATGCAAATGTTTAAAGGAAATACTAAAATTGGTACAGTATTTGGCTAATTAATCTAATGATCTAACCCGAACCCTTTGCAATAGCCTCATGCAAAATTATTAACTCGTCACAAATCCCATAAGTTATTTCCAACGACAAATGGTAATTGATATTTAAAGCGTTTTTTGCCTCTAATGTACGCGTTATTTGCGTACATTTATTAAAGTTGAAAATTCTGAATTTAAAATATGATGGAAAATTGTAAATTTTATTGGCTAGTTAACTTCTTTCTGACACACAGTAAATTGTACTCATGGTTCTTCTATTAATTGTTTTATTGAAACATTTCTAGGTAATTTGAAATTATGATCAAGGGTAGACACGCTCATTTACTTGGAAAAGAATGAGGGAAAGTGGCAGCTAATGAGTCAGCTGTTACAATATTTTGTTCTTTGTTCTTCTTCTTATTATTATTATTATATTTTTTTATTATTATATATATTATATTATTATTTGTATTTCTGACAGACAAGTCATAGATTTCCTTCCAAATTATCTTTATTTATTTAGCATTGTTAGAGTTTGGCCGTCTGGGCTCTACTGCTCATCACTCCCGGTGAGGTGTACAGAAAACATGGTTAATAAGCGAGAAATACTGCAGTGATGAGCTTGAATCCCGCCATTGGATAGAAGGTCCACAGGTGGATGAAGGGGAGGTGGAGGGAGCGCAGCAAAACAGCAAGCAAAGCAGGCAGCAAAGCAGGTAGAGCAGGAGGGATTGGCTGCTTCAGGGCCGTGGAAGCGTGTGGCGCCGTCGAGTTGTCTGACAGAAATTGTTCCGCAAGCTATTCCTCATTTCCTTCCTTGGAAAAACAAAAATATGGTGACCCTTGACAATTGCAACAAAATTGTCATTCAATTCAATTTTGGGCAATCAGGGGCATTGCTAAGATGGGGGGGGGGTATTGAGAAAGTCTCCCCATTACACACAGTGCTGGTTTAGTTCCATAGGGAAACAAAGTAAAATAAAATAAACCTACATCTCACACTGTTTTGCCTCTCTGATCGCCGGCGCCTCATTGCTGGTGTGCCGTTGGCACAGTCGGTACCGTCAGAGAGGGAGCGATTGTGCCGCAAGTGGCGGCTGGCCGACACCCTATGTCGCCTATAGGAAGAGACGGCCCTGCAGAGCTCTTTTAGATTGGGGGCTATTCATAAAACATTCCGAGCTAAAGCCCTGGATGCCCCACCCCTAACGACGCCCCTGTCGGCAATCAAGATTCCCATGTTCTAGTCACAAAAATCGCTTGTACTTTCTGTGTTTTACTGTAGTTTTATTGCACCTTTTCTGTGCTTTGCATCTGATTTCCCAATTTAAATAGTATATTTGTTTTGTTTTGTTTCATAACATTAGGGTGTAGGTAATTTTTTATATATTCTTTATAAATATCTTTATTGAATTTTCATAGACAAACAGGGCAAAAACTGATAAACAGTCAAAACCAACAGGAAACAAAACAGGGAAAATGATGCATATCTACAGAAAATACACTGATTGACCACAACATTAAAACCACTGACAGGTGAAGTAAATAACATCGATCATATCGTTCCAATGGCACCTGTCAAGGGGTGGGATATTTTAGGCAGCAAGTGAACAGTCAGTTCTTGAAGTTGATGTGTTGGAAGCAGGAAAAATGGGCAAGCATAAAGATCTGAGCGACTTTGACAAGGGTCAAATTGTGATGGCTCGACAACTGGGTCAGAGCATCTCCAAAACGGCAGGTCTTGCGGGTGTTCCTGGTATGCACTGGTTAGTACCTACCAAAAGCGGTCCAGGGTCATGGGCGCCCATGAACTCATTGATGCACGTGGGGAGCAAAGTCTAGCCTTGTCCGATCCCACAAAAGAGCTACTGTAGCACACGTTGCTGAAAAAGTTGATGCTGCTATGATAGAAAGGTGTCAGAACACACAGTGCATCGCAGCTTGCTGCATATGGGGCTGAGTAGCTGCAGACCTATCAGAGTGTCCATGCTGACCCTTGTCCACTGCTGAAAGCACCTACAACGGGCATGTGAACATCAGACCTGGACCATGGAACAATGGAAGAAGGTGGCCTGGTCTGATGAATCACATTTTCTTCTACATCATGTGGCTACAATAAGCCTGATCCATGGGGCCCCACCTTGCAACTTACAGGACTTAAAGGATCTGCTGCTAACGTCTTGGTGCCAGATACCACAGGACACCTTCAGAGGTCTTGTGGAGTCCATGCCTCAACGGGTCTGAGCTGTTTGGGCGGCACCAGGGGGAGCTACACAATATTAGTGGTGGTTTTAATGTCGTGGCTGATTAGTGTACTTTGTATATATAAAGACATAAACATCCATATACAAACATAAATTACGAAAATAATGCACATTCACATATGGGCACACAAAAACAGTAAATATTTTCAGTGAGATGTGCAGGTTATTTACCAATAGGGAGTAGGTATACGAGGCAGGGAAGGCAGCAGCAGCAGCAGTGGTGACACCAACTGCAGTAACTGTGATTCTGGAGACTTTGGATGAAGATGAAGCAGCTGGTGCTGTATCGCAGGCAACCCGGTCGCCCCATTCCGGAGAGAAGTGTGGAGCTTCATTTATTATCACTGGGTTTACCCGACACCACCAAAGACAGAGTGCCCAGTGAGGGCCCCGGAACACTCTCGCCATATTCTTTTTTTGAGCGAATGTCAGGTCGTCTAATAAAGTGGAGCAAGTGGGGAAGGAAGGGGATGGAGAAATTGGGGATGGGGGTGGGGGGGCTGTTGGATGAAGTAGCTCCTACTGATGTAATATGGCTCATTAATCTTATTTAATTATCCAGCGTTGGGACAGGCTATGGAGGCCTCGACTGGATTTATAGTGTCTTAACTCGGCGTCTTAATGACTTTGTGCTTTTAATATCATTACCCTGTAATTTATTCTCTTTCCTGCGCACACACACACACACACACACACACACACACAGAAACACACACAACCACACGGCCTGTGGTCGCATACACACATTCAAAAACACAGTTCCCCTTCCTCTCACTCGCTCGCTCTCTCTCTCTCTCTCTCTCTCTCTCTCTCTCTCTCTCTCTCTCTTTGACACACACATACACAGAGTCTTCAACACAAATACTGCAGTTATGATATTTCACCTCATGGCCCCTTGAGTAGGAAACTTTGACATTTTTGATCAGTTGGTTAGTAAGTTAGTTACTTGTTACTTTGTGACTTCGTTTTCTATTAATTATGAATCTATGAATCGATGAATTAATATATGAAAGTGATAACCAGGTGTCACCTGCTAAATTGATGTGAACATCTGTCTTGACATCTATGGGCGCTTTATGTCGATGTTAATAGTTTCATGGACTCCGTTTTAGCATATGTGATCTGTGTTTTGATGTGTCCTTGCAATTGTCTAATTCCATTGCATTCCTTGAAAAGTCACCCTGTTGACTACCCTAATCCGCTTAATGTACCTCCTCTGCTTTATCACACATTATTTCTTCTATAACCAACCCAAGTTCCTTATTTTCAGTAAAAGGGACACAATGAGACATTCACATTTCCACGCTGTATTTTGTTTTACCTCCTGATATTATATTAGGTTTCTAGTGCCTGTTCCTTATTATCTCAGTTTTCTATTCAGCCTACCCATTGATATAATTTAATCCACATATCTACGATTACACTGCCACACTGAGAGTGACTTATCTGTTTCACAGCCCTCTGGAAACTAATCAGCAGGTTCATTTTCCTGCTAAGATTTTGTACGCCTCTCTATATGGTGCACATAATTGGCCGTGACTTGTGGAGTGTACTGATGAAAAATTATGTCTTTCATGTATTTCCCCCATTTGTTGGCTGGGTGAGGGATTGCTGAATCCAAACACGAAACTACAAACCGCTGGAGGTGACAACTGTGATAAACAACTCAATCTCATAATCCCTTATCAGCTAATACATGTTTTTTTTTACACAATGCCAAACATCGGCACATCTCCATATTCCAACCACTCCGGTTGAGTGGCAGTTAATGATTAGCGCAAAGATAAATGCTCCTAATAAGATGCTGATCTCTTTGTTCCCTGTATTGTATATTTATTGTCATGGAATCTCTGATGAAGTTGATTTGAGTGGCCCCACTATTACTAGAGCCACATAACTGTAACGGGTGTGGTTAGGACCCAATTGCAGCACAAAGACAGGCAGGGATATTTGGTAACGTCTTTTATTTGTAGAGCGGACGGAAGACAGGCGGGGAGCAGGCAGGATAAGTCGTCGGGGACAGGCAGGTTCGATAACGGGGAGCGCAGACAGAAGACAGGCGGGGGAGCAGGCAGGATACGTGGTCGGGGCGAGGCAGAGTCGGTAGCGGGGAGTCGATCCGGAGGACGCTGGAGAGTCTGGTGCAAGCATCGAAGACAATCTGGCAATGGGTGACTGGTATGAGAGGCTTATATAGTGGTTAGACTGCAGATCTGGAACAGTTGTGTGCGCAGGTGAATGGAGTTGGGCCAATGGGACAGGTAAGGAGAGGGAGGGGAAGGTAGATGAAGGCGGAGATCATGACAATAACTAACACAACCCTGTTTCTTCGGGATTTATATATTAGCGAAATGTATAGTTATTATATTAACTTTATTATTATTATTATATTAGTAGTAATATAACATCAGTCAATCAGTGGCAATAATTCTACCAGCCAATCAGTGCACAGTATTGACTCATACAATCAGACGACAGTATTCTAATAGCTAATCAGATTGCAGTAATGACCCAGCCAATCAGATCACAGAATTTACCTAGCCAGTCAGAGTGCAGAATTGACCCAGCCAGTCAGATTGCAGAATTCAACCAGCTATAGAGATTGCAGTACTGACCTAGCCAATCAGATCCTACAGTAGAATTCTAGAAGAAGAAGAAGAATCTTGAATTATCACACAACACACCGCTCTCCAACCAACCAATCAGAGCACAGTATTGACCCAGCCAAGTTGATCGCAGAATTCCACCAGCCAGATTGCAGTATTCTACCAGCTTATGAGAGAACTGTATTGACCCATCCAATCAGATCACAGAATTGACACAGCCAATAAGAGTACAGAATTCTACCAGCTAATCCGATTGCAGAATTCTACAGATCGTACAATTCTGCCAGCCAATCAGAGTGCAGTATTGACCTCGCCAATCAGATTGCAGAATTCTACCAGCTATTCAGATTGCATTATTGCCATAGCCAATCACATCCTACAGAAAAATTCTATGAGCCAATTAGAGCACAGTATTTACCCAGCCAAGTAGATAGCGGAATAACACCAACCAATCAGATCGCAGAACCCTACCAGCCAATCAGAGCGCAGAATTCAACCAGACAATCAGATCACAGAATTGACCTAGCCAATCAGGGGGCAGAATTCTACCAGCCAATCACATTGTGAAATTATAAAGATCGTAAAATTCTACCAGCAAATCAAAGCGCAGTATTGACCCAGCCAGTCAGATTGCAGAATTGACCCGGACAATTAGATTGCAGAATTCTACAGATTAGGAAATTCTATGAGAGCGTAGTATTGACCCAGTCAAGTTGGTCAGCTATTCAGATTGCATGACCTAGCCAATCCGATCCTACAGTAGACTTCTACCAGCCAATCAGAGCGCAGTATTGATCCAGCCAATCAGATTGCAGTATTCTACCAGCTATCCAGATTGATGTATTGATCTGGCCATTCAGATCCTACCGTAGAATTCTACCAGACAATCAGAGCACAGTATTGACCCAACCAAGTAAGTTGCAGAATTCCACCAGCCAATCAGATCGCAGTATTAACTTAGCTAATCAGATCGCAGAATTCTACCAGTCAATCAGAGTGCAGTATTGACCCAGCTAATCAGATTGCATAATTCTACCAGCCAATCAGATTGCAGTATTCGACCAGCTAATGAGAGTACAGTATTGACCCAGCCATTCCGAGTTCAGAATTCTACCAGCTAATCAGATTGCAGAATTCTACAGACGGTAAAATTCTGCCTGCCAATTAGAGCATAGCAATGACCCAGCCAAGTAGATCATAGAATTTCACCAGTCAATCAAATGGCAGTATTGACCCAACCAATCAGATCATAGAATTCTACCAGCCAATCAGAGTGCAGTATTTACCAAGCCAATCAGATCACAGAATTGACCCAGCCAATCAGAGTTCAAAACTCTGCCAGCCAATCACATTGCAGAATTCTCCAGATCGTAACATTCTACCAGCCAATCAGAGCACAGTATTGACCCAGCCAAGTAGATCGCATAATTCCACCAGCCAATCAGATTGTTGTATTAACCCAGCCATTCAGAACACAGAATTCTACCAGCAAATCAGATCACAGAATTCTACCAGCCAATCAAATCGCAGAATTCTACCAGCCAACCATGTATTTAGCTAAATCAGCAAAATCTGGGGCAAATTCACAAAAGGATTGCACAGGTTTTGCGCAGCTTCTGCTGCTAAACCAGCACAAATAACAGAAAAAGCGAGCGTCTAATTCTCAAAGCACAAACGGTGAAATGCAGCTCTAACTGCCCTGCCACGCAAATAGAGTCTCAGAGTGCCGGTGGGATTTGTGCATATTTAAATTAGGTATTATGCATACATTTGGTTCAAAATTGGCCCCTTTCCATGCAAATGAGCCTTGTTGCAAATGGGGTCCAATTCAAACTCCGGTGCTAATAGTCACACACATTCAGAGCGAAATTATTACCGTCTGCAGAGAGCTGGTGATAACTGAAGCGCATTTATAATGAATGTCATGCCCAGACTTTCTAGTGATCTGCAAATCATATTTTGACATTATTATTATTGTTATTACGGTTGCCAGTCCATGATTCTCAGAACACACTCCTAAAGCAACTTGTTGAAACTTTGAATAATTAATTGTGCAAACGGTTCTATAAGTCCTATTAAACTCAAACAATATTGCAAAACCAACAACTAAAGGTAAAGGGATTTGCCATAATTCATATGCAATGTGACTCTTTGACACTTTGCATTCCACCAAAATGACAAATTTCAACTAATGATTCTTGGCATAATTCCATTCACAACTCGAGAGCTGAACCCTTCTGACTCGCATTACACCAACTGAATCACATGAAGGAAGAGTAAAAAGAAAAATTGAACGAATCCTTTTCCCGAGTCCATCGTAAAGGACCGGATCTCCAAAAAGAGCCAAACTTTTCATCGCCACTGGGCGCCACTAGGAGGTCTAGGCGCTTGAAATTATACAAATATTTGCAGCGACCACACAGTACACCTGGAGTACACGGAGGATCAAACACACATCAAAGTAATCTACGGTTTAGAGAATGTTTACAGAGCAGAGTTAAAATTATACCAGTACTTACAGTATTGCTTATAAAAGTGTGTGTGTGTGTGTGTGTGTGTGTGTGCGTGTGTGTGTGTGTGTGTGTGTGTGCGCGTGTGTGTGTGTGTGTGTGTGTGTGTGTGTCAGGGCTTTTCAGAGAGCAAAATCAAGAAGGAATCATCCAGTCAAAACACTAGGCGTGGCACACCCCGACCTGCCGTGCGGCCGTGGTCAGTGTGTGGCCCGCTGTCAAAACAAGGCTCTTTTTTAGAGATCCACGTCGGCAAGGAGGTCAGGGCTTTTTTACCGGCACAAATAGAGAAACAAAGCCGTCTGAGATGATGTGGCGAAAACGGGTGGTCGCATAATTCATTCAAATATGCAAAACAAAATGTCCAAACATATGAAGAAGATGAAACCGAAAGGAAAAGAGAAAAAAGAGTGGGTGAGGACCAGGGTGTGGACGTTCCAGATGGTTGGAGTGGAGAAGGCTGTCCAGACCAAGACAGACCTTCACTCATCCACTGGAATACGCTGTAGGAGATGAGTACTTTTTCATGCTCAGTATATGGGTGTTTCTGTGCGTGTGTGTGCGTGCGTATGTGTGTCTGCATGTGTGTGTGTGCGCATGCGCGTGTGTAGGTGTGTGTGTGTGTGCGTGCGTGGGTGTGTGTGTGTGTGTGTGTGTGTGTGTGTGTGTGTGTGTGTGTTGCCGAGTGATTTATGGGACCTGTCTTCCTCTGCCAGCAGTTTGTCTGTTCCAGCATGGAGGATGAATGGCCCACTGTGAGCCCTGCCTCAACCCCTTTACTGCCTCCCCCCTCTCGCTCTCTCTCTTGTTCTTAGCATCCTCCTCAAATTACCTTTCTCTCTCTCTCTCTCTCCCGTCTACTCTCTCCTATCTGATCTCACCACATGCCTTTCCTTTGCACATTGTCACCAGGAGTCCCCTCCGTCGCCCTCCGACCTCTCTTCTCGCCGTTCATTTGGTTGATTTGATCCTTAATTCTAGTGTTTTTCCCCTCCTACCTGTCCTCCCCTGACCTCCTCTCCAACATATACTTCCAGAATTGAATCCCCACCTCTAATATGATCTCCCCGATTCAGGGGTGACTATTAAAGCCTGGTGCCTCCAGTAGGTAGCATAGCGTGGAGAATATTTGTGTATGACCTATGGGTTTATAGTTTTATAGGCCAGATGTATGACTTTATTCATGGTTCAACTGGCTGCTTGTTCCCAGTGCTTGGGCTAGCGAGCCAGATCTAATTCCAGCCTTAAAATAGTCAAGATTGCCCAATTGATTTGCAAGGGCTTTTTTCTGGCAGTCCCCCTACTCCAGAAGTCTGGAAACTACTTTTGATGAATGCTGAGCCCTTTTTCTTTTATTTACTCAAATCTGTTTGAGCGAACCCTGATTCGCATATCTGCCTGTGATAAAAGACACAGTACAGTATCAATCACTAAATCACATCGATTAAAATGAGAAAGACTGAGTGAAGGGAGGAAAAACAGGTTGAGAACAGATGGGTATGTTGGAACCGGCTGAAAAGTAAAGCTCCTTTATCAAATTGGCAAAAGAATGTATTTGGAAGACATCAACTGAAGATCATAAATAGGTTAGGGAGGATGAGATATGTGTGGTGCGAATGGGAACTAAACGCCCAAATATTGAGACCACCCAATGTAAACACTGTAAGAAGCAGGTAGATCAGACCATTCACCCTTATTTATATATATATATATATATATATATATATATATACACACACACACACACACACACACACACACACACACACACACACACACACACACACACACACACACACACATATACATGCATACACAGAACAATATCCATATCAACATTCCTATTGATAGGGTAGGATATACAGTACATTAATTTCACAAATCAACATAGACACATACTGTGGGAGCTTGTTTTTATTACTTATTGGGGAAGATTACCTCAATTTGGCCCAGGGGATTAATTAAGTATTATGTTATCTCATCTTATTACCCGGCTCCGTGTAAAACTCGATTGTCATTGGTCAATAGCGCTCCGTTATTTCTAAGTAACGGCAGTTGTGTGTTAATAATGGCACCCACTTCTCTACCTGGTTTTACTTCCCGCTTTTCACTCCACCTACATGCTAAAAGACTTGAAGAGATGAATGTGGAAATGTCCAGTTTCACATTCATTTCACATTAATTACAGTTAATAGGTTAATCATATGTATGGCAACGGGTGAAGAGTTCGCTGTTGTTGCGTTGTTAACTACGTCACTGTGGACTTTTTTTTCTTAATCAAGGCATACTAATTATGAAATCATTTCAAATCTATATTCCTTCTCAATTTATTATTTTATTTAGTAAGTAGCCGTGTAATAAGCCTCTGGGGGGAGAAAACCATGTCGGGGATTATTTTGCGATAATGACCGTCTGGCTGTACATTATTCCTTTCTTGTTTATTGCCTTGGAGACAGTTTTTTATGTTGTTATTGTTGTTGTTGACCCCACTGCCCCCCAAAATAGTGGATTTTTGTAAATTGAATGATTTTCCCCTCATCAACCTCAGTCTAAATACATTACTAAATTTGCAAAATGCTGTGGGAAAAGAAACTGCCCATCAGTGTAATTAATTGCATCGTGAATGATATCATTATTTCAACACACCCTTCTCAGTCTTTATTGCTTCATTTGGCGTCGGAGCGGGATTCCGAACAGATGAAGGAAGGAGGAGGGTGAGAGCGGAGAGAAAGGCAGACAGATAAATGAAACCAGAGAACGACCTCTCTATCCATTCCATTTGCAACACATTAGACAGGAAGCACTTTTTCTTACACTTCACTTCTCTGCAGCGCCGCTCTCCCTGGGCTAATGGCGGATATACAGTGACACGGTAATGATCCGTCCACGGCCGGGGAGCGCGGGGCCGCATCGATCACCGGCTGATTTGTTGCAGGTTATACGCTTGATTATTGGGTCATTAATCAGTCTAGGATTGCCCTATCAATAAAGCCGCTTAGGTTGGTTTGAAAATCGCTCCCCGGGTCGTAGGCAAGGGCAGCGCAGGAAGCGGCGGGACTTCAAATGTTCTTTATTTAACCGGTGTATACAGACAATCCAAGGGAAACAGATGGAGCAAGCGAGAGTATGAGGGGGAGAAAAGGTGATTAAATTCATAGCAAACAACGGACCATGTAAATCATTTAATCATCATGTAAATCAACACTTTTTTTTTTTAACTAAACTTGGCTTCAAATTCCACGGTTGTTTCTGTGAAGAATTTGAATACAATTTTTATTTGAACAAACACTCTTCATATCACTACCCATATTAATAGAAGGTTTATTCTAAATCAGGACTAGAATAATCCTACTTAAATCAATTCAGTATTTAAAAATGCCTTAGTGAATGAATTAGTTCTAGACTAGGTAATCCTAAACTGCTTTCACACATGCACTGTAACCCTGAAATTATCCGGACATTACCCGGGGGAGCTGTATGAGTGAGCGCAAATGTCCGAATCATTTGGACGGGACATTATCTGGACTTTACCCAGCCAGCACTCTAATACATAGTCAGCGTAATGTCCGATTGAGTGGTATGTGTGAACAGAGCAGGTTATTGTCCGGAGCATTCACAGTGTGCGAGTGGGCGTGTCACGTGTTGATGATATCTCTATTATAAGCCAGTTATTTACCTTTGTGCGGATGTTTGTGCACAGAGTGTAGCTGCTTCGTACTCCTTTCTGCTTTCGTTTTTATTCCTTTTCACTCTTTTGTTCATATTACGTCAAAAAACATGGAGTATCAACGCCAAAAAAGATAAGTCGGTAGCCTCGTCCACCATCTTGGGTGTGCTAAAACTCAGCAGCGTCATTGCGTCACCTCCAGCTCCTGTACGTTCTACCCAGGCTCCGCCCCTCGCCCAAACAAAACAGATTATTCCCAGTTAGTGTTAACGTGTCTGACACGGACAATCTCCGGTTGTGTGCTATGTGTGTGTGAAAGGGCAACTCTGGACAATGTCCGGACTTGATTATCCGGATATTGTCCGGAGTTCATGTGTGAAAGCATCTCTAGACTTAGGTAATGAAGGACTAGTCAGTTTCTTCTGTCTGGTCTTAGTCCAGATCAACCTGGTCGACCTGAAGGTCAACATCCATTAATCCAAAGATAAACATAAGCCAGGTTTAATTTAAACCTTCCTTTAGACCTATAGCTCTATTCTTCCTTCTGGAAACCAGATTTTTTTTTTCCAAGAGTAGAGCAACTCTGAGACTATTTTAAACCATGACTGAGAAAAGGCCATTTCAGCTAGTCCAGGTTAAAAGTGTGATTCACTCTCAGAATAGACCTAATCCGTGTCCGTCTTAGTTTATCTTTTATTCGTTTATTTATGTTATCTATTTGTAAGATACACCACAAGGTGACCAGGATTACAAAGAGAACACCGCAGATCTTTGTTTGCAGGTTTCCCGTAGTTGTTGTTAAAAGTACACCCATGGCATGAACATATATGTCAATCCTACTCTACTGTCCATAAATTAGCGGTCGGATAAAAAAAGTTATTGTCCGTTTTGGCTCTGCCAACGACTTTATAGCGTGCTGTAAAGCACAGGGGTGGGACCAGCAAGAATTACCCAGAATACAATTTTTACGACTGCTAGCAAATTGAGAATAGTGATTTTCCTATAAAGACCTGAAGAACGAGGGGGACTGGTAGTCTGGAGAGTTTAATGAGAAGGTTTGATGGGGAACACTGTCAAACAAAAGCGCTCTTCTCCTGTTTTAGTTGCAAGTCTGATCGAGAAAGCGATTAAAACACCCCAGACCCCCCATGGATGTGCTGCCGACAGACCCCTATCTATGGGCTCAGTAGTTATAAAACACGATGTGAAAGTGCTCTCATAAAGCAGACATGATGCTCTCATACACACGTTGAGATCCCTGTCATAAAATGCAGTGACTGTTTATGAATAAGGATGATAAAAACTGAAGATCTCTGAGTGGGATAGCATTTGGAAGGTTGTCTTTGGATAACACAGATAAACTTATTGTGTGTTTATTATTAGGGCCTACTAATGGTTAGTGATGCTCATTAGTGATGAAGACTCACAAATGATTCGGTCGTTGTGAACAAATATTTAAATGACTCAGGAGTCAAAGAGTCATCTGCCAAAGAGTGGACTGAGAGCGTCTTCGACTTACAAAACTGAAAGTTATTTCTAGATTAAAGACCAAGGCATTCTAGGTATTTGGCATAATTCACGAGTGTGACTTACTTACTCTTCACATTCCACCAAAATAAATGATGATTAAAAAATATTAATTTATATAGTAGCCACTCAAAGCGCGTCACAGTACATGCCTCACATTCACGGCGGCAGAAAATGTACAAGGCGCACACCTGCCGATCGAGAGCAGTTAGGGGTTCAGTGTCTTGCCCAATGACACTTCAACGCCCTGCCAGGAGGAGCCGGGACTCGAACCAGAAACCCTCTGATCACTGGACGACCAGCTCTACCTCCTGCACCACCGTCGCACCGTGCTTTACGCCGACTGAATCAAATGCACGAAGAGTCGGGAAATTGAACCAGTCTTTACTCTTTACTGAGTGAGTCGTCAAGAACCGAATCCTAAAAATGTAAACCTAACACAAACACAGTATGATGTTCCTCTAATTACATGGATGGACTAAAAGGGGGCAGCACTAGTAAACCTGCAGGTGGTTTGTCTGCAGATCGTGGAGGAGGGTCTTTCGTAAGGGCTGAGTATCGTGCCCTGTAGAGGACCTGAGACATAATCCCATTCTCCCAGCAGGCGGTCCACCACGCCTGTCCGTGAGACTTTGAGAGATTCACTGTGCACTTTGGGTGACCGGGAATGCACCTCCTAAAGTCTTTGTGCTAATGTAAAGAGGAGGGCAGCAACACTCACCAATAATAATAAAGCATGTAGGCTAAGGTTACATAACTTCTTTCTTGGTCGCCAAAGTTATACCAGTGGATTTTTATTTATTTATTTTTGTTTCCTCATGTACTGTCACAAAAAACATTGGTACCACATGGAAGGCAATGCAAGAAATTCTCAAAGTACGCACATCATTTTCATGCTGTTCATGGAGATTGCCTTCTCAAAGAGATAATTGATGACCTGGGCAGTGCGAAACACACACACACACACACACACACACACACACACACACACACACACACATACACACACACACACAGACACACTCACTGCTTATTGTTGAATCTTTGGAGTACATCTGTTTGGTGGAATAAGGCTGCAAAGAGAGTGAAACAGCCTGATATTCCATGCTGTGCTGTTCTTTCTCTTTAGCTGCGTTTCCACTTTTGGAGGTACTCGAAAGTGCGTTTCCACGATAGGAATCAGGGTTTAAGTTCCAGGAATTTTACCCCCCTATTCTCGGGGGGGTAGTACTTTTCAAAAGTCCAGGAGCTTTGGGGGTGGGGCTTCCAGGGTGGAACATTTCTGATTGGTCTATATTGGAATATTCGCAACATTTTATTTCAGCCCCCATTTTTTTGAAAATTTGCAGCCACAAACCGACCGTATGTAGTTATATGTTCATTGTTCCTCCACACATCAACCTTGGTTGATATGTGGAGGAACAATCGAGGAACAATCGAGGAACAATCGAGTTTCCACCCGAAGTGGAAACTCGATTCCACGAGGATCGTGGAGTTTACCCGAAACAAGGTAAACGCAGGGGATTTTCAACAGTTGACCTTGTTTGTAGTGGCTCCGGGTTCCCTTCATTGGCCTCTTTTTTTTTTTTTTTTTTTTTTTTTCAAAACAGCCGTTGCTTTTTCATCCTAATCCTCAGCGGTGAAAACGCAGACGACTGGCTGAAGGTACATTTTAGCTCCTTGAAAATAATTCCTGGGTCTAAAAGTTCCGGGTACTTTGGGTGGAAACACGGCTTAACTGTACATACAGTCAGTTTGCAGCTGCAGATTAAAAAAAAAAAAATGCTGGCTGAAATAAAATGCTGCGAGTACTCGACCAATCAGAAATATTCAGTGCTGCAAGCTCTGCCCCCAAAGTTCCTGTACGTTTGAAAAGCACTACCCCCCCGAGCAGAGACTTTTTGGTCTCTGGAATAATGTTCCTGGAACTTAATTAAGACCCTGGTCCCTGCGATGGAAACGCACTGAGTGCCTCCAAAAGTTCCTAGTTCCTGGGGAAAGTTCCTGCGGTGGAAACATGGCTTTTGTCTCTTTGTAGAGATGCCACAAGACACCGTCAGGGACAATGGACGGATAGCATTGGATCGAGTGTGTGTGCGTGTGGGTGCCGTCACATCGAAAACTCTGAGAAACATCCCTGCAAATAAAAGGTGCCCGACCCTTCTGAAAACACGGACACACGAGACGTACGTAAGGAACGAATCACCCAAGCGAGTCGGTCTGCATCTGCCCAGGACTAGTGCCAAATAAGCCATCGGAGGGGAAGAGCACTGGAAACATAATGGGGAAACGTAGTGCCTCCCAACTTCTCTCATTCTGGATGAATTTTGTATTGTAGCTGGGGTTGTGTTGTGAATAAATGAGGGGGATCAACCAGTTACTGTGGCGATGATAGCGTGGCTCGTTCGCCTGTAACCCTACTCTCCGCTGTACCCAAAGTCTCGACAGATGCAGACCACCCACTCTACTTCGGCCACAACATTCATTCTCCTCCAACTTTTTCTCCCAGTCTAATATTTCAACTACTGGCGTTACAAATTATTTAAAGCACCAGCAGTGGGGTTTTCAGTGTGGGGGTTGTAGATTTTAAGGATTGGCATCATAATTATAATACGGTTTGGTGATTTAAAGTATCTGGAAGTCCTCCAGACATGAGTGGTCCAAAAATTCAAAATCAAAAGGAAGAATAAAATTAATCCAAAGCAACTTGACAAAAATGGGGCGTCAAAAGTCAGAGACAGGGATGAGAACAGCTAAGGTAGGAGAGAAAATAATAAAAGATTGTGAGAGAAAAAAAAAGTCTTCTGTTGGCAGCAACCAAATATTTGTTGTGATGGCCTACCTATGAGGGCTGACTTTTCGTTCCAAACGTTTGTTTGGATTTGTTAACTCATCAATTACCTCTTTCTTATATCCTAAAATTTTATCGAATGAATGAAAGCGGATCTTTCTCAACAACACCAAGTACCTGGAGTTTTTTCCATTTAAGTGCCTACTCTTCAGATGGGACAATATTTGGTTCTTGGACCTCTATCTGGACATTGGGACGTTGCTCGCTGACTTCCAAACCTCGTCTGAGGTTTTGTATGAACAGGATGTGGTGTCATAGCCCTGCATCGGCCAAACAGCAAAAAAGGGAAGCGGCCGTGAATGGGCTTGATTCGTCCCGTCTCGTCCCGTCTCGGGGAGAGGTCTTGGCGTTGGCCTTCCGCACCCTCTCTCTCTTCCCCCGCTGCTGTGACAGTGATTAATGGCCCTCAGCTGCTGTACGTTTCTGCGCTGACACTCCCCATCTTTCTCCGTCTCCTCTCGCAACCTCACGCTCCGGAGGAAGGATTAAAGTGGGGATGAACCCGGGCCAAAAGCAAAGATTGACACCACATGTTGCGGAGAAAGGTGAAAAAAAAGTCTGGTCAATGCGGAGAGAGACGATCCAGAGGAATGGACAGGGAGGGAGGTGTGAGGGGTCTAGAACGTTGAGTGTTCGAAGCTTTTTTTATTGCTAGGACTAGTGAGGGAGTGGTACAGTATGTGAAATGTCACAGGGTTCTGTTAAGCACACAAGGACTTAACAGGTCACAGAATGATATTTTAGACCGAATACAGTGCTTCAGGCTTAGAGGACCAGTCCATATAGACTTAAATTAGAAAAGTGCACATGTAACATGTAAAGTAAAACACGACAATCTGAATTGCCCTCCTGGGTTTAGGATTAGTGCTGAAAAGTTTGGCTTTTTTTGGAGATTCGGCTCTTTATGAGTGACTCAGTGAAAAACTTCATTCAATTTGTCCCACCTTTCGTTCGCTTGATTCAGTCGATGTAACAAGATATGAACAAACCGTTTTTTGCATCACAACTTCGGCTCACCGCTGCGCTAGGTAGGGTTCATGCAGGAATTACAAAAACACAGAAGTGTTATGGGCGAGTGATCAGTGCACACAGACAAAGCTTTGACCAAATGCTTGCTCCTGTGTAAGGGGTCAATAGAAAGAGAAGCCCCCGCTGACAGTATGAACCCTCGGCTCCTAGCGAGCCGAAGAGTTACGTACGTCTCATTCTGCTGAGTGACAAGACCCATTTGAACACCTCCCATACTCTGTCTCTAACTTGTTAACTCTCAAACAAGAGGTCTCTCACAGGACTAAATGGAGCGAACAGGGGGGAACAAAATGTTGATTTCTTTCTGTCACCCCTTGCATCTCTCTCTCTCTCTCTCTCTCTCTCTCTCTCTCTCTCTCTCTCTCTCTCTTCTTAGTGCCCACACATCCCACCTGTTAAGGGGCTGCACCAGCTGCCGGCTCGGCATCATCTGTGACAAGCCCTGATCTCCAGGGCAGCGGCCATCTTTCCACCCCCCTCCTCCACCTGGTCCTCTGTTTGTCAGACAGTCTGTCACTCCATACTCCCCTCACTGACAGCTGATGGACAGCGGGGCCGCAGGGCAACGTTTTGGAAAGGAGAGCGAGTATACCTTCATTTCTTTCAGAGCCTGTCTGTTGTTACACTGAGAGAAAGTTTGAGAAGGTTGTAACGGTGACTTCATACCTTTATCTAGCTGTATCATTATGATTTACTTGACCAATTTGAACCATTGCGATATTACTGCACATTAAGTAAGTGGCTATCTTCACTGTCTGGACATTTTGTTTCTTTTTTCTGACCGGCCATTACCTTATTTTTGCTGCCACCCCCACTCTTTTTACACCTTCTTACAGCTGGTTGAACCGAGCTGCTCTATTTATACTACAAGTCCCTAAGAATATATTTACTCGGGTCCACCGAAGCAGTTCAATATGAACGCGCGTCAGTTCGACTTGTCAAATTGGCCCCTGCTTATGCTTTGCTGCCAGCTAATACGGGATAATTGAGCTCCTGTCGTGTCGGCCTGCCCGGAGTCATGTTGAAATTTGTGTAGCCCATTACACTCTGCCTCTGGGGTCGTGTCACTTTGCGCACCATACAACGCACTGTGACTGGCAGGCGGAGAGTGCCAGACCGCCTCAGTTGAAAATGTTGATACGATGTGAACATCTGTGTGGGAGTTAACAGAACAGCACAGCTCAAATGCAGAACTGTAGGAGGCTTTAAGTTCATCGCCACCAGTTCACCGTCAATAGCTGGCTGTAAGGCTGTAGAAAGAGCAATTAATGCACATTTCCTCCGTCATTTAAATATCATTTCAGTTCTGAATGATCTTTATTTGTTTTGCATCGTCTGAGTTTTGGCGTCTGGGCTCTACTGCTCATCACTCCCGGTGAGGTGAACAGAAACGTAGGCATACCTAAATAAATATAGGAGTGATGAGCTTGAATCTCCCCTTGGATAGAAGAGTGGAGCCCAACAGGTGGATGCAGGGGAGGTGGAGGGAACACAGCAACACAGGCAGCAAAGCAGGTAGAGCAGGAGGGATCGGCTGCTTAAACAGGCCGCCCCGTAAGGGTGTGGTAGCGCGTGGTGCCCCCCGTGCCGTCTCACATTCAAACATTCAAAAGACGTCACATTGGTGCTTACCAACTTGGCTTAATTTAATATGTTTAACCAAGCAAAGCTGCAATCAGCTGAATTATACCCACTTTTATATTTATATATATATATATTATTATTTTTATTTTTTTTCAATTAATGTATAGTTTAATGCATAGATTTGTGATTTATTATTTTATCAACATGTATCACCTTAAAAAAAAAAGCGTCAAAGTGTTTTTGCGAAGGCACCATCTTAGCACACTGTTGTTCATTCCTATATACTTTATTCCACCAAGACAAATGTGTTTTTTGTGGTCATGTTCCAAGTAACAGATGAGGTATAGTGATAGTAAAGCAACACTTGCGAAGGATTCGTTCGCAGCGAACAAATCTTTTCAGTGACTCAGGAGTCGGGAGTCACTGCCACGTGCATTCACTGACGCTCGACTCTCGAACAAAGAAAGCCAAGAGCCTTGAGTCGCAAGTCACGCATGCGCCTCATGCCCCGCAGTGTGCGAGTCGGTGAGTCTTCTACGAGCAAACTAATAATAATGACTGAGGCTTGAATTAACCTGGGGGGAAAAAAGTGACCAACTATTCTAACTCTCTTCATACCAGCTGAATCAAAAGACGGATGAGTCTTAAAATTGAACCAATCTTTTGACTGAGTCGCACGTGAACAGACAAATCTCCAAAATGAGCCGAACTTTTCATCACTAATGCAATGCCAAACAGACAGACAAGCTGGGTTGGCTCATGGAAGCCTTGGCCGCAGATGGATAGAAGCGAAAAGGATCCAGTGCAGAGTGGAGGAGGGAACCGAGAGAGATTGAGCAGGAGAGTGAGGGAGAGGGGGGAGGGAGGGAGGGCGGGAGGGAAGGGCTTGTATTGATCGTCTGCCAGAAGTGATGGATAGCGCAATAAGTGGCAGCAGCCAGAGAGAGAGAGAGAGGGAGAGAGAGAGAGAGAGGAAGAGAGAGAGGGAGAAAGAGAGAGAGGGAGATGATGATTTCTGCTTTTCAAAGGCGTGATGAAGGAGAGTATAAGGGAGGGAGGCCGGTGTCCGGGCCCGGCACATGATGGACTGATCTGTCAGAGGGCGAGAAATTGAGGGAAAGAGAAAAGGGGGGACAAGGGGATGGATAGGAGACCCGGAGTTATAAAGGGGGGACATAAGAAAAAGAGGGAAAAAGAAAGGAGGATGAGAGTGAGGAAAAAAAAAGAGAGGAAAGATAAGGTCTGAGGGATGGCGGTGGGGTCGTTTTTTCTTTATTAACAGCCAACGAGTGGAGAGGGAGTTATTAAAAAGGGAAAAAGATGAATGAAAGAATTACTACAGAGGCGTGGAGGTGTGGAGAAAGAAGACGTGGTATAATACCGTCTCTGCCCCTCCCGGCTCTCTGCAATTCAATAATAAGACGGAGGGATGGGTCAGCCTGAAAGACCAGAGGGAAGGAAAAATTTAAGGAAGGATGGTTCACACCTTGACCAAGCATGGGCCAGGGAAATGGTTAGTTGGTAATGTTCCCTTTTTTTTTGTTTTACTTTGAATATGTTGTAATATTTGATTTGTATCGACAGAATTTCATGCAATATAGCAATAATGCTCTGGTGTTACTACTGTGTTGTATGGCCAAAACACATTTACAGTCGACTACTCTTTATGTTTTCATTGTATAGCAAGCGTTGGCCAATGCACTTTTAAACATTAAATTAATCATCATGAAGTGAAACAGTGAAGAAGTGAAAGGAAGGTCAGACAAGGTCATTTCTTGGAATTTTAATACTTAAAATTAGATTGACAGACAGGAGGTTTACATTCCATACACATACACTATAACAGGAGGTCAAGAAATTGGACAGACAAATAATTCTTGGTATGGTTAATAATTATACAGCAAGAGTTCATTGATTTGGGAATTATGCAAACAAGGCTTCTATGGATAAAGCTTGGATTTTTAACCCATGCAGACTTGGCCAATGTGAAAGAGTCTCATGTTTACTATTTCAGAATTTGAGGATGCCATTTCCAATCGTTATTAGGTGAAAGGTTTCCGTTTTGTGATTCTTTCGTCAGCTCTTTGGTCAATTTTGTAAACATGACAAAGGTGAGTTTTGAAGCTAAATAGTCTTTTCTGACGCTAGATTATCCTGAGACCTATCGCCTGCAACGTCCAATCAATACACAGCAAAAGAATATTTGATTTTTGGGGAAAATACAATTTTAGACAGTGTGGCAGAAGCTTATCTTGATCAGAAACATTGGACAATTAGTGTCGACCCATAATCCAATATGGCCGCCAAAATCCATATGGCCGCCAAAATATCACTGATTTGAGGTTTATGCATTCATGAATGGAAAGACTGACAAAACCGTCAGCTGTTTTGTTTTTTGGCATCTCCCTATACAGATCATCTAAAGGGAGTATAGAGCTGTGGCGGGGAATACTGTACGGTACATCTTAGCTTCTCCCTGTTCCCTGTTCCCATCAATATCCTTCGCTGCAAAAGTCCTGGCATGGTGCTCGTGACACGAAGTGCAGACACCGTGGCTGATTGGGCGTTATGGTTGGGATGCCGGGGCCCATGGATCACCCCTCGTAGGACAAGTAAGGTGACCCCTGGCAGCCCAACGAGAAGTGACACCACATACACCCCTTAATGAAGACACTCACAGTTCCCCTTTCTCTCTCTCTCTCTCTCTCTCTCCCTCTATCTCTCTATCTCTCTATCTCTCTTTTACACACAATATGAACATCAGAGCTATTGTCCATTAAGCAAGTTTAACCTTTATTACATGCTGTACAGACAGACGCACACCGTATTAGCATTTCAATGCCATTACAGATGGGATGACAGAAATCACAATGTATCTGGCACCTTACTTGCATCCTCTCTCAAATAAAGGGGAGGGGGGGCTGGAAAGAGGGCACAGAATTGAGGTAAGGCCAATAAAAAGAGAGATTAAAGTAGTCAGAATGAAATGAGGGATGAGAGGGTAGGGGGAAGAAGGGGGATGAAAAAGGAGAAGAAGCTGAAGCTAGGCAAGCTCATTAAAGAGAGGGCAGCGGTGAGACAAATGATGCATGGGGTTGGCGGCATTGATCTCTCCCTTCACAAGAGGGTGTCTGGCCGGGGAGATGTATAAGCAAGTGTGTGTGTGTGTGTGTGTGTGTGTGTGTGTGTGTGTGTGTGTGTGTGTGTGTGTGTGTGTGTGTGTGCGTGCGTGCGTGCGTGCATGCGTGTGTGCGTGTGCGCGTGTTTTCGTGCACCGGGCCGAAGCATCACTCAGGTGTCACTGCTCTAATGGAGAGGCCAGAGCCGCCAGCCTGCTGAGAGATGACATGTCAGGAGAAGGAAGGTGAAGAAAGAAAGAAGAAAGAAAGGGGGAGGGGAGGAGAGTAAAGAGAAGAAAAGGAGGGGAGCCAGTGATTAGAGAGCTGTGTTAATGCTTGACCTCCCACATCCCCGATGCTTATGCTTCGTACAGTTGGAGACAAGGTGGGGACAGGTAGAAGGAGACAGGAATAGAGAGGTTTGAGAGTTACAGAAATTGAAATCCTTTCACAATTACTGGCTCCACAGAGGTCCTAGAAATGGATCTATAGCCATTGTCAATGAATAAGGTGAGAACTAAGAGTATTTATCATATAAATGGCAACAGAAGCTATACAAATTTGTATATACATACAAACTATTGAAATAACTGACCCTATGGTGGCCAGATGGACACGGTTGAATGGTTGAAGACCCTGTGGTAGGCATCGGAAATGGTTGAAATTTGGAATGTACAGCACAAGGCATCCCTCGATGCTATAACTCATTGCTCAAAACGGTTTAATAACTTCTGGACAGACCCATTTTCACACGGTCAGGGGGAGATACCTTGCGGCTGTGATTACTGGTTCAACCCAGATTATTATAAAACATCAGCACAGAAGGACCAGATATGGCATGTTGTCGCAGCTACGACTGCAATTCCAACACTATACTGTATATCTTCCTAGTATGGAGAGTGTAGTAACCCATCAACAGAACAATGTCAACATTTGTTCGTTGACAACGTTGTTGAATGAATCAGACGCCATTCAGATAATAAAAGAAGAGATACAGACTCCATTCGGATATTAAAAGAAGAGATACATTTTTTCAAACACATTATGAATGAGCCACTTCAGTAACTATCGCCAGATGCAATTTTGTCACATGTCGTGTGCAAAAAATTGGAAAATGTCTCTAGATTACATCTGTCTAATAACGAACGGGGAATGAAGGAGCAGAAAACAGAGAATGGAAATTAATGCCGATGGGAGGAAGATGAAAAAGAGTGGTTTGTTGCGATTTAGGCGTCCACACCGGCACTATCATTACCATACATCAGGACAATGAATGAGGCTTTCAGCAAGCGGTAATAAGAATTTGATAAATCATGAGCTAAGAATTAACTAGATGTCAAAACAATGAGAGCTCCCTGATGGATGGAGGGAGGCTGATGGCGTAGACTAGTCTGAGCGGAGCGCATAGGAGTGAAAAGAGGGAAGGAGGGAAGGAGACGGAAACGATGGCACTGGGTCCAGACAAGGTCAAATTAAGGGTCTGAAAATAGGGGAGGAAGTATGAATTACAAAAGGTGATGAGAAAAAACTAATGAAAGAAGGAGGTCAATTAGTTGGAAAAAAATCAGTAAGGGGGAAGCCTAGAGACTGCATCAAACTGTAGAAGTGATATTTTTCAACAATATTATGGGTGGGTTGCACCAACGCATTTCATCTCCGTGTCCTCTATTTCAGAATTATTTACCACCAAGTTGACAATAGGGCTCTTCTCGAAAGGGGAAAGAAATAGAGCTCCCTTCCATACAACACAGGGTATTTGTATGCCATTGCATCCAAGACCATCTTTAACAGCTGTGTGATGGATAACCAGCTATTGCTGCTGTATTATTATAGCGCCCCCGAGCAGCAGAAAAGCTCCGCAGCCTCACAGACACCCGCGGCTGCAAGAACATTCCGAGCCCAAAGCACCACAGTCGCAAAAGAATCCAAGAGCCCAGAGAGCAACATCCATGCATGCCCCCCAGACATACAAACGTTATAAAAAAAAAATAACAACGTTTTTATTTTTACATTGTACCTGCGCACATAACCATCGGCCATTTTGTTTTTATTATCGACACATTGCTACATTCATCTTCTAGATCACCTTGCAGAGCTTCCGTTTACTGCTTTAGAAAACACAGGTTGTTAAACTATTTCATAGTTTAGGTAACCATACATTCTTGGACAAAAAAGATCGTCTATAACTATTAAAAAAAAATGTCTCTGGATGTAATCATAATGTGACTTAATTTGACACATTATCGACATTCTTGGCTCATCTTTCTTTCTCTCTTTCTCTCTTGCGAACACACACACACACACACACACAAACACACACACACACACACACCCTCTTCTCCATCCCCACAGCCCTCTCTCTTCTCCGAGGGTGAGTGATGTGACAGGAGGGGATGTTTATTTAATGAGCGCAGTCAGGAGGGGGTAATGTAATCTACCCTGCACGCCATTAACAATCGGGCTTATCAGCTCCTGGGACACACGTCAGCACGGTGCCATCTTTTGTTCTCCTATCTAGGTGCCCATCGGCCCCCGAGGACTGATTCACGATCGGCTTTCCATTACTGACACCTAGACCGATAAACAAAAAAATGTAGCATAGACACAGCGTTAAGTGGTAATTCTATACTTCACTAGGCCTCCCAGACGTTTACATGCGAAGACGGTGGGTGAGTTAAGTGCAAGACGGACAGGTGCATTATGTGAAGTATCTGTTGGACTGTGGAGATGGTTGGGGTTGGTTGGGGTTGTCACCTAACCACACAGACAAAATCAATCCCTCCCTCCACGGTAAATCGATATTGATGGACAGACTTGGACTTTGCAATTTGTCTGAAACTCTAATCTATGTACATTAAAGTAAGTAGACATGACTGACTGTGTATAGATTGAGGGCCAACATGTGTTGATAAAATTGGCCTTTGAAGAAAAGTTATTTTATCAAATATTTACTTCATTATTTCTCTCTCTCCAACCCAACGTGTCAGGAGCTGCCATACAGGTCATGTGTTTTTGCTTGTGATTCATCGGGGACCCGTCCCCATGGCGCTGATCTACCCATGAATTTGTACAATATTCTGTGAAAGGCTCATTTACTGAGCATTACATTAGTGAAGATGCTGATGGCCACACAACGCCTTTTCAAATGAGCTGTGAAAGGGGTAGCCCATCAGTCATTGTGCCAGACGCCTCTCCTCCATTATTATTTATGACTATAATTGCTCCATGTTTCCTCTGGCGACGGCTCGGCGCTGAAGGAAAACGGGGTGATGAGTCCATTCAAGCCCACTGATCACTGGAAGGTCGGGATGAAGACAGAGACCGATGCAGACGGAGCGAGCGATGGCAACCGCAATAAGTTTACAGCGAAACGAGGATGGTAATAGTTCTATGATGCAGTGCATCTGTAAAATGATTTGAAAGCAAATTACATTGTATAGACAAATATGCAACAACAGTTGATACAGGGAAGAACAGAGCAATTATACTGCCTCCACAAATGTATTCAGATTTATTCATTGTAAGTTCACCCTCCCCTATATTTCAATATGCATCGTGGCGGATCAAGTCAAAGTGGTGTGATTTTGAGTTGAAGGATCGCCTATACTAGGGATGGGCTTGGATTTGTCCGACTAACATACTGATTGACAGGCAGGGTTCAGAGGTCAGTGCGTAAGCCGCGTATCGGGCTCCTCAGTCGTGATGTCTGATCTCTTCCACCACTCACTTTGTCTGGTCCGTCCGGTCTGTCCTAAGAGTCTCGCTAAGAGTATGTTTTTCTGTTGTGTTTGTCATCAGTCGCCATCCCCACGTTGACGTGTCCTGTCAGCCCGCCCCGCCTCCACCACCAGTTAGGCGGACGGACCACAAGGTTTATCTTCATTGGAGTAGTTTCCGCATAGCATAAGGAAAACCTCTGAGACTGGTTGCGCCCATTCGATATATATTTATGACGACAAATCCAAATTGCTCAATAGGTGCTCATTCTATGCAATAAATGTTGATGAATTCATCAGTTTCACTGTTATGAAGTCTATGTGCTTTGTGTATGAACTGTCATATAGAATGACAAGCTGAAGAGAGAGCTGTCAGCTCGGCATACATGTACTGCTGTTGACATATGCAGAGATATATGTACTCATGGCTGCAGTCTGGCTTCTTATCCATCAGTCAGTGAGGGAAGGGCTATTTGTTGCATTCTGCTTGACATGGGGCTTTATGAACTGTTTCACCATTCAACCATTTTTTACTCTCATTCAACAACAAGCTAGAACTGCAACGGCAAAATGGACGACTATGTTTTAGAGTGTGGTACTTTCCTTTTTCCGAAGAGTGGGAACGACGCCTCTTTCGCCGCTCTGTGATTGACACACTCCAGAAACAGACATCTGCGTCTGAAAGCTGGCATTATGGCCTCTTCGCTGGCGGAGGTTGTGTTGACACCGATGTCCTGGGGGGTGTGAGGAGGAGAGGGACTGGGGAGGCTGGAGATGTTCTAATACGCCCACACTCCTTATGCAGACACTAAAAGTACAATCTATTTCTGCCAGTCGATGTAATTTTTTTTTTTAGACACATTATAAACGGCATATTTGATGCACATTTCCAAACAGAAAAATGGGACTGGGTAATTACTGACTTGTATACACCAGAAAAAAAGTAATCAGGACAAGAAATCAGCATCTGAACTTAAAATGTTATTGTCAAACACTGAATTTTGTGATAAATTGTTTATTTTCTTACATAGTAACATAAGACAAGTAGTCACGGACTATCTTGAACTTCACCAAGACTGACCGTACATTTAAAATGTGGTTTTTTTTCACTGTTAGTTCTACCTTTGCTTGCTGGCCTGTGCCCGGCCACCCCCTTTCAAAGCAGCATCAAGTTAATGCCTCCATCTGGTGGTGGATATTAGACTGAAAAGAAACAGTTGCTAGGTTGTGAAACAGAGATAACTTAAACTTTATAATAAACTTTTGCCAAAGATTTTAATATATCGGGGAGAAAAAAATATTGCCTCACATTTTATGTAAATGGAACAGCAACATTAACACTAACATTAAACGCTTATTTATATTATTTTTCTTATTATTATTATTTACAGATATTTCAGCCAAAAGGCCAACTTTGGCCACACTATATTTAACAGGTTGAAAATGGTAACCAATCATTACACATGCTTAACATGTGCATTGATGACAAATCTCTTCAAGATATATTGCAGAACAAAGTGTGTATTTATTACAACAATACTGCATTTAAGATCATTAGTCATAGCAAACAGCAGAGGAAATATGCCTATGTAACTTTATGTCCAATTACAATTCTTTCATCAAATTGATGAATATTTCCTGTGTATATGCATGCCCAAAAATATCTTTTCTTATCTTTTGTGAACCATACTTGTGTAGAGGAAATGTTGTTTTAGGATCGTAAAAACACAGCAAAGCAGGAATTCTGGAGGCCAGTGAGCTTTCTGCTGACCAATATGACTTCTTAACAAAAGAAAAGGCCCTAAAATTGTAAAATAGCCAAATAGTAAAGAACCATTTTTGGATGTTTATATACTGTATATCCTTTCAACTATCTCAGGCAATGCAATTCAAATAGCAATTCACTATGTATAAGTCATTAGTCTAGTGTGTAGTAGAACAACGACAACATGCACTATAACTGTGCTTTGAAGGCAACTCCGGTGCACAATTGAAATAAAAATTTCATCCTGAATGGACTGTCAATGTGGGAGTCCGTTAACCATTTTTTTGGGCTAAACCACCACCTGGAGGATTTCTAGCCTTGGTGTGTGTATTGGATTGTGGTCCACTGAAGACTTGCTACGGCTGGTCCTTTCTGTCCCACCACTTCTCTGGCCATCTCCATCGCAGTGTTCAGAAGGTTGACCGCTCTGCTGATGGCCAAACTCGAAGCTGATCCTCAGCTCTCCCACTCGGGAGCGAGGGAGAACGTCCGGGATCCACTCGATAACAAACGGAGTGACCTCCTTCAGATCTTCTGTGCACGATCCTAGTGGATATAGAGAAAGAATGTGTCGCCATAGAAAATTATGATGCGTAGCTGGCGCAGCTAGTAGTTCTGTCAGACAACTTGACGGCCAGACATGCCTCCACGCCCTTAAGCTCCTTTCACATAGGATGTGGTGAGCGCTGTGCTCTGAACTCCATCGTTCTGCATTAGTTGCATCGTGCAGGATCTGCGCCGAGCAAAGTGCAGGCAACCAGGTTGAACTTTGGGCCAAGTTGGAAACATGTTTCCTACTAAATGGGCAAACCAGGGGTGTTTAAATGCAGTGGAGATGAGAGATATATGACCAGTGGCCAATAAATATTACCTACGAGATATGATCATGACTATACCCTGTGTCACTGTCATTAAAGTAAGATATGGTTGCGTGACGACATTTCATGTGATGATGGTTTTACTGTAGCAATATTATAATATGATATATAAATATAACAAATGTATCTAATATAACTTACTGGCCAAACAAAGCTAAAATAATAACTTAAACACTATTCCTGTTGCAGAAGTAATGACAGCAGTCAAAATTTCATACCAATCGATAATTTATTTCAGAAGATATGAGATATAACAACACCCCCCCTCCCCACCGCCCCGCAGGAGCTGATGCGCGCTGTACTGTGCATCCTATGTCAAAGCCCCAGCTCTGCATCTGCACGACACCAATCGGCGAGCGCAACGCCCGCCACATCCTATGTGAAAGCCCCTTGATGGGCCAGCCTACTTAAGCAGGCTATCCATCCAGCTCTCCCTGCTTTGCTGCCTGCTTGTTTGTTTGCTGTGTTGCTGCACTCCCTCCACCTCACTTGGGTCCATCCACCTGTTGGGCTATACTCTTCTATCCAACATCTCTGCTTATGTTTATCTGTTTATGGGTTTTTTTTGTGATAAGTGTATAAAATCTTTTTTCATAGGACAACCACTCCTTCACCGTTAGACACCAACCCACCAACTTTGAGGAAGGTGCGTAGCTCCATTGGTCGTATGACCTGGGGCCTCTCCGTCTTGTATCCCACACCTGGCTGCTCCGATTCGGGGGAAGGTTCAGGCCAGTGGAAAGTGGAGTAGGAGCCGTCGATGTTCTTCACAAAACTCTGAGTCACCTCCAGTGGCAACTAGGGGACCGGATGAAACACCATGAAAGGAAATAAGGTGACAACAAGAGGTTCATAATACAGCTGCTAATTTGCGATTTTTGTGGAGAATCGAGGAAGGGGGGCTTACCTGTGGCGTGTCAAAGACGCGTTTCACCTGCATCAGGTTGGTGATATGCCACGTGTATTTGGAGAATGAACCCAGCGGGAGACCGTCTTTTCTCACAAACGCTGGGGATCGTGTTCAGAAAGAGGAGTGCTTCAGGAAATGACCTCAATGTTTTCTCTTCTCTTCACATAATTATGTTTTTTTGTATTGCTGAATTTTCGGAGGAAATACATTTGGTTTTGAAGCAATACTGGCTGTAGATATAACAAAAACATTATTTGCATTCAAATAACATAAAAGAAAATGCTTCCAATTAGAATTGATGCTGTCAAACCTGTTGTGATGTTGGGCAATCTTCTTTTCTTGCTGCCCAATGACAGACGGTGCTGAAGGGCATTGAAGAACTCTTGAGGGATTTGGTAGACAAGAGGTTCTGGCTTCCCTAATGGGAAAAAAACAACATCCGCAACATTAACATCACAACCTTCTTAAAATAGCCATACACAACTTGAGGAATTGTCCTAGCCGACTAAACAAACAATACACCTAACAATGCTGTGTCATCTACAATGGTTTAACTCTTCAATGTTGTTTTCCTTAGTGAAGGAATTCTCTGTTGTTTGCTTTTAAGCAAACAGCAACTAAAGTAACTAAGTAATTACCATAGTTATTCATTTTACTGATTCAAACACTAAACTTGGATTTAAATAGAATTTACTTAAGCTAAAGTAAGTGTATGTAATTAAGTGTCTAGGAAGACAATGAAATTCATTTGGTATTACAGAAAACTAACAATTAACTAGTCTACTCCAATTAACTAGGACTATACCTGTGTTACCTGTGGACCCTGTGTTAAGAATGTTTTCACCAAATGAATTTTTTTTTTTTCCCCTCCACTTAATGGCTTGTATTGGAGATTACCGTTAAACTGGTAGTGCATGGTCTGGTGAATTTTCTCTGTGACACTGGCAAGCCACTGATGGAAGCCCATGGTCACCGCATGCTCGTCCACAAACTGGGAACTCCCTGGGAGATGCACACACAGATTAGAAGATCAAGCAAGGTTGCATACTCACATTCATTATACAGTACAAATGACCCAGTGGATCAGGATTAATGCCGCAGGATTAGAAAAGGTAAATAATAAAAATAGAGCCAGATGTCTAAGAGGCTCTTTAAGGAAAGCTCTATAACAGGCAGAGCGCTAAGGACAGATGGAGGTTAGGGGAGGCACAGCAGCTGGCGTTTTCAGCTGGCAAAATTACCTTTCCTCTGAGCAACTTTCTTGGGACTCAAGGGTGAGACCCCCTCTTTCCCTGGCCCGGCGGAAGAGACCAGCGAGTGGGCTAGCAGAACAGGTGGGAAATGAAGGATACGTTTGAAAAGTACAAGAGCTACATACACGGGGAATGGCAATCAAGACAATCATGCTTTAAAGAGTCATCTCGCTTTGATAAAGAGCCTCCAAAATGTACTATATGATGTATGCTGTATATATATGTTTGTTATTGCATAAACGATGTACCATCTGGAGGTTCATCCAAGCGAAGTCTTTTTGGTTTATGATGAGAATTGATTGGTGGCGGCTGCTGGTGTAGGGGCTTCTCCAGGGCACAAATGTTTCTACTTTCAGAATTTGGCAGCACACCTGCGGCACACAACCAGATAAAAAAAATAACACCATATAAACAGCTTGCCGCGTTGAACCGCACAATGCATTTAGTAGATGTTAAAACTGGATGAAAGCAGCATTCTTGGGTGTTTATACCACTGGGACTGTAGTTGATGAACGCGGCAAAATCCGAGGCCAACTGATCGTCGCTAGCAAAGGCACACACACACGCGTAGAAGTGAAGGCAGGGTTCCGAGGGTCTGGAGCCTGGAAATCCCTTCACCCCCGGCAGACGAGGCGTGTCGACACCAGGTTTACCTCTTCTGGCGCTGACCTGGCAGGCACAATGAAAACTAGCCTGTCTGGGCGGACGGCCCTCTCCGGCCATCTCCTCGGCCTTGGATGTCTCTGCCGGGGCAGCGCCGCCTACCGTGAGATGCAGCAGGCCCAGGGGATGGCTGGAGTCTGAGTGGCACTTCACCACCAGCGTGTCCATAGAAACACGCTGCACCAGGGGCCCCGGGGACTCGGTGGCCAGCCTCCACAGCTCTTCTCGGGCCTGAACGGGGGCCTGAAGACCCTCCAAGGTGGAGCTCTTCAGGGTCAGAGGAGTGGCGTGGCTCTGACACTCCATAGCCTGCTTGATGTGGATGCACAGGCTCTCGGCCGGGGACCCCTGCTTAGAAGTGTCGGCGGCGGACTGGCTTGGGTTGCTCTTCTGCCGGCAACAAGGCAGGAAGCAGCGGCCCAGGTTGATCCTGGTCAGCAGGGTGGCGCCGTCTCCGGTGGCGATGGCGGTGTCCGTTGGAACCAGTTCCACAAACCCCAATTGCGTAGCCGTGGCGCCCCGGCCTCGCTGGCACACGGAGAACACCTGCACTCCCCCGCCCGAGGCACCCACCGACACTCCTCCTCCTCCTCCTCCCCCGTTCTCCTCTTCTGCTGTGCCGTCCCCTGGCTCTCCACCGTCTATCACCACTTTCACCACCTCGATCGTACTCCTTTTGGGGTTTCGGCCCCCCACCGAGCCGTCCCGGAGGACGACCCCGCAGGCCTTGTTCTTGCAGCTCAGGCCGCGGGTGCCGTTGTAGACCCCGCACTGGGGACATTTGCGGATCCCCCGCAGAGTGGCCTTGCCCAGGTTGGAGAGGAAGGCCGGGGTGGTCTTCCTGCCCTCTCTCTGCCTGGCTGCCAGGCTAGGCTGAGCGGGAGCAGGCGTGGAGGGCACCCCCCTGGACAGAGTGCCCGCTGCCACTTCACCATCCATTCACACACCTTTATCAGTGTAGGTGCGACTGAAAAGGGCAAAGAAGACAAACAAATGCCCGTTCAATGGAGTTCGCCCTTAAAGTTACAAACAGTTTGTTATGATGGCGAGACATGGCGCCCAAGTCGCGCGAGAATAGCGTCCAGAGCTTTAAAGTGCCAAAAATGAACCTTTGCCACGTAATGCCTAAGTAGTACTGAGCTGCGTTTTGCAAGTTGAATTAAACGTGCCTGGACAACTGAAGTCTGTCACACCGGTTTCCACGGTACCGACGTGGGGAGCTTCTGTATGGTCACGTTCAGCCGTGGAGTACGAACCTCCTCTCGCTCTCGACCGTCGCCATTGCACCTTACATCCCGACAGCTGCACTGCGTCTGTAACGACGCCCCCTATTGGCTAGCCAGAAAACCGCGTGAGCAGAAAACCCCGCCTCTTTAGCGCTGTGAATCATGGGAGCTGTAGTGCCGCGCCAGCTGACTCTTAATCCAGTGTCCTAGTCTATGGCATTAAATGCTCCTTTACCCTTCCCTTCAGATGATGCTCATGCATGTCCTGATTGTAATTAAATTATAATCAGGATATGCACTCTTTTTTTGTCAATGAAATTGACAAAAAATATAGTACGGGTGGTGTCATTGCCGGTTCTTCCTATATGCGGACTATGCGATTACACAGGCCCCCGAGGCCATCCAAGCATCCCCCAAGCTGCCATTCCAGCCTTTCTTTTTGTTTTTTGTTTTTTTTGAATGACCAGACTCTTTTTTTTAGCCAAGTACATTCTTATTCTGTGAAATGGCCTGTTTTTTTTTGTTGGGGGGGATCCCCTCTCACCTTTTTTTTACAAAACAGGGCCCCCAAAAAGCTAGAAACGGCCTTGGGTAGTGTCATTTCAAAATATAAGTCTCTTATAAATACATCTTCACAAACGAGACAAACAGGACTGTGTTCAATATGTAGTAGAGCCAATAGTATACATATTTGTTGCTTTGAAATGTGTTGGACTAAGTCCAAAGTCTAAGAGCAGATTACACTGTTAAGTACATGAGCTTTAAAACTTGCAGATATTTGAAAATTGTACATAAATACTACTTTCCACCACTGTATTTTTGCATATCTAAACTTAGTCTAAGATATAGCTGTAATAATTCTTAGTACAACTCCTTCTTCAAATACTGCATGGAGAAGCTTTCCAACGCTTTTGAACAGTGTGACAGCTTCTGTACAATTAAAAATGCAAAATCCCTGCAATTCATAAAAATGGATTAAAAAGTACAAAAAAGAAACAATAAAACAGGCTACTCTCAATTATGAAACATTCCTTTAAAACCCAGTGCATTAAACAAATAGTGGCGCACCATACTAAATGTAGAATCATTTGAATGTCTGGAAGTGTTATGCCTAATATAAATGACCCAAAAAGCAATCCTAAAGCAAAAATTAAGTAATACTGTATATATTTTATTCTGTTAATGGCTATAAGAGTGTGTGAAAAAAAAAAGTGTATTGATAATATAATGGTTATGGTGTTGTTGTGGTAGCTGTGATAAAAAGAGACCAGAAGCAAAACGAGACAAAAGCTAGAAAACAGACGAGTTTAAAGACTGTCAAAGATTTTAAAACATACAGGTACATTATTATATGGATTTTATTTCTCACAGAAATTGATTTAAGTGACAAAAAAAAAAAAAAAAAAAAAGAAACAAACTAAGAAACTGCCTTGAAGTTTAAGAGAAGAAAGACCTTTGGAAACAACTTTCCGAAAGCACCATGTTTCAGGAATAACTTACTGTAAGACTTTGGTAGATTTAGGATGAACAAAAGTTGAATAAAAATGTTTTCAGTGAATTTATAAAACCATCAAACCCAAAATGTGTATCCATCCTTTTTAAAGTACATCTCCTTGTTCAGTGTACAAACAGTCACCATGACGTGTCATTGGAATTGAACCTTGGACGCGGGACACCAGGCATTACACGAGTCCTATTTTGCTTTTTCGCTTTTTGTTTCTTTTAGCTGGACTCTCATCTCGGACAAATGTTTTCTTCCGTGATGAGTTTCTCCATCCTCTTGATCTTCCGCTTGTTCTTGGGCATGGGTTTGTCGTACATCCCGTTCCTCAGCAGGTGCTCCTTGCTGTGATGGATCTGGGCGCCGTGCTGCAGCTGGAAGGAGCAGAGCGCTCTCAGGGGCCGCAGCAGAACCTGGGGATCGGTGGCACGGAATCAATTCAAGGACTTTCAAGGACCTTTTTTAAAATCACCATTTCTTCATTTTCGGGGACTTCATGCAAAACAAAAACAATCCATTTTCAATGTTATCTTTATTAACTAAAATATTACATAATATAATCATAGTCTCGTCTATTTTCAACCGGATTTAATTGACATTTCCCTGGCATATCCAAAGTCCTATGAGTGATTCTGGAATGTTTTTTTTATCACGTTGTGATATAAATAACGAAACCAGGGGGAATATCACAGGTTTTCAATCATCACTTTTTTTTTCCCCTTTTCAAGCACTTCACCACTTTCAGGGTATTCCACATTTCTGAGGGTGAAATCAAAGCACTTCACGTACCTCAAAGACATGGTAAGAACCCTAAACAATCGCAAAATTGCACTACGTTTTTATGCCTGCCTCACTGTATTTGTGTAATATCATTGAGGAAGTCACCTCCTGGATGTCGTCGTTCCGCTCCAGGATGGACAGGGTGACCGCTGCGCACTCCAAGGTCGACAGACACATGTTGGTGGGCTGCGTGCGGATCACGTACTGACTGTACAGAGTCCTGCTCAGTTGTACCTGGTAGCAAAAAAAAAAAAAAAAAAAGATTAGATGACTGCGTTTACATTTTATTTTACATAAAGTCGTTTTTTTTCCCCCTCCTATGACTGTATTTTGCAACCACGTTTGCCTTGAGAGCTTGTCAGGTGTGCTGTGAAAATGTTTGAAATTCCACGTTAAATAGATGGATAAATAAATATTGTAAAAACTTGCTCTTGTGTTGCAAGATCAAAATTGCAAGGCTGCGCTCCACCCGGAACAGCAGCTCTGTGTTCATCACAATAAACTCAAGTTTCCTAACTGCTCCCCAGGCACCTCTACATTGCAGCCTACTGCTCCTAGATACGTCAGATACTAGGATGGGTAAATACAGAGAAATTGCTAATTTCCCGGTTGTGGGACTGATAAGTGCTTATAAAAAATAAATAAACAAACAACCAAATAAATAAATAAATAATGAATAATGTTCAGTTGTAAGTCAAAGCCAGATGTGAGATGTCACAAGCACTTTTATGAAAACAGACTGATTAAAATAAAGATGCAAAGACAGGGTTTTCTTCCATGTTTGAAAATATACACAAGTGAATCTTTCAAAATGAAAATCTCTCTTATTCCGTTGATGAAGCCTTGAATTGAACTTTACATTGACTCTAATCCATTCTCATGATAGCAGAATGAGTCTACACCGAAACGTAGTTTGTCCATTCTAGGGCCAGCCAAAATTGACAAAATATAATATCACAATATTTTTGGACGAATACCTCAACAACCATAATTTAACAATATTTCTCGGATGACTACCGGTGCTTTTATGAGATATTTACACACAGGAATTACTTGCAAAACAATGATTAGTAATGTGGATATTCTAACTAAGAAAGCAGAGGCATTGATTAGAACAACTTGAAAATTGCATTACTTTACTGTAACGCAGCCTTAAAAACAAGATTTAACTATACTTCAATATTCCGATAATAAAAATCCCGGACGATATCTCGTGTCATATCGCATATGGGCGATATATTGTATCGATATATCAGCCCAGCCCTTGCACAGAAATGATAACACTCTTGAAATAATTTATCCATTAAACGTGGCAATAACAGCGACACAGTTCCACACACCTGTTTGGGAAGGTGGAGCAGGCTGTTTTTGAGAAACATGTCTTTAGCCTGGCTCCAGGTGCCGTCTATTATGATGATGTTGTAACCTCTGGCGGTGTCTGCTTCTGGGTGTGGTTGTTCTTCCAGGCTCTGCACAAGCTCCTCCAGGTTCTGGGCGTTGGGGCCCGGGTACATGATGAGGGTCCGACTGTCCCGACACACTGCGGCCAGATCCGGGTGCCTTAGTGCGGGGAGAGAGGACGGAACTGAAGACCAACCATGACCGGTTTCGCTGACAAAATGTGCTTGAACAGCACAGGATTCCCCCCCCCCCCCCCCCCTCTCAATAAAGAGAAACACAGCTCGCACCTCTCGTCGTTGAATCTCCTTCCCACTAAGACGTTGCATTTTCCCGGCGGCAAGCACGCGGCGAGGAGAGGGACCGTGCGAAGTACTCGACTCTCCTGAAAGACACATTTTAAATCGGAATCGGTTTAGTCGGCCAAGTACATTTTAATTGACAAGGAATTTGTCACGGGAAGGACAATCAGCATAAAAAAGCTTCACATTGTGAAACAAGCAAGAATTAAAATCTAAATATACATAAATATAGGAAATATACAAAATGTATTCTATGCACAAGATAAATTAAATATATATGGTAAGGGCTAAGTGGTAGTGCTGGCTGTGGGTATACAAATATAGATGGGATATTCTATACGATCAAATAAATAATTATACATGTCATACAGTATGGATTACATTGGCTCTGTTATTTTTAATTATTACAATGTTACTACTAGATTGTTACAGTGTCTACTTTGTCTTAAGTCTAAGTTATTACAAAGTTATTACAATACTACAAAGCTTTGATTTTATATGATTTATTAATGATTATAGAACGTAGATACTTTTTGGATCCACGGAGGGAAATTGCATTGCCAGAGCAGCTCACATAAAAACAAGAAATCGTAATAATATAGTAAGAATATAAAGAGAAAAAAAGAAAATGGAAATATGCAATAAACCTGAGGACTACCTGGGAAAAGGTCGATACACAGTAAAGCTTAAGGATTAACTCAAAGCATTTACTATGAAATAGGAAGCTTTTTTTTTTTTACACTAACCTCACCATAAACAATAAAAAAAAATAATCCAGAACAAAAATAAACCAAAATGAACAATGAATAATATGATATTTGACAAACATAGAATAAGCCTAATGATCACCAATAAATATGACCTATAAATATAGGAAACCCTAGAATAACAGAAAAAGAGCTCACCTCTGCCGGGTGCTGCACAATGTAGAGACATGTGGACACCTCCAGGGGATGCACCGGCAGAAACGGACACAGACACACCTTCTGGGGGCGACTGCGGCGGGAGGAAAGTCGGGAAAGTGTTATGACCCATCAGCTTGATGGGTCCGCTTGTACAGCGGTCGGAGGAGGAGGTTAAGTGCGTTGTTATTCCACATACCGACATCGTAAACACGTGGGTCGTCTCTCGCACTCCTCGACGGGCAGCGCCGCCAGGTCGTCGAATATGTCCGCTTGCCCGACCTCCGCGGCGGGGTCGGCCGACGCGTCGGGGCGGTCCCCGTCGGCGGTGGACCGGGACACCGACTCCATCGACTCCATCGACTCCATCGCAGGACGTGCGTCGGCAACCCTCATGCGACACAACACCACAGGCCGACTCCCGAGGAAAGACGCTCCGGTCGCAATGTATAAACTCCCACAAGATTGCAATATTGGGCGATTTTATTGATACGTTTGATAACTAATCGAATATTCTACTCGGTCGTTGCGTTGATCCCTCACAGCTTCGGCTTCTTCTTTTTCTTCTTTTTCTTCTTTGGTGTTTATAGGCGGCTGGTCCACCGTCTAAGAGGTGCATTACCGCCACCAACTGTACCTTTTCAGCAGTTCTGGGGAGGTCCCGGGCCCCTCCAAGTACCATGCGGGAGGCACGCCCTCGGCCTCTTTTGGCCAATCCGGGCGGGGTAGATATGGAGAGGCAGCTCTGTCCTTAAAGAAATAAGATAAGATCCTTTTTGAGCTAAATCCGTTTATTAAAAAAAATAAAAT
Source organism: Zeus faber (assembly GCF_960531495.2). Classification (NCBI taxonomy): domain Eukaryota; kingdom Metazoa; phylum Chordata; class Actinopteri; order Zeiformes; family Zeidae; genus Zeus; species Zeus faber. The sequence continues at coordinate 8,374,345 of NC_137204.1, forward strand.
AAAATCACAATACCACAGTATTTCTCGCCTGCTGAAAACAGACCTGAGAATGACAAGTCCTGGTCTTCTGCTTTCCTCAGTGACTGAAAAAGGGGATTTCTCTTAACATTGTGTTTCCTACAATGAAACAGTCCATGTTCTGGATAGTCCTGTTTCTGCTCGGTTACAGTGTGTGCATTTCCCGGTTGGGTGTTTGCCCAAACCCGGTTTTACATCATGTCTGGTTGAGACCCGTATGACCGATTCTCAGACGAGCGATGACATTTTCTTCCCTTCGTTTCCAGGCCGCCATCCTCCCAGCACCAACATGTCTTTGTACATTATTTAAATGTACATTATACATTGTGTAAAACTGTCAGATGCGATAACAGTGTATTTCCTTCTCCTCTATTCCCTGCAGGGTCAATATTGCCAATAGCTCTGTACTGACAAATGGTCTGATACCCTTTTCTTAATGTATGTCTCACTTACTGGGATATGTACTGCTGCATCTGCAGACCCTGTTTCAGGATCTTTGGAGCCGTCTGTGAATAGAAACACTGAGTCTGAAAAATGCTGATCAAAATACTGTAGCTCTGGACTATGCACCCTACTGGAAGTTGCTCTGGCATCTCCTTCAGTTCCTGTCAAGGTCTATACTTGGCAAGGGGAATAACCGGGGAGGAATGGGAGAAGTTGACACTGTGGGGCTGTACTCTGATCCATGTAATCCTATGTTTTCAGCCTTTGCATCACCGTCCGCCCAAAACTTGTGAAATTTGTCTCATTGTGTTCCCAGCAATCTGTAAAAACACTCTTGGCTGCATGTGTATCACAATGCCCCTGGAGATGAATCCAAGTATGCCGGTGTTAAATTCACTCTTCTGATCCTTAGAAGCATTTCTCCACATTTCCACCTGCATGGCTGATACTGGAGATTTTTTGAATGATACATGACAGACTCTCAGGGCCTGAGCCTGCAACACATTTACCTTCTTGAGGTTTGATTCTGCTGCTGACATGTGAGCTGCGCTTCCATAGTCAAAGACAGAGCTCTTAAGTGACCAGTGCATACTTGCAGAGGTGCTCTACCTGCTCCCCACTCCTGTCCTGACAAGCAACAAGTATATCGATGATCTTTTTACATTTGTTCTTAGATTTATCCAAATGCACATTCCCCGCCAGTTTTTTTGTCAAACCAAACCCCAAGAGATTTTGTGCCGCCTTGAGAAACATACAGTATTACCTGTGTTTTTGCTATGGGTAGTGTGAATCCCCATTTACGTGCCCCTTTTCCCACTACAATTATTGCAGCTTTCTTATTGACGTCAGATACATTGAGATACACGGAGCCCCGTCATCCGCCTCCAAAGATTTTCAACTTGAGAGAAGATGTCATTGATCATTATGTTGCATAACATCGGACTACATACACTACCTTGCAGGGTTCCATTCTCCACCGTAAATACACCGGAGTATTCTCCACCTACTCTTACTTGTATTTTCTTGTCAGGTAAAAAATCCAGAACCTAATTATGTACTCTACCGCCAATTGCTAATGACTTTAATTTAATAAGTAGCCCTTCCTTCCAGAGCATGTCATATGCCTTTTCCACATGGAAAGAGACAGCTGTCACTACTTGCTTGTTGGTCTGTGCTTTATCCATCTGATTCTAAGCAAAATAGAGATTGTGTTCCGACTGCTATGGAACCCACCTTGATAGGGAGACAAACAAGCTTTACTTTCTAGAAAATAGTTAATCTCTCTGTGATCGATAGCTCCATGATTTTGACATAAATGGGAAGTTAAGGCAATATGTCTGTAGCTACTGTGGAAGGATACATGGGGTCCTTTCCTGGTTTTAGAACAGACACTATTATTGCATGTTTCCACACTGAGGGAAGTATCCCAAATTCTGTGAACAGTCTAATCCGTCATGTGTGCCAACATTTCATAACATACACCATCTCTCCCAGGGGTGGTCTTACGAGCACTAGTAATTGCTCTTCTCAGCTCAACCTCAAACAAACCGAAACCCAGGTCTGACACATCTCCTGACATTTTGGCGTCCTTCATTAAGATTTCATTTCTACACTGCCTGGCCTCCTCCGTCAGATTATACGAACTGTGAATTTCCCTCAATGTTTTTGCCTGATGTTCAGCCTTTTCTAAGTTGTTTACTGCCATTTTGTCCCCACTGTTTATCACTGGTAACTTATAGTTTCTTCTAAAAAAAAACATTAACTTCGGGACTAGGGACCCGGGAGTGCAGAAATGCGAGCTCATCTCCGGGTTTTAGGACTCATTCCTGCACCACTCTACAGTATATGAATCGACATAACTTTAAATATTTTTAAAGTCCCAAGTCTGGACCCAAGCCCTGGTCCAGACATTCTGCTTCTGTGCGATCGCCCCCTTTGGGACGAGGGTTCTCCAAATTCTGTCAATCACACTTCATTACCATGCCAGTTCTATCACAAGCTGGTTCACTGTTTATTTCACAAGTCATTGTATGGGACCGCATATTTTATTTTTGGACCTGACCTTTATTTTTTTGGATCTTTCACCCTGTTATTTCATCTGTTTTTCTGTTTTTTAGTTTTTTTTTATAATATCTGTTATTTGTCATTGGGGGTTTTGGTGTACTGTATATTACCATATGTTATTGTGTACAGACAACCATTAGGTTTATCATACATATACCAATCCATATATTCCATATATTGCCATTTTCTTTTTTATATTTTAATTTTTATTGTATTGCTCAATTATTTTTGCCAACTGTTTTGATGTGAGCTGCTGGGACAATTGCAATTTCCTTTTGTGGTTGAACAAAATATCTATCCATCCATCCATCCCTCCGTCTGTCCGGCTGGCTGGCTGGCTTTCTGTCTGTCTGGCTGGCTGCCTGTCTTGCTGTCTTTCTGTCTGTCTGTCAATATAAACAATGTCTCCATCTCTGGAAAAAAAATAAACCTTATCCTTTCCAGTTCTTTTCCATACATTTTTTAAGACAATGCGCCACCCTTTTCTCATGCAAAAAATAGATGATTTATTTAGAAAACGTAAAAGCCCATCGTTAGGCCCATCCTTCAACCTGATCGATATGAACAATATGATTGATGTTCCTGTTTACTTGATACATCTGATTCTATCCTGACCTGAATACGTCTCCCAAAAGAGAAATCTTTGACCCAGTTTAAACACCCCACCTCCCAAACACCCATCACATCTAGTCTGATCATCAGACCCTCTTTCCACATCACGCCGTAAAATATTGACATAAGTGATTATTAATTTGGGTTTTCCTTATTTCAGATTCAAGGTCCGTAACAGGATCCACAGTTCCTCTGCCTTTCTGGAAAACCACTTTGGCTATGCAATGACATCTCCCTACTCTGTATAAAATGTGATAAATCTGGATGGGGTTTGTAGGATATTTTCCTGGCCTTAGTGATCATTTATCTGGATTGTTTTATTATTATTATTATTATTATTATTATTATTATTATCAAAAGCAGAACAACATCACATTCTTTATTTTGTTTTTGCGAATGTTCATCACTTTTATAGCCGTTTTGTTGGTGGGATTCAAAAGACAGTAATATCTACGTAAAATAAAAATGAGGATGTCTATTTGTACACTTATATATTAAAATGTACGTAGAAATAATTTTTTCATAAGCAATATAAAATTAATTAAATAGATGTGGTTCACTTGGCATAAGTTACAATAAAATGACGTGTCCAAACGAAAGGAAATTCACTTTAGATGCCATTTGCACTAACCAGCCAAAGAGAAGCTCGAGCACTGAAATCCAATTCTTAAAAATGGCATTTCTTTAAAACAAATATGTTCCCATTTTAAAAGAAGCGGCACCTAACTAATTATTTTTTTAAGAATATAAATTATTGTTTGTTTGTTTGTGTGTTTATTGTTTGTTTCTTTTAGGACCTAACATAACAACCAGGTTAAAAAAAAAAACTCATAGTGGATAATCTTTACAGTTTATGATCATATAGCTCTCTAGAATCTAAGCTATAAACTATCTATCTAACTAACACCTTTTCAGTGAGTCTCTGGGTTATTGTGAGCGAAAAAAAAAAAAAGGTAAAACCAAGACACTATTTTATGATGGGTTTATTTTTTTATGTATTTGCCATATACTGTAGTAGTGCACCCGTAGCAGTCAAACTTGCATTGTGCAATCTGTAAACCTGAAGCATGAAACTGGTCATCATTGAGCAAAGACTTTATGGGCATTATCTCACCAAACACATACGAGGAGGTTATACTCAAATTTTCTGATTTTAGAAATATCACATTCAGGTCTCCACAATAAAGACTCTTAGTTAAGAAGGATGTCTGGTCAAGGGCCTGGAAGGTCTATTTATAAGTAAAGATCCACCATTTGATACAAACACACAGACGTGATTGAGCTGGCATGTCGTTTAGAAGGGACAGCCCTCGTCCCAAGGGTCTTTTCTTACACTCATGACTCCAAATAACCCCAAAAAATTGTGTGTGTGTGTGTGTGTGTGTGTGTGCGTGTGTGTGTGTATGTATCAAATGATGGCATTTTCCTTGAATGAGAATATTCAACTATTTTGACCAAAATCAGATTTTTATACATCAAACATAACAGACACAGCGGTTTCTTTTTTTTTTTTTGACCCATGAATTAAACTACAGTATGATACACTGTCCACCCTCTTTAGAAGGTTCAGTCACTAGGCCAACGGGGCTTTTAGGGTCCTCTTCTGCAGTTGATTCAGGCACGTTACCGCCTTGTTTCTCTGGTTGTGACTCGGGTGATCCAGCTGATGTAATATCTGTCGTTTCTTGCCCTGTGTGTTCATCTTTCCCAGCCTCATTCCTTCCTTTGTCCTCCTCCGTTTTCAAGCTATTCTCTTCTGCCTGAGCCGGCAACATGTCTCTCCTATCTACGTCCACGTTGTCCCTGTCGGTTACTTCCGGAATCGAGGCCTCCCGAGACGAAGCACCCAGTCCCGCCTCCTCGTCCCCTTCCCCCTCATCGGCATCGGTCTCGGCGGGCGACGCAGTTTCTTTCTCCTCTTCCCTGTGTTCCTTCCCTCCGGTCGTCTCTCCCGCTTCCTCCTTGGCTTCGACCGGCAGCAGAGGCGTGAGGTCCAGAGATGTCTTAGGCGCCGCCGTGGCCTTTCTCCTGGGTGGAGCCACAGGTCTTGCCGCCTCCAAAGTAGGCCTCCCGAGCTCCTGGCTATTGTGCCCGCCACCAGGATACAAGACGCTCTCGGTTTCGCTTTCCCAACCTGAATCTTCTGGGAAAACGTCATCTCTTGAAGCATCATCGCCGATGTTCTCCACGACATCGTCCGGTATGGTCGTACTAGGTTGTAGGAATTTCACAGTGGCCTGCGAGACATCTTTCCTCGCCTTGGATTTGCTCTCTTTACACGATGGCGCTTCATCCTCTGCCCCCGTCAACAACGCGAACGGCTCTATGTCGCACGGAGAACAATTAGCGCTCGATCTGAAGAAGTCCGTGATTTCCTCCTCGGCATCAGGCATGTCAGCCTTTTCGGGACTCGGCAGGAAATCCTCCATATAATGAGAATCCTGGGATAATAATCGAGCGCCTTCTACCAGGGGTTCTTCTTTCTTTGCCGTCTCCATCTCCAGCACGGGAGTCTCATCTTTCAGGACGTACTTCTCCAGGTAGCCCCTGGCCTCCCTGTCTGAATGCTGGCTGTGGAAGGACTTCTCTGAGGTCACGCTCGTCGCGTCCTCATCTTTTTCTCGACTACCTATGGCTTCCTCGTACAAGTCCGTGTAGAGGAAGGCCATAGCTTTGGGCTCTTCCAGCAAAATCTGGTCGATAACTTTCGGGGGTCCTTCAGGTAGAAAGACAGGAGTAAGAATGTCCTCCTGACTTCCAAACAAAGCCAAACCGCTCTCTTTTGAAGGTACCCTGGAGGCCACACGCTCGGCCAGTTTGCATTCTTCACCTTTGTCTAAAGAACTTCTTATGGGGCCATCATCTGTGCTGCCGTAGAACACGTCATCCAGAAGCTCACTGGTGAGTTCATTCATGCTTCCTTCATCTAAATGAACAGTTGCATGTGTTTTATTGTCTCTGTGAAGTGTCGGCTCTTTGGTCGCCTGGATCTCCCCGGCCCTTTCTTGTGTTGTGCTCAGCTCAGTCTGTCCCAGTGCGGTCACGGCGGGACTTCCCGGGGCCTGGACGTCAATCAGCGTGAACTTCTCAAAGTAGTCCACGTTTGAAGCAGCAGCCCCTCTGTTCTGAGGCCTGGTCACAGGCGCTCCTGGTGGATCCATTACATTTGGATGAGCAGGATTTGGGGCTTCCTGTCCACCGCCTCCTGGAGCTTGCGTTGGGATTGTCATCTCGTTGTTTGGGTCGATCTCATGAACGTTGGTTTCCTCAATGGATTTGATGATGAGGCTTTGCTGCAGATAGGATAGGTTGTCGACCATGACCGTGCTTTCCTCCTCATCCACGGTAGCCAATTCAGGAGGCACAACAATGTTAAGGATTTCCGACCCCTCAGCGACTAAGCAGAATAATTGTTGCTCGATGTCTTCAGCAGAATTTTTTACTTTGCCTTCATTGCCGTCCCCGTCAGTTTTCACATTAGGGAGGGACACACCGACGAGTTCTGGCCGCCTGGAGATTCCCTCAAGGCCCTCTAAAAGTTCTTGTTGGTCTGCTTTGACCCTGTGCTTGCATACCCCCTCTTTTGTTTTCTTCTTTCTTGACATTTTTTCCTCGTCCATGACAATAATAATCCTGCCGGCCGGAAGAGACCCGGGTGTTGGAGGGCGTACAGTGAGAGGAAAGCTGAATTCCAGCTGGGGATTTCCGGCTTCAGATGCCCAAGGCGTGGTACAACGACTGGGACTGGTCTCCCACTCTATGCCGCTGTCTTCGCCCTGCATAGTTACCATGGAGAAAGACGGGTCCATCATCAGACATTGCATCTTAGGCCGGACAGCCTCATCATGAACAGCTTCACGCAAACTGAAATCAAAGAAAAGGCCATAATGTGTGGTGGTGAGCAGTTGTCATTACAAGCACACACTTAACTTACATGCAAAATATATATATATTTTTTTTCATGGGAAAACAATATTTTTGATTTTATCATGCATGTTCAATTCAATTCATTTATTTACAATTTTTATTTTTATTATACTGTATTATTATTTCATACATGTTATTAATTATTATTTCATATCTATGTATTTCATATGTGTGTGTTTTTTTATTATTATCAAAAATAGTAATAATAATAATACCTTTTTTAACTTATTATAATTTTTATTTTAGTTTTTTGTATTTACGGTATTTTACTACTTGTACTGCTGCCGAGAGAAACTTATAGCTAGCATTTAATTGCTGCAAACCTTAACAAAACCTTGCTGCTTTGTTATTGTTCAATTGAAAGATTAAAAAATAAAATTAAATGTAAAAAAATTATTTGCAATGTAAAAACATGTCAAATTGAATTCTGTTAAGAAAACTGTAATATTATATAATATTATTATAGTATGTATATTATTATTCATTATTAGTATGAATATATGATATATATTAATACAAAAAATATGTGTGTTATTTTGTTAATAGCAGGTAGTTATTTTTACCTGTTTCGCAGGTCCTCCACTTCATCAGCGATATCAGGGTCTTGCACAGTGATATCTTCACATGTCAACACCGTCATTTGAGCCTCTAGGTCTGTCCTTGCAAAATCCTCTGACAAAGTCTCCATTGTTGCAATGCTTTTATATCACATTTGCAATAACTCCCTCGCTGACACTTAGTGCTGCTCTGTTGATCACATTCTGAGCCAGAGCGCTCGAGTGAAGACTTCATGCTCAGCGTAATCTCGAAATAGAAAAGCGGGCCTCCAGTGCTCCATCAGAGGTATCTCCAACATGTTGGCCAGTTCATTTGTCATCTGTTACGGAGACTGACCCCTTGAATTTGAAGTGGGAAGTTTATATATCTTTCTATCTGTCTATCTATCTATATGTCTGTCTGTCTATCTATCTATCTATAGGTCTGTCTGTCTGTCTGCCTGTCTGTCTGTCTGTCTGTCTGTCTGTCTGTCTATCTATCTGTCTGTCGGGCTGTCTGTCTGTCTATCAGGATAGATCTATCTATCATATGGTAACATGGTAAGTACTACAAAATGCAAAATGTGCATTTTGTAGTATGTGTGCATAAGTGTGGGGGTGTATTTATGCCGGAGCTCGCAGCTTGTGCATTCTAATAATTAAATGAAAAAGTACCCACCACAAAAATGTACCTAATGTTCTAATATTTTTTAGAGCCCCTGTCAGTCACAGGCCCTTAGAATCATCCTAACCCCATACGGTGCCACTGCTGGGAGGCATGTGACTCTTGGAAGCATTTCCCAAACTGTGTTATGAAGTGTATTAAATGACATACGCCCAGAAGGTGTTGGACTTATTGGACAGCCAACACTCGCAGCGCAAAGTTGCACACGAGGGCAAGGTTCACTTAAGTGCATGAAAAAAACATACATTTTAAAGAAAAAATTAATTGAGTCTGTCACAGCAAATTAAGGAAATTTTCACTTCTCAACAAAGCTATATATTGCGAAAAATGTATAAAATATTAAATAAATATAAAATATAATATATAATATTAAATAAAATATCTATCTATGTATCTATCTGTCTGTCTATCTGGATAGATCTATCTATCATATGGTAACGTGGCAAGTACCACAAAATGAAAAATACTTGAGAGAGAGTGTGTGTGTGTGTGTGTGTGTGTGTGTGTGTGTGTGTGTGTGTGTGTGTGTGTGTGTGTGTGAGGGGGCTATTTAAGCTGGAGCTCGCAGCTTGTGAATTCTAATAATTAAAATGAAAAAGTACGCACCACAAAAATGTACCTAATGATCTCATATTTTTTGGGGCCCCTGTCAGTCACAGGCCCTTAGGATCATCCTAACCCCCCGCCCCCATACAGTGCCACTGCTGGGAGGCATGTGACTCTTGGAAGCATTTCCCAAACTGTGTTATGAAGTGTATTAAATGACATACGCCCAGTGAGGTGTTGGACTTATTGGACAGCCAACACTCACCGCGCAAAGTTGCACATAAGGGCAAGGTTAAGTTTAGTGCATGAAAAATATATACATTTTAAAGAAAAAATGAATTGAGTCTGTCACAGCGGCTTAAGGAAATTTTCACTTCTCAACAAAGCTTTATATTGTGAAAAATAATAAGGATATAAATGATGATAATAACTCAAAATTAAAAATTCCCACAAAGGTAATGAACTGAATTCATTAACGTGACCGAAATAAACCTAACCCCACAGGGGTCATGTCTTATATTTTATTATTTCCATTTTCCAGAATATTTTGCTTAATTGTTTTAAATGTGCTTTGTTTCGACCAAGGACCCTCCATTTCATACACAGACGATTTATTCTTTGGATTTTTATTGTTAGATATGATTAAGTCCAAACTTCTCGGCCTGTCCATACTATAGTTACGGTGATAGCAGTTAAACTAGGATCAAATCGGTCATTATTGTACATTTTCTCATGACGTTAACGCCTTGCAAATGAAATACGGTTCAATTTAACTATTAATCCCTTTGCTGGGGACCCCCTGGAACCTCCTAAAGGACCCCTGGGAGTCCCCGGACCAGATGTGTGCTGTTATTTTTCATAATTGTTATCATGTCCTTCATGAATTGCATTGTTTCGCTGCTGTAACATCCGAATGAACTAATTGTTATTATTATTATTATTATTATTATTATTATTATTATTATTTTATCTTATGTGTTGTTACAGCAAAAAAATACAGTTTATGGTACGTTGACGATATATATACCGACGGAAGTGACGACATAACGTCATATTCAGCGGGTGACGTGATGACGTAGAGCTTTAATTCTCCACCGAGCGGAGGGAGGATGGAGCCGAGGGACTGACCGAGGGCCCTTTAAATGGAAGAGCGTCCGATGGAGCCCCAGGACCGTAGCTTGACACCGGGACCCAGCGCGGGCTGTAATGTCGGTGGAAAGTAAGATGAGATTTGTGCATGTTTGGTCCTTTCCGCTTCGGGGTTTTTTTTTGTATTTGTGTAGTTTCTTTTCCCCCCTTCCTCGTATCAGTCCGCCGCTCGGTCCGCTGCCCCGGTCTCTCCGTGCGGATGGTGGAGATGGAGCTCCCTCCGGGAGAGCTGGTTGTTTCTTTCCCACAAGTTGGCGCTATAAAGCGGCCTCTGCCGCAACAGCAGACGCCCCGATGCTCCACAAGACTACAGGGGGTTTAGCGGCGCGGGGACGTGTCGACGCCGAGCTCGGTTGGGAGGAGTTGGCGGGGGTGACTGTCGCGCGGTTGTCCGTCAGTGTGTGTTGCTAGCGGGGGGCGCGGGGTTACCGACGAGCTAACCCGCCCATGGAGGACTGTAGCCGGTCTGCGCGGCGGCGGAGACGACACGCCGCCTAGGCACCACCGACACCGACCGCCGCCTCGAACCGCAACAGCAGGACGTTCATCTCGGGGATAGAAGCGCTACGTCGCTAGCGGCGGAGTGGTAGTAGACCCGTAAGCGGCTCGCCCGCGTCGCGCTCAGCGGCTACGCGTGTGTTTGTCTCCACGCGGGCACCGACACGACTGTTCGGATGAACACAACACACACACACACACCCCCCCCCCGGGCGTCTCCCAGAGAAGACCCGGAGCCCGGCCGTGTCGGATTGAGCTGCCCCGATTCCCCGCCCGCCCCCAGGCTGCTGAGCGGCTTAACCGGAGGATAAACCGGACGGAGATAGCCGCGACCCCCGGTCACCCGACCACACCGAAGGCGGGAGCGTTTCGGCTCAATTAGCCGCCAGAGCTGCCGAGAGAAACGGGGCATGTAGAAACGGAATCCAGCGGCACCGCGTCAGCCTCACCCTCACGGTGGATCGGGGGGTTTTCGGGTTTGTTGTGAGGTTTGACGGAGGCACCACAACGAGGTTAATTTAAAAAATAATAATAATAATTCAAACTGACACCTGTGTATGAACCCAACCTATACTTCCTCAAGACAAATGCCTTTTTTTTTCCGGGGTGTAAATTGCCAATAAAATGTAAAAAAAAAGCTATTTTGACGTTATCTTCGTCAAGTTTGAAGGTGTCATGACATTTCACTGCATATATGTATGACCGTATGTATATGTATGTGACAAATAATCTCTTGAACTTGAACTTGAACTTGAAGTGTTGAATCAGTGGTTGTCAACGCGGGGTCCGCGCCCCTCAGGGGGTCCGCCAAGAGTTGCCAGAAGGGTCCTTTAGCAACATAATCAATAGTTAATAGTAATCAACTTCATGGTTGTAGTTCCCCTTTGAACTCGGAGCGGTGTCAAACAACCATTTTTGGTTTTTATTCGCCGTAATCATTTTCTGCAGTTTGTTTGCTACCTTTCAGGAGAACCCGAAGATAATAGACAGAAACGGCAAACAAGCAAATAACTGTCTGGCTTTTTAGATCGGTGCATCCCTGAGGGGTCCTTCTAGAAGTCCCAGTGTGTCCCCAGCAAACTTAATTATAGTTATAGACTTAGCTGTTATTTAATTTACAAAGCGTATAGACCGTTAGAGAAAGTAGACTGACCGATTTGATCCTAGTTTCACTGTTCTCGCCCTACCTATAATGTAGACAAAATGGAATATGCATACAGCTTCTCAGGTTGGAGCCCCAGAGACTTATCATCTTATCAAATGGGGTCCTAATACGTATCTAAGTTAGGGTCCTTTTTAAATAGTCTTAACAATGATGCCTAGACTATTTCCTGATTCATAGAATGAACATGGTTTCAATATGGGGCTTTCTGTATATGGCCATCAGAATATGTGTCCTGAAAGTGCTGGAAGTTTTTATTTTGTGTGATAGATGACATTTAAAGCCGGCTGCCTAAAAGTTTGCATCTCTGCCAAATCACTACAGCCTTGCTATGTCTCAGAGGAATTCGGTTAGTCAATCTTAAAGTGATAATCAAATTTGGAAGAGGAACAATGCTGCAGCCCAGAGGCCTATGCAAAGCTTTGATCGATTATCTCTATTATGTCATAGGACACCATGTCAGAAGGCCCCTGATGATGATCTACTTTTTATTTACCTTTTAGTTTTAGAGACTTTGAACTAATGTATATGAATAGAACTCCATCTAGTTACGCTCTTGGCTCTTAAAATAGGCAATGTTAAGCTCGACGTCCCATTGCTCACTCACATTAACTGCCAATGTTGGTCTGCTTTTTTGAGTTAAAAGATGGTTAGAAGTCTTGTTAGGTGAAACACTGACACAGACAATCTTGTGTGAAACCTCGACCCTTCTGTTTCTCCCTTCGTTTCACCATTTTTGTGCATTTTGTGTATTTTAGCTATTTCTCTATGCAATTGAATGGAAGTGATCCTCCAAAAATGGTGATCGGGAACCATAGCAGCCGCCAAATTTCTCATTACCTATAAGCCTAGTCAAATACGTTCATAACACAAAATCACAACAAGAACAAACTTTCGAAAAAGACCAATGTGTTCCATTTGACTTGTTTTTTTATTTTTTTTCTACCTAGCCCTGTCCGCCAAACAGACAGGGGTATGCAGCCTTCTGATTGGCTGAGATAGCATGTGGGCGGGGGAGCGAGAGCCGGAGGATGTTAACAGCTCATGGACCAGCCTTGGTCACATGGCCGTTGCCATGACACAGCTGCAGATAAGTTAGTAATGGTGGTCTATTTTCCCGCACCTAGTAAGGGCCGGCTATGATGCGAGCTGTAGTGACTCAGTAAAGAGCTACGTTTGCTACTGCGACATTTGCAATGTATTGTTTTTAAGATAAGCTTAGATAATGGGAATTAAGACATTTTCATTATTCATTGTGGATTCTCAGTGTTGTGTTATCACAGAAGTTACTAAGGTCACATAAGCCGTTAAAAATAATTGAATAAAGAATCCCAATAGTCATTAATTCAATAATTTGGTTATTTGAGCCTTGTTTGCGCCACAATCTTTTTTCGGGCGATCGTAAAGTGTGAATTTAATAAAATAATAGCTCAGGTGACGACATAAGTTATAACATGATCCTGAAATGGAAACATTGCAATTAACCCCATGCATTCATTCACTCATTGTAAAACGACTTGTTGTGGAATCATTCATTAAATGGTATTAGAGCAATATTATGTTTTAGAGCAATTTTAAAGCAATATTAAGATGTTTTATAGAAATATTGTGTTTTTAATGAAAATATTGTATCAATATAAGTAAGGGCATGCAGTGATCAGGCTATAATAATCTGGAGCCATTTTTTTTTTTTTTACATTTGTGTGTGACACAAACTGATAAAGACCTTAATTGAAAGTGATACAGAAACACTTCCCCCTTGCTACAGACAGTAGAGGTCATTGTCTGCCAGCTATTATGCTGTGTGTGTGTGTGTGTGTGTGTGTGTGTGTGTGTGTGTGTGTGTGTGTGTGTGTGTGTGTGTGTGTGTGTGTGTGTGTGTGTGTGTGTGTGTGTGTGTGTGTGTGTGTGTGTGTGTGTGTGTGTGTGTGTGCACTTGCAGACTTGCGCCGCTGTCTTTGGGCTGATTTGATCATGTGTTGTCAGATTCCTCTGTCATTGAGACTCGCAGGCTACAATACATTTCATTGTCAAAGGGATTATGTGCCAACAATCACCTCCAACACACACACCGGCTCAGAATTTGATCTAGACCATGCCATCGCATCAATGATACCCTAAAATGTCACGGCACATCCACAGAAACACTTTTTACACTGAAATAGTACCACGCCACACCACTATCCACACCACTAAAAATGTCACAAGAGGTCAGAAACCGATAGAACGGTGCTTATTATTATTATTATTATTATTATTATTATTATTATTATTATGGTCGACTAATAGTTAGAATGATTCAGTCTTAGCAAACAAATCCTTTAAATTACTCTGGAGTCACTCTGTCAAGGGTTTGGCGGAGGTCAAGGCATTTGGTGTAATTCATATTAAATGTGACTGACTTTTGCATTCCACCATAATAAATCATTTTGACACAATTAAATTATTCTTGAGTGAATTCCATTGGAAAATCAAAGCCAAACCGACTTTTCTGACTGGTTCATTGTTTAGGAAGACTTCCCTCGCTCACTAACTGAATGAAGAAAGAGTCGGAAAATTGAACAAATCTTTATTCTTTACTGAGTGACTCGTCAATTACCGAATCTCAAACGGTCTAACCTTTCAGCACTGCTAGTAGTTCCGAATTTTAGCTTAACCCTCCTTGTTCGGTGGCTGGTTTACTATTCTTACACCCAAACCCTGACCCACAGCACTTTCCTGTGAGTTAAATTATTCAAAATCTTGTGTGTCCTGACTAGGGATGTTAATTATTAACTGTTAACCGACAAAAATAATTTTGACCGATTAATACTACCAATTAAACAGTTAAAACATTATTATTAAAAAAGTAATGAAAAAAAAGTGTGTTGCATGGTAAAAGAAAAATGGGTTATACATTCTATTTCTTAAATACACACATGGGGGCGGCACGTGCAACTAGGGCTGTGACGATAACCGCATTACCACGTTCACGTGACATCACCGCAGGGTTGAGCTCATTACCGTCATCACCACAAATTATATATACACATAAAACACACAAAAATTTCCTGGTGAAAGTTACAGGAGTGATAGGAAATCTATAAACACAATAATCATTGTTTAGTTATCATCATTGACCCTCTTCCATCCCATGTTCAAACTAAACATTTCAGTTGCTCACAGCGAGGGACTGCCCATTAAACATATGGGGGATTTATTTTGTGTGTCCTTTTTTTATTATTATTATTATTATTATTATCAATTATTATTTCTCGTCCATTGTACCCGACTCAAAAGTTTGTCAGTCTAGTCAGATTTGGATGTTCAATGCAAATATTTGGGGGGGGGGGCACGGAGGCGGGGCACGGGTTTCTCCATGCCCCGTCCCCGTTCCTCCAAATAAAACAACTAAAAACAGTTAAAACACACTGTTTTTAGTTGTTTTATTTGGAGGAACGGCTCCAAATATGGAACAGCTCAACGTCTCTCTCTCTCTCTCTCTATCTGTGTGTCACACCTATAAACCAATTCATCATTTTCTTAATGCATCTGCGTCAAGTACGACAGTTTTATTCATACCTTTTAACTTATTTTGTGTAATTTTGCAGAATTCTCAAATGTTTGTCAAATCCTTTATTTGTGTAGTGGCAATGGTGACCTATACAGCTGTGTCAGTATCGTACTTGTGCATAATAACACAACACTGGATGGGTTTGTTGTGGATGTGGCTTTATTTTTGTATTTTATTATAAAATAGGTAATGTCTTTGCCTCCTCCACAGGCCATGGCTCTGGTGCACAGAATATCTGAATCAATCAGCCAAGTACATATTCATGTGTGAGGAATTTGTCATGGTGAAGATTGGCGCATTGCAACAAAAATTTGCATGTGTACCAAAACAGCGAAAATACACAAAGAAAATGGCCAAATCAAATAAATAAATAGCGAAATATGCGAAGACAATAGCAAAAAATGCAAAAATGTTTGTATATTAAAAAAATGGCTGTGTATTATAGAAAGTGTATATTTGTTTGTTTACAGTGCATATTTAAGGTGGCCTAACCACAAAAATGATCTCCGCATCTGTTTCTCTCTCTCTCCGTGCAGGGAACAACCTATTTTCAGCACACGGGCCCACGTCTTCCAGATCGACCCAAGCACTAAAAAGAACTGGGTTCCGACCAGCAAACACGCCGTCACTGTCTCCTACTTCTTTGACAGCACCCGGAATGTGTACAGGATCATCAGTCTGGACGGATCTAAGGCCCGTGCACATACATGTACTCCATTTGTGTTTTGGTTTTCCTTTGTTAACGAGCATACTCGACACACACACGCACACGCGCACACGTTCACTCCCAGGGATGATCGGATTGCATATCTGCGTGGCAGCGAGTATTTTCGTCCTGAGGGGGTGGTGGCGGAGTGGAGTTATTTTGCCCTGGTTATGTAAGGTCTTGCATTCCATCTTCAGCCGCCTGCTTGACCAATATTGTTGTGGGACTGGCAAGTAGGTATATTTTACTAGAAATAGTGGCAAATTGGATAAGGAAACTCATAGCACATAGGAAGGGTAGAACTATCAGCGAACTCAAATGCTCAACTAATTTCCCCTGGAACCAGCGTACGTAGATAACAGGCCTCCAACCATATGGCTTTCACAAATATGATGACTGTGATAGACCGGAGGTTCACCTTTTGTTCCCCTCCACAGGCCATTATCAACAGCACCATCACCCCAAACATGACCTTCACCAAGACGTCCCAGAAGTTTGGACAGTGGGCCGATAGCAGGGCCAACACCGTCTACGGCCTGGGCTTCTCCTCAGAGAGTCACCTGGTCAAGGTGAGAGTATTTCAATATATTTATATTGTAGATGTGTCTCTGTACCAATTTCTGTGCTCATTTGTTGCTGTGGTTGTCGTCTCAGTTTGCAGAGAAGTTTGCAGAGTTCAAGGAGGCGGCGAGGTTAGCCAAGGAGAAGTCTCAGGAGAAGATGGAGCTCACCAGCACTCCCTCCCAGGTACCTCTTCACTTAACTTCCACTTAACTTTCATTCAGTCAGAAAATGTATAATTAATACCTTAAATAACAATACTATATTTATCAAATAACACAACCTGAATGAGGTGTTACTTACGGGCTTTATATGAATATTTGTTAACACCATTTTTTTAATCTCCATATAGAGGTTTCTAACATTTCTTCTATAATTTGCTATATTCTTTTATCGTAGCTACCCAGCTAACAACCTCCTTTGGCTTATTTTAATCACTTTTGTCGTCCTTCAAAATTCCTCTTCAGGGCGGTGCTGTAAAAAGGAATGTATTGTCAGGCAACAAACCTGGTAAAAAGAAGGTAAAAAATGAAATAAATGGTAAAGAACCCCTTACCCCCAAATCTGAGGCTCCCCCTTCTCATGACCTGACCTGACCTTACTACCAAATTGTGGAAGCACGATGTACCATCCTACAGCTTCTCCAACCACTGCCCCTTGGTGTCTCTCTGGATGTGACTGATTTGTTTGTGCTTATTGGGGGGGGGGATATAAAGGTCTACTTATTCATATTTCATACACTAATCATCTTTGTCATTGTATGTCTTGATTTCCCACCACGGTTTGAATTATGGGGGGGGGGGGTTTGGGGGTCCGACCCCCTGATTGAGAATTGGACCCCCCCAAAAGAGGTAAAAACAACAGGTTGAGGAGGAGGTCGAAACATTTATATCCTTCTTAACTGTAATGGTAAATATTACAATATATTTCCCATATTCATGCCTGGAAGAATCTTGTAATACAATTTCAGGCACCCCTAAAGTGGACCATACCATAGAATGCAGCAGGAATGAGTCCTGAAACCCGAAAAGGAGTTAGCATTTTCGCACTTATGGTTTCCTCGTCCCAAAGTCAATGGCTTTTTGGTTCTGTGTCTGAAATACGGTATGTGGTTAACACAAGCTTAAGAGATTTTCACGTTTTGTTCTACAATATAAAATACGTCATTGAATGCCCCACTCGTGAATTTTGAAGCTTTTAATGTCTTATAAAAGGAGGTTGGCGACAAGAGGCTAAATGAGACTATAGAAGTCGTCGGGGACGGTAAACGTCAACACGCCAAACACGGAAAGTCATCTAGTCACTAGTCCGCCTTTACGGCCTCTAGTTGTGGTTATACTTGTGCTCTTGCAAACTATTCTAACTTAAACTTTCCAGTCTTTTGTAGATGAGGTCACCGCGCAAAATCAAATGACAAATTGGAAGCTTAGTGGTGGTGATGTTGAGGTGCGACCGTGGTGTCCTTCCTTTATAGCCTGACCTTAGCTTTTCACTTCTGGCGATTGCATTTACGCTTCAAAAATCATTAAAGTGGTGTTCATCCGTGAAGATTATCTTTCTGAACAAAACCTCTACCAAAAAAAACCTTTGTTTGCCACAGAGCATATTTTCTACAATAATCCAAAATCCAATGAAAAGATCCCATCTGCCTTTTGGTCGAGGGAACCAGGAGGATGCTAACTTCCGGCTTGCCCTCCAAAAATATGTCATCCCTGCGGCACTCTTTTACGCTGAACATGCGTGTTGACTCAATGGTTTGCGCAGGCGCAGTATGCACGATGCTCGGTGGAATGCACGTGAGGAGGGGGATGGAGGAGAGGGGGCGAGGGGAGGAGACGAGGGGAGGAGAAGGGACAAGGAGAGGATGGAAGAAGTAGGGGGGTGTGTCGCAGTGGTGTAGTCTACGTGATACGCAGGTATACGCCGTATAGCCACTAAGAAAGCTCCAGGATTTCCATATTCCCACTTAAAACTGCAAGTTGACTTCCCTGATTGTCATTGTGTAATTTTCACTCCAAGTGAATCGAGTCCAACCCCATTTCTAGAAGATCCCACACAAACTTTTACTGTTGACCCTTCAGTTCTCCTCTAATGCTCTCAAAAATGTATTTCAGCTAATTAGCAGTATCAATTGCCATTAATTACAGATGTTCAATTAATAAGTTGCCAATTAAAATGATTTTTTTTTATTCATAATGTACAATCTATTTTTCAAATAAAAATTTAGATCAATGCGTCTGTAATTCAAGTTTAGTTGGAAATGTGCTATTTTTGAGAGCATAGCACATAACATGTTTTTTTTGTTTTTTTTGTGGCCCCACAGTAAAATGCTTTATCCAAAGTTAAATGACAAACGTTTCTCCTTCCCTGAATCTTTTCATCGCCGTCGACGTGTCAAAACCAGGAGTCGGCCCCCGATGATCTGCAGTCACCTTTGACCCCGGAAAGCATGAACGGCACGGAGGAGGAGCGGGTCATGCCGGGCACGCCGCAGCACCCGGAGCCCAGGGGAGAGACGTCGCAGAACATGCTGCCGTTCTCACACAGGTACGTTAGGCCTGCTAGGCGTAGCTTGTGGAGCTGGTTCTATCAGACAACTTGAGGTCGCCACACGCTTCCACGGCCATAATGGGATGTTCTGTTTAAGCAGCCAGTCCTACCTTTACCTGCTTGCTGTCAGAAATCATATTAACTCAACTGTGACAAATATCATATCGCTATGTTATTTTTCTTCCTCTGACCTTCATTCGTCTTCATTCCTATATCAATTATGAATGCCTTCCCGGAGCTGGTGAACGCCATTAAAGCGTACATTAAAACGCCTCATCGTGTTTCCTATTAGTGATGAATCGGCAAATGGAAATGAACAGAGAGGACTTTGGGTTATGATGCCATCAGCTCTGTGCGTCTTTAATGGTGTCATCTTTGGCACTTACAACTGTATTCATAATTATAGATTGTTTTTACCACTAAAACATATGAATGCATTTCATGTTTCATCCAAGTCTACATTATGCAGAATGTGGTTGCGAAAACAAACATATTTCCACTTTTCACGTTTTATTGGAGATTTACTACAGTGTATTTTAATTAGGACATGATTACAATTTATGAATCAATTATGACAACAAAATGACTTTCTTAATTAAAATCATTGCAGTGGTGGTTTTATCCACTGCGCTTTAAAGTGAAGTTGCCCAGTACAGCTTTTAAATTTGGGTAATGGTTTGGGGCTTGATATGCAAATTTGATACTATGTATTGACCAAGTTGCATTCATACTAGTATTAACGACTTATGTTATCCTTGATACCAAGTTTCAATACCCACATAGTTTATCTATCCAATGACACTGAGCCAAAAATGAATCTATTGGAAGTACTAGTGAATGTCATGTCATTTTCTCTTTGTTAAAATAGATTTTCGAGCTAGATACATGTATCTAGCAGGCATTATTCTTTTTTTTTTTTTTTAAGCAGCACTCTACCTTCATTAGTTCTGTTACAGACTAAAGATGACTATCTAAATGACCTAAATAACTGTAATATCTTGACTTGGATGATTATGCGGCATATACGTTTTATGATTATGGATTAAATTAATTAATAATTAATTAGAGTGGAAAAACTCTTCCCGGGGGAGTTTGGAAGCAGCTGTAACAGTTTTTAAAGATCCTCTCACAAATTTAATTGTGAACTCAGTCAGTTAAAGTGGTAATCCGTCAGATTGTCAAGTTAGTCCCAGAATTCAATTCAAAACTGCTGCAGTGTTTTCAATGTTCATCCATATTGGCAGTTTATTGACCACAACTAGCTATGCTGGTTTGTCAAATTTACCACGGCCTTTCAACTGTCTTTCACTTCTCGTCCATGCCTGATTTTCATATCCTAGCAAGGAAAGGTGGTGGACCCCTCCACCAACATTCGTAACATCATATAGAGAAGCACATGCATAACACAAATACATTGAATGGCTGTTTCTTATTAAGTCCCAGCTAAATAAGTGTATAATAAATATCAAATATGGCCTTTTTTTCCCCCCAAACAAAATAATCTCATGGATTACCACTTTAATGACCGCCCTACCAGCTCGTCCAACATCAACAAGCACTGGGAGGCGGAGTTGGCAGCTCTGAAGGGGAACAACGCCAAACTGACGGCCGCGCTGCTCGAGTCCACGGCCAACGTCAAGCAGTGGAAGCAGCAGCTGGCGGCCTATCAGGAGGAAGCAGAGAGGCTGCACAAACGGGTACCCGGCGAAAACACAACCCCAAAAACAACGCGCACACGCACACACACACACAAAACCACCACCATGCGGGGATCTCTGGAAAAACAGACGAAACCATTTGTTTTTCAGGTGACGGAGTTGGAATGCGTCTCCGGTCAAACAACAGTGATCAAATCTCAAAAGACAGAGCTCAACCAAACCATAGAGGAGTTGGAGGCGGCTTTGAAAGCGAGGGAGGAGGTGACATAGGAGTTTGAGGTCATCTTGCATCTGGTCTCTGCCAACGTTTTATCTGTAATTATTATTATTGTTTTTTTTTCTGTCTGACTCTTAGGAATTGGAAAGGCTTAAGGCGGAGGTGCAAAGTGCTGATGAGTTCCAATCTCAAAAGGAGTCCCTGGCGGAGAAACTACAGGTGACTGTGGACCAAATTTCTCACCCCAAAATGAATCAGTGTATATATACCGATCGGCCACAACATTAAAACCACTGACAGGTGAAGTGAATAACATTGTTCATCTCGTTCCAATGGCACATGTCAAGGGGTGGGATATTTTAGGCAGCAAGTGAACAGTCAGTTCTTGAAGTTGATGTGTTGGAAGCAGGAAAAATGGGCAAGCGTAAGGATCTGAGCGACTTTGACAAGGACCAAATTATGATGGCTCGACGACTGGGTCAGAGCATCTCCAAAATGACAGGTCTTGTGGGTGTTCCTTGTGTGCAGTGGTTAGTACCTACCACAAGTTGTCCAAGGAAGGACAACCAGTGAACCGGCAACGGGGTCATGGGCGCCCAAAGCTCATTGATGCACGTGGGGAGCAAAGTCTAGCCCGATTGGTTTGATCCCACAGAAGAGCTACTGCAGCACAAATTGCTGAAAAGGTTCATGCTGCTATGATAGAAAGGTGTCAGAACACACAGTGCATCACAACTTGTTGCGTATGGGGCTGCGTAGCTGCAGACCTGTCAGTGTCCATGGTGACCACTGTCCACCGCCGAAAGTGCCTACAATGGGCACGAGAGCGGCAGAACTGGACCATGGAGCAATGGAAGAAGGTGGCCTGGTCTGATGAATCACATTTTCTTTGACATCATGTCGATGTTTGGGTTCTTTTGTGTTGTTTACCTGGGGAAGAGATGGCAGCAGGATGCACTGTGGGGAGAAGTCAAGCTTGATGCTCTGGGCAATGTTCTGCTGGCAAACCTTGGGTCCTGTCATTCATGTGGTTGTTACTTTGACACGTACCACCGACCTAAACATTGCAGACCAAATACACCCCTTCATGACAACGGTATTCCCTGATGGCGGTGGCCTCTTTCAGCAGGATAATGCGCCCTACCACACTGAATACATTGTTCAGGAATGGTTTGAGGAACATGACAAAGAGTTCAAGGTGTTGACTTGACCTCAAAATTCCTCAGATCTCAATCCAATCAAGCATCTGTGGGATGTGCTGGCCATGACCGGTGATCGGCCAATCAGTGTCAGATATATCAGATTCTGTGCCGGTCAAATTTACACGAATGCGCCGCACGATGGTTCACATCATGTGCACAGCGGCACAGACAGTAACGGCAACGTATTTATCTATCACCTGACAATATTCCAAAATTGTGCAGACTGCGTATTTATCTCTGTCACGGCAGCGGAGCGTCTGCTCTGGTTGTCCCGAGTACACAAGCGTAATCGTGATTAAAAGTTTGACTCTTTTTTTTTTTTTTTTTTGAGACTGGGCTCTTGACGAGTCACTCAGTAAATGAGTCGTTCCATTGGATTCAGTTGGTTTAATGCACGGTGAGTTCCAGTGAACGAGGGTGAGAAGGGTCGGGTCATTTATTATTATTATTATTATTATTATTATTATTATTATTATTATTACTTGTTTTTGCAATTTATTTTGGAATGGCAAATACCATATAAATATAATAGGAAGGTAAATTTGCACTTAAAAGTAAAAGAGACTTTTATTTGAAGTTTGAACTGAACATTTCCATGTTATAAGTTGTGTCCTTCTAAAACTCGTTGAGAGGTACGGGCTGCATTATACTGAACTTTGTCACTGTCCCATATTCTATTTTATTGGAACCCAGGGACATTTCCATGTTCTATTATTGTTCCATGGTGAATAATGAACAATAATAAACACAGTGTCAAAATCAGCAATCGAAATCCCACTATTGTGGTAACAGAAAATTTCAGCAATAGTCAGAATGTGCAGCTGTCCAATCACATGAGCGTGATCAGATCACATGATGTATTAGTCATTGAGGTACAGTAGATATACCCAATGAGACCAAATGATAAGAAAATAAGATTTTTTCCGGTCACTGATACAAACTCAAAATGATTGGATGACAATCAAAAAGAAATCTAATAGTCAATGTTTTATTATGAACATACAATTGAATTTTCCACGAAAGAAGAGTTACAAAAAATGTTTGCCCAGAGTCGACAGGTCAGACTTTGGAAATTGGAGTCGGTGCATCTCTAGTTCTTATGTCCCACCACTGGCAGTGAGAATGAGCTTCCAGCTGCAGAATCCTTTTTTCTAAAAGTGTGTGTGTGTGTGTGTGTGTGTGTGTGTGTGTGTGTGTGTGTGTGTGTGTGTGTGTGTGTGTGTGTGTGTGTGTGTGTGTGTGTGTGTGTGTGTGTGTGTGTGTGTGTGTGTGTGTGTGTGTGTGTGTGTGTGTACCTGCTTGACGACTGCGGGGCTTTTCATTTGATATTTTATCTCTTTTTGTAAATAAACACATTCTGTTTTATGTTCTAATATGCAAATGTTATTTCATGCCGTTACGAGCAGACAAGGCTGCCACGCTGCGCGTTGCCAAACTGCCATTTTCAGAGGTGTCACCAGAACGTGAGGAACTCTAAAAAGTGCATTATTTATGACTTGTTTTTCTGACTTTGTGTTCCCAGGAAACCGAGTCCAGGAACCAGGCGCTGGGGGCTCAGCTGGGCGAGCTGGAGCAGCGTCTGGAGAGCAGCCAGCTGGAGCGGGAGGCCTTCCGCCAGAGCCTGTGCGCGCTGCTGGCGCTGCTCGACACCAAGATCTTCGAGCTGACCGAGCTGCGCGACGCCCTGGCCAAGCTGGTCGAGTCCGGCTAGACGACAAAGAAAAACAAAACAAAAAAAACACTTTCACACAGCGCCCCCTATGGTCGCAACCGCGCCGGCGCTAAAGCAGGTACCCGCAATGCACCGCCGGTCACTTTTTTTGCCATCGTCTGCCATTGGAAAAAGACTTGAATCCTCTCGTTCTGACGCGTCATCCTGTATGTTTACACACACGCAGAGCTTTACGAAATAACGCTTCATCCACCACAACACGTTTACACCGCGCTAACGGATACATGGGCTTTACTCAGACCCCATGCCTTCCCACCGCTTCCCACTCTCTCTATTTATCCATCCCTTCTGGAATATTCTTGACTGGACGGCGGCAGAGGGAGCTTCTCGAAAGGATCGTCATTTTCTTCTTTTTTCCCCCCAATAAACGTGAAGAGGATTATTTCATTTTTATTTTTTTCTCGTCACGCTTTTTTTTCCTCCCCAGCTTTGCTAAAGTGGTGCGTTTATTTTTCTCACTAATCACTTCTGGTTCAGTGATTGCTTGTTGTCTTTCTGTACGGACCCCTGGGTTTTCCTTGCTTTTTATTTCACCCCCTCCCGTCGTCAAGATGGACGTCGTCGGATTGGAAATTGCATGTTTCGAGTGAATTTAGTGTCTTTCGGGAGACTTTTTTTTTTTTTTTGGACGATGCAGGATGGTGCGTACGGTGGTAGCGCTCCCACTGTTCACCTGTGACTTTGATTTAAGGATGGATGGATGGGAAAACAAGAAAAAGAGCAATACAAAAGGGAGCATCGGAAGTACAACACTTTTTCAGTCTCACTTTTCAGGTACTTAACTTTTTTTTGTTTGGACAATACCGTTCTACTTTCTATACACTTTTTACTACGACTAATAGAATGATACTAGTGCACTTGTAAACATGAGACGGTACGTGTATGCAAACGATTTAATCCTGTTTTTTCGTTCATTCTTTATCGGGTATATCTATCACGGAAATTGTATAAAAACAGATGTTTTCATTCTTTTTACATCTCATTTTCACTTAATATTTTTTATCGTCTGGTAAGTGGGTGTTACGGTAGTTTTTTTTGTTTTTTTATGACTTAAGTTTTTTGGTGAAAAATGGGCAATATTTTTGAACTATTTATCAAAGGAAATGGAATATAGTGACGTGTACAGAGGGGGAATAGTAGAGAAACCTTTTCTTTTGCCAAATATTGTTGTGTTTTTTCCTGTTGTGAATCTCAATCATGCTGATGTTGCCTTTGGTACAAAGATGCATCAATGGTAGCTAACTGCGGTACTTCTTTAGGGGTTTACTGTTGCCAAAAATGTAAGAATATACTATGTATACATGATGATGAACACTATTTAAGGGCTTGTTGTCAGTTCCGGTACATTTGGGAGACATTTGAAAGGGAACAACATTTGAATTAAAAGTTTTAAATGTTGGCGATACCATGTGTAAACACAAATGTAATTTGGAGTTTATAGTAAAAGATACATGGGGGGAAAAAAAACAAGTGAAGTTGTCATTATTTCAACATGTTTACTTTACCAACAATTGTTTGTCATTATTTACACTTTAATCACAGCAATAAGAATTCACTCATTAAAATAGAAAAAAGGTCCTTGTTTTTTATTTTAATTTCAATATAGAAAGCAGGTAGGAATGCGATGGTAGGAAAAGAATGAAAAATGCAACAAAGTATCTTCAGATTTTCTATATTACTTAAAAAAAATCTTTCTTTAAATACGAATTTTCCAATAAATACTTCAATAATCTTATGCATGCAGAATTTTTTTTTTTTTTTTTTTTTTTCCATCATTTAAAAATAAAAAAATTAAGCTTCATTACAGCATCACCCATAGAACATTTTTATGTCTGACAAATTATTGCACTTAAATGGATGGACTTTGTCTGGAGAGACCGGTCATGCATTTGGGCGTTGATGTAAAAGATCACTATATTATAAAAAACCTTTGAGAGACAGAATCCCCACACTCAAAGCTATTTGGAATTTATCAACATCTAGTAGTTAAAAAAAAAAAAATTGCTTACCAAGCTCCAATACAATAATGCACACACTGATGGGAATTACTATAATCTCGCAAACTAAACGGTCCAGTCAAAAGTCTTCAAAAATTTGGTGACTTGAGGGGGGGGGGGGAAGGCATGTTTAAAAATCTTTACATATAAGAAAAACGTCAGGTCAGTTCATTTACAGAGTTCGGTACATATTGTTTTTACAATTCAGGTCCAGAAATGTCCCAAAATAAAGAGGGGAAACACTGATGTTGGACAGCAATTGTAAAACTTGTTTTTTAAACAGTACATATGAACTAAACTTATTGATTATACTCGTGCACGTGGTTTCCTTGTTGCAGCTTCTTGGTCCTTCAGTTAAAGAAAAAAAACTGCCACTGGTCTGACACAACAAGCACACGATACTGGGGGGGAAATAAACACTCAATACTTGAAAACATTTGAAAATAAATACACAGTCCCCCAACAAAGTATTTTTAGATGGTTCGACAAGCAGAGGGCGCTAAACTGATTCCTTATCCTGGGAAGAGGCCTTGGATTATGATTTGAGCTCTGACATTGTTTCAATACATCAATTGATGCACTACGATCATGTAGATCTTGTATTCAAACTCAATATTCCATCATTTTTTAACATAATACGCATCTTGTTTCACAAGTTCTTCTAGAAGGGTTCAAAAGTATTTCAATTAGCGAGACAGGTTTCCTATTACTGATTTGGGACCCCATGAGACAATCCCAAAAATTGACTGCCAGAATGAGCAGATATAAACAATATTTTAAAATCAAATCAAATGATTTGCACAGCTCTCTGCATGGTGCTAAATGGCTTATTTTTTCCATTCATAATGTATGCATTGAAGATATCAGCGCCCTTCCGTTTATATTTATAATGCATAATTTCTTCCCAAGTTTATTTATTTTGGTATCCAAATATGTATTTCTTTGGTTTGCAGTGGATCAAAAAAAGCTGGAAAAAAAAATACTAGATCTTTGAATTCATTGACAGATGTTAAATCTAGGATGCCGAATTTGTGTGTACTATATGATCTCAAATATCTTAAGTTCTGAATCTAAATCCCTGTAGTATTAACTGTGAAATAAAGAATAGTGTAGACCAAATACTTTGTCAATTTCAACATCTTTTAGACAATTGTGTTAATTGTTCCTTTTTTAAACCTAAGGGTGTTCATATTTTCAGCCACGACTCATTTAAATTACTTCTGTCTTAAAAATGTTATATGTATATTGCTGTGCCTTTCACGTGAACTCTTGTACAACGTATGTATACTCCGTTTATCCTTCCCAAGGCTAAGTAGCGTTCCTGTCGTAAAAAGGACGTAAACTAGTCACTTTCTGTGTCGTAAAGAGGAGGAGCCGGTTGAGGGTGTTCGGGCCCCTGTTAAGGATGCCCCCCGGGCTCCTCCCTTTGGAGGTGTAGCAGGCACGCCCAAATGGGAAGAGACCCGAGTCACTGGAAAGATTTGATCTCCCAGCTGGCACGGGAACGCCTTGGAATTCCCAGGAAGCATCGGAGGAAGTTTCTCTGGGAAAGGACGCGCGGAACGCCCTTTTAAGATGCTGCCCCCGGATAAGCGGCATGAAGATGGATGGATGATATTATCAGGACCACCTGCTGTGTTAATGCCATTCTTCTTAGCCATTGTCTATGGCATCAAAGTTGTTCAGGGAAAACTCTCTCCCCGGGAATTTCCCACTTTTGGGATATAGATAAAGGAAAATGATGGGCCAACTTATCTATTTTCCACCTAAAATGATTATACTATTTACATTATAATGAATGTAAACATAATCTGTCAAAATAGCTTCTCAGCCAAAACCATTAAAGTCGGATGTAAAGAGTTTTAGTTCCCAAATATGTACTACATTTGGGACATGCTCAGATTAGCAAATGTTAGCAAAATACAGATGGTATTTAGTTTGGTGATAGTTCCAAGGTTACTCTACTTCCCAAGGTTTCAGGTTCTCGTATTCAGTGTGCAAAACAACAAAAAACAAAAAAACGCCCAAAAAAAACAAAAACCTAACTAATCCCATCAAAATTTGAACAAACACAGCAAACTATGGTAAAATAGGTTTAAAAATGTAACACTTAAAACACAATATGAAAGAATGTTAAGGGGAAGGGGAGGTATCCTGGTGAGAATAAACACACACACACACACACACACACACACACACACACGTGTGTGTGCGTAAAATCAAGAATATGTGTTCGAATTGCACCAAGTTAGATCTCAAGTTAATTCAAATAAATTCCACCAGAGGGCGCTAGAGAAATCTGAGCTCAGTTCTCCCAGTCGGTGCAGGGCAGGCCCTCGTCCTCAGACTCGTCCTCGGACTCGGACTCGGGCGACGCCTCCTTGATCCTCCTCAGGGCCTCGTGGATGCTGCGGGTCAGGGCGTCGGCGGAGGAGGGAGGGAAGCCCCTGTTGCCGTGGCGACGCGGCTGCTCGGGCCGGCTGCGCACCTTCCGGAGCCGGACCCCCTGGCGGATCTGGGCCAGGATGTTGTTGGCGTCGTCGTCGGGGTCGGGGGCCAGCACCCGCAGCTCCGCCTTCCTCAGGTGGAAGCTGCCGCGCTTCAGCGAGGCCAGGACCTCGTCCATGGGGGAGCTTGCTGTGGACGCACCGGCGGAGTGTTACGTACGAGTCATTCCATGAGACGGCTGCCATCTGGCTTTTCCACTTTTCAGAACAAATAATCAGCGTCTTTGACATTTGGTCCTTTAATATACATGTTAAACTCCCAAGAAAACATTTTCCCACCTCAGGCACAAAAGCCTTATTTATATAATCCACTACACACGCAGTACTTGTGATGACATTTTCTCATATAGTATGTTAATAATGAACTTATAGGTTTATTTTATTTTTTATTGTAAGTCTTTAGGTTTGTTTATTCTGTTCTTTATTGTTTATCATTAGGTTTATTGTATGTTGGCCCTTTTCTATTATTCAACATTAATTATTGGCTTATTTTCCCGGTTTGTTAGGTTTATCCTTCTTTTTTCTTGTTCAACAAAATCAACAATAAGTAATAAATAAAAAGCTAAAAATTAGCTTTATATTTATTGCTTATTGTTGATCGTTGGGTTATTGTATTTTAGAAAATGTATATTGTTCCTTTTTAGGTTCAACTTGCCAAGTCTAATTGAAATGCAAGTTAAGTCAACATTACAATAATTTTTCTAGACATTAAATCTAAATCAAAGTAAATCAAATAATACTATATGCAATAGTATTACTACACTATAATAGTATTTTTAGAGCTTACTGTGTTTTATCACCAGCTGTCATGACATTTCCCTCATATGTATGACTGTATGTATATGTATGTGACAAATAACCTCTTGAATCTTGAATCTAAGTGTTTATTTCCAGAATTCCAAGACTCTTTCAGTTTTTACAATTCCTGGGTGTATTGCATATTACCATTTTTTTTTTTTTTTTTAATTGTTATTACTTTATTATGAATGCCTATTTTCTTTGACATGAGCGCTGCTATTTCCCCCCGGGAACGAAGTATCCATCTATCGTTCTAGCTTTACATTTCATTACATTTCACTGCATATATGTATGTGACAAATAAAAATAAAAACCTTGAATCTTGAATCTTTCTAGCTATCGTACCACGAGGGGGCGCTCTTCCTCACCTCTCCTCCACTGTGTGCTGTCCAGAGACGCCGTCTTCCTCAGCTTCTTCCGGGCGGTCAGCAGCTGGCTGCTGTCAAAGAAGCGAGGGGAGAAGGGAGCCAGGGGCAGCGGGGGAGACTCCTGCTGGCCTGGGGGGAGGCGCGCCGGACTGCCCGGGCTACCCGCGTCCCCTTCCTCACCCCTCTGCTCCTCCGAGGGAGGCGGGGGAGGAGGGGGTGGCGGAGGAGGAGGAGGAGGAGGGGGTGGCGGAGGGGGAGGAGGAGGCGCGGCGGAAATGACGGGAGAGGAAGCGCAGTGGGGGAGAGACGAGAGGGGAGGGGTGGAGTCCAGCTCCTGGAGGGCGGGGGGACCCAGCGGGGGTAAGGACGCGCACCGGGGGGGAGGCGCGGGAGCGGCTACGTCGGTCTGAACGCCGCTGGGGGGCTCCTCCTTCGCTCCTGGCCTCCTCCGGGAGTGCGGGTGGGCCAGACGCAGCCGGCTGGACTTGAGCGCCACCTGGCCCGGGTAGCGCTGCAGGGGAGCACACATGGAGGTGGGTGGAGGAACACAAGGGCAATATGTCAACACCATCACCCCAGAAGCAGAGGTCCAGTTAGCCCGGCGATTAGGGGCTTTTGGACGATAAGTCAGAATAAAGTCAGACAAATTAAAAGCTTTCTGGACATTCTGGCCGACAAAAACACATGTTAAAATGTTAATTCCACACATCTCATAAACATTACGTTTTTTTGCACATGACTGAGAGAGCATGTTCGAGACAGAGCGAGCGAGAAAGAGAATGTATGATGCTCTGTGTGCATAATAATATGAATAATAATAGTAACAACACCGACAAATATAGCTGCAGGAAGCAATGCACAGGGTCCAGGTTAGACGACCCAAGGAATCCATGAGCCGTGTCTGTGGGCCTTACGGTTTCTGAGCTCCAGACCCTTTTAGCGGAGGATAATAAGATCAATAATAATAAAAATCGGAACAAAAATAATAGGGTTCCCACAATAACAATAATAATAATAATAATAATAATAATAATAATAATATTTGTTATAATTGTTTTTGTTAAAAGATTTTCTGTTCATGGTCCCCAAAAAAAGTCCAGGAAACAAAGCCCCAATTGATCCGAATGAGCAGCTTTTTTTGGCGTAGCTGTAAAATTGGGGATGTTCACAATCAATCGACTATTGATTAATTGCTGATAAAAATTTAATCTATTAAGGAAATTCCTTTAAATGTGCATCTCTATGTAAAATATATCAGATATACTGTATATATTATGTATTATAAATCGGATATATTAGGATGTATTATACGTATCTTTAAATTGTTTTGTTTTCAGATAGTTTTGAGGCCGAAATATAAAACGACGCTGTTACATGTGGACGCTATTTACACTACTCACAAAAAGTTATGGATATTTGGCTTTCGGGTGAAATTTATGGAAAATGTAAAAACTTCACGCTACAGTGATATTATATCATGAAAGTAGGGCATTTAAGTAGAAGCATGCAATGATAATTTCCTCATCTCAAACAATTTATTGAAACAAAAGCCAACAACAGTGGTGGGTTTACCACAACAAAAAATGTCAATGTCTCAATAACTTGTCATGTGCCTTTGAGCATCAATTACAGCTTGACAACGACGTCTCATGCTGTTCACAAGTCGACTTATTGTCTGCTGAGGCCTGGCCCCCCACTCTTCTCGAAGGGCGGCCCTCAGGTCACTGAGGTTCTGGGGTACAGAGTTACGAGTCTCTACACGGCGACTCAGCTGATCCCATAGGTTTTCTATGGGATTCTGGTCTGGAGAAAGTGCAGGCCACTCCATTTGAGGTGCCCCAGTCTCCAGCAGCCGTTCCCTAATGATGCGACCTCGATGAGCTAGAGCATTGTCGTCCATGAAGATGAAATGAGGCCTGTGTTGTTCATGCAGGGGCACAATGACTGGATTAATGATGTTATTCAGGTAGTATGGGCTTGTCACTGTACCATTCACAAAGTGTAGGGCAGTTCTGTATTGACTAGACACACCTGCCCACACTGTAACACCACCACCACCAAAGGCTCGTCTGGTGACAACAGTGGCTGATGCATAGCGCTCTCCTTGACGTCTCCAACATCGTTGGCGGCCATCATTTCTGCTCAACGTGAATCGACTTTCATCAGAGAACAGCACTGAGGCCACTGGTCCCTCGTCCAGCGTCAATGCTCCCTGGCCCATGCAAGATGATGATGCCTGTGCCTGGTGGTGTGGTCAGGTATCCTTGCAGGTCGTCTAGCACGCAGACCACACTGAGGTAAATGGTTTTGAATGGTCTGACGTGACACTTGGGTGCCTCTCATCTCCCTTAAATGTGCCTGGAGTTGAGTGGCATTCATCATCCGGTTCCGCAGGGCACTGTTCACAATGAAGCGCTCATCAGTGTGGGATGTGGCCAAAGGACGTCCACTTCTATACCTTTCTGTGACTCTTCCAGTCTCTCTGTATCTCTGTTGCAACCTGCTGATGACACTCTGTGACACTCTAAGCTCAGTGGCCACTTCCCTGAAAACATCCTGTTTGAAGCCTCGCAATGGTGAGGTACTGTTGATCAGTTGTTAGGTGTCGTCTTGGTCTCATGATGTCAAAATGTGAACAGCATGATGAAGAGAACTGTTTAAATACCAATTCTAATTGAACCAGGAAATGTATTGGTCGATTCATGGATCAAACACCTGTTGTGAATTTTTCCTTTCAGCTCCTTGTGAGAGAACAGCAAGTTGTGCAAAAAGTACTGAAACAATGAACAGTTGGACATGTGCATTCAAAAGTTTAGAGAAGGTAAAATTAAGTTCACCTGTAAAGGTTATAGTGTATTTTAGGTTCATCCTGAAATTTCACCCGAGAGCCGAATATCCCTAACTTTTTGTGAGTAGTGTATATCATTTGTATGACAAAATCCAGACTCCACATTGGCCGATAACAAAACTCTGAACTCTGTATATCGGGGGGTCTGCTCCATTTCGATATGTACAGAAGCCCATGTAGACCAGTGTCTTTGTACCTGTTTGAGGCTTCGCAGTCGGTCCAGAGTCCTCTGCCTCTCCTGACTCACTCTGGCGTTTCTCTTCACCTCCTCGTCTTCATCGTCTTCGGCATTCTACACGGGGATGGGAAGGGGGGGGGGGGGGGGCAGATGTGTTACCGTGGTGTTTGCTTGTGTATATTTGGATGGAGGAGTAAAAGACTTAGACCTGTGGTTTACCTGTCGCAGGGGAAGGAAGGAATCACTGTCACCCTGGCTCGCCTGGATCTTCTGGTGGTGATTAGCAACACAAATTTCCTTAAAAAAAAACAACAACCACAAAAACTGTCAAAAACAAGCATCTGACGAATGCTAAAATGATGAATGATTTTATATTTTGATTATATAGTTAACTTTGATTATTGAAACAAGAAATAATGCCTATTTTTAGGTTTCCTTTATTTTTTTTTTATCTTTTAGGTTTATATTTAATGGTTATTATTATTTTTATTGTATATTAACACATTTGCTATTTCTTATTTTTTATGTTTATTTATACAATTCTTAGGTTACCCAATTATCATTGGGTTTCTTGTATATTTGCCTTTTTTATTATTCATAGTTTAGTTTTAGGTTTCTCTTTCTGGTTTATCGTTAGCTATATTGTATATTGTAAGAAAAAAATACTCTGGGACTCCCTGCTCTCCTGTGCCCCCTGCTGGCTCCTCTGCAGGCCAGGTTGGGGCTCCACGGCCTGCTAGCATGCAGCTAACGCTTATGTAACCAAACCCGCGCAGTCAAACCAACGGGAGGGTGCTTTTTTTCGTTCCGGTCGTTCGTGGCATGAGCTCACGTTTCTGCCGCTGGGACGGGAACACACAGCAGAGTGGAGATCACACCGCAATCCCTCTCCATGCATAATGCGCAATATGCAATTTGCGCCCCTGTCTCCCCCTCCCTTTGCATTTGTCCACGGGATCGGAAGACTTGGCTTGACTTTGCGGTCTCCCTGAAGACGCCTTTTACTCCAGGAGTTTATTCCCAAAACAGCGTTTTATCCCCAACTTCAGGCTGTGTTTAGACACAAATCACTGAATTCACTTGACAGGGACATTAATTGTATTGATTTATATACTTTTTTAAAGCTTCTATTCGTTGTATCATTAGGTTATTGTTAGGGATGCACCGACTGTGAAATTTTGGGCCGATACCGATGTTTGAAATAAGCATTTGGTCAATGCTGATGTTTACAGATTTTCGTGAACGCAGCATCACTTCCAACACGAATTACAGTTTTCCGAGTCCCCGTGAACGCAGCCTCACTTCCTACTTGGAGTGCCATGTCAGTGTCTTCTAACGTAATACCAGAGAACAGGTCAACTAGTGAATCGGTTGTGGATGGCGGCATTCTCTCGGACGGATAAAAAAAATTTAAATAAGAAATGAGTCACCAATATACTTTGGCGGCTGTTAATATACCTGGGCGGCTGGCCCAAGTAAAGAATAAAGTTCAATTTTAGTTTACTGTACAGTATATTTCAACATTTTCCATCTTAAATATTAGGGTTACTGTAGTATTTAAAGTATTGCCATTGCCAATATTTTTCCATTCTATGGTTTATGGCATATTCACAATTTTGTTTTATTCTAGATTACTTTATATTATTATAACCTATTTTTGATGTGAGCTGCTGTGACACTGCAATTTCTATCTTGACTTCTCCAAGACGGTCACCACGCACCTTCTTGTTTTTGAGGTAGACTCTCTTGGCGGTGATGCGTCCCCGTCGTGCCTCCAGCTGCCGGGTCCTCTGGTGCAGGATGCTCACCTCCTCGTCTCTTAGGGGGTTTGGGGGCGTGGCGGGGTCCTCCATACTGTGCATGGCGTCAGGGCTCTCGTAAGTGTCGTAGTAGACCACATCGTCCTGTTGCTCTGCGGTCACAAAACACAATAGACTGAGAAAAATCGGAATACATTTGAGGACCTTGTCAGTGTAGTTTGAACTTTCGCAATGGATCCGTGACTCTGTTATTAACGAATGCACTGTCCAACGCGCTGCGTTGGCGCTCCCCCGTCCACTTGAATGATTTCTGACAAAGCCGATGGACCTACAGTAGTGTCAATCATAAGGAAAAATTTGAAACATTGAGACATAGGGCGTTTTTGCACCGAACGGTTCTGGGGACTCCGAGGGGAACCAGGAACTGGGGAGGTCCCCCAAGAACTAGATACCTTCAAGGGGTTGTTATTGCACTGCACTGGAACTCTGAAGTGGCGTCAGCCAATGGGGTTTCAGCGTGACTTCCCTGTTTCGTGTTGTATTTACTCTGTAACTTTCAGTTCTTTCACCTAATCAGTCCACTTAAATCGGTTTCTGAACAAATTTGGGGGGAGAAAGAAGCAATCCGGCTGCTGGATCTTCACTCATATAAGATCTACAAGGCCTCATTCAAAAGTTAATTCAGAAGCAAGGGCAGGCATCGGGAGAGCACACTGGGATTACGGGGCGTACTTTTATCCATTCAATTAATGTCGGAAAATTAAATAAATACATCTACAATAAAAATACTATTTAAATTTTTTTTTTTTTTATTGGTTATTTTTTATTACCACTGGGTGTACTGTACGTGGGCTGGTCCGCACCCAGAGCGTGCGACTCCACCGGGCCGACTCAGTCTGAGGGACCGTGCACTTATGTCACTGAAGGTTCCTCTTGTGCCGGTTAGAGCTTATAGAACTTATTGTGCGTAATCACCGGGTGTCATGACACTTCACTGCATATATGTATACATAAGACACATATACATAAGAGATTATCAGGACACATACATATGTGACAAATAATCTCTTGAACTTGTTTTAAAATGTTTCTAAACTGCTGCCCAACATTGCCCTATACTGGCAGATGCTGTCATTGCAACCTTTAATGTGTGTTGATGGCTCCCTTTTCCCAAACACAATACCTAAATCATTAAATTGTTTTCAAGCCATCGTTTATTTATTGAATTCTTGTATGATATGATGATTATGGTCCTATACGACAGTCAGTTTGTTCATATTTCATGTCTGTGTTTTAGTCTTGTGCCCCTTAAATTCCCACTGAATATGAAAACGGAACCATGGTGGCCCCCTTCCCACCTGTCATCTGCCTCCGCAGGCTCAGCAGCTGAGCAGTGAGCAGCAGCTCCTCGCAGCGCAGCACCTCCGCCTGGATGTCGTAGAGCTGCAGCTGCAGCTCGTAGTACAGCGCTTCTAGCTGGTCCAGACGCAGTATGGCGTCCTTTCCGTCCTGCAAGCTCTGCATCTGGGAGGCACAACCACATTCCACCGGAGGCAAGAATGAGGCCACGTGGCCTAAAAAAACAAAAAAAAAAAACAAAAAGAAAACAGACGGCGAAAACAACTTATTACCTCTTCTTTCAAGCCGTGCTTCCTCTGTTCCAGGCAGATTTCCTTGGCCCTCATCAGCTGTAGGGTCTCCTTGGAGACGGCAAATTGCAGCCGCTCCATGCGACGCGCCGCTGCCATCCAGGCCGACTTTCCAAACTTCCTCTGATCGGTGCGCATCCGCTCGTACAACGCTGGAACACAGAGCAATGTTTATTATACTCGTGTGCTGTGAAAGGTTTCTAAAATTACACTTAAAAATAATTAAAAACAAAAATTTGCTCTCGTATTGCAACATCAAAATTGAGAGGCTGCAATAATTCATCAGTTCCCAATAGAAAACCCGCTCCGCAGAAAACATTTCACTCTGAAAGTCTATTCATAATGATGAATGGTTCGACTGTTCTTTGAGATTCAGTTCTTGACGTGCGACTCAGTAAAAAAAGAATCTGGTTTTCATATTCTTCATTTGTTCGATCCAGTCGGTGTAACTCCCGGTGAGCAAGGTAGGACATTTAAAGATAGGTAGTTGTGGAATTCTCACAAGAATCATTTCATTCTGCCAAAATTACTTATTTTTGTAGAATCCAAAGGGTAAATCAGTCACATTCAATATGAATTACACCAAATACCTGGACCTTTTCCACCCTGGACTTTCATTTAGCCCTTAGTAATTCATTCAGTTTGTGAAGATTCACTGCTTTGGCGGAGTGAATCCCGATTCCAGAGTCATTTAAAAGATTTACTTGCTATGAACTCATCACTCATTCAACTCATAAACTAGTCTATCACTTACTATTAGTAAACCATAATAATAAGCACAGTTATAACTATCTGACATTTTTAGTGTTTCATAGGAAAGTAGTGCGCCATGAGAATATTACATTGGAAAGTGTGCTGTGGCAGAAACACTGTACTGTTTACATTTGGACTGAATGTAGTTTAGATATGCATAAGAGTTTGCTGATGTTATGTAAACACACACACACGCCTGAGTTTAAAAGGTACATAGTCCAATTCACAGTGAACCAGCATTAGTCGGCCAAAGCGTAAACAGTTCATAGATGAGATCGTTTGAGGATTTAAACGCCGCTGCGAATGGACGGAGAGCAGTTTGGCCCGTTGTAGATTGGGAGATTAGGCTCCGAGGAAGGGGAATAGGGGGTTTTGGAATGACCACGTCGCCATACAAAATGTGTCTTCTCGGCGCTTGATAAACAAACAAATTGAATCGGTGCCGCGATTTACCCTTCTGCGCGCGAGTGGTGGTGTCGAAGAACTTGACGGTGAGCTCCTGGATGGAGAGCACGGCGGCGTGGGCCTTCCTCTGCCACTCCTCGTCCTCCCTCCGCAGGCTCTCCACGCGCCGGAGTCCCAGCCGCTCCGTCTCCAAGCAAATCTGAGGGCGTTGAAAACATAGCTTTTTAAGGGGGGGGGCCAATGAAAGCCTACAAGGTCTATAATAAGATTTTAACGTAAAATTAAAGTCTGCACGTTATTTGTGGCGAGTTAACCGCCGTAACCAACGCCTGTGCCAGCTTACAGCCACATTAACACACAGCAAAGTAAATGACATGATGTACAATAAAGGATAATACGTGCGCATTATTATTTAAATTTTAGTGATGTTATTGTAGGCGGCTGGCCCGTGACGGGGGGAAAGCGGTGCCACGTGGAGTCCTGTTCTGGGTGTTGTCTGTGTGTGAACCCCCCACCAGACAGACAGAGCAGCTGGAACAAAATGTACTTTGAGGCAGGATCAGTCCACCCGTGCCTATATACACAGTACGTCCCCGCGTTCTAAGTCAAACCTAAAACACATGTCCGTGGGTTCCTCGTAAAAAGCAAAAGATAAAAAAATAAAAAAAAGGGGGGGGGGGCAAACGTAAATCTTTTGGGTTTTTAAGTGTGGTGTGTGTGGAAGTCTGCACGTGAGTGTGAAAGGGGGTGGGGGATGTGGGGAGGGAGGGATTGAAGGCAGAAGGCGAGAACGAGGGAGGAGAGGGTCATGTCAGGATGGAGAAGAGAAATAGAGAAATTCAACTGAGGAAAAAGAAATGCCTTTAATTAACAAAAAAAAAATAGGTTTCCCTTCCAAAAGGGAGATATTCAACCTTGACATGTGTATAATAATTATAACGATGACCTCGATGTCCCACATTAGAATACTGAGTAAAAGCTAAATTGAGAAAAGCTATGACGGAAAGACAGAACAGTCTTATCTCCTTCACCCCTTCTTTCACTTGTCACTTAATGGCGTCGCACCCTTTGGCGTTTATTGGCGTAGGTCCAAGAAGCTTCATCTATAAATAAATCGGCACCTCTTGAATAATACACCGCCGCTCCGGGAGACAATTGAGCGCTATTGGTCTTTGTCACAGACTCACTCATCTGTATATCGGATAACAGGGAGCAATGGGAAGAGAGCGAGAGCGATCTGAACTCTTTACTGTAGTATTTGTGGCGTTATATATTTGGAGATTAGCGTTCCCAAAATAGGTAATTTTCAAAATATGCACAGAGCTCACGGGAGTCATCACCGTGTTGGAGCAGATTGTGATTGTGTGATATATTACATATTATCTATCAGGCTCATGTTATATTACAATAGGATATATTCCTTATATTATAATGTCATCCTTAATGCTTCTTGCTTGATAATATAATTACAAAATCTTATCTCTAACATACAGTATAATCCCAGTAAAGACCTGCATGAGATAGTTCGGTCATTGTAGCATTGATTGACACTTGATGAATCCTGAAAGTTGGTGGGAACATGCTCCTACCACCCTAAAAGTCTGTTTTCCTCAGCAACAGAACAAATACAAGAATACACCATTTCTAAACGTATTTATATTGCATAATAGTGTCCATCGTGAAAAACAGTACCAGGGCTTATTTTAGGGCCAAATGGTCTCGCTAACACTATCATTAGGACAAAAGAAGTCACCCTGTTACACCTTCCAGGTCAACAGCTGTTGATGACAAAACACAGGCGTGTCAGACCTGACGTAAAGCTGAGTGACATCAGTTCCCGTGGCCGGGAGATGAGATGAATAGATCGACGACGCTATAGCGGCCTCCATTTCACAATTCTAAAATAACCCTTTGAGGCCTTTGTGAGTGACTATGGATGACCATATATTCTTATGACGAAATGCTTTGTGCATAAATGTAGAGAATCCCTTGAAATTATGCAATTATGCAGTACTCTATTATACACTCACTGAGCACTTTATTAGGAACACTATACTAATACTGGGCAGCCCCTCCCTTTGCTCTCAAAACAGCCTAAATTCTTCTTGGCAGGATTCCACGAGATGTTGGAAACATTCCTTTGAGATTCTGGTCCATGTCGACATGATTGCGTCACACAATTACTGCAGATTTATCAGCTGCACATTCATGCTGCAACAGTTTAGACCAAATTCGACCAGGCTTAGTTTTCCAGTCCTCAACTGTCCATTTCTGGTGATCCTGTGCGCATTGCAGCCTCAGCTTTCTGTTCTTGACTGACAGGAGTGGAAGCCGACGTGGTCTTCTGCTGATCTGCCTCAAGGCTCGACATGTTGTGCATTCTGAGATGTTTTTCTGCGCACCACGATTGTACAGAGTGGTTATCTGAGTTACCGTAGCCTTTTTGTCAGTTCGGACCAGTCAGGCCATTCTCCATTGACCTCTCTCATCAACAAGGTGTTTCTGTCCACAGAACCCCTGCTCACTGGATGTTTTTCGTTTTTCATAACCATTCAAACTCTAGAGACTGCTGTGCGTGAAAATCCCAGGAGATCAGCAGTTACAGAAATACTCAAACCAGCGAGTCTGGCACCAACAATCACCTGATGGTTGATGTGAACATAAACTGAAGCTGCTGACCTGTATCTGCATGAATAAGTAGGTGTACAGGGGTTCCTAATAAAGTGCTCAGTGAATGTAGGTCTCGACGCTATACAGTATAAGTAAAAACTTTCAAACCTATCAAAAATATCAGTTTAACTGCAATTCACATACAAATCAGCTAAATAATGCAAGCATGTCAACTCCCGTTCAAAGGTCAAACATGCCTTATAATAATAATAATAATCAATGTCTGAACTATTTTACTGATATTTGTAATCCATGAATTTATTTTATTAGAAATGGAAAAGCCATGGGGTCTCACTGTGTCATGTTATGGGTATTAAGGGTCTCATTTGGGCTGGGTAAAGACAATTCCCATACACAGAGCTCATTCTAGCAATACAACATTAAATTTAAGGACTTCTAAGTACTTTACGTCAAAACAAAAATAATCCATTTTCAATGTGAGCTTGCAAAATTAAATAATAGACAATGAGACTATATGATATGATATCTTATAGTGTAATTGTCAATTATTTCTATTAGCCCCCCCAGGGGGAATATCAAAGGTTTAAAATATATTTTTTTTTTTCAAGCACTTCAGCGCAAAAGGGGCAGTTTAAGGTATTCCAGTGCTTACATTTCAGAGGATAAAATTAAAGCACTTCAGGGACCTGGTAAGAACCCTGCATTCAGCAGTTAAAAGTGGATATTTCCCACCAAAAAACAAAAAAGGTAATTGTGTGATGTTTCAGCATGACAGCAGCTGATATGCAGGCAGGCAGCCTCAGTAGGAACAGCAGTTAGTCAGGGCCACACGTGTGACAGAAACCACATTTCTTATTCATGACGCCCTATGACCCGGAAACAGGACACCAATCATTAAATTCTGAGACTTGCAACAGGATCGTGCATCCGATACATTGCGCCCCTTTGTTGCAGAAGATCACTGATTCACTTTTTGTGTATGATGTATTATTTGTGTTAATGGGATCATTTGCATGTCTAACATTGGTATAAGTCTCCGCAATATATACAATCATGTTGTATTATTCTCAGCTTGAAACATACATAGTAATGTATATCCTATATAGCTATACCAATAATAATAATTGTACCAATAATTTATCCTGTGCATAGAATCAAATTTTGTATATTCTGTATATACATTTTTTCCATATTTCTGTTCTGTATTATGTGGCAATTTGTGTATTTGTATTATTACATATATAAAATTGTTATTATATTTTGTCTTATTGTTTATTTAGGCTTTTTTATACCAACTGTCTAGAGAGAAACACACCAATCCCTCACCACAACAAATCCATTGTATATGAAAAAGTATTGACGGACTAAACTTCTGATTTTGAAATACTATACCCAAGAGGTTTCAAATGTTAGATCAAAGTATAAGCGCACTTAGGTTTAGGTTGCTTTGGACAAAAGCGTCTGCTAAACGACTAATGTAATAAATACAACTTTTCACGTGCCACCATCATATATCCATCCTTTTATAGAGGATAAAGAAACGACTTCACAATAACAACCTATTCCTACGGAATACAATGCTGTGAGTTTGACACACAACAAATGGCCCCAGATGGAACCCTTTATAGCACCTGGAGATGCGGTGATAATAGGGTGTCACTTTAACAAGCAACCGATAC
Source organism: Zeus faber (assembly GCF_960531495.2). Classification (NCBI taxonomy): domain Eukaryota; kingdom Metazoa; phylum Chordata; class Actinopteri; order Zeiformes; family Zeidae; genus Zeus; species Zeus faber. Next base: position 8,415,738 of record NC_137204.1, read on the forward strand.
CTGGCAGATTGTGAAGCACATTTTACCCTCCCCAAACTCACAGTATATACAAAACAAATGCAAACCGTATGCAAATACAGCATTTTCGCAATCTTGTTCCTGGGTCACCTCCATTCCTTTATTTGAAGTGCATACTCTCCGCTCACCTAAATACTGCTTTGTCCACTTAGTCAGAATTTTGGAAAGAAATCAGCCGCCACCGTCTACATCCTGATACTATTTGCATACAGCTTTGTGTTCAGGACATTCGATCGCCTGAAGGGAACAGGTGGTTGAGCAGAAAACCAGATTCATACAGTTTTCACACCAAAATGAGCGCAAAAAATAGCCGATTGATTGTGGAGAAATGCCCTTTTTTCCCCTGTTGTGTCATGTTCGATGTCACAAACGCGTCAAAAAGGGCCGTGGCCTGGTTCTAGTGTGATTGGGAACAAAACAGTAGGGGAGACAGCAACTTAAACAAACAACAACAACAGACTTTAAATAAATAAACAGTGAACAGTGAACAGCGAGCCAGCGGTGGGCGGAGCTTCATGGCTCTGCGTCTTAGCCACAAAGAGTGTCTTTTCCCGGTGTATGACTTTAACTGGCAGCGTCGCCTTTCATTGTGGAACAAAGGACTGAATTATTGAAATTTTGTTAAACTGCGCCATTGAAATGTCTTGGAAAATCTTACATTTTGAACAGGCTTGTACTAGTTTTAGTTAATTCCGCAGAATAATTAATTAAGGTTTGTCTTTGATACAGTTCGTGCTGTAATCTAAAGTAACGGATTTGAAGAGTCCCTAAAAAAAAATCGAAATTCTCACATGAATAATCATGAGTGGATTTACAACTCCGAGTCTGAAGCATGAGGTAAACTTAAAAAGATATGAGACCAAAGGACGTAATGACCACCAGAAAAAACGTCCCAGAACACCGTCAGAAAACTCAGTAAGAACATAATAAGAACTCGGCAGTGAGAGAAGCACAAAGGCGACAGTGAGAGGAGGTGGCAGTGACTTTGCTTTACATAAAGATGAAAAAAGCAAAAATAAAATATAGAAATCAAACTCAAACAATTTCATTTATTGACAGTACCCGTATTTCCTCAAATAGTGACCAGGGCTTTTATTTATCTCCACTGCAGAGGCTACCAAGCTTTTATTGGAAGCAGGCGTTTATATCTAAAACCAAACCAGAGCTCTCTTTGAATTTTAAAATCAAACTTCCGTCTGGGTGCCATGCTCCTCAAAATAAACATGCATTATTTTTTTTTGTTCTGAGACACGGGACGCACAGCTCTCTTTCCATTACACAATCCAACGTCCTGATCCACGGCGGAACGTCCCTTGGGTTTAAATTGTTACTTTCATACAAGTAAAAACTAATGAAAACAAATAGATATAAAATAAAAACACAGGAAAACCGACACAGGGACCGGCACGGGAGGCAAGGTGCGCTCGGTGCAGCACTGGTGGAGAAAGGAAACAAGAAAAGCGCGCGCTTCCCGTTTTTTATTGGAGTACCGATTTATATTTGAGGAATTACAGTATCTATAAAATATGCTCCGGATGTTGCAGCTCCGGGAAACACACGCTTGTTGATCTGGAAAAAGGAGGAGGTTGAGTGACCCGCAAAGAGAGTTTGATGTCCGCCCCCTGCCATGATGCAACGGCATTCGGACCAATCGCGACATGGGAGGTCGCAGAGCAAGAAAAAGACAAACGACATAGTACGCCCATGGGGCATGTGCCAAGAACACTGAGTCAATTTGTTCTTATCTTGCCCTGAAAATGTCTTTTTGGTCCAAAACTTCTATTTCTTTTTAAGTGTACCTCCACCTTGAGTTGTGAAGATCAATTTACAGGCCTATAAAGATAATGACCCCATTTGGATACTTATAGTTTCTATGCAACAAAAGTGGTTTATGACCAAAAAAAAAAAAAAAAAAAACCCACAGTAAGAGTACAATGAAAAAAGGCCTCAAACAGTAACATCAAGGCCATCGTCAAGAAGCAATAGTGTCAGCTTGAATATTTGCAATAGATGAAGTCATCATTGGCTAATTATCGGGAAAACCAATGGCATTTTTCACATAATCATCAAACTTGGGAATTACCTTTGTCTCTCTACTGGCACTTTGTTCATGGATAAGTTCAATATTTAGGGGAAAATGATGTTGCTAAAAAAAAAAGTCTTAGAACCCTGATGCGACTAACAATGTGAAGGAAGCGCTGGATAAAAAAGAAAAAGCTAGGCACCATTTATCTAGTGCAATAATATCCCCTTCTCCTTTGTTAAAATTAAAGCTTAAATGATGTCCTCAATATCATTCAACAGAGAACCAACTCTCAACTGCATATATGCACTTGAGTTACAATACAATTAACTGTAACAACATTACATTTAGAGGATTTCTGCCTGGATCACAGACGACTTTAAATCCAGGCAGCAGGTTGTTTAATCCTGCAGCACTATCTATTAGGTGATGCAATTCACTTTTCCCCATTCCCCACCCACCTCTCAGCTCTTGGTCCAGATCCCTGAAAATTAGTCTTACTGAAAGCTTTAGCAGATTGTTTGGAGATAATCACATGGAGATCAATGTCAGTAAGAAAATTATTGGTTGTCTAAAAAAGGAATCTGCAGTCTCTCTGACAGCATAGATCTACCGATGAGAAGTGTTATTTTCTATGCAGTTTATCACTAAAGCCCAGATACTCACCACATATAATTTAGATAAGCTATTCCCGCTATCAAGCTACCAACTATCAATTTCTTGAAGGCAATCAATTTACAAAATCTTCAGCTTATATGATGATCCTTGACATTTATGACATAACTTGCATAAAAATAAATACACAGAGTGAGAAAGTGAAACACAATGTGCTTCTGATAAGAAAAGAGCGATACCTTATCAAAACATTTGTATCAACTATAAAACTATTAAACCGCTGAAAGAAGTTTGGACGCACAATAGTCATTTGTATAGGTGGATTGCAGCGCTGGGTCGCCATAGTTCAGGAGAAACATCAGAACAATGGGCGCACAGTGTTTGGTAGAACAGCTTGATATGGAAGACCAAAGAACTGAGTTGAATTGTGCGTAAACATCTCAGCTGCTGTGGGTCGCCCACTCCGGCCGACCTTGAAGGCCACGCGGGACGGTCGAGGATCTCCCCCCCCCCCGCGAAGAACCTCCATCTTCAACAAGCCTCTAATTAGGCAGAAAAGGCCAAAAAGGTAGCGGTACAAGAAAACCAGAGCCAAGTGTGCTGAGCGTGCAGGGTGGTTTAGTAGCTTGTGTAATTATACTTATGCCGCTTGTTAAGCTGCTCTGGGTGGGGGTGTGTGGTGGGGGTGGGGTTGGGGTTGGGGAAAGCCTCTCTTGCTGATCCTCTTCTCTGTCTGTCCAGCTTTAGCCCAATTGGCATGCAGTGCAGTACAGACCGGCTACTATGCTCTTGACCCTCTTGGGTTAGAGGCCCTTACATCTAGTACATCCATGGTTGGTGTAGTGAGGTCAACTGGCATTCAAGCTCTTTAACACAGTCAGACCACATAAGAACCACCTTATGAAGGACAGCCATTCAAGATCTAGTGTCTTCCAGGACCAACCAGTTAGCCTTCCAGAGGTCTGGAATCTACTTAATTCAAGCCCTAAAGCAGATGGCTGTGTGTGTGTGTGTGTGTGTGTGTGTTTTACCTTGATCTGCTGCCGGCGCAGCATGGCCAGCTCCCTCATGTCCCTGAAAGGCTGCAGCAGGTAGTGGTAGAGCTGAGTGGTGGCCTCCAGGAGGTCCCCGTAGGCCTCGTCCTCCTCAGTGTAGACCTGCAGCAGCTCCACCATGCTTTCCAGGCCGCGGTGCTTGTCCAGAAGCTGAGGAGACACACAGAAACAGTGATATTGATTAATATTAAAAGTCTAATATTTGAAACATGGTGCAAAGTTAACTAAAACTAAATTACTTTTGTTAGACTAGCCTTCTACATTAAGTGTTTTTTAGACAACCTTGCTGAATAATGTCCAAGGCCATATTTTGGTGTGTGTGTGTGTGTGTGTGTGCATAGTGACCCTACTCCTGACTAATTCATAATTGCAAAGAGGGTTAAACAAAGAACTCTTTCAAAGCCGAGTGAAAAACTGCAAAGCTAATTACCCAAAGCCAGAATAAAGCGCAACAGAGTGCGTACTTGGTGTCGTCATATATGACGTTAAACGTATTCATTTCATCCGGTACAATGGGAATAAAAACATATCCCACTGCTGCTGATGCAAAACATATGTCCGGCAAAGACCAGTGCATTGTTTCTCAGAACTCTGTCAAAGCGCCATTTAGCAAAGTAATTGTCTTCTCCTTCATCTCTCCATACGATCACATCATAATACATTATCACCCGATCTTAGTGCGAGGCTGCGAAGAAAAGACTCCTTGAATTTGCGATGCTGTGCAAAGAGAACTAATAAATATGAATAGACTCTTTTATTAACCCCCGGCTACTTTTTCCGTAGCACTTGGCTTTTTGGAATGGGGGAGGGGGGGGCACACACTGGTTGATTCAGCTCTAACACTGATCTTACTGTTTACCTTCGCCCTGTGTCGCCGTGGTAACCACTGGCCAACCTTGCACGGCGGACTCCGTCCCTCTGCAGCTGCTGCCGCGAAGCCTTCAGCCGAGTCTCACAAGTGCCGTGCCTGGAAATTTGACGCTATACTATTTATGAGATAAATAAACTAATAATATTTGGGGTAATTACTGATAAACATGTATCTACTCCTTCTGACTCAAGTTGGAATCTGTATCAAGGCGTTTTCCCTTAATTCATTTTGCAACGCCTCACACAAAAATGACATGCCGAGGCAGGGAAGTATAGGTAGATAAAGTAAAAAAACATGGAATAGAAAATAAACTAATCTTTAATCAGGGTTTTTGAAAACATAGCTCCTTAAAAAGAACATCATAACAACCACGAGCTTAATAAATAGCAGAAAAGTCTCATCAAGCTGACTCAGGGTATCCATGCTGTGTACACAAAACTTCCCACACGTCAGCAAAACTATCAATTGCAATGCCCGACAGAATATTTGGGGAAAAAACAAATCTTTCAGAGGCACTTTACCGTAATAAGGTAATAATTCAATTACTTTCCAATGGCAGCAAACTGCAATATGACAACTATACAGACACTAACAATGGCTTCCATTTCCTCCCATTACTGTTATTAATAAAAGGTATTGGCTCTTAATTGAGACCAAATACAAAACATTGGGGATGTGCACTGATACTGGTATCAGGGCTGACACTGTACTGCTTGTGTATTCGTACCGACACTAAGCCAAGGTGATGTTTTTGCCGCTCAAAGATCACATTCTATTTTTGGAATACGGTGAGTTTTGTGTTGACAAATCTGCTTTTGCTCCAACAAAGAGATTAAATTAATTGCTGAAAATAACAAGCACCCAGGGCTTTCTAAATCACTGTTCTCACTATAACTATCAAATTGCTACTTGGTATCAGAAAGAGCCCAACGATGCAACACTCGTACTCAGTCATAAAACAACAGATATAATCAGATTGCAAATTTGTAGAGTAGTCACATATGCAATGGGATTCAACCTGAAATGTCAAAAAAAGTTGCCATATTGAGTTTGTGAAAAAACGAAATGCCACATATAACCGATTTGCTTAAAGTAACAGGCTAACTGATTTTGTCGCTCAACTAAAGTTCCAATATTCCTCGATCGTTTATAGAAACTTGAAATCAAGCGACAAATATGATAATAAATAGTAAAATAGTAAATAAATAGTAAAAATACCACAGAACCTAAATGAAAACGAGACCGTACTTGGAGACCAATGCATAGAGTGCAAACCAAATGCCGTACCCACTAATGGTTTCTTTCATGGTCTCACAAAAAACAATTGTGATTAAATTAAACAACAACTCTTGGCTGCAAGCTCCAGCTGCTCCGTGGGCACCACACCAACACACACCCAAACACAATTCCTAAAAACCAGAAGCTGGTGGAACATCAACAATGTCATAACTGGATTTATGCGCCGCTGTAAGTCAACGCATGAGCAATGTTTTAATTGTCAGAGACTCATAGTACCTCCCAGCTTCCGTACTGGTCCAAACTGGCTGGATATCATTCCATTTACGGACGTTCCAATACCTTAATAGGGCATCATAGGTATCAGAGGATATCGCCAATACAAAAACACAGACACATAGAGTCATATGTATGGCACATATTAAAAGAAAATGAACTTAATTTTTGACACAGACACAATTTGGATGCCATTAATGGTGAAAAATGTATATGCCAATTTCTAATAAGCTAGTAAAAATGTATATTTATAATTTATATCCTATATACCTAGAACAATAATTTATCCAGTGTATTGTATCGCATTTTGTATATTTTTTATATGTCTATTTCTGTTTGTGAAATGTCTGTTTGTATTTTTGGGCAATTCGTACAGTATATATTTTACAATTGTTCTTTTTAAATTGTATTGTCACTTTTTATTCTATTTTATTTATTATTATTATCATCTTTATGTGTTATGACTGAAAAGCGCCAAACAACATCAGAACAACTTCCTAGCATATGTAAATGTACCTGGTGGAAAAAACAAGATTCAGATTTTCATATTCTATTGACCCCAAGACTTAACTTCTAAATCCATACTGGTCAGTGAAAGTGATGGATCTGTATTGGCTGATACCCAAAATTTTAAGATTCAGGATCTGTATCGTTAGGATAAAAGTTGCTGGGTTCCACAGGTAATTCCAATCTATACTCTTATTTCACCAAATGAAAGTCTGTAACAGCTAGAGGTTATAAATCAGTTCAGGAAGAAAAAAAAAAAAAATCCATCCACTGATTTATCTCTGGGTCAGTGCTATTTGAATGGTCGTTCAGGTATTTGTAACCCTTGGACAGGCATAAAATACTCCCGCATGAATCACATATACATATAATAAACATTGGTGTGAAAAACAAATCATAGTTTCTTGAGAGGATTTTGAGACCAGTACAGAAAGGTTTATGGCCAAGGGGAAGTCCTGATGTATGTATTGTAACCAAACCCTGACACTAGGCATTTACGGGAGCAGATTTCCCCGGACTGTTGTCAAATAAGACTTTCAGAACAAGCTGCCATAGTTATTGACTTCATCCTTATGAAGGGTCGTTTCATCATGCCTTATCAAGACTCATGGGATACTGTGTCGCAGATTGTCACTTACTCCTAAATCATAATGACCCCCCTTTCTTGTCCACAAACTGTTTTGACTTGCTTTGATCGTAGAAACTAAATTCTGTAAAAGAGGATTATTAGGGCTTGACACCATTACATTTCACTGCATATATGTATGACAGTATGTGCGGTATATGTATGTGACGAATAAACCTCTTGAATCACAGGTGTCACATCTGTAACCTTGATGTCAATCAACGTAATACAACAAACTGTCACTTTCTCATTGATGTCAGACAGAAACACCACCGGCGGGTACAATCGTAATAAAATTTCTGGTTTCCGTCTGGTGTTAAGCACATTGTATATCGTTAGAACTTTAAGAATAAAACTGGCAAAATGGACCATCCTCCATACAGTTTTGTTTCTCTGATTTAACCCCACCTCCAATTGTTCTGCACTTCAACTGACTCCCTTCAGCTACTCAGCCAGCTGGAATGTCACAGCTAGCCAGATCAAATTACAGGCCTCTGAAAGTGCAGCAACAGATGGCCGCTCTCAGGCTTTCGGGAAACAAAGAGAAAGGTGGAGAAAGAAGAGACCACGAGGCAGACTGCCCAACACAACATGCACTTCGGACCTATCGCCTACCTACACCCCCCCGCCCCCCAACATGTGCTTTTTAGAACCTGAGACAGGGATGAGCCCAAACACTACATCTGCTGAGCCACCCAACACAAAAGACTATGAAGGAAAAAAAAGAGGAAGATGAGGATGAAATGTTTCGTTTCCCCCCCCATTCATGACAGATCTGACAATTTCCTTTCATCTGTTCGACAATATTTGAAAACTTTGTTCTTCACCTCTTGGAGTCGATCTGAAAACGATTTATCCACTTGTTGGGAGTAGATCAGACAACTATGTTTTCACCTGTAGGGGTAGACCTCAAAACTACGTATTCCACCTGTTGGAGTAGATCTGAAAATGTTGTCGGCTATTGGGAGGACTTCTGGAGAACAATGGCTTTTCTTTTTTTAATCCGTAAACTATGTCTTTCACTTATTGAAGTAGGTCTATGAAACCCGTTTGTTTCGCCCTTTTAAAACAGATCTGAAAACCATGTTGTTGAGTGGGGTTGGCATGTTTTTCACCTCTTGGAGAAGATCTGAAAACCATATTCCACCGTTTAGATTACTGTTGATCTGACAACTATGTTGTTTTATTTACTTGTGTTGAGTAGCTCGGAAAACAGTTTCCCCATCTTGGTGTAGATCTGTAAACCATGCGGTTACCTATTGGAGTAAATCTGACAGCTCTGTTTTGACTTGTCGGGGGGGATCTGAAGGCTGTTCGTCCACCTGTTGGGAGTAGATCTGAAAACTATTCAATCCAACTCTCGGATCAGACCTGAAAAGTGTGTTGCGTTCACCTCTTGGAGCCGCCTCTTGGCCCTCTCCAGCGCGTCCTCGAAGCCCTTCTGCCTCAGCTCGCCCAGGTTCTCGTAGTACTCCTCGGTGTCCTCGCTCTCGGTGAACATCACCTGCGAGAGGATCTTCCAGCCGCAAGTGTCGAGAGCGTGGCCCAGGTACACCTGCACCCGGTGGCACAGGGCGTCCGTGTCGCGCTGCGACAGGCGGTGCGGCCCCGCGGCGCCGAACAGCACCGTCCACACGCCGGCCGGCTCCTCGGGCAGCGGGGGCAAGCACGGCTCCAGGTCCGAGTTGACGGCGCACAGCTGGAGGTGGGCCGCCCGCACGTCCTGGAAGGAGAACAGCCCGGCCCAGCTGTACTCCTCGCGGCCGGTCCCGGGTTCGCTGCCACCCGCGTCCCGGAGCTCCGACGGCTCCGCGACCTCCACGTCCACGGCCTTCGGCGCCGCCACGTCCCGCGACCCGAGAGTTAGACCCACGCTCGCCCGTTTCTCCGCCGCCACGGGCGAACCGCTGAGAGGCGACGCGGAGTAGTAGTCGAGCAGCGAATCCCTGAAAGTTGTCTCTCTCTGTATCGTCCTGTCGTGGCAGGTAATGGCGAACTTCCCCTCGACGTCGTTCCACGCCACGATGAACACGAATTTATGCCTCTCTTTCTCGTCGAAAACGTTCGGCCGAACCGACACCCACCCGGACTCCAGAGCATCCTCCATGGTGAATGACATGTCATCCGGCCAGTAGAAAGCACGTCGGTCTCACGTTAGCTTAGCCGGGAAACAACAACAAGAAGAAGAACAACAACAACAAAGCCGACGCTGGCTGTAAACGGCTCCCGTTTAGAGGCTGTCGCGGGCGGCTAGCTCCAGCAGGCTAGGCGGCTAACGCGGGGAGACAAAGCGCGTCCGTCCGGCTTCCTTCGCACGTCGCCGGCTCGCGCGTGAACCGTTCGGAAAACGCGAGCTGACCTCCCACGCGTTCCCACGCGAGACCCCGGATTCGGCGTGAAAGTCGCGAGAGGTGGAATCCATCCGCCCCCCCCCTCGTCCTCCTCCTCCTCCTCCTCCTCGTCCTCCTCCTCCTCCTCCTCCCCGAGCGACGGCGCGTACGACACCGAATGGAGTCGGACCCCGTCCCGCGGCGGCTCGTGTCGGCGGACCCCGCCCACCCGCTCCGCTCCGCTCCGCTCACCCTGCGCGCGCCCCCGGCCCTTTGTGCGGCGCGGACGACGCGACGCGCGGGCGCCCACATGCGTCACGTGCGAGCTTCTGTTTACAAGCGGCCGAGGGGGCGTGGCCGACAGACCCGGGGCGGGATCGTTTGAAGCCGCGTTCGACGGCGGTCGAAAAGAAAAATAATAATAATAATAATAATAATAATAATAATAAAAAGAACAACCTCCGAGGGTCGAAGCGCGGCCTTCGGGGTAGATCCGCTCCGACCCGAGTTCGGATGACGGGTGGCAGGTCTGACGTCGCAGCAACGTGGCGAGGCATAGTTCTCGTTGCGTGGATTTGCGGTTGAAAACACGCCCGCGCCTCGAGCTCAACGACCGTGTAGTTTTGCTTTGTTTTAATCTTAACTTAACGTGCGTTTTGTAGCTTGTGGAATTCGCGAGCTTAGCAAATACACACATTCACCGCGGCCGGCCGTATTTTCCCGAACATAGGCGATGGAACACACTTAGTTCGGAAGCGGGGACTTCCGACTCGGGATCGCCGATTTCCGAGATCTGATGGAACGCAGCATCGGTCGCCGTCTGTCCTAACCACAGAACACAATAACAACGCCGCGAGTGTGTTCTCCGTGTCCGATCTAATTGATTGTTTGAAAATAATAATAATAATAACACAACGAACACGTCCTCCAAATGTCATCTAATCGTGTAATGTCGTGTATGGATATAGCGACTGGAACCCTTGAAAAGTTTATTGACGTAATCGCACGCAATGAGCATAAACATGTGCACGTGGCCCACCCGCCAGACTTTTAAAGTGCAACATTTCGATTAAATCCTTTTTCTCTGCTCTGCTTTCTAATGTTTTCTGCCATAAACCTCTGGAGCTCCGAATACATTTAGAGATCCAAATACAATTCACAATTGAAAATCCCTTTAAGTTTGTTAATTATATTGATCGGTCAGTTTGTATTGGACTACTAGTAGTATTTGACATTATTTTATATATATCTTTTCGGTGTATGTGGTAAGTGAAAAAAATATATATCCAACTCACATATGGTCACATACTGTATGAGGTCCAACATTGCCCTCTACAGACCTTTGTGGGTTTTTTTAAAGCTAGGCAATTATACTGTACATGCGTGATAATATATTTTATTGATCTATGTAGGGCAGATCTGGTGTGTATTTTATGGAAATACCATTAATGATCAAACCTTTTGTGAGTTATTATTATTTGTTGTTGTTGTTGTTGTTGTTGTTTTGTTTTAACTGTTGTTGTTTTAAAAGTTTTTTCCCCCCCAAGAAGTTCTTGGGATTCAAGAACTCATTGGCATCCTGGGATTTGGGCTACATTAATTGGTATAATGTAATAAATATACATTTAATGTACTTACATTCATCTAATTTATCTAATAATATATCTAATAACTATCATAACTGCAAAATGTTTACAATGGAAAGAAGAGTTGGATAGGCATTAACAAATCGTAGCTCAATTAATTTGACTACACTTTTGTGTTGATCGTGAATCTCAAGTTAAGGAGATAGTAACCAGATAATAGCTAACTAAATATCTTCTATGGAACATATCTGTATAAAATAAAATGACTGAATTGCATTATTTTATTTCATTCCCATCAACATTACCATTGGTACATCAGTTCAATTACAACAATTTAGGCATTGATCATCAGTTTTTGACAACTGAAAGATTGTGAATCTGGGTTTCATTGCAAGACAATTTAATTTCACTTCAATTTTAATTTCACTTTATGGGGGAAGAAGCAAGGCTCAGTGGAACACTGGGGCTGTATTATTTTATTGTGATGAAATATAATTTTTTTTGATGTAGGGAAACGGTACATTTTCAACTGAAGTACAAATCAGCACTGAGTGACTCAAAGAACTCTTGGAATTTAGTCATTTGATGCAAAAGGGTCCTAGCAAAACAGAAAAATACGGACATTCAATGGCGTGGATTTCAGTTAGTCGGTTAATCAACTAGTTACTTCAAACCCCAACTGGCTACACTTCCATTCAGAATGTCATACAGTTCCAACTCCTTTTCATTTAACGTCAAATGGTGAGATGTATACTGTGCACAAAATGTTGGTACTATTACCTACCCTTTCTACAAAAACACTAGACCAGATTAAAGTGAAATTAATGATCAGTGTATTAAATTGTATCCACCTAAAACAGCCCTCATTTTATTGTCTGGCATGGTTGTCTAAAGTGTAAGTAAATAAACAATGGTTCCAAATTATTTTCCTTCTATTTAATAATATTTTTGCAATATTGTTTTGCCTTTTGAAAAATGCTTAGCTCTTCTTAAAATTTCTTAAACAAGGTTAAAGTAAAAGCACACTTCCATTCATTTAAAGGGACACTTTCAAATGCTGCAATTTTGCCAACAGAATGCTGACATTGCCAACAGGATGCAAAATGTAATATTTCTTGCATTTAGGATGCCTTCTTTCTGACCAATGCTGCCACCCTACCTAGGGAATTCTCCATCCTGCCTCCCAACGAGGGATGCCACTCATTGGTTGGTCGCAGATTTCTCAAAAAGAACCTTCAGCTGATCCTTAGTAGTTGGCTCCTTCTGCTGCATCAGGTCGGTGTGGCCCTTGGTCACCCCCCATCCGTCAGGTACGGACAAGGAGGCGCAGAATGGACGACCAGACGCGGGCATCAGCTTCTCCCAGTAGTCACGACGCGCCCTGAAGATAGGGGAAGATCTTAATTTGCTAATAACCCAAGGGCAAATGAGGGAGTAGGTCAGAACGGTCGTTTCCTGTACCTGGCTCGGACCCACGGCTTCGTGTGCATGTCCAGGCAACTTCCCCAAGTGCCGTGCTTCTCCGAGGCGGCGGGCAGGAAGCCCCTCTCGGCCGATAGCTCCTCAGCCAGGGCTCGCGTGTGGTAAGGCTCAAATCCACAGCATCCTCCAATGTAGCGGATGCCAGCATTGTAGGCTTCTCGGGCGTATCTCTGCATGTCCCACCTCGTCAGAATCCTGGGCTCCAGACCTCCAAAAGACACAAGGCATGCACGCTATATGAAATAGACAGTGATATTTTCAGTAATGCATTTCAAATTCAACACCGAGGAACGACTTCTTACAGAAAGGGAACTCCGGAAGGTCAATGAAGCCTTGTTTGTTGCAGTCTGGGGTGTGGTAGGCGAGTGGCTGGACCATGAAGTGAGCCTGAAGTCCAGCCTCCTCCACGCCCTCCTTCATCATTTTCACAGTTTTCACAGCGGTCATGGGGTCAAAATGGCAGTTCACCCCCACAATCTGAGCTCCTACGAGCAGACGATAACAATCCATTGTGATCGATCCTCGATTCCTAAGCAAGCTCTTCTATTCAACTTCAAAACATTTGAGTGGAATAAGTCAAAATCTGCATCTGCAAGTAAAACTCTGCGAAATCAATGCATAGGAACTTGAGAGACAAGGTAATTATTCTACCAGCTTTGACCAGTCGGACAGCACAGTCCCCGGGGCTGACACCATTCAGGTCTCCCTCCGGTCCAATGCAAAGGGTGGTGGCAACAGGTTTCCCTGTGGTCTTCAAAACCTGGACCGCCCACTCTGCTTCCTCCACATGCTCAAAATACTGACAGAAAGAAATAAAAGCTCATGAGCCCCCTAAAGATCATTACCTAGCGATAACCGCACGTGTTGCCCGTGCTTTACCTCTGCGATCAGAAAGTCCACGTTCTTCTGGACAAAGACGTCGACCTGCTTCGTGAAGATGGCCTTGACCTCATTCTCGCTCTTGCAGCTCAGGTAGGAAGGAGTCTGGGAGACTCCTCCAGCCACCAGAGCGTCTCCCTCGTTGGCCACCTCTCTGGCCAGATCGCACGCCGCTTCGTTGATTTGCCTTCCCTACAGTACAAAGCATCCCTTACACTGGCGTGCACAGAGCCTTTCAGGAAACAGGGGCGAAAACCCGCGTGTGGGCACTTTTCGGGAGATGAATAAATGTTGATTATTTTGAACACCAGAAACACAATTTCCTGCCATCTACAGCCTTCAAATAGGGGTTTGAAGCATGTAGAGGATTTAATCATCTTATGGGAGGTTTTAATCTGAGACCTGAGATCATGATTTCCGGTTTTTGGATTTTCTGCGTACACTGTTTTCTCTGTTGTCCTGGCACTCTTGAGGGAATGTTTCACTATTTTCTATATTGTAGGGGCACTCTAGAGCGCATGTTATACTGTTTTTTCTATAAGAATGGCACTCTGGAGGGCACTTTATGATGTTTTCAGCAGGCACTTTACACTGTTTTCTCTACTTTAAGGAGCACTCTAGAGGGCACTTCCATGGAGGGTTTTTTTTTATGATCAAAGGGGCGTAGAAAAAACGTGGTCGCCCACCTGTATATGCCACTGATCCCTCATTGGCTATGATTATTAAAACACATGAAGGTCGCTGAGGGTAATAACAAATTGCTGTCCAACTAAAGAAGTACGAATCTACTTTTAAAACCTGTCTGTTCGCTTGATTAATTATGCAGCTGTGTTTGATCATGAAATATGAGCCACAAAATATGAATGTGTGCTATCTTGCACCAAAACAACTTACTGTGAAGCTCTGGACGTTGCCTCTGTTCTCCAGTTTATCGTCGCTGGCGTAGAATGTAAAAGTTTGAATAACATTCGCTCCAGCTCTGAGGAACTCCCGGTGCAGCTGCCGGACTGAAACAAAATGTTCAGACATTTTTTGATAAATCAATACCTGGAATTCATGAGAGTAAGTAGGGCTGCTTAAATGGAAAATAAATGAAATGATAAACGGTTCAACCATATGTTATCCACCTGGTGATTCTGTGAGTCTATCTAGTAAATGTGTTTTATGGTAAGAAGTAGCTCACATTGGTTTCTCTGGTTCTCTCTTCAGCAGCTGCTCTTACAAACTTAGCACAGTAATGGATGGATGCATACAACCAGAGATGTAGCGCAAATGGTTAATATAGTTAACAATGTGAGTAGGACAATTCATCTATTTTTTACAATCCATGTATTAATAGAGATGTAGACCATTTCCAGATTGCTCAGCAACCAGGCAACACCATCTTGAGATCCAGAGATCGTATATCATACTGTAGTTGGATGTCATCAAATAAAGGGATTTTTTTAATACTGTCAAGTTATTTAATAGGATATTCATTTGCACATCGTATGTTTGATTGTCCAGAGCTCATCTGTTTGGTATTAATCTGATCTTTGAATGGCATATGCATTAAAAATGCTGCCAGATGAAACCAATATATCATCTATATATCATATATCATCATCCTCATAGATAATTATGGATTGCTCTACCATTTCAAAACAAACCATGCATTAACACAAACAGAAATGTAGTAGTTACTCCCCTATTTGGCTCAATCTATCCTATTTTTAATCTGGGTGTTTTTTGGGCTAAAAGTATCTGAAACACGATAACAACAGTACACAGAGACATGGCTGAGGTCTCGTTAGAACTGGGACGTTTCAGGCATCTTGTCTTTCAGGTCTGACTGTTATCAATGTGCATGTGGAGCAGAAATGAGTGAAAAACTGTCGTAAAGTTTCCGGAGACGGCCGCTTTGTGACATCATCATCAAAAGTTATCTAAGTCCAAGCTTCCTCTCTTGTAACTCATTCACATCCAGCCACTTGCGATTGTCACACCTAGACAGAAAACTTAAGCTGATGCTGCGTTTAAAGGAAACTCGGAAAACTGTCACTCTTGCTGCGTTTTACAAAACCCGGAAAACTATAAAAGGTCGCAGAAGGTGTCTTCGCACTGCAGTAAGTTCTAGAAACCTTTGAAGGAACCAAACCTTTCCTTTGTGTCCATATTGAGGAATGATCGTAATTGTTAATACACCGTCACCTGAATGATACAAACGTCACATTAAAGTGCAGATCTATTTACACAGACAACATGGTAAGTTAGAACAATGACAAGGTTTGGTTTAGAAGCAAACATAGCTGGTTGTTTTAAATAAATTTCATGTACACACAGCTTCCTACAGCTAAATGCGGGCTTAAAATTATAAATAGTGAAATAAATAATGTCCAATAAATGCAATTCATCTATTTAACTGAGTTAGATTGTTAGTACAATAAGTTTGATAAAATGCAAATTGAAAGTAACATGTATTTATTTTGTTTGTGAAATAACATGTATTTATTGTGTTTGTTATATTAAATAATTGCAACGTTTATGCAAAATGTAAAACGTAACTAACACGACTAAAATGGCACCACTGTATTGTTGCCTGCAGCTATATGTATTGTTATTATTATTATATTAATCATTATAATTATAGTGATGATAATGATGATGATGATGATGATTATTATTATTATTATTATTATTACTACGCACATTTTGAGTATTTTTAGAGGTTATTGTGCTAAATCACCGGGTGTCATGACATTTCATTGCATATATGTATGACCGTATGTATATGTATGTGACAAATATCCCCTTGAATTATTATTATTATTATTATTATTATTATTATTATTATTATACTAATATAATTTATTTGTATAGCACTGTAAGTGGCTTTATATCAAAAGAAAGCATAAAACACGCAAAAATAACACAAAATTATACTCAATTTCACCTGAGTATAATGCAGTTAGCATGGTCACTCCTCCTTTCTCCTGAATTATTTGTCTTGGCAATTCTCAAATAATACCGCCATAGCGCTGAGTTACTTCTACGAAGTGCCTTTGTGATGATGTGAGTGTGCGTGCGTGCACCTGCTTCGGGATGCTCCGCAGCAGCCTCGGGGGTCCAGGGCCCTGCCTGCACGTAGCCCCTCTTCTCCAGAGCGAACACATAGCCTCCGTCCCCGATCACCACCTCACCTGCATCCAGGCGCTGCAGAATGCTCTACAGGGGGGGACAAAACACAACAGACATCAAATGCAGTACTTGCATTTCGCACAGCTGGCATGTCTTTTAAGCGTTCTACTTCAATTAATAATGAGAATTTATCATTTGTGATCTGCAGTCACCGAAGATAAATCATAATGCAACTATGAAAATCTGCACGACTGCATGATGCATGTAGTTATATCTCCAAGAACCGTGTGCATGTATCTTCTTTTCTTTGTCCTTTACCTTCTTTTCTCCTGCTGCTGCCATGCTTTTCCAGTGCTGCTGAGTGTAGCGTCCGTGTCTAGAGTTTGCAAACTATTTTATACAGGAAGAGAACAGCGAGCGGGGTGTGGCGCTGTCTGTCTCACGCACATCAACGCCCCTTTCTTGCGTAATATTTTTTTCTTTTCTTATGCAGACTTTTCTTTGTGATTGGGGTGAGGTGAGGTGAGGTGTGGTGTGCAGGAGCCTGTGGTCATGCATGCGGTCTCAACCCTCCTCCAAAGTCTGCATAACACCATTCACTGTAGAGCTATTGTTTTATTTGTTTATTGCTTTTTCTGTACCTATTTAATGTTGAACTGTTGTGTTCTTTTATGCGTTGATCTTGTTGTTATAGTCCTATATATGCTGCATGACAGGCAATGGCTTTTCCTCAGTTGTGCATTGTCATTGAGGTTAAATGCATTAGGCCTATACCTATACTACTTATTTTACAGCAATTTGGCTGCACGAATGGAAAATGTTGTATTTGGGTTTTCAGGAAAAAAAATTCGCTGAGCCTGCACCTTTTCTATTTTATAAGCAGCCAAAATAGGTAGGGACCATAGCCAACTTTGTTAAATTTGGCTATTGGGTATAGTCACATTGAATCGCTGTTGCAATAGTTGGTTCAGGTTCACCCAAGCAGAAATAAAGCACTAAACTTAAAGCAAAAAACAGCAATGATCAAATCAATGTCTAAAATATATATATTCTTCTTATCTTTGCACGGATGTATCAGTTATCAATTAAACGTCTGAGACGGGCGCATTTTAGGCTTGTCGCTCACCGATGCTAACATGAGCCACCCTGTGTAGTGCCTGGATGTCTTTACTCTAATCCCGCAAAGTAAGAAGGAACGCCGCAACTAACGCAGGGTTAGATCTGAACAGAATGCCTTCATTTATAAAAAGACCAAAGAGATAAAATATCAATCGAACAGCCCCGCCAATGTCAACCAGGTAAGACGGTACGCAGACACACACACACACACACACACACACACACACACACACACACACACACATACACACACACACACACACACACACACACACACACACACACACACACACACACATACTGTATATATATCTGCTTGACATTATTACCATTGGCTATTGTAGTATAAAATATAGATGTTTTGTTACATCAACACACTGTCCTAAGCTTTCAAATATGTCTTTGTTATGCAGTTGCAGGTGTGTATTAGATAGCAGCATGGAGAGCTGTTATGTAACTAACATGTTTTATATTCAATATAACAGATCTCCCTTCTTTCAAGTTTTACCTTTAACAACTACAGTTTGTTGTTAGGCTTAGAGTACTCCTTTCATAAATCAAACACAATATCCACAGTCTTCTATAGAATACCTCTCAATGTACCTGAAACATGAATCTGACTGAACTAAACCCTCCTTTCCCTCTCTTGCTGTGGATTTTTAGAAATGGGGAGGAGACCACTCAAATTAAAAGCAGATCAGTTGCAGTCATGTGAAAGCAGAAATTCCACCGAGGCCAAACCCCCGGGGGAAGTGGAAAAAACAATAAAAGCTAATTAAATGTTCAAGTATAACATCCAGTAAGACAGAGCACTGATAATTGTAAAACAACTCTAGTACTGCCTGTTTCTCGAGAAGATTTAGCTGACTGTGACATACAGTTGGTTTTATTGTAGGTCTCTTTGGACAAAATCACCTGATCAATACCATAATGTAATTTAATGTAATTAATAAGCAAAAAAAAAAAAAAGAAACTAAATAATAAATAATATATGTAATTATAAATAAATACACACATACAAAAAAGGTTAACAAATAAAAGCATACATAAAGACATAAAAATATAAATACATATATAATATGCAAAGGTTTTCAAGTCAAGGAATGTGATTAAATATTTTGATCTTTGATCTTTTGAAGATCTGCTAAAATCAAAGTATTTTTTAAATTTAATTTTCTATTTAAATGTAAATAAAATTGATTCAGATACTTAATGTAATATCCAGCTTGTATAGTCTAGTCTTATGTGACAGTGAATTGCCGGCTGGACATATGATGTATGATCATTTTCAATGTGGTTTAATATTCCGCCTCTTCACCACAAGTCCTGCCAGTCTCTGACCGGCAGCGGAGTGTAGAGGAGACCAGACAGGGGCGCCACTGGAATGGTGGGCTTCTTTTTGAGAGGGCACTTTCAAAACGTAAGGGATAAACTGTTAGCTATCTTTGTATAGGACAGAACAGGTTTCCTGTGCCATAAGGAAATTATGTGATTTTCCACAGTGAGCTCCATATTCATGTCGTTCCAGGATACATTTTTGCTTTACTTGTCATTTGAAGTTAACACAAGCGGCATCATGTTTAAAAGCTGCAGCCTTGAAACGAATTAAAACTTAGTGCCTTACATTTTAGTATTACATCATTTTAATATTCGTATTTTTAGCATCGCAGAGGGCAACCCAGTGTGTGTGGCTGTTTGCCTCTGTGAACAAAGAGGGGCACAAAGTAGCAACAGCAAGTCTGGCAAAAATGTTTTAAATGAAAATAAATCATGCCAACTTAGCAAAAAAAAAAAAGGGGTTATAGATCTAAGTTCTCTAGGGGAGGGAAAAAGGGTTTCACATAACCATCTCTGTTATACAGTTGGGTTTTTTGATGGGTTTATTGGTGACTATTTTTCATCCAAAACACGACATTTTCTAGCCTTAAGACAGACAGACGGACAGACAGACAGACAGACAGACAGACAGACAGACAGACAGACAGATAGATAGATAGATACTATAGATAGATAGATAGATTGCGTGGTCGATGAGGTTAACCTGTTTGCTACAGGAAACCAACTGAGTATTAATGATATTTATTCTGCAGAATAAATGGGATTTCGCTGTTGCCTTCAGTAACACCTGAGAACTGTTTTAACAAAGAAAAACATCATCACTATCGGTGCCGGGAAAGGGTGAGTGTTTACAGAACTGGTCCTTTTATGAGCTAGAAAAACAGATAACGACTCAAACAGTTGTGCCATTTGTGGGCAGGAATGTAAGATCTCCTGACGCAGAGGAGCCGAAAGTAATCACCAAACAAAACATATATTCCTTAGCATTTAGGCATCACTTGGTTATGAAGTTATATCATTCATGAACATTGATCTGCATTTTCTCTCACACTCCCTCCTGTTGTTCCCAGTGGATCATTACAAAAGAAAAATGCAATAATGCTAAGATTTCATATAAATGAGGCAAAATGATCAGAAGAATTACATAAATTGAATATAATATAATTATACTGCAGATATCCCAATCAACTCTATATCGTTGAAATCAACTGGGAAACACACATCTAATAAAAACTCATAACAAAAGATATAAAAGATAAAAATAAAAAACATTCCAGACAGAATACTAGGACATCTTCACCTCAAATTGGCCAATACTCTCTTCCCATATTTAACGAGAGAAGAGTAAAAGACCAATAAGGGTTTATCTACACTATGCTATGACAACACACTATGTAAAAACCCAAGTTGAATTGAGGGAAAAAATCCTGTGTGAAGTCTAACTAAACAAACAAAAAACAAAAAAATCATGAACCAGATTGCGGAATAAATGGACATAGAGAGATTCCACAAATACATAATACTATGCAGATTACGCAATAGTTATCACTTAATAATGAGAACAACAAAATTTATTGCGTGAACATAATGACTAACACATCGTATAAGTAAGGATAAACATAATTTGACAAACATCTTCAGATCTTAGCATCTCAATGTCTCAACATCTCCGTCATCATCATAAGGTGGTTTCCAATCATCCACTGGTATGGAGACAATTGTCCCGCCATCATATCGCACACATCGCATCACATCACATCGCAATCATCTTGCAAAGGATAGGTAATACGCACGCTAGACAGCAGCATAGCATCAAACACATTATCACCACAGGTGCCAACGCTTCAATGAGTGTAGAAATCCATGGCCCCAGTGCATCTCTTAGCCCAGCAAATGCACGAGTGTCCAGTGTAGTCAACATTTAACCATTGGTGGACTATGTTAGTGACAGAGTGTTAATTTCTCACTTGGGGCTCTTCTTCTGGATACGATGTGAGTGAGGGTGGGGGAGTAGCCCTGCTGTGGAAATGTGTTCCAGGGTTGGCTGATCAACAGGACGATGGAGATGGTGATGAAAAAGATTATCACACAGACGTGACCAATCTTTTCCTGTTAGGATCGTGATGTCAGTTCACGTCTCTTGATGTCTCATGATTCTCCGTTGTTGTCGTTTTTTCGGTCCTTTGGAAGGTTGGGGACTTTCTTGCAATGAGATGCGTGTACCCACGTTGGTCGATCTGCCACCTTAACTGCTGCTGCAGTGGTGGGGAGGATCTAGAAAGGTCACAGGAATCTGGCAGAGTTCCAGCTTTTCCTCCGGAAGTCATGGCTCACCACCGAGTCACCTGGTCAGAGGTCGTGTACTGGTCCTTCAAGTGGGCCGTGAAGGGTTGCTTTGACCTGGACATATAGACTTAAACACTTGGGTGAGAGACACACATCATGACAACATTGTTTGGTATAGGTCCACGATTGTAAAGGTGGGATACGTGGAATAATTCTGTGATTCACAAACAGTTATGTTGAATAGCCAACTACAGTCTCAGTACCAAAATAAATGCATGCGCCCTAGTGTAACAACAAAATAATATTATCACAATGTCTTATATGTAGGGATAATGTTCATAGAATATTGATTAGACTACAAAATAACCGTCAGTGTGTAAATCATGCAGGGTTTTCAAATTTTCTGAGAATCCATTTCTTGAATGTTGCCTGAAAATAATCCCGTCTACACAATCCATTAATTAAGTAAAATTTAAAAGTGATAAATACTATCTGGACAATCTGATCACTACTGACTTACATGATATAATTCATATGTGGCTTTAGTCAACAGAAGACAGACCTGATCGCATTGGTCTACAGGTCAGCACTTCATGCGGGGACAGTTCGGTCACACCATGTGATCGTCCTTGCATTCCCATCATTATTATGGCAGGCATGAAACTCAATCGAGCTTATCTTCACTAGGGTTTCATTAAGAAAAACATATCAGTTATCATTAAACAATATTTTAACCATGACAAGGCGTCAGCTTGATAAGTAATGAGGTGTTTGAAAGGAGCACTTTGAATAGACAGTGGCGGTTCCTGCATTGTTCTGAGCACAATCGTAATGTTTACTTAATTCCCAAACTATCCCTCCTGTTTGAGAAATGGTACTTTCCATATGTCAAACATATGTACCATACAAACCCTCCTAATAGTTGTACTTGTAGTTAATTTTTTTGGGGCGGGTCAAAGCCCCATCGGCTATCGCTGCCAAACAGTCATGTGAATCTCCATAAGAGGGAAGAAGAGAAGTTGGAGTAGGAGTGGTGCACCACCTTAAAGTGACATGAGCGAAGTGAAAGTTGCACATGTGACAAGTAATCTCTTGAACTTGAACTTGAACATGTTGATGATGGAGAGTTGCCGCCGGAGAGAAATGAACCAATTTGCCCCGTAGCAAGATAAAGCCTACAGCATGTAATCAACCCAATAACCAAGTCACCAAGTTCCTGAGCATGTATGCAACAAGATGTAATTCATCTCCATAAGAGTGCAACAACACAGCTAACATAAAGCCATCTCCCTTATCCACAGTTAATGTAATCCAGCAAACCAACATGTAGCAGTTGCAAAAGCTTGTTTGAAAGCAACAAAATGTTCTACCTCCTCAGGCATCCAATGAACTCAACATCTAATGATGATAAGCCCTTCCCATGAGCAATTGGTAATAATGGCTGGGCAAGCGTTGCCTCATTCCACGATCCAAGAACAACAACCACAACAGCCACAAAAAGGCCATGCCAGGGTGCGACCCTGAGGAGAAAAGAAAAAAGAAATAAAACAAATGTCATAACTCAAATAATGAACTTTCTTTTGGGCCGGCTGGAGTTATAATGGGGGGGGGGCGACGACTATGTGACCATCTTGTTCTAAGTATTTTAGGAAGTCCTGTGTATCCACGACACAAGCAGATCAATAAAACATCAACATTTGGATTAATGTGTTGCCATTAAAAAAACTCAAAATCAGCTAAAAATAAATTTCCATAATGCGGCAGACATAACATTACCGGAGGCTCAACATAACTTAAATAATAAGTTAAGCAACTACAGCGGGTAAGAACAAAATGTGATTCACACACCAAAACATTTTTTAATTTACTGTTTAATACAATATTCTGTATTTGTTGATATTATTTTTACTTACACCTTTAAAGGTCCAATTAATAACTGCAAACAATAAGCCTGAGATCTCAGCAGTTAATTAGGTAACAGAAGACTGACTGCCGTTGACCAGTAACATTTGATCAACTATCCATTATATCATGGTCAATTTGCATTACCTAACTTCAAATAAATCACATTAATTATGTGTTAAGAAGCTTTGAGCTGCTAGTCTTACCCTTTGGCCAGGGAGTATTCAACTATAAGTCACATCATTCTGCAGTCTGTTAGAGAAATTGATAGGTTTTTTGGCATTTCCAATCAAGTTAACCACTTTACTTAAAAAAAATTAAATAAGATAAAATATATGACAATAACATAGCCAGGGGTTAAATTGAGACCATCTAAAACCTAGAAGGGCCATTATTAACATAGTGAACACAATCAATGAAGCAATCACTTTTTTCTAATTTATGGGCCTAATTCTGTTTCTACTGAGGTGTCTGGATTGTTTGGGGCCCCAAGAAAGTCCCCATTGTATAATATAATTACTAACAGATGTTGCCCGAGGGTCCCAAGAGAGAGAGCCCATTGCCAGGGGCCCCGGTGATAAGGGAGGTGGAATGTACTTAGATGTATGTCAGTCAGCTGAACTGTGACCCATAGATTGGAATCAGATCGGCTACGTTGTCTCTGTACAAGTATAAAGGACACTCCCTAGTTCCATTGGGGTTTGGTAAATTGGGGTTGTAAAAGACGTAAATAAGGGGAATAAGAGAATAATAAATGAAGAAAAAGAGAAATAGAGAATAGAGACGAGAAATAAGAATTAAGTTAAAAGAGAATTAAGTTGAAGTAAAAAGTAATAGTAGAATGGCAGAACTAATAACATAAAGGTAGCTAAATAACCACGCAAGATTAATGAACACAGGGCCTGTATCTTCTTAACGGTAAGACATGTAAGAAAATATAATATAGTCAAATCTGTGTAAGCAAAAAACAAAGAGGAAATAACCCTGGCCAGGGGAATTGGCTGGATATGAAATAATATCAAATAAGATGAAAAAGATGAAAGTGAAAAAGAGTTAAATGTTAAAGGCTTAAAAGAAGAAATAAGATGAAAAATAAAGTTGGAGAAAAGTGGGAAAAACAGGGCTGAACCAGCCTAGGAGAACCAGCATTGAACATGCTTGATAAAAGAATCTGAATAAAAAGATAATTTGTTAAAAGTTTGGCCAAAGTGAAAATTTTGATTTAATTAGAGAATTATAAATGAGTCGACGTTAAAATATAAAGTTAAGCGCTGTTGAAGTCTTTGGAGGATCAGACTACTGCTGGACAGACAGTCTTGTGTGTGTGTCTGTGTGTGTGAGTGTGTGTTTGCCGCGGCTAAAGATGTATGAGGAGATCTGTGTATTGGGTGAAAGCGATGAAGAATCGGAGAAAGAAGGTCCTTCCTGTTTTCAACCGTTAGCAGCCAGTACAGGGGTAGGAGATGACAGACGCATGGTTTTAAGAGAGATTGAGAGGAGTATAGACAAATGCCTCGAGGACCTAAGTGTCTCCACCTGTCCAGACGTTCAACAAGTATTGGAAGAACAATTACAAGAACTGCAAATAACGGAGAAGACACTACAGAAGAAAAAGCCCCTCCGGTGTATGATCCAGAATTGTTTGCTGCAAGTAGAGGTCGGATGTGGAGACCATTGAGAGATGCATTTCCAACAAACGTGGACAACATCTTTATTGAGTTGTTGGGCCCACAGGAAAATCCAAGAGCTTATATGTCAACGGCTCATCAAGTGTGGAGAAATGACACAGGAATGGTATCAAATGGAGAAATCAATTCTCCGAGCCAAAATACAGAAGGGGCTGCCTTCTGGGCTCTATAAGTGAGGAGCAAATTGGCAGAAGTGGTTAGTCTTGAAAGTATGACCAAAGGTGTTTATACGGATCACATAGCACATCAAGTGGAGCTATATCGGAAAAAGGAGCATGACAAGAAGGAACAGGACCAGGAAACTCTCAGAAAACTCAACCAAATACAGTTGGTGGATAAGAAGAAGGAAAGGAAACAAGCTGTGGTTATGCAGTCAGTCACAACCAAATCAATTACCACCACAACCACAGCAAGGACAGATTTAGGTTCAACCACCTGTGGTCCCCACTGTCTCCTTTCCACAGCCAGTTTTTTATCAGCCACAAATATGGAGAGGAAGAGGTTAAGGAAATTTAGGAAGAGGTAGAGGAGGAAATTTCCAACAGTCTCAAGAAGCATGTCATAATTGCGGACAACTAAACCACATTGCTCATGACTGTTTCAGAGGAGGCTTCAGAGGAGGCTTCGGAGGAGGTTTCAGAGGACAACCACGGCCACCCAGGGGACCGGCAAACCCTTACAGGGGTCTGGAACCTGGTTTCTAGGGGTGCCCAGAAGACTCGAAAGGGAGGTGTCAGCTGATAGTGTCAGGGCTGGAGCAAGATCAAAAATAGAGGTGAAAATAAATGATAAACCATTGGAAGTAATGGCAGATTGCGAAGCAGCTTTCACCTGTGTTCGGCCTGAGGATGCTATTCATCTCCCCATGTCTGACCAATTGGTACGGACAATTGGGTTTGAGGGTGTGAGACAGCTGATTCCTCTCACAAAACCAATTGAGCTCCGCTATAAAAATCGGAAAATCACACTACCTATATTGGTGTCAGAACATGTGCAAACTAAATTGCACAATACGGTGTACGCCGGACAGCTGTCTGGTGGATGTGCCACCTGATGTCTACCACCAATTATTTATGGGGATGGTGGCTCAGGAGGTAGAGATGGTTGTCTAGTAATCTAAAGGTTGCTGGTTCGATCCCAGGCTCCTGCTGCTAGCATGCTGTAGTGTCCTTGAGCAAGACACTTAACCCCTAATTGCTCCTGATGGCTGCGTCCATCGGTGTATAATAATTGTAAAAAGCGTCTGCTTAATGTAATGTAATGTAATTTATGGCACCAGAGACCGAGACTTCTTCAGTATATTGGATTGGAAATCTTAGTCCAGAACTATTAGGGCCAGCCAAGATGTGGGAGAAGTTCATTGTGGCAAATATGCCTGATGCTAAGCCCCCTGAGTATCCACATCATTGCATGCTTAAATATTTTAAGAAAGCTGGCAAATTGGATCTGGAGGAGTGGTTGAGTAGTCAACCCAAGCATGTTCAGCTGACCTCTTGTTGCATAATTTTGGGACTACAGGGAGCAGCTATGAAGATAAACACTGATGAGTATCTTGAAAAGGAGCATAACATTGAGAAAAGTGTGCCAAATGTGACTTTAATAGTGGCTGAAGGATTTGAGCAAAAGCATATAGGAGAAATTATGGCAGAAGCTGAGGAAGCCATTTTTGCACCAGTAAAGGAGAATCTTGCTATCTGGATGGGTGAAGAACAGAAGTTAATGAGAATCATGATCTCAGCTCAAGGACAAGGACAACCACAAGTGGTACAGATGACATATAAGTCAATGTTCAGCGCTAAATTGGACTCAGACAGTATGAGAGAGGAGATGCCGCAACAAATTCCAGAATTTTTGTGGTCACGACATAGTACTGACATTGGACTTGTGAAGGCAGCCCAACCGGTGAGAGTTGAACTGTGACCAGGAACCAAACCTCCTTGGAACAACCAGTACCCACTAAAGGAGGAGGCAATCAAAGGGACTGAACCACAAATTGAAGGACTGTTAAATGCAGGTGTAGTGGAAATATGTTCAGATCCTCCGAGTAATACGCCTATATTGCCTCTAAAGAAACCAGATGAGTCCTATCGCTTGTAACATGATTTAAGCGTGGTAAATGAAGTGGTGGTGGACTTTCCAGCTGATGTACCAGATACCACATACCTTGTTAGCCCAAATTCCTCCAGAGGCTACACACTTCACAGTGTTGGATTTGTGTGGAACATTTTTCAGTGTTCCACTGAGCGAAGAAAGTCAAGGGTTGTTTGGCTTCACATACAAAGGACAAACCTTCAAGTACAAGAGGCTGCCTCAAGGACATAGCCCTCACATTTTCAATAAAGTGTTGCAGGATGACTTGGCTGGGATTGATCAGATCTTGAAAAGTACTGCATTCAGTATGTGGATGACATCGTCATCTGTTCACCAGATAAGGAAACGTGCCATGAGGACTCAATCAAACTGTTGCAGCTATTGGCAGACAAAGGAACAAGGCCTCTCAGAAGAAGCTACAGTATTGTCATGAAAAAGTAGTTTATTTGGGTCAAACAATAATCCATGGACACAGAAGCATCTCTGAGAGTCATTTGGAAGCCATTTGAACGGCACCAAAGCCTAGAACAGTCAGAGAGATGATGACATTTCTTGGTATTGCGGGATATTCTTCAGCCCGGGTAGAAGATCATGCCTGCCTAACAGAGCCTTTGAGAGCCATGATAAAAGAGACTGGGAATGCTCAACTCCATTGTAACCTCACCTGGATGCAGGAAGGTCATATGGCATTTGAGACGATCAAACAGAGGTTACAAGAAGTTCCAGCGCTAGCGTTGGCAGACTACTCTAAGAACTTTTTGCTGTATGTGGCTACGTCCACTGGGGGTCAATATGCAAGTGCAGTTGTTTGTCAGCCCACAGGTACAGGGACAAGTCCTCAACCTGTCTCGTATTATTCAACTGCCTATTCAGAAGTAGAATTGGGGCTACCACTGTGCTACAGAGCAATGGTGGGAGTTTATCTTATGTATGATAAAGCATCATCAGTAACTATGGGTTACCCAGTGACAATTCTTACCCATCATAATCTCAGAAATCTTTAGAATTTTGGTAAATGTACATTGACTATGTCTAGGCTAAGAGACTCTCATAGGCTCTTAGAGCAGGAAGATGTCACCTTAGTAAGGTGCGTCACAGTAAATCCAGCTGAGAATTCGCCAACACCAGAGGATGGGGAGCCACATAATTGTGTTCAGGAAGTAGAGAGATATGCAAAGCTCAGATCAGACTTGCAAGCTTTCCCACTGCATGTGTCAGATGTGGAGTATTGGACTGATGGGTCCTGCTATTGAATAGGAGATACATTGAGTGCTGGTTATGCAGTAGTCAAAGCCCAGGGAACTGAATTTGTTGTTGAGAAAGCAGAAGTAATACCACAACCTGCTTCTGCACATCTTTCTGAGCTTGTGGGCCTGACTGAAGCTTGTCTATTGGACAAAGGCAAGCAAGTGACAATATATACAGATTCTGCATACGCACATAATGTGTGTCATTTATTTGGATCAGTGTGGAACCGAACCGATGGTTCTCCAATACAGCATCATGCTCAGATAATGAAATTGTTGCATGCAATGGTGAAGCAAAAGGAAATAGCTGCAGCTAATTGTGCAGCACACAAAATGGACACGTCAAGGGTTACACAAGGTAACAAAGCGGCTGATGAGGCTGCAAAAGCAGTTACAGGAGCAAACAAAGCAGGCAAGGTTCTTCTGGTCACCAGTGAAGTGGACGTGGAAGATAAAATCGCGCTCAGAGATGTGGTCTCGATGCAAGAAGCTGCGTCAGCCATAGATAAACAATTATGGTTGGACCGAGGGGCCACTCAAGATTCCACTGGTCTGTGGAGAGATCATGAAGGACTGATGGTAGCATCCCCCGACCTACTAGGTCTGATGATTCAGGAAGCACATGGGTTAGTTATGTTGGAAGGGGGGAAGTAAGGAGAAAAATCACGAAAGAATATGGTTTTTGGGCACCGTACTTGCTTGAGCAAATTGATTATGTTATAGGCAGATGTACAATCTGTCTTAAAAATAATGTTCGGAGGGGTGTGATGGGTCCACCCGGTCACATTCCAACTCCGACAGGTCCTATGCGTGAGTTGGTTGTGGATTTTGTTGACATGATAAGACCAGTAGGAGGTAAAATATACATGTTAGTCATCTTGGATAGATTTACACGGTGGCCTGAGTCATGTCCAACCAAGCGTAAAGCTGTTCAGTCAGTTGCCAAGTTTTTGGGTCGTGAGGTGGGGACATATCCTCAGATAATGGGAAAGAGTTTGTGGATAGAACAGTAAAATAAATTCTGCAAAAATTGGGAATCAAACAACCTCTAGGAGCTGTTTATCATCCACAAAGCCAAGGTGTTTGTGAAAAAATGAATGGTGTGCTGAAAAATTGCATTGTTGAAATCTGTCAGCACACAGGTCTGAATTGGGTAGAGGCGCTTCCGTTGGCATTAATGGTGTGTTGTTCAAGTGGGCTCCGTGATTTGCGCATGACACCCCATGAGTTGGCTACGGGTAGACGGATGCCAACACCTTGTTTGCGCACAAGTGGAAAGGGTCCAAGCTTAGCCCTTTTAGAAGATGAAATGTGAGTGTATGTTAACTATATGGCTGCACTGCATAAGAGAATACACACATATGTCTCTGACAGGCAAAAACAAGAGGAGGTGCTAGAGAGACTTGATGAGCAAAAGAGGAACGTGGTGCAACCTTAAGACAAGGTATTTGTGAAGGTGTATAGGAGGAAGTGGTTTAACGTACGCCGCGAAGGACCATTCGAAGTTGTTCGGGAACTGCGGTTCAGGTAAAAGGTTCTCCTACATGGTACCATTTATCACATTGTGTTAGAGCGCCAAAAGAAGAGGCGCCACGATCAGAGCAGAGATGTTGAAAGCTCTAGAGAGCCAACAGAAGCTGCAGACACAGCAGAGGTTCATGAGGACCTCAAAGGTCAAGACCCAAAAGAAGGGATTGACGATGATGTGGGGGTGCATGATGATGTTGAGTACACTTTTGATGATCCCAGCGATGAATTTTCAGTCCCTGAGCAAGAGAGAAACTTTGGTGACATTGATTTACAACATGTCCCAGAAACAACAGTCTAACTCCAGAGAGTATAAGTCGTCAAAGACTCCAGAGGGCTGTGATGCCTCTCCAGGAAAATACACAGACCCAGTTGGACCAAGGAGTCCAAGGCCAACCAGAAAAAGGGTTAGATCAAAGCGATACAAGGACTAGGGTTGAAGTGACTTTGGGAAAGGCAGTTCAGCTGCCATGTAAATGTAGTAAATGGAATAATGGTGGAAATAATCCCCCTAAATGGAAAAATGCGCGTGGTGAAGACATAGTGCTAACAGGACTTGATGTTAGCAGTGTGCCTCGTGGTCAACGAAAGTATATGTTGCATAATGACAGGAGATGGGTTAAAGTTCGAGATGACTGTTTGCTTGTCATAGATAATGTCATATGGGAAGATCAAGGAGAATATACATGCACATATTTGGATCCAGAGTTTAAATATATCCCAAGGCAAAATTATTGGGAAGCAGGACATAATGCTATAATGCTTGTAGTAAAAGGTCTGGATACTAAAGAAATAAGTACGATTGCTCAAGAAATTCAAAAGCAACTGGTCACACCAAGGGTGACTGTTGGACCGATGACATCTATTACCTTAGGTCGAGGAATAGCTATTAGTATTAACGTATCATCGTCAGTTACTACTCTAGCTACAACATTGGCAGAAAAAGATGTTACAAAAATGATGATGACAACTTTTACATCTGTAACTTCTGGTAATCATACAAGCGAGGTTGTGAGATGAGATCCACTCCCAATAAAACAATGATGACTTTTTCGGTGTCTACAAAGTCTGTAGATAAGACTAGAAGTTGGTAAATATATCTCAGAAGCCTATGGTGAAGTTGGAAATTAATTTGAACAATAGTGAGGAGAGCTCTATAGTTAGAGAACCAATTGCTGAGGAGATTGATAGGGATTCAGGTGAAATAGTTCAGGTGACTATGTTGGATGTGGTCAATGATTTTCTTGATGCTGAGTGGACATCAAAAGACACGACCGAACAGAGTACCAGCTCTGGGCACATGGCCTTCAATTCTAGAGATGGTACCGGAACCTTTGACGCCTGAATGTCAAAGTAATGCGTTATGGTGGCTGCTATTCAAACAACAAGCAGCGGATGAAATATGGATGGCTGTGTTGGTCAATCTATTTAGACCTGGGCGTAGGTGTTCCTGGTTGAAAGAATTCTCATATTTAAATCTTCTTGATAAGTATGAAGATATTAGAACAGCAATACCGGATGCTATGGAAGTGACACCTGCGAAAGTTAGAGCTTGACTTTGTTCCAATGATACTCATGGTGGAGATGGTATGTTTATGGGAATATCAGAATGTGAAAGTTACATGAAGCAATTTGGACAAAGTGTACAAAGGACAGTTGATGACACATGTACAGTAACCTTTCATGCACCACATCATCGACAGAGTAAAATTTTAAGCGTAAAGAATCAAACATTACCAGCTAATGTGACTAAAGGAACATTTAAAGACATTTGGTGGGTATGTGATGATAAAGCATACTTATTTCTGCCGTATGGGATGTTGGATGTTGCTATATGGCACAGCGGAAACTTCGTTAAGATGTTTTTGTTATCTGGAAGGGACAAGAGCCAGATGAGGGTAACTCTACAAAGACTGCCGAAAATAGGAAGAAAAGAGACTTGGCACAGTTTCACAATTTGTAGTCTTATCATTGTGGAGGATATCTTTAGGAGAAAGGATATCTTTAGGAGAAAAATGGGCCATAGGATTGTTTCCATGGTATGGGGTCACATTCTTAGCTGATCATATTGATAATATCACATAAACCATTTACCACAGTGAATATTTGTCAAACACCCAGAGGAGTCATCGATTGACGTTGCTGAAACACGACATGGCTCTTGATTATATTTTGGCCAAACAAGGTGGCCTCTGCGTGGCTTCAAATCGAACCGGGGATGCCTGTTATACGTTGATCCCTGATGTCGCCGATAACATGCTTAATGTCATAGATGCGTTGAAACTTTTAAGGGATGCGTTTGGACCATCAGAAGGTGCTGGTAGTCAGCTAATGCTTGGTTGCAAGATAAATTAGGACCACTAGGAGCTATAGTAGTTCAGATTCTGGGGGCTGCTCTTTTATGACTGTGTGTGATGTTTTATTTTTGTACGGTGTTGTTGACCTTTGCTAAGGCCATGATATTGAGATGGGCAGGAGTAATGCCGGGAGAAAATGTTCAGATGCCACTATTGGGTGGTAATGACGTCAGTGAAGATGAGGAAATAGTGATGAGAGAGGAGCTAACACTAGTAGAGAAATATCCATTCTGAATATCTGATTCCTTCATAGACTCAATACTATTTTTGACTGGGAAAATGTATGGACAAAGGGGGGAATTGGAAAATGTTAATCATATATTGGAATAATGTTAAAGTATAATGCAAAAGCGAAATTAGTATACTGTATTTGATGTTTGTGCAAGATACTGGCTGGTGAATTTTTTTCTTTCAGGACAAGTCAGAGGGTGGCTGTGTCCAGAGATCCTAACAGCCTAGTGGACCTGAACACTCAAACATGGACATTCAAAAATGGAGGATGAAAATGGATGGTGGAGCCTGAATGAGGACATCATGATCAGGGGTGTCAAGTGAAATATCATTAAAAGTTGATGGTGTTAAAAAGTAACAGTTCAATACATACATATGTGTCATGCATGTTTTTATAATATTGGAGTTTGTTTATTACAATGTAACCTGTATTATTGATGAATATTTTGTATTCTACACTAGATATTTTTGGCAAGACATATTACTTTGATTTAGTATTGTTTTCTTTGGAGGTTTCTGTAACAGGGTGAAGTGAGTACATTGGGACCTCAGGTGTTTTCTTTTATTGCAGTCTTGAGGGACATTGGTGTTAGGCAGGGAAAGGTCCACTGGAAGGTCCGATGGGTCAACCAGCCTGACTTTGGACAAATTTTAGATTTATTTCTGATGTTCTAAATGTATGCATTTATATGTAACATCCTATACAGTTTTCTAAATTCTTATATTTCTGTTAATTGAGTTGGAGTACAATAGTTGGTTTGCCTGGGGCAGAGGGACCGTGAGAGAATTTTCCTGTCTAGATTGTTTGATGGATGTACTAAGAAAGGAAGCTGCCAGATGGGTTTTTCACGCTCACACTCCACACATTTATTGTATTGCTATGACTAAGCCTGGTCAAAAGGGTATATTATAATCATTTTGTTTGTTAGTATGTTATTTCTATTAAGCCAATTAACATCATAAGTTCATTACTCTTCTCTCGGTCGAGACTTTGTTTAGTTTCGAATAGGTGAAATATGAGGTGTCTGGAATGTTTGGGGTCCCAAGAAAGTCCCCATTGTATAATATAATTACTAACAGATGTTTTCCGGGGGTCCCAAGAGAGAGAGCCCATTGCCAGGGGCCCCGGTGATAATGGAGGTGGAATGTGCTGGGATGTATGTCAGTCAGCTGAACTGTGACCCATAGATTGGAATCAGATGGGCTACGTTGTCTCTGTACAAGTATAAAGGACACTCCCTAGTTCCATTCGTGAGGGAAGACATTTGACTTCTGTTCTCTCCCAGACATCCATGGCAAGTCTGGTTTGATGCTGTTCCTACTTGTAATAAACGTAATATTAAAATCAAGTCAGCGTCAGCGGAGAGTCCTTCTTCATCAACACATCATCGACAATAAAGAAACTACACTACTTAATAATATAATTTACTCATTATTCAAACAGTTTCCTAAAATGTTGAAACATTTAATTTAAATTCGCCAATACTCTTACTACAATGTAGTTTTTCTTTTCTTTTTTTTAAACATTTAATACTACTGTGTACGGTCAGAATAGACAGAACCAGAAAAAAACAGCTGCAAACACACACAAAAGCAGCCCCCTGGCGATCACTCAGGTGTTATTTCCAGCAGGACTTAAGGCGATCAATTATCCCACAACTCCTAGTTGGAGCAGAAAAACATTCCGATTGCAGTCATTCAGTTTGATGTTTTGTCTGATGCAGTGACATTACCGAATACGGATCCAGGGGAGCGTAGCTGGTTAGGGTCCTCAACTGTGTACAACATCTTTCTCAATTGTGAGTTTGCTGTACTTTGAGGGCAAAACACTTCATGTTTGTTGATGGAGGGGAGGAGCAGCAGAAGTTAACGCTGTTCATTTCATTTCATTCAACGGAAATTTGTTTGTTGTTCAGCAAATGTCCCAAGTTGTTCATCCTAATTTTGGCCAACCTGGATCTCTGTATACAAGGTCTTCACAGACCTTCAAGTCTCTTAGCAGGATACCAGGCAGATAGGAATGTCCTTTGGGCCTCGGTGAAGCCCTGGGGTGCTTAATGTGTTTGTTGCCGACATTGTCAGAAGAATGAAAGGAAGGGTCTACGACAGTATCAGGCAGTGTAATCACTCCAGGGTTCTCTGACAACAATGTCTCTAAGTGATAACACAGTAATTATTAACTCAGGTTCTAAACATTGCTTCAACAACTATGTCCATTTAGGAGAATGTCACATTTAAATAAGAACTAATCAAAATTATTCTGGTTCTATATGGCATTCTATAATATCTGACAGTAATTTAATGATGGAGCTCAATATGGTGCATCTAAATTTAATCAAGGTCTCCCCATTAATATGCTTGCATGCATTTCATCTCACAATAATTCCAATTTAGCCTATTAATTATTATAAGTTGTTTTTTTTGCAAATCAGTTAAATACAAGTAGCAATCATTTATAAGGACCTTTGAATGCTGGACATGTTATAGCCTTACTTAATTTTAGAGCAATTATCTTTGATCAATTCTGTTGTCAATCCCTCAAGTCTTCCCAATCAGATGCAGTCACATCTACACTGATCAAAAGTCAAACTGCAGCCCAGTGGATTCCTGTTTAAATTGCTTAAAGCTGTGGAAATAAAAAACTGAATACACGGGTTGGTCTTTATACATCAATACACAATTACAACATTAATAAATTGACATTGAGACAAATAAAACTTTAAATTTGGAATGCCCAAATTAAAAGCCATTGAAACGACCAACGTATTTTACATTTGTTTTGTTTGTCTAGTTTGTTTTAAGTTTTAGTAAGCAAACGTACCCATTCCATTAACTCTCTAGTGCACAAAACAAAACAATTATCCATCTTTGTTAACCTACTTGCTAAGTTTCATACTGTATATCAACAGCTACCTTAATCAATGTCAAGTTGAGATTACTTCTAGAGTGAAAAAAGAAATAAAATACTGTTTGATTATACTTAAACAATTATCAGCCTTAATTATTAATAAAATTAACCGGTAGGGATTCGAACACACAAACACTACTGTATATCACACCAAAACTGACAATTTACTCATGCAATAATACTATTTAATGTATGTCCAATCTATACTGTTACCTTATTAATCATATCCTGTAATTTAGAAATACCAATTTACTAATGCTTCATACTATTGTGCCATCCTGTTGCTGCTGTAACATTGCAAACTTCCCCACCATGAGATAAAGGTTTATCCTATCTCAACCAGCAGATCACTTTGACACAAGAACACAAAACAAAGAACTAAAAAAGAGAAAATAAATAACTTAAAACTTAATAAACCAAAAACAAATGCATTTCTGCTATTGTTATGCATCATATGTGCTCTCCACTATGTCACAAAAATATATATGTAAGCAATTTTTCCAATCTATATTGATCAATTTAGTTGTATCAATTTGGAATGCCTTATGATAAAATCTATTAACAAAGCACAAGCTACAGTTCCGAAAAACAAACACTCATTATACTCCTCATCTTTATCAAAGTTGCATTAATAAAGCAACAGACACTTTTCCAGCAACTTAAAACCTGCTACACCACCACACCACTATGATCCCTATCACAACTATCTCTCTGAACACAATCCAACAGTTCAAACTGTTCAATATCTATTCATACTACCTTAGCATAGACTACTGTTGTTAACTGGCAGTTCAATTCAATTAGATTTTAATTTGGTCTGCTAAACCCAACTTAACCAACCATAAACACACGGAGCACTATTTGACTATTAGTTAAACTATTAGTTCACTCGGTCCTTCAGCTTCCTCTGCTGAACCAATATCTTACTAAAATGACATTTACAACTCTCTTTGCTCCAAGTTCCATCCTAAACAAAGAATCCAAAATGCATCATGTGCAAACTTTTCTACTTTCATTGCCTTTCTCATGGACTTCCATAATCCTTTATCTATCAACTAATCCTACAGCACTCTCTCGCCTTGTTATACATTTTTTAATTCATTAAGTCTTTACTTATTGTTATTATTATTATCAATTTTACTTAGTTATTTTTAAGTTATTTTCTTTAATTCTGACAACACCAGAAGTTTAGATCACTATTCTGCTCCCTACCCCCAACACTTTGCTACAGAGGGATCAAGAGTAGTATTCTGCTCCCTACCCTTAACACTTTTATACAGAGGGGTCAAGAGTACTAGTCTGCTCCCTATCCTCAACACTTTGCTACAGAGGGGTCAAGAGTACAATTTAATATACATATAGTTTAATAATTATGTTTTAAATGTGTTTACATTATCATTGATTCATATAAAAAAAAAAATAAAAAGCAAACAAAAATCACAATCTCTCTTGATCGATGCAAATTTGGTCACTTTATCAATTGTCCTCCAGAGCAATATTTTCACTGCCCTTCCTAGCCTATGCAGCATGTGGCTGGCAACTCATCTGTTTGAGGGGAGAGATTTCTAAGCTTAACAAAGCTTCTTCAACGATCCTCTAGATCGATGCAGTCTTTAAGCTTACTCAAAGCTTTTTCACAAAGCTTTTTCCTTCGATCTTCCCTAATCGGTACAATATCTCAAGTCCTCACCTTTTAATTTGTTTGGGATCTCGTGTTGTCTCTTCTGGATCTGCGGTCATGTCCAGAAGACTCCTTCTTGGATGTCTTACGGTCTGTCCTTGACTGTCGTTGTGCACACAAGCTGGACATGAAGAGGTTCAACAGAGCCAAACAGAGCCTTCTGCCCTTACTATGTGGAGACATACGTGGCTATGCACTGAGCTAAGCACTCTCCCAAAAAGTACCCGGAGACAGGAGTTCACTTTTGGTATCTTTAATAGAAGCGGTGTAAAACTGTGGAACAGTACAGAAATATGCAGATTAAGGATCAGTCTCTATACAGATGTAACTAGCCTGTTAATACGTTGTCATAGCTCCTACACTGTATGCATACACGATTAACATGAATTAACTCACAGATTGTGCTTTCTCAAGGGCAATGACAAGGCTGAAGGAAAGAGATGTGTGGTGTGGGGATGGTCTGGTTGAGCAGCCACACCTGTCCTGAATCTAGTTGATTGGATAAGGGTGGCTGCATACCTGTTGCTCGTTGGTTGGTCTTACGAGCAGCAGGTAAAACCGCCATCCCTACACACACTCAGAATTGGAGCCCTCTCTTGACATGTTCTATCTGCTTCTGGCTAATTCCAACTGGGTCACTCTCTACAATAAACTGGTGTGTCAACAACATCGTCTTCTGTGTCTCTGTCCTCGGAGAGCCCTGAAAATTTCACTTGGTTGGCGTGTGGGAGGCAGAACTGCCACATTGGCACCTGTGCAGGGACTCTCTGGAACGGGGAAGGGACACAGCGGGGCTGTCCGAAGACGCCCTGGACCCACCAGTGTGGTCAAGGGGTGGCCCGGCACCAACCCTCTCCCGACTGGCAGCAGCACCAAGGGTGTCTGACGAAGGACCGGGGGAGAAGCAGCCGCAGCAACCACCATGGGTAACCGTCTGCAGCTAGCTCCCCCGCCCAGCAGCCACTGCCAGGACCATCCCACAGCCCAGCCGCCAGGCCACCCCTCCAGGCAGCCCCCGCAAGAGCCAAGTCCGGCCACACCTTCACCAGACAGAGAAGCAGCCTGAGGCCCCACGCTCCGGAAGGGAGGGGACAGTCTGTCATCACCCTGGGAGAAGGAGGCCGGTCGACCGCGCTGTTCTGGGGAACCAGGTCCTCTTGAAGAGGACCAGTTCATTTTTTGGACATTTGTTGTACATTTGTTTGTTTACAACAAATGTCCAAAAAATTAACTGGTCCGGTATTTTGATTTTTTAAGGTATAGAAACCCTGTGTCAGAGTCTGCTTTATAAAAAAAAATCATTTTTGTTCTCTGCTAAAAGCTTAATTATTAATAGGCTTTGGCCAGGAACTCTCTCTGGCCCTAGTTTGATGGCGGGTGTATGTGGTGTGGGGATGGTCTGGTTCGACAGCCACGCTTGACCTGCATTTAGGTGATTGGATCAAGGTGGCTGCATTGCTCGTTGGTTGGTCCCCACAGACACTCAGGATAGGAGCCCTGTCATGACATGTTATATCTGCTCCTGACTAATTCCAACTGGCCCACTCCTTACAATAAACTGGTGTGTCTACAACATCATCTTCTCTGTCTCTGTGCCACAGGGCCCTGAAAACGCCACTTGGAGGGCATGTGGTAGGCAGAACTGCCACATGATGATAGTCCGAATCTGAGATGTGATCTGATTGGCTGCGCGTGTTTCTGTCTGGCTATCTTATATGCCTAAGTCCCAACGTCATACTATCATCACAATGCTATGATGTCACAATACAGACTGGGTGTTACTCCCCGCCTGGGAGCAGATCACTCCCCACCTGGCATCTGTGAGATGTCCTTCACCTGACTTTGAGTCACTGGGCAGAAGGACAACCTCCAAGATGGGCCATAGGAACAGCTTCCCTGCACCCTCCTTGCTTATCTTTACCTCAATCTTCCTCACTTTCCTGTTGTCGCTGGGAAAAACCCTTGTGATGAGTCCAAGGGTGTTCGCTAGACTCTAGACTTGTCGGCATTGACGAGTGAACAGGTCCCTCTCATTGAACTGGCCGGGAGGTAACAGGGTTGTACAAACCTTGGGGTCTAGGTCGAGGGTAGAGACGCTCTTTTGATAGAGGCTTGCTGCAGACATCCCAGCCACAGCAAGGGCTGTTCCCAGATGCTCGGGTGAAGGAGTGAGTGAGAGCCACGGCTCTTGAGAGAGATTTCCAGGTGGAGAAACTCTCGAACCGTGCACTGCCAAGCTCAGCCTGAAAAGCGTGTGACACAGCCAGTAACCTCTGGAGCATCCCATAGGTTCTGGTTTAATAAGGTCAAAGCCTTTGTCGGGTGGTCAAGTTGGGTGCTCGAGTCTGGGGATGGTGAGGTCAGGTACTGCTAGAGCTCAAGTCTGGGGGGATGTTCTGATCGAAGTCGAGGTCCTGTAAGCCCTTGGCAAATGACTTCAACTCGTCGTCATTGTAGAAGTGCCACACCACGTACTGGCTTGCTTTGGTCCCATACTCCTCTCCTTCAATGGCAGTCCTCTGCAGTCCATAGATGGACACAGCTTGTTAGGCCCACGGCCTCCCAGCAGCCCTAGAGGCCGCTCTTGACCCATCCATGGCTCCTTCCTTAGGCCAATTCCACACACCTGGGATCAATTACCTTCATCACCCACACAGTATTTATTCTCCAACTCCCCAGTCACTCATTGCCAGACTGTCAACTAGCTTACCTGAGTTGTACTGCTCCTGGCCAGCTCCTAGTTCCTAGTTCCTAGTCCTAGCGCTTGTTCCAATTTCCTAGTTTATGTCTCCTTGTTTCGTCTTCCCCTAACCTGCTTGTCTCCTCTCGTCTACCAAGTCTGTCCGTCCCTCTCCATCCAGCCCGATTCTCCGTCTCTCCACCTGGATCCTGGACCCCTCCTTCCCAGTCGTCATCATCCCTGCCCTGCCCTGCTCCATCCCAACGTGACCGGGTCCCCCCGGCCATCTCCACCGTGTGGTCTAATAAACATCCTTCCTCTGCCTCCCGTCTCTCTGTGTCATGCGTTTGGGTCCCTCCTAGCTCTGGTCGTAACACAGCTGGGGAGGGGTTGGCGCGAAGCGAAGGTGGTCACGGTGATCCTCCCTGACCAGGAAGCTGTGGAACATCTGCTGAATGTCAGTCATGATCGCATCTGGCTCAGTCCTGAAGCAAGCCAAGGACCCCGCGATAGACATGGAAGACTCAAAAGCTTGGTAGATACCAGTGCTCCCCGCCATCTTTCATCATGGATGCCGGTTCGGCGTGTCCACTGCAAAAGATCTTCTTCATGAAGTCGACAAAGTGGTCCTTCATCTCTGGCTCCCTCATTAGAGTCTACTAGAGTGACATGAGGCGGTTGAGGGCCTGCTCCCTGTTGTTGGGAGGATGCTAATGCTGTTGCTGAAGCTTGTGGAATGGGGCCCAACTGTTAGTGTAGAACCTGTCCATGATGTATAAGGCCTCATCCTCGGCTGAGGGTGTGAGATTGTCATTGCTGACTGAGTGGTTGAAGATACGTTCTCCCACGTGGTTCGTATAGTCCCCCTGGGAACTTCTCTTTTACATAGATGCTACTCACACGGTTGGAGGTTGCTGGGCTGTCCTTCTCTAGGACACTTGCAACAGACTTGCTTGTACATACAGTGGGCTGCCCCCTCTCTTGCCGAGGCCCCCAGGCATGCGCAGTGGCGCCTTGTTCCCCACTTAGCGCGGTATCTGTCCTCTATGGTGGCCAGGTTGGGAGACTGACATGAAGAGCTGCTATGTGGTGATCGCTGCCACATTCTGCGCAGTTTTATTCTCTTCTGCAGATGTACGTGGCTTTGCAGCGAGCTAAACACTCTCCCAAAAAGTATCCGGAGACAGCTCACTTTTGGCATCTTTAATAAAACCGGTATAAAACTGTGGAACAGTAAAGAAATAGGCAGATTAAGAATAAGTCTCTATGCACATGTAAATAGCCTGTTAATAGCTCCTACACTCTATGCATACACAAATAACATGAATGAACTCACAGATTGTGCTTTCTCAAGAGTAATGACAAGGCTGATGGAAGGGATGTTAGTCCAAGACGTGTCTGATTGACTGCATATGTTTCTGTCTGGCTATCTTATATGCGTAAGTCCCAATGTCATATTATCATCACAATGCTATGATGTCACAATACAGAGTGGGGGCTACTCCCCGGCCTGGGAGCAGAACACAGAAAGTCTCATCATCGTTGCAAAATTGTTCGAGAATTCTCACTGCCTGGTCGGTGAGGTTAACCTGTTTCACTACAGAAAACAAATTGAGTAAGTAAGTAAGTAAGTAAGTAAAAATGTATTTATATAGCACCTTTCCAACAATAAATACAACTCAAAGTGCTGTACAACACCGCATTAGAAAGTAAAAGATTTAAACATTAATCAGAGAGTAAAAGATTAAAATCAAGCCATTAATCATATACAATCAAGCCATTAATCATAAGAATTAGAAGATTCAAAATCAAAAACATTAATCATAAGAATTATTAAAAACAAGCCAAAGCACAGTTTCCGCAGTCGATGTCTACTAATTTAGACACCTAAAGATTTGTGGCCTATACATATATTTTAAAGCAACAAACCGTCCCTCAGTCTGTGTCTAGTCACCTTCATTGGAATGTCAGTAAATGTCTGTAAATTTCTAGAACTCCAACCTCAGGTTTTTTTTACGCTTTAATTATAGAAGGACTTTAACCAGGTTTTTACGTTTATAATTATAGAAGGACTTTAAACAGATTTTGAGGACTTCAACCTCTAGAGGACCTTAACCTCAGCAGATAATCCAAAAGTTCTCTATTTTGTAAATAGACACAACTTCAGAATTTTGTTCAAAATCACAATCGATCCGCGAGTCTCTAAACATTGTTTATGGACATTCAATCTGACTAAATCCTTCATTGGCACCTTCTTTTTCTTTCTTAACCTCTTTTCTTCCTCCGCAATCCTTTCACCCACTTTCCTTAACTGAGTCATACTCAAGCTTCACCTCGTGGGAAACCCCCCGTGTTCGACCAAGTCTTCCATACATGACATACATTTGTCCCCATGTTTACTTATCATTTACATATTGATCGGAGAACCCCAATCTGGTTTCTCCTTACTCGGCGTGGACCCCATATTGCGTGTGAGCTTTTATTTGATTCATTATTTTTATTGTTATAAAACAATAAAAGTCTAGGTAGGCCTACTAGGTACAGTAGGTGCAGCAATAAAACAGTAGGTACAGCCGATAGGAAATAGCAGTGCAGTGGAAATAGTGCAGGAGAGCTCTAGTTGTAGGCTAGAGTGAAAAGATGCGTTTTTAGTTTTCTTTTAAAGATGGCAAACGAGCCGGCTTTCCTAATATCTATAGGTAGTGCATTCCAAAGCTTTGGGGCATAAGTTTCGAAGGCTGCACTCCCGATTTTCTTCTGTGTATTACTTGGTGCTTCTAACAGGCCAGCAGTAGATGATCGTAGCTCTCTTGGGGGCACATAGTTAGTAAAGGAGTTGGTGATGTATTCTGGTCCTTGCCCATTTAGAGCTTTATACATGAGGAGAAGGACCTTAAAGTGTACTCTAGATGTAACTGGAAGCCAGTGTAAGGCAGCCAGGACTGGGGTAATGTGTTCTCTCTTCTTAGTTCTAGTTAGTAGTCGGGCAGCCGAGTTTTGGATGAGCTGAAGCCTTTCAGTAGTTACTTTGGGAAGGCCAGTGAGAAGTGCATTACAGTAGTCAAGCCGGCTTGATACAAAGGCGTGAATCAGCTTTTCAGAATCCTTTTGGTTTATGAAAGGTCTTACTCTTGCTATAATTCTAAGGTGAAAAAATGAAACTTTCGTCACCTTGTTAATATGGGACTTGAAGCTTAGGTCGGAGTCTAGAATGACACCCAAACTTGTAACCTCAGGTTTGACCTAGGGTGCCAGTTTCCCTAGGTTTTTAAGTAGCATGTCCCTTTTTGGGGGGGGGCCAATCAGAAGGATTTCAGTTTTGTTTTCATTTAGCTTCAGGAAGTTATTGCTCATCCACTTATTTATCGCTAGAAAACAGTTTGTGATGGACTGTATGGCTACAGTCATTTGGTTCTGCCGAGATGTAAAACTGTGTGTCATCGGCATAGCTATGGAAGCATACATTGTGCTCTCTAATGGTGTGCCCAAGTGGGAGCATGTATAGTGAGAAAAGCAAAGGGCCAAGGCAACTTCCTTGCGCGACTCCGAAGCTGCTGTCATGTTTCTCTGATACATGATCTCCCAGCTTAACGTAGAACTTTCTCCCTATAATGTATGTTCTGAACCAATTGAGCACATTGCCGGAGAGACCAACCAGCCTTTCAAGATGATTGATTAGGATGTCATGGTCAATTGTATCAAATGCTGCGCTCAGATCTAGCAGGACAAGGATTGAGACCTTATTTGCATCAGCGTTCAGCCTGAGATCACTGACTATTTCAGTGAGGGCAGTTTCTGTGCTGTGATCTGTTCTAAAGCCTGACTGTAATTCTTCCATAATGTTATTTTCTTTGAGAAAAGAGTTTATTTGTACTGAAACTATCTTCTCGAGTACCTTACTGATGAAGAGAAGATTGGATATTGGCCTATAGTTTTTCAATTCGTTCACATCTAGATTGGCCTTCTTTAGTAGCGGTTTCACCACAGCTGTTTTGAAGGCGTCTGGAAAGATGCCGGTTTGAAGTGACATGTTTATGATCATCAGGACGTGACTTGCGACACTATCAAATACCCGCTTTAAGAATGCCGTTGGTATAGGGTCAAGGCAGGAGGTGGCTGAGCTACATTCGTCAACAGTCTTGCAGAGGTCTGACAGTGAAATGCAGGGGAAATCCTTCATGGTTACTTCTTTTCTGTGAGATTGACTGATCTCGTCTAAGTTTACGTCAGGGGGTGAGAGAATAAAAGATATGAATTCATCAAAATAAAGAGAAAGATACCGATGCACTTAAAAACAGTGATGCTGATCAGTCTAGTTTTACATCTGAAGAAACCAATTTTATATACAGAGAAAAGATTGTGCCTATCCTGAGCCTAGCCATGTCATTCACTGTTGCCTTTAGTAACACGGAATTTTGTAAACTGTTTCAACAAAGAAAAACATCAACACTATCGGTGCTGGAAAAGCATACATTGAGTGTTTACACAAATGGTCCTTTTACAAGCAAGAAAAACAGATAACGAATCAAACAGTTGTGCCATTTGTTGGCAGGAATGTAAGATCT
The DNA here is from genome assembly GCF_960531495.2 of Zeus faber. NCBI lineage: Eukaryota > Metazoa > Chordata > Actinopteri > Zeiformes > Zeidae > Zeus > Zeus faber. Next base: position 8,459,978 of record NC_137204.1, read on the forward strand.
CCTGACGAAGAGGAGCAGAGAGTAATCACCAAAGAAAACATATATCCCTTAGCATTTAGGCATAACTTGGTTATGAAGTTATATCATTCATGAACATTGATCATCTGCATTTTCTCTTACAATAGACAGACAGACAGACAGACAGACAGACAGACAGACAGATAGACAGATAGATAGATAGATAGATAGATAGATAGATAGATAGATAGACAGATAGACTGTCTGTGTGTGTGTGTGTGTGTGTGTGTGTGTGTGTCTTCTAATGTTGGGTTTGCTGATTCCAAAATGTTCTTTTTGGTACATTCCTATGAATAGCACCATGTTTACACAGGCTGCACGAGTGACTTTGCAGTGCGAGGTCTCAGCCATGTGAAATGTCATGTAATTAAGCTGCAGTTTGCCATTACAGGGTCTCCAACCGCCCCCCCTCCTGCTGTGACCCCTAAACGTCCTCCAACCTCGAACATGGCTGCGCAGTAGCAAGGCCCAACACCCCACTACAATCCTGTTGGCCTCCAAACGCAACCTCCCGGCTCCTTCAGATTTAAAACACGTGTATATGTGTGAGGACTGGAGCTGTGGCAGCTCCCTGCTTCCAGGCGACCTAATGTTCTGTCTCCTGCAGATCTGCCACTGCTTCTACGAACACAACCGTGCTTGCAGAGACAACACCGTCTTTTTGAACATGGCAGGCAAGCGATGATGCCAAGTGGGCAAACTACACTAAGCATCCACAGGAATGTAGAAGTAATAAAGTGAGGTTGGTCTTAAATTTAAATGACACATATCAAAAATCAAACGTCATTCAGATAAACCACGCATCTTCTGTAGAAAGTCATGGTGTTGTCTCTTGGGGCTGGTCCCTATATCAATATACTGTAGTGTCAATATTGTGATGTAAAACTATATTTTATTTGTAACACTGTGTTTAATGTCGTCTGTAATGTAAGTTTTCTGAACTTCATGGACTGTTCTAGCTCTTCAAGCCACCTTTATTACTTCTGATCGTCTCCCATATATTTCCTGTATGTATGTCCTGTATGTTCCTGTTGTATGAAAGTACCAACAGTCATCCCAAAATTATCAACATCGAGGTATTCTACTTCAAAAAATATTACAATCTATGAATTTTGCCAGTATGGCCCAGCCCTGTTGCCTTGCCATCCCAGTTCTGCTGACAGTACGAGTAACATGACTTATATAGGCTGAATTCTACGAGGCACAAGTGGTTGTCGACAGTGTGTCCTACGCATGTATAGACAATGCATGTACCCTGGCAGACAACGTCAAAATTCAAAGCTAATAAAATGTAATTCCTTGTAGCCATACCGGTTTAGCTCACATGCAGATGATAGATGCTGCCAAACAAGGGCTTTCACCACTATAATAACCTTCTTTCTTATATGAGCAACTTGTGGTCTTGCAGGCAAAATATGGTGATCAGAGCTGAAGCAACTCCAGTAAAAATAAGCATCAGAATAATATCGGACTGATAAAAGAGTTAAAGAGAGACAACTAATCTGAATAAAATTCATTCTACTGTTGCACAACGGTAGAATGAATGATTGTTTATTTTGTACTATTATATATTTGTTATATAATATATATATGATTTAATATAAAACGATAATCATATTTGAAATACATTTATAAACAAATAATAAATAAATAAAAACAAATAAATAAATAGGTTAAAAATAGTATATATATATATATATATATACATATATACATATATATGCATATACACACACACTATATTTTTTTTATTTATTGATTTAAAATAAATAATAAATAGACACATAACTAAATAATAATTAAAAGATAAATAACAAATAACTAAACCATATTTCAATATCGGTACCTGTGAAAATTATCAACTCATATTATCCTTCTCTAAGTTGACACTTTTCATCAGACCAATATTGGGTAACGTAGCGATTATCAGTTCCTGTTTGCTTGCGTCGGAACCAGTTCAACCAACCTGTTTTTATCTCCTGCTGCAGTCCTTGAGTTGTGACTATTCCAAAATGACCTCTCGGAAACCTCCGGGAAGCACAAAAAAAATACATAAAAAATAAATAATAATAATGATACATAAATAACACAATAAAAATAAATAAATAATATAGTGTAGGTATATATTTAATTATGTTTATTATTATTATTTATTTTAAATAAATAGATCATATATAGTGTGCATATGTGTATGCATATGCTTAATTATCATTTTGAATTATTATCGTTATTTATACATTTACTTCCCCAAGTCTGCCATAACTTACATTTTCACATGATGTCACTTTAAGTTAAAATAGAGTCGTAAGCACACGCATAGACAAATGATTTGACACCATTTACCTGGTAAACCATAAGACTCAACCCCCAGAGAGAGGTGCTGATTGGCCGTGATAGCAGTATCGCGTCGATGGGATGGAAGCGGATCAGAGTCGAGTCTCTCGGTCTCAGATCTGCTAGTCGGCGCCTGGGCGGGTCCTAGTTACTCAGTATTCCTGCACAATTGCAACATCAGCGGCAACAGCAACTCGTAGGGGGGGGGTTTCTTTCGCCCCATTAGGAGCAGAACCGTGATGATTTGAGTTTGCATTCGTTGCTGCAACTATGTCTCGGATCCTCAACACAATAAACCTTCGAGTGCGGAGAGACTTGGCTGCGCGTCGCGGAGTAGCGCGGCTTCCGCTGCGCACTGTGTTTAGCACGTCGAGAAACGCCAATGAAGGGTGAGAGACTTTTTACTTGGATCAAAAAAACCAAAACAAACAAAGAAACAACAAAAAATCAACTTGAGGGTGGCGTGCATTGAGACATGTGGTTCAGTCCAAACGTCCACAGCTGTCTACAGGCTACCGTAGTTCGGGAGAGCCGGGGGGGGGGGGGGGGGGGGGGGGCAGTGAAATCCACCTGTTTCCACGGATAAAATAAAAATTTCACAAATCTGAAAGAGTTTTTAAAATTCTGTTTTAATATCATTTCATCAATACAAACCATTTACCATGTAGTTCATTGGATTGAAGTTCAGCCATGCACCAGTTATGTCAGAGAGATAAGACCAACATACGTTGTCGAACGTGTGATTTGTTTTTTAAGACGCACCATAACTCCAGAAACTGCAAGTGGGCCGCCAACTTCAGAACAGATACAGAACAGATCAAAACAGTCATTGTCGTGCATTCTTGGATAATGATAATAATCATTTGACCATTAATCATATTTGCTAATGATATTTGTTGGGGACCCCCTGAAACCCCCTGAGGGACCTCTTTGGGTCCCCGGGCCCCACGTTGAGAACCACTGCCCTATCGACCCGGGTATGCTCCCATATGGTTGCCTGTTTGCATTACATCTTTAAAGTTGTTATACTCTTTAAATGATGAATGATACACATTTCCTTTATCCCGCATATTTGGTTTTTATACATGATCTATTTTATTTGCCAAGCGATGCATCGACGGTCCTGGGAAAGCGTTGGAGCGACGCCGCCGACACAGTGGTCATCGGTGGGGGGTGCGTGGGAGTCAGTCTGGCCTACCACCTGGCCAAGGGCGGCATGAAGGACGTGGTGCTGCTGGAGAAGTCCGAGCTGACCGCCGGATCTACCTGGCATGCAGTACGTCATTCAACCAACAACACGGGGGCGGGGCGGGGTTCAACACAGATGCAGGAAACTTGACCTCGGTCAATTTCCATTTGAGAAGGCATTCATATTCCCATTGGAGTTTGGGTTGCCGAAATGCATTCCAATCGAAGCCAAAAAATGTAGAGTAAATATATGTAACACGGGGAATGCTGCAGACACAAGAGATTTATGATGTCGTGGGGGGGTTAATTAAATGGAATACATTATATCTAGCAGAAATTACGCTGCCATGTTTTTATGGGCTATTGGAAAGATTTATAGAAATCTCACAGAAAATTTTAATAGTCACCATTTACAACCTTTTCTGTTCAAAAAGTAACAGCCATTAAGGGTCAGAGGTGTAGGACTCCTGAAGCATCTGAGGACTGGCCCCATTTCTCTAAGCCCACCTGCCACAGTGCAACATCATAAACACCTTAAAGATGGGGAAAAGATGATTAAGTAGCTATTTAAATTACATTATTCATAAAATATATTGATGTTTTATAACCAAACTATTATTCTATGGTTTAGTCTTTGTATTTCCAGGACTTATTTGTCATGTGTTTTTTCAGGCTGGTTTGACCACATACTACTCCCCAGGGATCAACCTGAAGAAGGTTCACTATAACAGCATCAAACTGTACGAGAGCCTGGAAGAAGAGACCGGACAGGTGAAGTGCACCGCTCCCTTTGACAATACTTCACTTGTCATTTTTGAGCATGTGAGTGACAGTGCATTTATATTTCAATTGCATTCTCCTGTCCTATCTTTGTAGGCGGTAGGTTTTCATCAGCCGGGCAGCATCCGTATTGCTTCGACTCCGCTCCGAGTGGACGAGCTGAAATACCAGATGAGCCGCACGCACTGGCATCCCACCCCGCAGTTCTTCATCGGACCGGAAAAAATCAAAGAGCTCTTCCCTCTCCTCAACATGGACAGGGTCTGTAAGAACCGCGCTAAACAGAACGAATCAGAGTTTTGCCCCAAATTTTTTTTTTTACACATTGGTGTCCCGTTATAGTTTTTAGATAGCTAGAGAAATACTTTATCGATCCTGGAGAGAAATTGCAGTGTCACAGCAGTGCACAGCAAAAATAGGCAATAATCAACTAATACAGTGAAAAAAGAAAATGTCCATATGCAATAAATCAAAGGATGAGCTGAAAAAGTGGCAATACACATTAAAGCTAAAGAATTACTTGAAAATAGAGACACTGGAAATAAACAATAAAAATATAACATCATTAAAAAAATATCTAAAATAAATAATGAATGAAAAAAATGGCAATGAACAATAACCCAATGATGAAACAAATAAGTAAATTATAAATAAAATAAAATGACCAAGAAAAATTATCTAACAAGAAAAAATACAAGGACTATAATAAACAGTAAACCATAAAAATAAACCTAAAACAAAGCAATGTATGATAAAAAAAAATTGGCAAATATACAATGAACCCAATAATTGTGTGCGTTTGCAGGTGATTGCAGGTCTGTACAACCCTGGGGACGGCCACATTGACCCTTACTCGCTGACCATGGCTCTGGCCGCCGGGGCACGCATGTACGGCGCCCAGATCTACAACCCGGCCCCAGTCACCGGTCTGACGCAGACCTCTGATGGGAAGTGGGATGTCCAGACCCCCCACGGGACCATACGCGCCAATCGCATCGTAAATGCAACGGGTACCTCTTATTACCTCTTATTTATTATAACATTTACTCCCGTTTTCATTGGTGCTTTGGGCTTGGAATGTTCTTGCAGAAATAGGGTGTCTGGGGCTGCAGGGCTCAGGGCATTCTGCTGCTTGAAGGCAGTATGATAAGTTTCTGACCTCATACTCCAGAACTAATTGGGACCAAATCCCATGCACTCACTGGTGGACACACACACATGCACATACACACAGCCAGCATCTGTCTCACACCACTCCCTTGAGCACCTTCCTGATTGTGTCTTTCTCCTTTCTTCTCCTTTATTGCTATATCTCTTTTATACCTATATGCTATCAGGAAGGAAGAGGCCACATGCCCTAATTGTTGTTCCAAATTCATTAAATTAAATTATGTTTTGTCAAATACATGTAATTTTTTTCCATGTTTCAATTATGGTGATTATCCCCCTCTTGGAGAAGAAAGGAGGATGGGTTTGAAAAAAAGAAACCCAAAAAACTTCACACTGCAGCCTGCACAATCTCACTTTTAAGACTCTTTGCTCTTTGATTGAAACGTATGTAATTTTTACTTTTACTGTACTCCCTGGTTTTATTGATTTTACTACAGCAACTAAATGACTTAATCAATATGCTCAGAGAACCTTTTTCTTTAGGAATGCCACCATTGTGTTTGCACATTCTGCACTCGTCACTGAATTATATCATATGAGATGAACCCACACAAGGGACCTTTGACACAGTAGCTATAGCCGAGTTCCAGGAAAAAGGGGACCTACATGGTATGGCTGAAACTGGGTCATACCAGTTCCAGTTGAACTTTGATGTCAAAGCCCAAGTCGCTTTGGGCAAATTTATTTTAGAATTCAGGCCTGAATTGTCCCATTGTCTAGTCGCTTCCACATTGATTTGGTGTAATAACTCTGCTTGTTGTTGTTGTTTTTTTCATCTGTCTTTGCTTCACTAACTACTAGAGCATGCACATAGCTCACAATTAGCTGCAGTATAAAATATAATTAACCCCTGAGGTCCACACTTTTTACATATTACGACTCATCAAGTAATATAGTCCAGTTACACCATCAACTTTCAGTAACTTAAAAATTGTCAAATTTATTAAAGGTGATATTTAAACTGCATTACTTTGGTAGATATAGTTATGACTTCCAATAACTTCATATAGGACTGCCAAAGCATTTACAGTGATTTTTTTGTTATTGGTGTGTTCTTGTTGAGAATTTCTCCTTTCCACTTGAAGATATTTGTGGTGTGGGATTTGTTGCCCTGCCTTCAGATTACCCAGCAACTATTGGAAACAGGCCAACGAAGCAGATTCCACCCAATCCACAAGCAGCTGCTCCTGCACACCCCCCTGGACATAAAAAAAAAATAGAAAAAACATAAATCAGCTTTTTACGGGTTGGATCCTTTTTCACTTCAGGTGAAGTAAGCTTGAAAAACACAGTGAGTTTATAATTACAATTTCCACTGTAGTTTCATTGCAGATAGTTTAGATATATAAATGCACTGTTTTCCCATTGGTTTTTAAGCTGTTTTTTGAAAGCCAAAAAACTTGAGTTAATTGTAGTACTTATGGTAGGAAGTAGAAGATCTACTGTCGCATGCGTGTCTTCTCCAGTGCGTATTTCTGCGTTTGCCTCCCGGTTTAAAGATTGAGAACAGATGCTCTGCTTTTTGCAGGCTGCAGAAATAACTCCCATTGGAAATCAGATCCCGGAGCATTCCGCTTCTCCTCTTTCACGTACTCCCATGACCCTCACTATTACGCCACACTTCCTTCCTCCCCTCCTACACCGATTGGTTTTCCTTTCCTGTCCTTATTCCAAATATTTTGCCCGGTAACCATGAATTTGAAGTGTCTTGCTGAGATGTGACACATTTGTTGCAAGGCAGTATCTGTAACCTGGCGCTGTAACTGGAAAATAATGTAATAATATAATGTAAAATAATCAATGTGGAAAATCTGTAACTGGCTGTGACTGTGATATACAGTGTTTTGATACTAAGATAAGTCATTTTGGACAACAGCGTCTACTAAAAGACGTAATCTCATGTAACCATATGCAAAAGTGGAAAAAAATGTGATCCATGTTGACTCAATATGGTGGTTGGTTCGACAGGATTCTGGGCCCGGGAGCTGGGCCAGATGATCGGGTTCGAGCACCCGACCATCCCGGTCCATCACCAGTACGTAGTGACGGCCACGGTGCCAGAGGTGAAGGCCCTGAAGACGGAGCTGCCCGTCATCCGGGACCTCGAGGGGTCCTACTACCTCCGCCAGGAAAGGGACGGCCTGCTCTTCGGGCCCTACGAGAAGATGGAGAAGATGGTGCTCCAGGACTCCTGGGTCAGGGACGGAGTGCCCCCAGGTCAGTATAAACCTCCAAATGAACTACAGTAGAGGGTAGAAACATGTGAAAACATACAATGAACCTAAAAATGAACCCAAAACAATAAAAAATAACCTATAGAATAACATATTTTGAAAATGTACAATAAACCTAAACTAAAGATATATAATTTTTGGCATGATCAATAAACCTAAAAAAAACCCCAATAACGATTAAATAAACCTAACAATAAACCTGAAAACAAACCTGACAATAAACAGGAAATACTTGAGAATGTACAATAAAACTAATGGTGAAGAACAAATAGGAAATATACAGTATACCATTAATACCATGAGTGCTTTGTTTCTACTTTTAAATAATTAACTTATACAATTAATTGGACATAGCTTGTCCATAAAAAAAATGATGTAAAGTTGAGCAACATTATTATACACGAAACCATGAAGAATAAAGTCTAGGCAATGGATTTATTGCCTAGATTATTTATTATTACTGATAATTTGCGGATTTCAGGTTAAATTCTAGTTTGGCTCAATGAATGAGTTGAAATGAAACGGAAAAATTATTGCTTTATTTTCATATGAAGTGAGATTTAGGATTTATTTTTCCCTTACACAACCTCTCAGTACATTTGTGCTTATTTGATCTGCTTTCTTGGTTTACGTTCTACTTTCTCTCTGTGTGTGTGTGTGTGTGTGTGTGTGTGTGTGTGTGTGTGTGTGTGTGTGCGTGTGTGTGCGCTCAAGGCTTTGGAAAGGAGCTGTTCGAGTCGGACCTGGACCGGATCATGGATAACGTGGAGATGGCCATGGAGATGGTTCCCGTGCTGAAGAAAGCCGACATCATCAACATCGTGTCGGGGCCCATCACCTACACGCCCGACCTGCTCCCCATGGTCGGACCACACCAAGGGGCTCGGAACTACTGGACCGCCATCGGATTCGGGTATGTCAAGAGGCACGCGACTTTGTATCCAGAGGGTAGAGGACAGTGCTTTCAAATTCCACTTAAAATAATGTGTAATAGAAATTGGCTTGTGCGTTGCAAGATCAAAAGTGAAAGGCCGTACCAATTCACCAAATTCACCGCTTCCAGTCAGGGTACCAGGTGTGTGTTCATGAAAACAGGTTTCACTCGGAACGTCAAGACTATATTGAGAAGATTGAGATCCCAGTGAGTCAGCAGAGTCGGCTTGTCTCGGAGTTGTTAATTGAATCAAGAATCGTCTGTCAAAATTATTAAGCATAAATAAGTTACATTCAATGTGAATTAGGCCAACGTTTGCTACGAACAAATTGTTTGCATGTCTTGCATCACTTACTATTAGTAGGCAATAATAATAATACCAGTTCTACATGTTTGTTACATGTCTGCCATGGCAGAAAAAAAGGTTAGGAAACACTGGTATAGGGATTTGATTTAACTACATCGCTTAAAGACTCGGATGTAAAAAATTGTCTTTGGTTGCCAGATCATAATCAGATCAGCCTGTTTCCAGTCAAAAAATGTTAATTCGCAATTATTGACTGCATTTATTTCCGTCCGCAAACAATTACGAAAGGCCAAAAGTTTCCCAACCGCCTTGACGAACAAAGTCTTCGATGAACATTTGAGGTCTGCGTGCGCTGGAATTTAGAGTCATGCTTGAAAATGTGGCTCTTTGTGTCTTTTTCTTCGTGTCATTACTTCTTTTACTGGGGGAAGTTCCATCTCTCTTCAATGTATGCGCTAAGGAAGTCGGAATTTTGACGGGAGCACGGCAGTCGGCGTTTGTGTCTCAACAAATCGGATGCATTTACGCTACGCTAGCTTGTGTCGTCTACGGTTTGGGAAATAAGATTTGCGTAGGACTTCCCGTGCTTCCCGTCTCCAGATACGGTGTGATCCATGCCGGCGGCATCGGCAAGTTCCTGAGCGACTGGATCCGGACCGGCGAGCCGCCCTACGACCTGATCGAGTGCGACCCGAACCGCTACGGGAAGTGGACCGACGTGCCGTACATGTGTGCCAAAGCCCGGGAATCCTACGGCTTCAACAACATTGGTGCGGCAGAGAAAGTGGAAATCATCCACACACACACACACACACTATGGTTGTCCATCCCTAACTCCCATCCCCTGGCTCCCCTTTCTTCCATCAGTGGGTTATCCCAAGGAGGAGCGCTTCGAGGGACGTCCCACCTGCCGGACGGGCGGCGTCTACGAGCTGCTGAAGGGCAAGGCGTCCATGGGGTTCCACGCCGGCTGGGAGCAGCCGCACTGGTTCTACAAGCCCGGGGACGACGTGGGTTACAAGTAAGGCCTTCCATCCATCCACCTCGGTATTTAGTCAATGACAAGGTAACTTACAGTATCGGCCGATACGGAGTAGGAACTGGAAAACATCCTTTTTGCTGATCAGATGCGACTCCTAGGGGGTGCGCGGCGGTATCGCAGGGGGTCCACCACACCTCTTAATTTTCAGTAGCGTCTCCGACAGACATATCTGGTGCATGGCCGAACTTCATTAAATAAACAGTTTGTGTTACTGTATTGATATCAAACAGCATTTCAAAAACCAAATTGCAACCCAAAAAAATATATATATATCTCGTCCTGCTTGGTTTCTCTATCCACCGAGGGGTTCTTGGGCTGAAAAAAGGTTGAAGACCCCTGCGGTAGAAAGTTTGGTGCCATTAGAAAATAATGATCATCATAAAACCAAAGGCATGTTTTTTTAGATAGAAGTGATCGCAACCAGTAATTTGCAAAGAGATATGGTGATCTAAAGAACATTGAACAGAAAAACTCACATAGGCCTCGTCCCGGTTTGAGAATTGGAGAGAATTGTACATCTCACTACCTCATCCACGGCCTTGCCTCACACAGAAGCACGTAAAACCTGCCAACCTAGCAGTGATCTCATCGGTACATGAAACACTATTTTGAGAGCTCCCTGAAGCCAGTCACACAAAGGCGCCATTGAATTTATACAAAAAAAAAAGCAATGTTAGTTAGTTCAGCCCCCAGAGTAAATAACAGTTATTGGGTAGCGTGCAAAATACAGATCTGCAAATAAGAAACATGTTGGAGTTTGATTCCTGTAAGAAGCCTGTAAGGTAAAACACCTATGACCTAACCAGTTAGTAAGCTGGTTATAGCTGCAACAGGCTCTCAAGTCTCAAATGATGGTTCTGTACAAAGTCAGTTGTTGACTCTGATGAATTTTGGTAACTGCCGAAGAAAGATCCCCAGGCATGTTTTTCTTGGATCACAGTGTCACAAAGTCAGTCTCAAGCATTCAAGACCGGTTTTTCAAGTTTGTTTACCCCTTTACCGAGGGGCGCAGTATTGCTTTTTTTTTTTTTTTTTTTCTTTCTTTTTTTCGCTATCCAGGCAGTCATGCAGTTTTCCACTCCACTTTTCAGGTGGTGAGACCCAGATATATTTCCTTCCACACCCATCCTCAGTTAACAATTTTTGAAAATATCTGGTTAATTGCCCTGGCATTAAAAAATTGTATATGAATATTTTGGTTATTGTTGATATCTTTGACCCTTTTGACCCTGCTACATTTAGGTGGCATATGTCTTACAAGCAACAGTTTTATGAAATGTTAGAATTGAATGTTTTTACATTTTGGTTTTACTCTATATCCGGAAAAAATGCTTCTCAGGTAACGACCTGAGTGGGGAAATTGAAATGTATATGTTTTCATCCCTACAGGCCTAGTTTCCGCCGCACAAACTGGTTTGGCCCGGTCGGCAGGGAGTGCAAACTGGTGATGGAGAAGGTGGGAGTGATCGACCTGACGCCATTCGGCAAGTTCGTAGTGAAGGGGCGGGATGCACACAAGCTGTTGGATTGGCTTTTTGCCAACACCATGCCCAAGGTATAGAATGTGCTCAGACATGCCCGACCTTTAACCTTCTGTTTCTGCTCTTTCTGTTTGCTCGCTGGAAAGTTATGGTTACTACAGCCCAAGCTGAACCTGGGTTTACATGACTTTGATATTTATGTCACTTATGATGATAGAATGATCAATCTTGTGGAGGTTGATTTGCAAATATATATTTATTGCAGACTTTGTACAACTGGTGTTACACTGTTATAACAGCTCTATAGTTGATTGTAATGGCATTTAGGTTTAAAATGACTTTGTACCACTGGGATTACCCTGTGCTTATAGTGAAATAGTTATTTGTAATAGGATTTTTCGGTTTAAAATGTCCATTCTTCTTGGTTGCAGGTGGGACTCACGAATATCAGCCACATGTTGACTCCCACCGGTAGGGTGTATGCTGAGGTGACCATCACACAGATGTCACCGGGAGAATTCATGCTCATCACAGGCTCTGGGTCCGAGCTACACGACCTCAGGTAACGTGCACACTCACTGAAGTGCCCATTATCCGCCATTAAAACTTGATCTGTCTGATCAAGGACAGACCCTCAGACTGAAAAAACTCAATATATATGAACCCCAAATTATACTTTATAATACTATAATATAATAACTAATAATATAACTATTTAACTTATAAAACAATGGTTTTACACGGAACCTAAGAAACGTATAACCTCACAGCAACTCTTAATCCCATCTTGCTGTTCATCTACAATCGGTAGAGTTTGGTGTGTTATAGCGACACCCAGTGGCAGAAATGTTGCACCACAGCAGCAGTTCAATTCTCATGGTGCTTTATTCCACTTTATTATACATATATATATATAAATCAATAGAAAAAGTTCAATATTTCCTATGAGTAACTTCTAAGTACATTTACTAAAGTAATTGTGTGACTTCACTGGAAATTATTGGTAGTGTATCAACATTTAATTTTGAATAATTTACACTTATTTATTTTATATAGATTTGAATCTCCAAATAAAGCTCTATTTTTTTATACCACTTATCTAAACAGGAGTCACAGAGTTCTTAAAAGGAGAAAATAGAACCCCCCGAAAGAAAAATCTTAAAACAGACAAGGAACATGACAAATTGTAGAATGAATGTAAAATGATCCGTCCACTTTATAGGTGGATAGAGAAGGAGGCAGCTGACGGAGGCTTCGAAGTTGACATCACTAATGTCACAGAAGACATCGGAGTGCTCGGCGTAGCGGGACCAAGCGCCCGCAAGGTTCTCCAAAAACTGACAAAGGAAGATATGAGCGACGCGGGATTCAAATTCCTCCACTGCAAGGCCATCCAACTGGCGGGCGTTCAACTCCGAGCCATAAGGATTTCCTACACAGGTCAGTGTTTCCCAACCGTTTTTCTGCCCCGGCACACTTGGTACGGTTAAATTATCCCAGGGCACACCGCCGTACCACTAGCACTAAATACGTCCGAAACATGTATATGTGTATGTAAGTATGCTTGCTGTTGTGGCCTACTACAATTCGTTAATAGTGAACAAATCTTTTAAATTACTCAGGAGTCTGGAGTCTCTCAGGCAAAAGAGCGAATCTCTGACTCACAAACTGAAAAATAATTACTAAGTACTAAAGGGGAAAAAAGGCCAAGGCATTTGGCACAATTCAGTAGTAATTTTGACAGAATTAAATTGTTCTTGGGAGGATTCCACCTGGACAAATCCCAGTGGGCCGGTCGCTCTGTGGGCCGCCGGAGCAGCTGATCACTTCACTTCAAGCTGATGCGACAACTTGCATGAAGATAAGTGATATGTTTGCGAGCACCAGCAGCAGCAGCAGCACTCGATAAATGACTTATACGATTAAAAGTGTAAGTGGTGCTGAAAAAACAGAGAATAAGCCGCTAAATATCATTATTATTTACTTTACTTACCAATTCTGGGGGTGGTGGAGTATCCGCGGCTGGTTGTGGCTGGTCTGGGTAAAAAAAAGTCCAGGGCCATTTTTTAGGCCCAGTCCATCCCTGGAGAATTCCCTCCACTCAGAGCCAAACGACTCTTCTGACCTTTGTCCAGGAAGTCCTCCCCTATTCACTGTGAGTTACACCAACTGAACCAAATAAACAAGTTGCAAAATCAAACGACTCTCTCTCTTCCCCAAGAGCCGAATCTCAAAAAAAGAGTCAAAACTTTTATCATTACGAAACTTGTTCTGCTGCAGCTGCTATTCTGGATGTAACAGAATTAGTGCGGCATTGCAATTTTGATCTTGTAACACAAGAGCTCATTTCCATTCTTTATTTCCTTTGTGGAATTTGAACGTTTTTTGAGTTCTCATGGCACAGCGGTTGAAAAACGCTGAATTAAGTCACTCGCTTATAACATTATCTGTTTGGTAATTGAGTCTAATGGCTTGTGTGCAGGTGAGCTTGGTTGGGAGTTGTACATCGATCAGAACAAGATGGCCGCTGTGTACAAGGCAATCATGGAGGCCGGAAAGGATGAGGGCATTGACGATTTTGGCACCTACGCCATGGGCTCTCTGCGGCTGGAGAAGGGCTTCAGGGGTTGGGGCGCTGAGGTAAAATAACTTGACGTGAATAAAAATAACAATAATTTTAATGTAATGAGATATTGCTGAATTGATGGACTTCCGTACTTGTTTTTTTTTTGTTTTGTTTTGTTTTTTTTAGATGAACATTGACACCAATCCTCTGGAGGCAGGATTGGACTACTTCATTAAACTAAACAAGGTAAGCTCTCCAAAATCACTTTTATCAAAAGTCATTTCCATCGTCACTTGCAGATTAGACAACTCAGTTACCATCAGCACTGCCTTTAGTAAGAACCAGAATCTGTTTATTTGACAATGTACATTTTCATATGTGAGGAATTTGTCCTGGTAAAATAAATGCGTTGCTGGACAGTTAGTATAAAGCAGTCTTAAAAAAATAGCCCAAAATAATAAAGAACAGAAATATCCAAATATTTAAAATTTACAAAATATACAATGTGTGATTCTATGCCCAGGACAAATTATTCACATAGGTTTATAAAGTATATGTTAACTATGTAATTACTCTGTTATTACACTGAACGACCATCACGTCAGATAAGGAGTTTAAGAATATTCAACATTAGGGAGGGTCAGAAGTGAAATAGGGAACGGGAGATGGATGTTTTTAAGAATTCGATAATCCATACGCCCCACGCTGATGTTAAATACTCAATACAGAACCTCCAGTATGCTTTATAACCCACCATTCATCTCATGTAAGTCATGACCTCACGTGATTAATCCTATATGTGTTTCTGTTCTTGCAGCCTGCAGACTTCATCGGTAAGGCGGCCCTGCAGGAGATTAAAGCCAACGGGCTGAAGAGGAAGCTGTCCTACATCACCGTGGATACGGATGATATCGACCCGGAGGGCAACGAGACCATCTGGCTCAATGGCAAGGTAAGACACACGTGGTGTTAGGCACTGCAGTAGTGTACATGTTGTCCCTGTGAAGTTATATAAGAACTTCAATGGCCTTTGTGATCATTCTGGTGTATATATTTTCATTATTATATATTGTGTGTGTGTGTGTGTGTGTGTGTGTGTGTGTGTGTGTGTGTGTGTGTGTGTGCGCGCGCGTGCGCATATATAAATTCTTAAGGGTTTTGTTTCTTCTAGTTCATTTTTAGTTTTGTTGTATTGTATATTGCCAATTTTTTACTTGTTTAATATTGTTTTTCTTAGGTTTATTATTTTTTGGTGTTAATCTTTAGGGTTAATCTTTATTGTTTATCATTAGGTTATAAGTGTATATTGTACATTTTTAGCATTCAGTGTTTATGTTTAGGTTTATATTTAAATGTTTCTATTTTCTAGTTAGTTCCTAGGTTTATTGCATATTTCCATTTTCACTACATTGTTTTATTTCCATCCATCCATCCATCCAAACCTGAAAACCCCCATGCCCTTCCTCAGGTGGTTGGCAACACAACGTCTGGAGCGTACAGCTACAGCTCTCAGCAGAGCCTGGCGTTCGCCTACCTTCCCATGGAGCTCTGCTCCGTCGGCCAGAAGGTGGAGGTGGAGCTGCTCGGGAGGAAGTACCCGGCCATGGTGATTCAGGAACCCTTAGTCCTCACGGAGCCCACGCGGACCAGGCTGCAGAAGAAAGCCAAGAAAGCATGAGAACAAGACAACCTTCGACCCTCACGCACAAGCTGCAATGACTAGAAAAGGGAATTTAAAGTCTGAGGGAGGGAGAGAGCAACATCGAAACAGGACAAAGAGTAATTTGACTATTCCCTGTACTGAGCCTTTCAAAGAGGACTGACCATTATGCAGCTTCATCATCACTATTCTCGTGAGAAGATATTAGTCTTAAATAAATTAAACTGTCTGAATGTAAAATCCCAGCAATGGAGATATGATCACTTTCTGTACTGTGTGCTAATAATTATTTATATTGTTTGTCGAAGAATTTCATAATTTGAAGCCGTCCCCGATATGTTTTGTAAAGAGGTTTTTTTTTAAAAATCTCTTTTGTTGTCAAAATAAAAGAAGATACTTTTTTTTTTTCTCCTGGGGAATTTCAGTTACAATGCATTGTTATTTTGTAGTATTAACAAAGTGGGCCAGTTTGTGTACTCCTACATTATATACACTACAATAATTGAATAATTAAAGCGGTGCTCAGAAAAAAAAAAGCCATACCTTGTGCTTGAACTTTTTTCTACAATTGGAGAAAGTTAGAGGCTTTAAGGACCTATACATTTTAATTAAAAAAACAAACAAACAAACAACCACAGCACGGATCTGATTAATCTATCGGTTATCTGGTCAAAACAAATCAGAAAGATGAACGATGGAAGATGATGGCAAAGCGAACACAACTTAGCTTTACCAACTTGCAGTCATGATCCGTCAATCATTGTAATTGATCATTTGCGTACGATACAAAAGAAAAGTTTGTCTTCTAGACGTTTCTACACTTGTCTACGTGTTACGCGCTAATCAACGACATGGCGTTACACAGCGTATAACACGTGCGCTTTTACGGAAAGTTGCGTTGTTTTACTGTTTTATGGCCTATGAGGCTTCCCGT
Organism: Zeus faber; assembly: GCF_960531495.2. Lineage (NCBI taxonomy): Eukaryota > Metazoa > Chordata > Actinopteri > Zeiformes > Zeidae > Zeus > Zeus faber. Next base: position 8,476,626 of record NC_137204.1, read on the forward strand.
ACAACCACGGGACACGCCTCCAGCCCTCTGATTGGCTGCAGGGTGGCACGCGGTTTTCAATCAGGATGTCACAAACCACAGTAACTGATGACATTGTAGGAAGTGTGAATATTCATCCATTACTTATAAATATATATATGTGTATGTGTATATAATTTACTGTTCAATGACGATAATACAGATGATACAGTTTCGATTCAAGGATGTTATTGGCTCCTCTGCAGCCGTTGCTATACTTTAAGCCCCTTCCTTCCTTCAGAAGACATGGCATATACTAGACATATACTAGTCGCTCCCGCTGAGGTTGTGGCCAGGGAGGGGTGATGGTTCCTCCAAAACCGTCCCGCGTTGCTGTCGAACTGCTCTGCGTCCTATGGCTTCCCTGGCTGGCGTTGGCCAACCAGCCGCCGAACATAGTCTTCATCCTGGCGGATGACTTCGGCTGGCACGATGTGGGCTACCACGGCTCCGAGATCAGGACCCCCAACCTGGACAAGCTGTCGTCCGCCGGCGTGCGCCTGGAGAACTACTACACCCAGCCCCTGTGCACCCCCTCCAGGAACCAGCTCCTGACTGGAAGGTACCAGGTAGGACCAGGACCCCCCCCCCCCCCCCCCCCCAGCTCCAGGGAAAGATGGCATAACATAACACAACACAACACAACACAACACAACATAACATAACATGCTGACATAAAATATTACATAACATGATATGATGTGATATGTTATGGCATGAGATAACATTATATGACCTTATGTCATGACATGACATCAACACACAATTTATGCAGTAATTGGATTCCAGAGATAGGATGGATGGATGGATGGATGGGTGGATGGTAACAACAATTATAAGCAATCACATAATACAAGGAGCATGTATTTATTGTGTATGTGTTTTGACATATATACCTCTACAATTGAAGTCGGTTGCTGTAAACCACTTACCTGAGTTGATCTATTTTTAGGTCTATACAATACATTATTATTGGGAAGGCAGTTTTCTGTTGATTTTACAAAATGCCATACAATACTTCTGTGACCAAAAATGCATTAATAATCGTGATAATTAATCGCGCTCACAATATTGACTAAAAAAGTTGTGATTATCATATCAGCCATAATCATGCAGCCCTACTTCACAATGAAAACCGCCGTTAGTTGCGGCGTAGCAAATCCACCCACAGCCACAAGTACCAACCGATCAAAGAATAACACTGTAACCAGGCCAGAACAAATGAACTTCTGCAGTCACAAAACACACCTGGACCGAGACCCGAAGCACACTCGTCCATTGAACTTGAACAAAGGGGCGACTATCCTGGACCCCGCATATTGCTGCCTGCAGCTATATTCATTATTATTGTTATTATTATTATTTGTAGTAGTAGTAGTAGTAGTAGTAGTAGTAGTAGTAGCATCTATTATTATATATATATTTTTTGTATAACGATTCACATTAAAATAACATGAAATAAAATAATGCCTAAAGAAAACAGTTAAAAACATAGAGCTTCATACATTGAAAGCTATTTTTAATGATATGGGTAGGGGAGTGAGGTGGAGTCTTTTTAAACATGCAAGTTGGTGTTTTTGCCTCAAAATTCAATCCTCACAAGTTATGAATAAGGGCATGGATTTCTAACCCTGGAGCGTGCGGCTGCCGCTGACCCACCCCAGATCCACACTGGCATGCAGCACCAGATCATCTGGCCCTGCCAGCCGTACTGCGTTCCACTGGATGAGACTCTGCTGCCCCAGCTACTGCGGGAGGCCGGCTACGCCACCCACATGGTGGGGAAGTGGCACCTGGGCATGTATAAGAAAGACTGCCTGCCTACACGCCGGGGTTTCGACTCTTATTTTGGTCAGTGCCTTTTCATACAGACTTCTATTTTTCCCCTAGTATTTCCATAGTTGATTGAAAATACATGTTTTGCCATTTTTGCCCTAATTCTTTATAAATTACTTCTTGTCCTGCAAGGCTATTTGACGGGAAGCGAGGACTACTTCAGCCACACGCGCTGTAGTCCAATTTCCTCCCTGAACCTGACTCGCTGTGCCCTGGACTTGAGGGAAGGGGAGGAGGTTGCCACCAAACACAAAGGAGCCTACTCCACTGAGCTGTTTACCCACAGAGCCGTCAGCATCATCGCCAAACAAAACCCCAGCCAGGTGACTCGCATAGAAGTTCATGTTTCATCAGAACCAGAGCGTTACCTACACACACTCTAGTTCTCAGCGACTCTCGGTTTCATTCAGAGCAGAAGAAAAAGATGGATCTTTAATAAGTGTGTTTTCTGTGAGGCAGCATGTCCAAAGAAATAGATGAATAAATACATATTGGAATATCAGAATATTTACAGTGTGTGAAAGAACAAATGCACAGGTATGTGACGGGGACCTTGGAAACCCTAACCCTAACCCTAACCCTAACCCTAACTAAATAATTGATCAATTATTTAGTTGCCAGATGAGGAGATGTAAAATGTAAAATATATTTTACATGTCATTGTTTTCTCTCCATCAAATGAAGTAACGATATATTTCCTCACCTACCAGTATTCATATAAACCAATAATCTTTTATCCAGTGTTGATGTTAAAATGCTAATCTGAACATCAGCCGTTTTTCTTGATGACACATCATCCTAGCGGAATTTATGTGACATACTGAAAATGAAAAAAAACAACAATAAGGCCAATTTGGACACTAAATGCGAAGCATTTTTTTAGCCATCTCTGCATAGCAGGATTATCTGTTAGTTACATGGTATTTACATATATACAAATATTAGGAATATGTTTAAACTGCTCTTTTTTCAGCTTCCATAGCCTACAGGATCTTGGCACACTGAAACCTCTCTTTGCGTAAACGAATGTTACTAAACTCTATTTATTTAGAGGAACTAGGAAACGGCCGATTTGGTACTTGATCTTTTTGTTGTTGTTTTTTTGACACAGCATTCAGGATCTGCAGATTATTTTCCATCAAAACAGGTCCTTTATGTTGAAATAGTACTTTATTAATCTCAAAACTAACACACTAAATTCACATATAAATTCAGTATTCAATATTCAATATATTCAATATATATTCAAAAATAAAGATAAATAATAAACAGCTCAATAAAATAAAACAAGTATAAAATAATTAGTAAACAGCTCAAGAATAGACTGTTATTTTCAACAAAATTAAAAATAGAATAAAATATAAGATAGGCAATATGCAAAGGGGGCATATGGGGAAAAGAAGATCAAATACAATGATCTTATTGTAGAGAGGAGAGACTTTCCCAGACACATTTATGAGAATGCAATTTTTTGTAATTTGTTTTCTCCTATTTCTGACCAACTTTTAAATACAGTGGCAGTGTAGTAATACTAGTAGTAATAATAATAATGAATAATAATAATAACCTTTATTTCTGTGCCACCTTTCATACACAACATGCAACTCAAATCGTTTTTTCATTAATTGAAGGCCATTAAATAGTGACAATAAAAGCAAAGCAAACAAGCAGAATTCATTTGATAAAAAAAGGTAAATATTATACACATTTTCGGTTTTGGGTCATCAATTTAGACCATTAAGGATCACGATTGTTCCTCAGCAATTATTATGATTATTATTATTATTATTATTATTATTATTGTTACTATTATTTTTCACTTTAATGCTACTTCCAATGCAACATAGTCCAACAACAGCATTAAAACAGCGCTTCTGGAACCCTTAGACATACTTGTACAGGATTTCCTTTGGTTAGTGGGCAACATTTGCCATTTTCTCTCCTCCCCCAGCCCTTCTTCCTCTACGTGGCCCTCCAGGCCGTCCATTCGCCCCTGCAGGTGCCCGAGCACTACGTCGCCCCGTACTCTTTCATCAAAGACCCCCGCCGCCGGACCTACGCGGGCATGGTGTCCGCCATGGACGAGGCCGTGGGCAATGTCACCCTGGCTCTGCGGGACAGAGGCCTCTGGAACAACACAGTGGTGTTCTTCTCCACAGGTATCTGCTCATTTATATATCAGGGTGCCTCCCGGGTCCTGGAGGTGCTTGAAGTGCTTTAATTCCAGTCCTCCAGAATTTTCAACAATACCTTGAAAATCGCCCCCTTTGTACCAAAGTGCTTGAAAAGTGATATAATATTCCCCCTGCTTTTGTTATTTAAATTGTAATGTAATGAAAAACGTTTTTCAGAATCGTTTTTACAGCATAGATTATGCCAGAGAGATGTAAATTTAATCCAGCATGGTTGGAAATAGAGATTGATATATGAAATATAGATATAATAGATTTACTAATATAAATAATAGACAGTGAGACTTAAGATTATATCACTTTATGTCCTTGAAAATGGAAAAAATAGGGCTTAAAAACATGGTTGAAAGTCCTTGAATATCATTTTGTAATACCACAATACACTACTGTACTTTATGTATATTTAATTTGGGTTGTCAATACTCTCTGAATATTTAATTTGGGTTGTCAATTTAGACAATGAAGGATCACGATCGTTCCTTACCAAATGACCTCTCTCAAATAAGTGGTCTTGAATTCACTTCATTTGATCGATTTGATCGATTTTTTTTATTTAAATGAATTTGAAGACAGATAACATATATTGGGAACATATTTATAAGTGTAATATTGCCAGCAGCAGGACAAGAAATATATATATATTTTTTTAAGAATTAAAAGAAAATAAATCAGTATGAGGCTTTTGTCTCGACTAGTATAATCCAAAAGTCAAGCTTTTTTCACACCCCTGAGAACAAATGTCAACATTTGTATCAATAGAAAAAAGGAAATAGACAAAATACAAATTCGACACACTTTGGGCGTTACCCAAAATTCCCACTAGAGTTCAGCCTTTCCTTTCCTTTTGTCCCGTGTCAAGTTATTCTCAAATTAAGTTGAAAACAGCACTTTGAAGGTCCCTGCAGCAGTGGTGGCACTTTACTCAAAAATGTATTTTGCAAACAATTCCGAAAAAAGGTAATTAGTGTTATTTGAACTGATCAATCTGCTGCTAAAACGTGGTTGAGAGATGCTTGTGTTTGGGTCAGCGCCCTCTCGCGTTTCTTGACTTAAAAAAAGATATATGTACTTTTTCTGTCTCTAGTTTATCGATTTCAAAGTTCACTCTTAGAAGCAAAGTACAAATCTTTTGTTTGAGTAGCATGACTTGGATGTACATAAAATTCAACCACTTACGCAAAAAAGGAAAGCACGCAGCCTTTCCTTCTTTTTATCTAAACCCTTGATAAGGTTTGGTGCAGGAGCCAGCTGGCGCGTTTACACTCACCACATCGGGGGCTTTTAATGGTTTGCATCTGAAGTAGGTGAAGGCCTTTGAACACGGAGGAAAATGAAGTTATTTTAGGGATTTGGGTTTTAAGGGGTAGTTAGACGGCAGGAACAATGCTGTGAGTAATGTTTTTGTTTTGTGCCTGTGGTGGGCTGCTGGTAGGTGGGCTGTTTCATTGTTCTTCCTGCGACTGGGCCGGCTAGAGGCCTGGCTGGAAGCCCGCTCGGCAACTAGAAGGCCACCATGTGCCGAGCAGACGCGCACTCTGCTGACAAGGTTTCGAGATGGTGAAACCCAATGACAACGTCTCCATTCGATTTGCGAAAATACAGATCAACAAAAAGTCGATAGACTGGATAAAGTGTTTGGACTGGTTCACTTTACAGACTTCTTCTAACATCGTCGTCTTCAAAACGAACGTCAAAGAACTCGGCCATGGTGACGGAACAATCTTTATTCATCTTTAAAATCCGCATCATGCGGATGTGCATTTGATGTGATGACATCTTATGTCAGGGAAAATGGGAGAGCTTGTTTTTGTTTTTTTGTTTTGTTTTTTTTCCAGAACAACGCGAGTAGTTTGCTCAGTTGGAAATGTATAGTTTTCCGCGAATGAGAGTTTAAAACTTCCTTTATATAGTGTAAGCAAAGTGTGGAAAAAAAATAATAAAGTAAAAACAATATAAAATATATATTGATTGATGGTGGATATATCCAATGTCATCGTTAATAACGTCACTAGTTTATATAAATTACTTATTTACTGAGTCCGATTCCAATAAAAATTAGTTGACTGATGTAACGTCCGGTCGTAGTGTTGGACCACAACGCAAATTCTGCACAGTGCATTGCATTGCATCACAGCTTTTCGTGTGCAGAATCCCACTCTCCATAGGAATGAATGGACTTTGGTTTGTTCTCGTCGTTTGTCGTACTCGGTGTGATTCCAGCTTAATTGTATTTTTCTGTGTTTGGCAGATAACGGCGGTCAGACCCTGGAAGGGGGCAGTAACTGGCCTCTGAGGGGGAGGAAGTGGTCACTGTGGGAGGGTGGGGTCAGGGCTGTGGGCTTCGTCGCCAGCCCCCTACTGGAGAGACCCGGAACTGTCAGCCGCGCACTCATCCACATCTCTGATTGGCTGCCGACGCTGGTCGGCCTGGCAAGGGGGGCGACCCGTGGCACAAAGCCGCTAGATGGCTTCAACGTATGGAATACCATCAGGTGAGAATTAATATTAGCACTACCATAAAAGCAGTATTTATATTTTACAAATGAGTTAAAACCCAAAACTTAATTTTTATTTTAGCGCTAATGGGACTTGTAACAGCTTCTTTCACCCGTTCTGGCCTTGAAAGCTTGGAATTCAGATTGACCCAGGGCCTCTATTTACGCTGTGAATGCGACCGGCTCTTAAGTCTTGACAGCCGGGCCTCTATTTCTACCCCCTCTCCTTCTCGTCATTACCTCGTGGACTCTCTTCTCCCTTCTCTCTCTCTCTCTCTCTCTCGCTCTCTCTCTCCCTCCCTCCCTCTCTCGCTCGCTCTCTTCTCCCTGACCGAGCTGTCTTCCTCTCCTAGGAGCCCCAGCTCTTCAATAAGCCCTTTGTTACTGAGGCAATGGGAGCCCCCAAGAAAAGGAAATTCCATCAGTCATTCTCACACAAATTTGTATTCCTTCCATCGCTCCTACCCCGCCACCCCCCACCCTTCTCTCACACTCCCTTATTATCCATCCATCATTTCCCTGTTCCATTCTCTGAGAACTACATTGGCTTAGTGGTTAATAAACGTCTTAGTCTGATACAAATCTTGTAACAATAAAGCGTTGTATTGTACAACAGTATTCTACCATTTGAGGGCCAGTCGAAGGCCAAGGGCCACTTTTGTTCTAATGATCAAGACTTGAACCAGGAAAAAAATGACTGTTTGTATCACCCAGTATAGTACAGTAGCTAGATCGAATTCAAACCTGAAGTATTCTAAGATGTGTCAACGTGTCTGAATCGTGCTTGAGACATCATATGCTTCAACAGTCACCTCGCTCTTTATCCTTAACATTAGCAGGCCTATGGCTCGTCTCGCGGACTTTTATCAAATCCCGTCTAAATGCCACTTCCGTATTTGTAAACTAAATTTGGACGCGGTGATATAGGGACTGGAAGAAAAAAAGAAGGAAAAAAAAGGCTCGGCCCGGACCACAAACTACCACTGGCGGGCTCCTCCACTTCCTTGCCATTGGCTCAAACCCGTCAGCTGACTGCTCACTCGGAACAACACGTTTTTATGAACGGACGAGTCGTGGCGTGACCCGCGGCTCAAGTGGCCGCGTTTTCTTTTTTAAATTGCCACGACCGCTCGAACTACGAAATTAAAAATGAACAAAAACCCGACAAAACAAAACGAGGGCCCCGGCACGGCGGCCAGGCAGAGGAGACGAAGCTATTCTAGCGGCGCTATCAGACGCTGCGGCGACAGACTGCGGTCCAGGCGCATGAACGACAGGGAGCCAGTTTAGATTTACAGATTCCACTCCCTACGATGTGTGTGTGTGTGTGTGTGTGTGTGTGTGTGTGTGTGTGTGTGTGTGTGTGTGTGTGTGTGTGTGTGTGTGTGTGTGTGTGTGTGTGTGTGTGTGTGTGTGTAATTGTGTTCAGACGTGCACGTGTTCACAAGTCACAAGTGCAGCACTTGTTTTTTGTTGTTGTCTCTGCAGCAAAGGTTTGGCCTCGCCCAGATTGGAGCTGCTGCACAACATCGATCCTCTGTACGTTGACATCGCTCCATGTGAGTAGATGCTTAGATGTGGAGATAGTGCGGAAAATTACCTGGAAACATTGTGTGTGAATGTTACAATTATTTAGTGCCTTGCAATTAGCTTATAGAGCTTATTGTGCATAATCACCAGGTGTCATGACATGTCACTGCATATATGTATGACCGTATGTATATGCATGTGACAAATAACCTCTTGAACTTGAACAATAAGCATAAATATTATGTATTTAATGTCCATCTTTTAGAACATGGAGAAGTTCAGACAGAATTTCTCTACCAACTTCACTTTAAGAAATTCAAGAAATTATAAGAAAATGATGTAGTAATGCAACGACAAGTCAACAACATCTGAAAAACCTGGGTGTGTGTGCTACTACAGTAAATGACTTATCGATGGATTGTAATGCAGATAATACTCTATTTAGTTCGTATCTGATCTACTGTACCGATGAAAAACAATGTCCATTTTGTGTTCACGAGCGATGAACGTGTTTTTACGCTTCCTCCGTGGCGGTGTCGTGTGTTTTCTATTTTATCTCCTCTAAATTTTTTATACTTCTGTTTTTCTTTTGACACCTGCATACTATGATATGATAACATACGATGGCACTTCTCTTACCACCCCTCAGGGATTTTCAGGAATGACTGCAGCAAAAGGAACACAGTTGAATAGGGATCATTAGATAGATAGGTAATAGATATTTGTGGAAGTGCATAACATATGATATGGCGTCTACGAATGTACGTTAAACATGGGGGAAAAATCAAGTTTATGCTGCATCGGCAACTTACTCTAAGCACATGCAATTAGCTGTGAAACGTGAAATAATAGGAGAGTAAGTTTAGCAAAATAACTAATAATAAGGTTGTTGTTATCACTATGAGGTCTCGTTCTATATTATCAGCGCCATTTAATATCAGTCGAACCAAAGTGCTTCAATCTCAGGGAGCGTTATAGGTGTCTGCTTGGTCCTAGCCGTGCTCTATGCCATACAGGTACAGTGCTTACTGTGGATCTGCTGAACTTCTCCATCTGAAACGTGTGTAATATAGTCTGGAATACTACTAAATCACTACGTTCCATGTGGAAAGAAAAACAACCCCCAACAAAAAGTCTGCATTTAAATCTGCCATCATGAGATATTTAATGATGAAATGACAATAATCTTCATATACTATGTTGAACTGACACCAGTGCCTTGCATGTTTTCACCTAAATATGTCCTCATTCTTGGTCACCATAGAGACCACTAGTTCCCTTTAGCGCATTCATGGCTTGGTCCATCCATAGATTCACGGCTCATATTAGACTTTAGTTCCCTTTCTCCCATTAGCCCTGTCTCTTTTGAAAACTCGCTCTCTCCTCTCCGCCATTCCACATGCATCCTTGGGTTTTGCATACCTCTTTTTTTTCTATCTTTTATAGGCGCTCAAAAGGGAACCCGTCCCTTTCACACGCTCTTCTATTCAGATGGCTTTTGTGATTTTTCTCTCTCCACGGAAGAAGTGGAATTCCATCTACGTTGTCGACGGGAGGGTTCTTGAAACTTCTCGCCAACTTCTTGGGAACTCGTCGAGACCAGGGCCTACGTCTTCCATCCCGTAACATTTCTCTCCAATTTCCCCCCACCATTTCCACTGCCTTGTCATATGTTCTGGATGGGCTCCCAATTGTCTACTTTCAGTGAGAGGAACCCTGCTTTGTCCAAGCTGTTTTGAGCACGCGTTCAGGCATTACCATGAATTGTGCGTCGGTAGAAAAGGTTAATTTAGCTGCTTTTCTACAAGAACTGCACAAAAATCACTCAAATCAACCCTTGAAAAGGTGACTAAATGTCATCTTATAAAGGTCTTGTATAAGATATGAAAGTGATTTTCCAGGTAGCCAGTTTGTGAAGCGACGGTTGAGCTCCCGCAACCACAAGGTCAAGCACGTCGGACGAATTTCTGACCTAATTTCTTTGCTTTGTTTTCCCCGTTTGTTGGGACCTCTAGCGCCTGCGGTTCTTTTTCATGGACTTGGCTGAAAAGACAGATCTCTCTCATTGATATATTTATTCAAGCACCTTAAACTTGACTGGTGGACTGTTCCACGGTTCCGAGGTATGCGGCCACGTTCGCTGCCAGGCCCCCGCTCAGTGTTTAGCGTATCCAGTGGCCATCCACGATCCCACTTAATCAGCAATTCTCAGTTTTCTTTCAAACCGATGGCTGCCCTCCATTATCAGCTTCCCCACTCCCCTCCCACCCCCCACTCCCGCATTGTTTTCCCCCAGGTCCTGGAAGGAATCACCAGTTGACTTTGGCTAAGGCGGTCAGCGGGGACTCTCGGTCCAACTCGGGCTTCAATGTGTCCATTCATGCAGCCATTCGATTCTCCAACTGGAAGCTGCTGACCGGCTACCCAGGTCAGTATCCCCTGTCCTTCATAATGACATGTTTAGTCTGAGGGCGAGGTGCCGCGGAGGTGTCTGGTGGAATGTCAAGTTGCTAACAACCACCACACCATACCACAGGGTTTTTCCACCTCTGTGTTTCACATTCCTCTTAAAAATAATATAAAATAATGGAAATTAGCTTTTTGTGTTGCAAGAACAAAATTGCAAGGCTGCGCTAATACATCAAAATCATCAGTCCAGGCCAGAATAGCAGCTCCCGTGTTCATCAGAGCAGGTTTCACTCCGAAAGTGAGGACTATTCATAGGGATGAAAGGTTTGACTCTTTTTTGAGATTCAGTTCTTGGCGAGTCACTCAATGAAAAGAGTCATTAGATTTTCTGGCGCCTTGTTCATTTGATTTTTTTGAATGATCGTTTCATTTGAGTCAGTTGGTGTAAGGCGCGGTGAGCGAGGGAGGACTTCCAGCTGAACAATGAACAAGAGTCGATTATTTTAGTGAATTGAAGATTCGCCCCCCTCGCCCATTGACTCCCGAATCCAGAGTGATTTCAAAGAGTTGTTTGGTACAATGAGTAGGCCGTAATGATAAGCACAGTTCTATGTGTTTGTGATTTTTAACAGGGTATTAGTGTGCTGTGGCAGAAAAAAGGTGGAGAAGCTGTCCTATCATAACCTTCTACCTCTTCCCATCGAGATGTGTCTCTCTCCGTCTCCACAAAGGTTGTGATGTCTGGTTCCCTCGGCCTGGCCACAACGCTTCAGGGTCCGACGCTTCACATTCACATTCTGAGCCGCTGAAGCCCATCATGCTGTTCGACGTGGACAAGGATCCCGAGGAGAGGAACGAGGTGTCGGACCTCTTTCCCGCCGAGGTGGCCTTTCTTCTCAGCCGCCTCAACCACCACCAGCGTGGTGCTATGCCGATCACCTTCCCCGATGACGACCCCCGGTGTGACCCGGGCCCCGACGGAGCCTGGGGACCCTGGGCTTGAGACGGCGACGACAAGGATGATCAAGGATGATAATGACGGTGACATTACACCAGCTGCTGATGTCAACTCTGGATATTTTCCACGATTGGGAGCAAATCAGATGTTTTTTGTACTAACTTAACAAAGAGATTCCATAGAGATTGAAAGCAGTGCGTCTGTAAAATGAATGTAATCAAATTCTGAAATAAACCAGAATATTAGTGAATTTATTATTCATTGTGCTTATTTTGCATGTTTATATTTTTATAATCAAAGTAGGATATAGGCAGCTCCTGTTGAAAATGTTGTCTACGTCCATCCCCATTCTCTGATTTCACGATTATTAATATAGACTCTTACCGAATAAGACTTTCTAAGGTATAGCTTCTACTAACATAGATTTATTGAATGAAAATCTAGCAACATAGAGGTAACCCTAACCCTAAAAAGGGCCAAATTCAGAGAACAGTATTGGCTTTGTTCATCTCTCTTCTGAAGTAGGTGCTAAAGTCTTTGTGGTTCTCTTTTTATTGGAAATGTGAGGAATTTTCCTGCTCATCACGTTAGGTATTCTTTATGTCATGACATTAAATAACACTGCGATGTCAACCACCCAGACAATGATGTTCTATTATCTGCTTGTCTGTCTGTTGGACTTGCATGTAGCTGCGATTAGGCTCCACTCAGCTTAGAAGTAATTTAAAAGGGGGGATGATGTACTTATAAGCCTATTATAATCTGTTATAAGTATTACACCAGTATAATTTATACAAGCATAGGGTGTTTCATAGAAAATAATTATATTCGAATTTAAGCAATTGTATTCGCCTCATATATTCTATTAGGTATTGTATATGACCAAACATTTCGGTTTTTTTTGTGGGGGGGTCAACTCTATTTTTTATTATATTTTTTTTATACTTTTTGCGTCTTATAGTTCTATCTATCTATCTATCTATCTATCCATCTATCTATCTATCCCAACATTATTCTATGATCTACATTGTTTTATAATATTGCAGACCTAAAGTCTAGGGCTGAAGAAATTCATTCTCCCAATGGATAATAATGCCTCTGTGACTTTTGGTTGTAGCCATTTGACCTCCCTCCGCCAGCAGCCAGCGGACAACCACAGGAAATGCCCCCCTGCCGAGACTGGACGGCCCAGTTCCTAATGTGGGCTCCGACCTTTGGCCCTCTGTGTCAATTGACTGACAGTCGAGTAAAGCAAACAACAGTGTTCGTTACCAGCGAGCCGGAGACCGCTCACTGTTAGAAAGTAACTTGGGTCCGAAAGAAAGTGTTTTTTTGGGCACCCATCAATGCTGCAGGTAATTTTCCTTCATAGTTGTTCATTTTATAGTGCCCCCTTTCTTTTTCTCACAGTGTGAATGTAAACCAGGAAGGAGTACATGTTGCTCTCCTTAACAGGAAAAAGTGAATGTAGGAAAGAGACCACAGTCTAGATGCCTGGAATATCCACCTCTACAATCCTCTCTAAAATGTATTTCCCTAGGTGTGTCTGCTCACACATTTTGCAGTTGTATATGGCCGTTAAATTTGTCTCTTTATAAAGTCATTAAGAAATCCTAATGTTTTTTCTCGTTGTTATCATAGAGTAGCGTTATTTGGTACAATTGAGTTCAAAATATAAGGACAAGCTTAAAATAGGATTAGTCCTCTCCGTAGGGAAATTCAGGTGTTACTGCAGCAAAAAAAAAGTAAATAAACAAACAAATAAATAGATAAAATAAAATAAAATAAATAAATTCACCAGTGAAAGCCAAGTAGTGGGATAAGAAGTAAGATAAAAAGTAAATAAACAATAAAAAAATAAACACACAAATAAATAAATACATATATACTCAGAAATATAAATAATTACACACATAAATAGATACAATGTATAAATAGATAGAAAGATAGACTTGTTATATAGTAGTAGTAAGACAATAAAAGGGTTTGTTTTTTAGCTGTCACTACTCGTGTAGTTATAGATTGTGCCACCATCTGAAACCTGGTTAGGACACCTAGCTTTGCACTCATTTCTTGGTGTATGGAGACACTTCAGAACCCCCCATTCTATACTCCCCTTATTATCATCACAGGAGCAAACCCCAACATGTTGTTGTGTGTGTCTCACACTTAATCCTGCATTCAGACGTAAGTCAGACTACATGACTCCAGACTCTGTGAAGCCTCCTAAAGGCGTGACAAACCCCACTCCCCGCCCCCAAAAAAGAAAATGTGTTTTTCCAGCTGTTGACCAGGATAAATCTGATGTCCCTCCAAGATACAGCATGGCGAGGACATATTTCTTGCATGCCACCCTCCTGCTCCTTTGTGGAATGCCCACCGGGAAGAATCTCAATGCAGCCAAGGTCTGTGCTCTCTGAGGTTAGACCCGGGGTGGAATTCCAAACAAGATTGTGTCTGTCTCCGCCGCCGCTGCCCTGTCTGCACAAACACATTTCAATCACACCGTAGAGCTTATTCAAGCTTCATTTGTGAAGCGTGGCGGTCCTCCACCTTCACACTTGACACGTAAGTTAAAATGATGGCGAAGGGGCGTCATTAAGACCCACTCCAAGTCAATGTAAATGTGGGAGTTTGCTGGATGAGCGACTAAATATTTAATGGGAGGCCTATGGGGTGCTGATGACTGAAGCTATTAGACTGAGCATTCCATTCTCTAAGAGTCTAATGTTAGGACTCTCAAAAATATTCCCAAATATCCCATTTAACAACAGCATTCTGGAAAGTGCCGCAGAAGGTCTCTAGCAGAAAGTGCCTTCGTTATTTAGTACATATATTTTTTCATTTGACACATTTATTATTTATTTAACGATATATATTATATTATTATATTATTTATGTCTTATGTTATTATTACACACTTAATATTTTATAGAATATAGAATTTTATATAATTTTTTTACTTGATTTAATGTTTGATTATACATATTGAGTGATTGGGAGATTATTATTTAGGAATCCAAATAATAATAATAATTATTCAATAATTTATTTAGTAATATAACATATGTTCTTCTGTTGCTGACCCAACTGATTTTTTTCAGTTGAAAATGGGACAAAGTATTTACACGGAACCAACTAGACAATATCTTGACTTTCTGCTTCAAACCACTGATTGTAAAAAAATACCCTCTTAACCTAGTTCCAAGAACTCCCCGGTAGTTCAGTTTCTAGCCATCCCGAACAAGGAACAACGAAGTTCCTGGCACCAGTTGCCTCCAGTTCCAGTCTCAACAGCCTTAATATAGTCCATTCACATTCATCTCCTGCCATGCAAAGCATAAATAAATTCACAAAGTTTGTTATTATTTTACAGGATTCCTGTTTTTGTGCTAAGAAGGGCCACAAATGTTTCTATTGAATTCAGCTCGAATGGAGTCTGGAGATTAGAGAGGGGCAGGTGGTGTACACACTGACACATGTTTGGGACTAAAGCTGAACAGCTCTGTGCGTTGGACCTTCAGAATGTGAGTTTAGATCAGCACGGGTACTGGGCCTGGGCTCAGCTGTTCCTCCAGCGAATAAAAATAGGACTAGAATTAGGAGTGTTACATGTAGGCCCACCTCATATGCACCCTTAAAATGTGCTTAAAGAACATTGTTGGGGTGGGAGGATTTACCAGTACATTAAATTTTATTGTACAAATAATTACTTTTGATAAAATAAAAACAACTTGACATGGATTATTTACACTCATCAAACACCATATATATATATATATATATATATATAAACACACACACCGATCAGCCACAACATTAAAACCACCACTAATAACCACTAATATTGTTTATCTCCCACCCTGTAAGTTGTGAGGTGGGGCCCCCATGGATCAGACTTGTTTTTCCAGTACATCCCACAGACGCTCCATGGGATCAGACCGTAACCCCAGCCATCCACTTGATGTGGAAGAAAATGTGATTCATCAGACCAGGCCACCTTCTTCCATTGCTCCGTGGTCCAGTTCTGACGCTCACATGCCCATTGTAGGTGCTTTTGGCGGTGGACAGGGGTCAGCATGGACACTCTGACCCATACGCAGAAAGCTGTAATTGCCCTGTGCTGAGCAATTTGTGCTACGGTAGTTCTTCTGTGGGATGGGATCAGACGGGCTACACTTTGCTCCCCACGTGCATCAATGAGCCCCTGGGTGCCCGTGACCCTGTCTTCAGGTCCCCGGTTGTCCTTCCTTGGAACACTTTTGGTAGGTACTAACCACTACATACCGGGAACACCCCATAAGACTTGTCCATTTGGAGATGCTCTGACGCAGTCGTCTTAACTCCCAGTACCTTTCGGGAAGTCCATCAACATTTGGGTTTCCCCAATGCCTTTATCAAATTCAAATGCCTTTCACTTCCTGCGCCCGCTGACCCCGCCACCAACAATAGGAAACAGCAAATAAGAGGAGTGCATGCGCGACGCAAATACATCGAACGGCAGATAAATATCAAAAAATATTGGATTTTATTGTATTTTTTACACAAAATAACCTCACGGATTCCCATTTTAACACAGCCAATGGAAATAGGCGTCGGAAACGGTGCAGCGATTGGGGGAGGGAAACCACGGCGTGACGTCACCCCCACCCCCAAAAAGAAGCGTGCTGGTCTGGCGCGGACACACGGGACGGATCCCTCACGCACGGCTTCTGGACGCGGCGAGAACGGGGGGGGGGCCAACGTCCGCACCCTGAGGGAGAAATGCGGGGCTGAAAGCGTCACCTCGCGTCGGGGGAAGAAACCACCGAGACGACTCGGAAGAGGAGCGAGCGCGAACTGGACTCGGGAAGGAAGGCTCCATCGCAGCGCGGAGCCCGGTAAGATCTCCAGCCCGACAGCCATCACTCCAGAAACACGCGTAGTAAGGGCACGCATGTGAGGTTAATCTTAGACAATAATTAATATATGAATATAATTATCATTCTAAGTATAATGATTCTCATAACAATTATAAAAACACTACAATATAAATAAAAGCAGCGGTGGCGTCTGAAGGGAAACTCGTGGCAGCGTGGAGCGCACTGCAGGGTGTGGATTACACACATGTTATAATTCTATCATAATAATAACAAAAAATAAAAATAAAATAACAGAGCAGTTTCCGTATTTCCAGCCCTATCCGCCGATTCAAATAACTTCTTCCATCACATTTGAATAACTTTTTTTTTTTAACAGAATGTTGGACAAATTGTACATTTTTTTGGAACATATTTTGAAAAACATGCATGTGTGTGTAGTGAGTGCACTGCAGAGTCATGTTTTGTTCTTATTTTATTCATATTGGACGTGGGTGAATTGGTGTTAAAAGTTTGTGCAATCAAGGGTGGGCACGACAGTAGCTGACAATGACCGAAAAGTCCAGTCATCCAGCCTAATAAGACTGGTATTCCTTGCAAACACTTCCCTGAACTGTATGTGTACGTCCGCATATGTCTTTCCAACCAGTCAAATGTGGAGACCAGCTCATTTTAAATGGGCATCTAACTGACTGCATGTGGTGTGATCGGCATCCCTAAGCCCTCTTTCTCGTGGAGACACGACTACAGTTTGCACGCTCTGATGTTGTTTTTCATTATAGGTGGAATGACTTAATAAAGGCACATGCTGGGTGGCGGGGTCCCCCTGGTTTGACTGTATTTGGGCGAAGTCAAGCCAAGCGTCCGTGGTCCCTGGGGGACCCGTGCTTGCTCCCTTTAAGAGATTGAAGTAAGCCAGACTTCATTCATTATGAGCTTCGGGGGGAAGGCTACTCCCCTCAGCTTTGGCCACAAAAAAGCCGCCCCCCCCTCCCACAAAAAAACCCATGGGGTTTTCCTTTTTTGGCAGGCTGAGACAGCTACAGTCGCTTCGGAAAAGTTTCTCTTCCCTTTCGGCCTAAATAGAAACGGTAAATTATCAAAGAGTGGAAAGAATATTACCCAGCCCAGTGCAGATGATGCCGGTGCCATTTTTTTTTTTTCTTTTCTTTTTAGTGTAACATTAAAATGTTTCGCTGCGAACCAATTTATTTAGACCGCATCGCCTGCCGTCCAAGCCCGGCCTTCTCTGTGTCGCTTACACGCTCTTTGATGGTATTTCTAGTCTAGCTTACTTTTAATTTGTAGTTTAGCTCCACTGTTTGTTTCTCCTGGCCTTAAGTCAGGGTTTAACATCTTCGTCTGGTCAACACAAGTAAATATGAGGTCGAGATCATGTCAATAGTAAAGTTAAACGGTAGAATTGTATTTCCAGGTGTAGGAGAACGTTGGTAGGTCCCCCCGTCCCGATGGACAAATCCAAATACACTCTTTGAGAGCAACAGGTAGCACCTTTAATTAGGGAATTCTTATTAAAGAGCCGATTGAAATCTCAGAACAGACGTAGTGGTTGATTAAAGACTATTTAACTTACTATACTGTATATGTGGATTTGATGCACATGGTCTCTACAAATGCAGTTGTAACTTTAGAAAAAGTAGTAAGTAAATAAGTAGTTCTGTGATGGAAATCGGACTTCGGCGGTAGGTAGTGTCGTTTTGCTTGAAATCACAGCCCCATCGATAGTAGTGGCGTTGCAGGAGTGTGAAATCTGTTAATTGAATTGCTGCCCCTGGGGTCAGAGGTCAGACTGTAGGGGTTTTGGGCAGACTAGCGTGAACATCTGCTATACAGTTTGGTAGGACAAGGCCCCGCCGTGGAAAACCTGATCTGACGCGGTCATTATTCGCAAACCTATGTAGTCAGATAAAGAAGTAAATGGACGCGCTTTGGGGAGTCCTGCTCTCGGGTGAAGGTAAATCTCACCTGGTTTTTAAAAATCTCAGCCCTGAAAAGGTCTTGTTTTTGCCCAAACAAGCCAAAAAAATATAAATATCGATTAAAAACAGCAGTCCCCCCCGGGAGAAGGGACCCTTGGATGGCTCCGAGGTTTGCCTGTTCTGTTTCTGGAAAGTTTGCGCAGTCTCGCAGACTTGCAGAGCAAAGTGGAAAAATCGAGGCGGCCGAGGCTCCTCGTCCGCTGATATTTCCCTTTGTCATCTGAACTTCGCTTCCCTCCATGTGCTTTTATGATGAGCTTTTCTGCATGCGTGGTTGTAAAAACCTGGATGTCTGAGGCGGTATATGCACACGTTTCAGCGGAATTGAGCCTGGGATCGTGTCGAAGGGTTGAATCCCAGTGAAACATGTTTGTTATCTATCTGTTAACACCCGCCCCCCCCCCCAGGTGAAAGTTGTTATAAACGCTGAATGAGATGCTTCAATAAGTGAAAGGCTCAATCCATTCATGACCAGCCCACACCCACAGCCAACAAGCGCCCAAAACTCCGCCATCCGTCCTCTGCACACTTCGCTTCACCTAGACGTGGAGGAGACTCTCACTTGCTCGCCCTCGCTCGTTCTCTTTGTGTCTGTATGTCTTGCCCCCCTCACTCGCTCTCTCCGCTCAATACGCCCTCCGTGCTGCACCCGTGGGGCAGTCATGCAGACTGATCAGATTAGCCGGCGTTGGAGCTAATCACCCTCCTCTCTTTCTCTTCTATTTTGTGTGACTGTGTACTTCCCTGTTCACTCTTTTCTATGGTGGGGGGGGGGGGGTTACGTCTGCCTCCAGCGCTTTCCAGTTTGCTGTTTACTGGGGGGGAAGCAGCAGGGTGGGTCCCGGCAATAACAAAGGCTTAAGCCCCCCCTGCGACACCCCACCCTGCCATTTTTCCTTTTCCATCAATAGAGGGCCGTCTGAATGGTTGTAGGGACCCCCGCCCCCTCCGGGACTGCCCCAAGGCCTCCTGGGAGTCCAGGGCAGTCCAGCAGCAGGCTCCTCAGTCCATCCTCCTCCATTATGGTCATAATGAGGGCAATGCTGTTTTTCTATTTGCTTCACTCATTAGTCATTGGAGCCCGTTTCCCAACCAGTGTTTCCTCCAAAACGCTTCCGGAATGATGACATTTTATGCTTTCTCTTGGTTGCCATAACTTCATAAATGACTTTTTTCGGTTGCTGAATGTTGATTGGTTAGTGACCCGGGACGTCGAGGACATGGCTGTGCGCCAATGCACACATGAGTTCTAGCATTTCCAAACAGAGTAGTTCTACAGTAGTCCCTTCAGTAATGAGGAGTAAAGTCAAATCCAAAGGCTGGTGAGTTACAGTAAGTGTAGATTTGAAAGAGTATTTGTGCGTCGTGTTGAATTGTCCACGGTGCTTCTATCTGCACTGACGGCCATACATGTGTATTTCTCATACATACACACTTGGAAGGAAAACATTTGAAACACACCTTAATCTTGACTTAAATAGGCTCTTAACGTATTAAAGGCTTATAAGTTAGAAATGTATCCATAGCGGTGTCATCTTGGTGTCATTTACCATATTCAGTTGTTTCTCTCCTTTTTACACTCGTATAAGTATATGTAGGATATATACAGGAGAGTAAGAGTATAAATGTGTCTTTGTCCAATTCGTTTTTCCTTTAATCGGATACATATATGTTCGGTTTCATATAATGATGTAATGATTGGAGCAACTCAATTGAAAACTTACTTCGGTCTTTCAAAACATCTTTCATTTTTAATCTCGTTTGTAGTTTCAGTCCTGTTCCCCGATTCTTCTGGTCCACGTGACCCAGGCTATATCAATTCTCTCATAGTGCTGTGATGGTAGACTGATCATGAAAGTAAATGGGCCTTAATTGTTTTCTTTATAGCTCGGGATTGAATGTTTAGACACGTCATTGCTCATCTAATGACTGCCAGAGGTGAGGGTCCCACTTGAGAGTTCTGCTTAATGGTGTGTGCAGCTGTGAATTGACTGGTCCATTGTGGCTCTCCGGGGCCGGTCTAGGTGAAGTGTTCCCCTTTAATGGATAATGTTACCGCACCTGTCAGACACAGACACACACACACACGCGCGCGCGCGCATGCACACACGCACATGCACGCACGCAGGCACACACACACACACACACACACACACACACACACACACACACACACGTAAACTACTGGGGAAAAGTTGGCCTCTTTGAAGATTCGGCTCTTTACGAGCGACTCGGTAAAAAGATTGGTTCAATTTTCAGTCAGTTTAACGAAAGTCAGAAGAGCTGGTTTGGCTCTGATTTGTGAACGGAATTTTCACATTTCATTCCGTCAACTGAGTCTCGGAGCCCGCCTCCTTTGTCGGAGCGCCTCCCGCCTCCCGAGTCGTTCATAAGATTTGTTCGCTACGAACGAATTGCTTGCGACTCGTGCATCACTGCTCCAAACTCAGTAGAGATGATTCTGAAGTCGAGTGAAGACACAGAAACAGGTGGAGAATAAAACTAGGAGATTCAAACTACAAACTACAGCATCCAAGCCAAGGGTTAATTGACTCATACGTGCTGGTTGATTTAATCTCAGATGAAAACCTGCTTTACTCTACCTTATCACTACGGCTTCCTATCCACACTAAGAATCACAAAGTTCCTACATCTAGTCATGCTCCCAACAGCCCTACCTCTTTCTGTCTGGATGGATTGATGTGTTGCTTTCCTCACGTCTAGGTTTAGCTCTTAGGAATAGAGGAGTTATTTAGTCACTGTTGATATTTAGATCCAACAGTGGTGTAGTTCGTCCATCCTCGAATCATTACAACATACTATATTTTGATTACCTGATAAGATTAGAACAATTAAAAAAATTAAAAATAAATAAAAATTCAAATTATATAATATATATGGTATAATATGATATATAATATTATATAAAATATGTAAACATCTAAATAAGGGCATCTTTATTTTTTTACAAATACTACTGAAATATCTTTTGCTAAACGATACATAAAATAAGGGCATTTTTGTTAAACACAAAGGACATAGGGTAATGCTTTGTTTCACAATTAACTGACAGAGCCCAGGGTCAGACATCTGTGATCCATCTCCCAGGGCCAGGCGTCTGGAGCTCCCTTTGTACCCCCTCTATCTTCCCCCTCCTTCTTCCTCCCCCCTTCCTCCCTGCCTCCTTCGTCCCTCCCTCATTCCGGCAGCACCACCCCTCCTCCAGAATCCAGACCTCGAACCCAGACCAGTGCTTACTTTGAGGGACCATTTATTTGTATTTTGGAGAAAACTGCCCTCGTCCCACTCGTCCCAACCCGCTCCATTAATGCACCCTTTTTTTTTAATGTTTATAGAACACGGTCACCGGCGGAGGGATTAAGTGGGAGGCGGTTAATGGTCCCCAGCTCGTATAAACACTTATCTTATATTATCTTGAGCTGGGCAGAGATTAGAGGCACTCGTTATAAGTCAAGACGCTCAGATTCCTGAGGGGAAATGACCTGCGCTGCTAGTGCCAGGGCAAGGGGACCCAACACAGAGTTATAAAGTCAAAAGACTACAAAATAAATGTATGTCTGTTTTTTAATATATATATATATATATATATATATATATATATATATATATATATATATATATATATATAGCAGAAGTCTGACTAGACATTATAAATCATAAAATATTTCAAAGTTTTTCAAATTGATTTGAAAATTTTGCATTTTTGGCACAAAATATCGACAAAAACATCAGCAATGGGTGGACTCGGTACCCGGTACTTGGTATAGGACCCAAAAGTCTGGCGTCGGTTGAGCTCTAAATGATTGGCTGTTATGGTCAGGCTTTCTCTTAAGTGATATTTTTACAGCTTTTAGCTTAGTCTTAATGGCTGGGCTTGTAGCGTGAGGTGAGAGTCAGAAAGACTTTTATATATATGTTTAAAAAAAAAAAAAATATATATATATATATATATATATATTTTTTTTTTTTTATTATTATTATTATTTTTTCCTCTTCCGGTCTCTTTGATGAGCTGCTGGCGAGGCTATCAAAGCTTCGGCTCCTAGGATGATCTGCACTAAATGCAACGCAGCTGTCCGGCTGAGGTTTATCATTTTTATTATTCCCAGCAAATACAGTACAATGTACAGCTAGGGCTGTAACGGTATGAATTTCTTCTTACTGCGGTGAAAAGCAACGTATAACCGCAGTATTGTGGATTACCGATGGGGGTGTAAGAATGTGACCACATTCCGCATGGTGCTTGTTTTGTTACATAAGGAAACAGAGTCAAATAAAATAACCTACTTCTAGAATAAAAACACGCTGTTTTGGCGATCGCGGGCACACGCCGTGGGGACAGTCGGTACTGTCAGGGAGGGAGCAATTGGGGTGCAGAGCTGCAATTATTTATACTGATATAGTTATGTTTACAATGATATATTAAGAGGGTCGACTCTCTGTTTTTCCCAGGAAGGGGGGTCAGGAGCCCCCTGCCCTTGGCTGTGCCCCATTCATAATCGCATTGAACAGCAGAATCCGATTCAAATCGGGTACAGCCCTATAAATAATTATAGTAATGGGACACACAAAATAAATCCCCCATATGTTTAATGGACTGTCCCTCCCTGTGATGAGCAGAGCAATTGAAAAGTTTTGTTTCTCCAGAAGCCCTTGAACATAGCATGGAAGACAGTCAATTATGATAACTAAACAATGATTATTGGGGTCTTCGCCCACATGTGGGCGAAGACCCTATTGGTATTGTGTTTACATATCATATCACTCCTATAACTTTCACCAGTAAAAAAAATGAAATACAAAAAGATATATTGATATACTGTATATTATTTGGGGTGATGACGGTAATGAGCTCAGTACCGCGGTGACATCACAAAACCGCTGTATTGCGGTGATACGGTTATCCTCACAGTCTGATGTACAGCTGTACAGTATTTTTACTTTTATATGCTTTTAGATTTTTATTTGACCGGATCCTCCTGGGATACGTTCCATAAACCATCCTCTTTCAGCCAGTGGAAGCTTCTATGACCCCCTTGGCCTTGTGCTGTTCGCATCTTTGTGACCAGTACTCAAGTAATATGTTAGTTTTACAAACTTAAAGTGATAAAACTGTTTCCTTTGGATCATTGTGACAATGACATGAACAGGAAACTCATATATACTAAAAAAAAAAAACAGTTCAATGACCAGTCGGCAGTGGTATTTCCCACTTTGACTCAGTGTAAAATAGTGTCTTATATAACACAGGGTCACGATGTGCATTGTCTCCATAAAAGTAGAAACAGATGTTGACAGCGGTAACAATCTGCTCCGAAGTTTCCATCTCATACCTGACCTTTTTAGATCGCAAGGTCTTTTTTTTTTTTCTTCGCCGGCCGTGAGTCAACAACCTGCGTGTCGCCAGCAACACAAACAATCTGATTTCTGAGTCGGTGTTGATGGCAAAACACCTGTTTTGACTCAGCAGGGTTCTCCTGAGGAGTGTCCTTCTTCATATGAGAGCTTCCTGGTTTCACATGCCTCTCCTCACTGTCGAGAGAGAGAGAGAGAGAGAGAGAGAGAGAGAGAGAGAGAGAGAGAGAGAGAGAGAGAGAGAGAGAGAGAGAGAGAGAGAGAGAGAGAGAGAGAGAGAGAGAGAGAGAGAGAGAGAGAGACTGCAGAATGAATGTGAAACAGATGGAACCTACAATGGAACATAAGGCATGTAATTCGTGATGTGCATAATGCATTATTTATTATGAATTATTATCATAATTATTTATTGTTTTTCATCTGTTCATATGTTTTTTACTTTAATTACATTTTTTATGATTTTATTGTATACATTATTTTTATAATAATAATAATAATAATAACAATTATAATAATGATAATAATACCAATAATAATACAAATAATAATCATCATTATTATTACTGATAATAATAATTATAGTTATTAGCATTTATAATAATTTTATAATGAAATAATAATAAGTTATAATAATTATAGGAAGAAGAAGAAGAATCTTTAATCGTCACACGACACACCACACTACAACACATGCATAGACACACATGCACATGCTTTGGATGGTGGCCGGTGAAATAGCTCCTCTGCATTTCACCCATCCTGGCTTGTCCTTCCTCCGGGGGGGCAGCCAGGAGCAGTGGGCAGCATTCGTGGACGCGCCCGGGGACCTGGTTCCAAATGTCCATCTCTGGTCCGACGATGATGTGTGCACGTTTTTAGTGGAGTCCATACTGATGTTAGGTGGAGGAAACCCCATGTGAGCACGGGGAGAACGTGCAAACTCCACACAGAAAGGCCCCTAATTGGGAGATAGCTCGCCGGAGCACGGTGCCAACAGCGCCCCAGGTGGGAATCGAACCCGGGACCTTCTTGCTGTGAGGCAGCAGTGCAATGCACTGTACTGTACTGTGCTTTTTAAATTATAACAATAACAATACATTTTTTTTTTTTCTTTAAACTTTTTGTTGTCCAGCTTTTCTCATATTATTTTATTCGGCATTGGTAAGGCTTCAAAAATTATTTTATGTTCTCCCTCCCTACTTGAAGTTCTCCCCCGGTCCCCAGACATGATACCCTGCCAGGGCCGGGCGCTGGCTTAAACACCCAACGCGGTTGTTTAGGGCCACAACCACTAGAGGGGCCACGCGATTAGTGTGGGAGGGCCACGCGATCAGTGTGACTTTTTGCGTTACAGGGCCAGCCCGAGACATAAGCGAGAGCGATTTGCTATGTGTTTTGTTCACTGTTTCTCCAAAGAAAACAAATAAAATCAGTGTGTTTTTATTTTAGATGTATTTATCCTCCCCCATTAACTAACTGAACCCCCCCCCCCCGCCGCTTGGGGCCTTATAAAAAAAAACCTGTAAAAAAAGGTGCTGTACCGCACCTTCGTCCCCGAGCTGTGAATTAGTTTCTGCAAATCAGCACAATTCTGATGTAAGCATCCACTGCTTAGGGTGAGCTGCCAAAGCCCAAAGGACGGTGCCATGACTGACGGTAAGATGGTTTCATTTTATTGACAGCTTCTTCTCGGCAGTGCATTAAAAAAAAGGTGGGGGGTGGGGGGGCGAGGTAGCTAAGGCTCACCACTTAAAGAAAATCCCCTAGGCTGCGGCAATTTGTCGTAATGTGTGTATCCACCTCTGTAATTGGAAAATGTGCAACAAGAATTTTCCCTGCCCAGGTTCATCTGAGGTCCATAGACTAGACGAGACCAGATCCCCCCCCCCCCCCCCCCAAAAAAAATGTAGACCAAGACAACCTTCTCTTTACGACGGAAGATTCCCGAATGTTCCTAATTCATTTACTGTCGTTTAGTCAAATGGAACTTAAACTGCTTAACCATCGACCACTCAACCTGACAAACAGGCCATGGTATTATCGATGCCCCAACAAGGGTACAGTTGTTAGGGACTAGATCCTCCGCTCATCTCTTTCACGCGGTTTGGACGACAAGAAACAAGATTCCGAGCTACAAGAAAGAAAACAAGACCAAACGTATCACACTATGTTGAATGGACAGAATTTTGACCTTGGTCCTCAGGCCTGGTTTGTAATGATACAAATTCTGGTTAGGGTTTTTTGTTTTTTTTTCCCCAGCCTATGTCATATCCCACGTCATCATCATATCATTGGATGTTTAATTTGTGAAAAGCTCTTCCAGTCTAAGAGTCTTAAAATATGAAGGCGGGATTGACTAAAAACAGCCGGAGGTCTCACACCTCAAGGGAATAGAGGAGCCTCTTAGTTAATGAGTGATGAGTTGGGCAGGTCAGGAAGCTTCTTTAGCAATTTTTCATTTTTTTTTTTTCCTTTAACATCTGCCTTAAAAGGATTGCAAACATGACATCTTTTTTTGATTCATTCCTATGCAAGCTCTGTTGAATAGTTTTAAAATTGAAAAAAACTTTTGCACTGAGTGGACATTCTGCATCTGCACAGTGATGAGCTTTTTAGACTCATTTTGTTCAGGATTTCCAGTGACCGCCCTGCTGTTTGGTTCTGGAGAAGGTACGGCTTCATAATATGGGACTAGTGCTTATTTTTACCAACAAATTGTTTCTTTTTTACAGGTGCTGAGAAGAAGAAGGGGCTTCTCACATCGCCAGCCACTGATCCGTCTCGTTTTTTACCAGGACAGGATTATACAGAGGTTGGTATTGAATTTGCCAGTCAGCAGTCCCCAGCCTCAATATCTAAATTAAAACACAAAACACGATCAATATTATTTGACTAGCAGTTTATAATGATGCTCGGCTCCAATATAGAAAGCTCACACTCACTCTACTGACCATAGTTGTCAACCCTCCTGTTTTTCCCCCGGGATTCTCCCCTATTTACTCTTCTTTCCCGCCGCCCTTGTTTAGTTTCCCGTAAATTTCCCATATTTTTTGCCTTTCTAAAAAAAAAAAGACGTTGACGGCACCGCCCATCTCGGCGATCTCCGCTCCGCTGACCGCTGCCCGATCCGCTGTGCGTCCCCACTCCCCGTTTCTCTAAACAAAACAACAATAATAACTGTGTTTTTATTCTAGATGTATTTATTGTAATTGAATGACACCAAAGAAAACACTGTGTAACTGTGCATAACGGGGACACTTTCTCAGTCCTCCCCCCTGCCAACAGTGTGCCACTGGGACCGGGTCTTTCCCTTATTTTCAAATCCCAATGTTGACAGGTATGCTACTGGCTATTGCCATGGCATGGAAGGTGTCTGACAAACTGACTAAACCGGTTTAGTCACGATTTCCTGCTTTTCTTGTTATTGTCATTATTATATTGTTTTCCCGGGCACCTGCTGGTGACAAGTGGAAAGAAAAGGCACTTCCCCTGCTCCTGTTATTGTTGTTATTATTTCGGGTGGGTGTCATCAGACTGCCCCCTTCAAATCATATGCCTTGCCCTGCGGATAGCCGTCCCTTGGAAACTTTTCGGAGATTGAGGAGCTTTGTTGTTTCTCTCTTCCCCGGTCGGCTCTGGAAACCCGCGCTGTACGGTCATCTGGACCTCGGCGGGAATACGGGGGCGACGGGACGTGTTGTTGGAACGGGGACAATGGGGTGTGAGATAATAAACTAGGGCCACCTGCGAAGGTCATTTCAAAGAGGAAAACCTCCCCTAAGATAATAAACACAGTGGTATCTCACTGTACGGTATCCATTTTGATCCCAAATAGAATGGCTTCATGTCCACTTCCTGTTATCTAGTCGTTTTTTGTTATTTGACCCTTATGTCCGGGCTATATTGATGTGATATATTTCCAGCTAGATCTCTAAGCCATTTCAAAGGGTAGGGTTAGGGTTAACTAACCCTAACCCTACCTCAGACATCTTTGAGACATCACCTTTCTTTCTGTTAAAATGCCAGTGAAAGGCCTATATATTATATCCAGGTACTCATTTTTTCAACCCCCCCCCCTCCCGCTTGTCTTTAGTTCTGCTCTTTCCCCCAGTTCTCCCCTCATTCATCTTCATTTCTCTTTTCCCAACCCACCCTCCCACATACGCTGCAGCCAACATCTACTGTGCCAAGAGCTTGAGAATGGGGGATATCGCATGATGCCATCATTATTATTATTATTATTATTATTATTATTATTATTATTATTATTATTTGGAAAAGTCCAGTGCCAACTTCCGACTCCATCCCATACCTCCAAAGTGCTTACTTCTGATTTGAACACACTCAGAAGGTAAGGCTGGGAATGCTTGACCAGAGTGGCTTACACAGTTTGGGGTCCGCCTCCAGCGAGCAGGGTTTAGGTTTCCAGCTGCTGGGAACCCTGGTCTTTGGCCTGCAGGAAAGTTAGTATTAAACCTGCTCTCATCTTTTATACAAAACAATGTCAGAACAATGCGCCCCCTCCCCCCCCCCGCCCCCACAGAAAAGGCAGAACTGTAATTCAAACAGCTGAAATGATTTCCTGAGTCCGAGCTGGAAAACAGAAGCTCGGGTTTAAGCTCTTCAGGGGGATTCTTCGGTGGAAGGACTTGTTTTCAAGCTTCCCGATAGATTCATGGACCCTGTGGTTATTTGCAGGGCTGGAAATGGTTAGGTATAATGGAGACACTGTTAGGCCTGGGGGCCCCAAAATGTTGCCGGTCCCAACAGTGTGGAGTATTGGGGACTCCCCAGGCTCCCATTCTATATGCAACAAGGAGGAAACAGCTGCAAAGAATGTGGTCCTGTATTTCCAAAAAAAAAAAAAAAACTCACGTCATGGCATTTATTAATTGATTTATTTAAACAACACCCATAATTAACTTAATGCACCACGGGGCAAAAATCCAAAAAGTCCTTTACAATTGTATTACGAGTTTATTTGTTATCTTATCTTATTTTACGGACAAAACAAGAAATTGTTTAATCGAGAAAATAATCGACAGATTCATCGATAATGAAAACAATCATTAGTTGCAGCTCTTACGTACTCGTGTATGAAAATACTGTATAGTTAAATGGTGTATGCCTTAAGTGATGAGTTAAACTAGATGGAGTGGTCTGATTGGAGCGCATTCATTTACTGTATTTTTTTCTTATTTAACAGTTTAAGTGATACTTACTTGATATACAGTATGTATATGGTATTTCTACTGGGATCACTGCGACTTAGCAACTATCTCTTGTTTTGTTTCAGTCACTTAGCTCCTCTAATCTTTAATTTTAAAAAAGGTCCATTACATCAGCGTATTGCTTTGTTAGCAATGGCTTGCGGATGGGAGTAAAACAAGGGGGGGGGGGCGCGTCCTTTTTTGGAGAACAGCAGGAAAGGATCATTTGACGAGATGCCTATCCAGCCTAGACCCTCCCTCCCCATCACCCCTTGTCCTGGCCTGTCCAGGCCTGGTCTGACCACCCACTTTGAGCTCCACACTGCGAAGTGTCAGATGGTCTTTGTTTTCCATCACACTTTTTGGCCCTGGCGGGGCAGGCTCCAGCGCTCTCAGGGTCTTATGGTCTGTGTGAGAAGTATGAGGGATTGTCGACGGCACACTCCCCTCCCTCCGCAGACGCACACCGCTGCGTAATTACTCTTCCCCCTCCCACCTCGCTTACCTCTGCTCTAACTCAGCGCCCAGACGGGGAGCAGAGAAGGAGGAGGCCGACACACAATGCCGTGCGATCATATAAACAGATGTGTACGGAGAGATCACCGACCGCTCTGAGTTAGAAAGTGGAAATTGGACAGAGAGGAGGTCTCCCTGGATTTATGTACAATAGATGTCTTTAACGTCTAACACATAGCCATGTATTATATAATGTTACATTACACATACACATATGTATATCTATACATGTACATGTGTGTTTATATATGTATATATACAGTATATATATATATTTATATATATATGCATACTGTATACATTATAAGTACTGTATATGTATCTGTATATATATATATGTGCATACAGTATATGTCTCTATGCATATATATATGTATATGTATATACCATATTTCCCCAAATATATGCTGGTACTCAAATTAAAAAAAGGGCCTCTAATAAATGGTCCACACGAACAAATAAAAACCTGCCTCAAATAAAGACTGGGGGAAATACCAAGGATGTAACTCCCTGTGCCTGTTATATAATGTGAATGCCAGTTAACCATAATGTACATTTCCA
This sequence comes from Zeus faber, assembly GCF_960531495.2. Taxonomy (NCBI): domain Eukaryota; kingdom Metazoa; phylum Chordata; class Actinopteri; order Zeiformes; family Zeidae; genus Zeus; species Zeus faber. The sequence continues at coordinate 8,506,586 of NC_137204.1, forward strand.
CCGTTTTGAATTGATTTTGCTACCTTCAACACTTTGTTGTTCTGGATTACTCATTGTGTTAAACGTAAACCTAACTGCGCCTGCGGTGCCGTGCACACGGCGTGCACCGCGCCTTCTGCGCCGGTTCCCCTGTCGGTTTTCCTGTGTTTTTATTTTAGATCTTTTTGCTTTCGTTAGTTTCTATTTGTATGAAACAAACATTTTAAACCCAACTAAGTTGACATCCCAGGACTGTGGATTGCATAATGGAGAGAGAGCCATCTCCGGTAGTGTGTTTTCATTTTAGATGTATTTATTTTGAGGACCACAGCGCCCGAACGGAAGTTTGATTTCAAATTCAAAAAGGGAGTTTTGTTTTGGTTTGGTTTTAGATATACTGTATAAGCCTGCTCCAATCAAAGCCGTGTACCCTCTGCACTTGAGGTAAATAAAAACCCCAGTCACTATCTGAGGAAGTACGGCACACACACACACAGGTATGTGTGTGTGCGTGTGTACCTTGTGTTTTTATTATGTTTTTGTGTGTTTTTGCAGACATGACTCCTGGGATAGGTTAAAAAAAAATATTTTCTCGGCAAAGCCCCTTTTCCCCCTCCCTCTCTCTCTCTCTCTCTCTCTCTCTCTCTCTCTCTCTCTCTCTCTCTCTCTCTCTCTCTCTCTCAGCCTCAGTTTTTACGAGTCCTCACACCCTCGGCGGCAGACATGTTAGCTCCTAACCTCCCACAGGTGTTTTCATTGCCGACACCCAGCGGTGGGACGTGCTTAACACAGAGGCCTCAACACCCACCGCTCCTTATCCCACACTTTACTTTTCCTCTTTGTCCGTCTTCAATGTTCCTGGAGGGATTTCAAAACAGTCGGTGTGTTTTACTCCCCAAGAACGTTAATAAATTTGGAGATATCACGGCACCGCTGACACTCCCACACTGAGACCTGGCGGACCACCGCTGATAAAGTCCTTTAATAAACAATGGCAGTGACCTCTTTCGGGGTGATTTTGTGTCCTGACCAAGAAGAAATGTCTCCTCGTAATGAGGTGTATGTCAGTAGCTTTCCATTATTAGGTATGCCTTTGGAAAGAGTTCACTTTTCTCTTCAAGGAAACATCACTTTCCCCACTTTCAGCTCTAGTATTTCCGCAACGATGACTCAGGGCGCCTGAAAGATTCTCATTGTCGGCATCGGGAACAAAAGATAGCGTGGGGGTATCACCTCAGACTGAGACGGCACACGGAGCCTTGCAGACTCGCGCCTTTCATCCGTGTGTGTGCAACATCTGTCTTCCTTCTCTGCCTGTTGACGGGCAGCCGTGTCCTTGGAATGGCCAGATGGCCATGGCCGCTCCCTCCGGAGGGGGAGACTCGACGTGGTCTCATCTTTCTCTGATCGCGTGGCCGAGCAGAAGATATTCTACAATGACGTCCATCGCTCCGTATGTGGTCCGGGACTCCCGTCCATACGGTCTTGACTTAGCAGAGAGAAACGCCTGGTGCCTCCACAACCTTCGGGATACATAACCCAAAGAGGCTGGTAGAACCTCTGGAAGCTCCATGCGGTCTTCTACACATGGTGAGTGGGAGCCGCCATGATTCTTTTCCTCGAATGGAAAATCCAGAAGTTGTCCTCAAACCCTTCTGGGCTCAATCTTTCCATCCCTCGTCCGGTCACTTCCATCTCTCCACCAGTTTCCACTGGGAGCTTTTATGAGCAAAGTCTAGTTTACCCTGACCTACAACACGTGGAGATCGGTGAAAACCTTACTGAGATATCTGAACGAGTGTTTGGTTTCTTCAATATAAATTCCTTCCCCGCAATGGTCTCGTCCACTTGTCTGCATTCACAGACATTAGGGCTTACATTCATTCAATTACAGGTGAATAAATCCTTGTTTTATTCAGTGTAAATGATCAAAATGAACATGGACAGCGTGTCGGACGTAAGCGTTCTGAGATTGTCTTGCCACTTTCTGTCTCCTTGGGTAACTCCATCTTCATTTTTAAGACCTAAGACCTTTTGTGCCATGCAAGCATTCTTGCGTGTGGGGGGGTAGGGAGCTTCAAAGTTAATATGGAAAATATCTCACCTTATTGTGAAAATGTCAACCCCGTAACGGGAGAAGGGCACGTCCATTTTTCTAATTTGCGCGGCGAAAACCAGGAAAAAGCTTATTTCCCATCCACTACAGAGAGGACTATTTATTTATTTCTACTTTCTTTGCTTAAAGTGTGTCCTTTCGCTCTCTCTCTCTGGAGCCAAAAATGACTGTCTAGGGGGAAAAAAAATGAAGGATCAAAGTTGACTTTTTTTGCCGTAGACGTACACTTATGCATGAATGTGTCCTGGCTGTGTTTTTGGGGGGCTGCGAAGGGTACTTCTTCACTGTCTCCTCTGACCCGCAGGCTTTTTTGAAGTTAAGGATCTGTGTTGTGTCTGATAAAGACACCCACCACTACCCACCCACCCACGCATACACACACACACACACACACACACACACACACACACACACACACACACACACACACACACACACACACACACACACACACACACACACACACACAAAATATGTGTCTCCGCCCTGGCTCTGCATCGCCCTTCTCGACCTGTAAGAGGATATGTTGTTGTCACCGTGCGCCTGATCCCCTGAGCTGTGTCAGCGCTCTGAAACCGTTCACACCGGTTAGAAACACAATGGCTCTCATTTATCACTTAGGTAGCATGTTTCTTGTCAATCTGTGTGGAAAAAATCAAGTCCTACTCAAAGCGGCCCGATGATTTTCTTTCATAGCGCAACCGCAGCTTTAGTTTTAGTCGTCATTATTAATTACTGGAAGTGGGATGGGGCTGGAGAACTCATATTGAGGGCATTTTGAACAGTTTAACTCAACTTCACACACACGAGCAATATTTAGTTTGTCGTCATTGGCCATTCCAAGCTGGATTCAAGCTCCTTCTCTTCCAGTCCGAGCACATTTCTGCTCCCTTCACGTTCATATGGAATTCATTTGTTCTGCCTGTGTGAGTTAATATGAACGCAAACGACCAGTAAAAGCTGCTTCCATGCATTCGGTATTGTTGTAAATACTCCGATCGGTTAGGTAACGTATCCTGCAGTGAGTTTGAAGTACATGCAAGTCTGTTAAAGAGTTAAGGAAACGTGTAAGCGAACGAGCCCTCAAAGGCAGGCGGATAAAAGACGAGCAGAGGTGAAGGCAGGGCAGTGGAGAGAAGGAGAGGAGTCAGAGACTTTTGTTATTTTAACCCAGATTTTGGTGCTGAAATATGGCTGCCATGTGGACCTCTTTTCTTGAAGGGTGGTCCCAGTCTGAGTCCTCCAGCCAATGGGTGTAGGCGGGGCGGGGGGAGCGGGGCTGGGGCAGGTTTTGGGCTCAGAGAGGCTCCGAGAGCGGGAGGAGAGCCCAGTCAGAGCCGGTCGGACTCATCTCCAGCAGAGGTGGACGTAACGCGCAATGGAAACAGGTCAGATTATTTTTTTTGGGGGGGGGGGGGGGATTGTATCTGTCATGGGGGCGACCATTGCATAAGGAAAACGTTAATTGTTTCCACATCCAAAAGCCGTATCCTTTTGAGGCCCAGCGTAACAGATCTATGATGCAATGGGATGCAACTGGATGTTCCTCTAATAATGAATCCTGTTCTCATTGGATTATAACAATGTATTCACACTGTCGAAAAGACCTAGAAAGGACCTAGATCTACAACTCAGATCACAGGGGCTGTGTTTTTTTTCTCCTAATTCTCGACACGTGGTTTTGGCGGACACAGATTAGGCCTGATTTTAGACTAAATCACAGACTTAATCCCAACTAACTGAAATGGCCTCTCTCAGTCATGGTTTGGAGGCAGGTTTATCTTTTGATTAATGGATGTGGCCCCCAGGTCCATCTGGACCAAGACCAGCACCAAGACCAGACAGTAGGAGCTGACTAGTCCTTCATTACCTTAAACCGCGTTTCGAGTTTCGAGTTCCGAGTACCCGGAACTTTTAGTCCCAGGAACATTTTTTCCCAGGAACTAAAAGGTTCCCTCAGCCAGTGAAGATTATGCAAATGACTCCGCTGACGTATGAAAAAGCGACGGCTGTGTTTTCATGTCGTTTTTGCACGCGACGATACAACAAACTGCTCCACTACAGTCCAGTAGGCGGCGGTAATGCAGAAGAATATACACCAACGAGAAGAATAAAATGGATAAAGAACGACAGCCAAAGCGATAAAGTGTCTTTCTTTATCCACTTTATTCTTCTGTCCTTGTATTTACTGTCAAAAAAAACAAAAACCTCTCACAATCAAGATTTTATTACCAAGTTTTTAAACATACGTTGACATTTTCGTTTTTTTGCTAATAAAAAAACAGAAAACAAAGAAATAAACAACTTCATACAATCGGTTTGCCGCTGCAGATTTTTACCAAATGCTGGCTGAAATAAAATGCTTCCAGTACTCGTCCAATCGGAAATGTTCAGCGCTGCAAGCCCCGCCCCCAAAGTTCCTGTACTTTTGAAAAGTACTAAGCCCCGAGCGGGGACGTTTAGGGTCCCTGGAATAATGTCCCCGGAACTTAACTAAGACCCTGGTCCCTGCGGTGGAAACGCAACGAGTTCTCCTCCAAAAGTTCCTAGTTCCTGGGGAAAGCTCCTGCGGTGCAAACGACCGAAGGCGACCGTCGCGGACTTCCTCGTCGAGAACTAATTCATCGTAAGTTAAGCCACGACTCGACAAGGCATTTTTAGATTGTGGATTAATTAAAGTAGGATTAGCTTAGCCCTTAGATCCCCGTCTACAAAACCGCCCCTTGATTTACTGTGACCATATTCACTTCTTATAATGAATGGACACATCCCAGGCAGTTTATCTATGATTAAATTTCCTTCGATTAGAACCATAGATTGTTTGCTCCCCCAGTCCTGACAAAGTCACTGGGACAGTGGTCTCCTTCCTAGGCCCCCTCACCTCCTGTGTTTACATTGACTGGATAAACAGGGCCCCCCCCCCCGCCTCTCATTTTAAGAAGTAAGAAAAAAAAGAAAAAAAGGGAAGCACGTGTATTAACTCACAGCATTTGCCGTGTGCCCACCTGCTGCCTCAGCCCGCCCAGCGCCCGTCTCCACGGTGACGTTTACACTCGCAGTGGCGTTTCCAAACACATGCAGATCGTCCCCCGTCAACGGCCGTACGAAAAGGGGGTTTCTGGCTGTTTTGCGGCTCTGATGACGGAAAGGATGAAAGGACAGCTTCGACCATTATTGTGGACTTGTGGAAAGTGTGTGTGTGTGTGTGTGTGTGTGTGTGTGTGTGTGTGTGTGTGTGTGTGTGTGTGTGTGTGTGTGTGTGTGTGTGTGTGTGTGTGTGTGTTAGTTACCATGTGCATAAGTGTTTGTTTGGCCATGGTCCTCGGGCCTCGATTTATACAACAGAGTCCCTTGATCTGTAGTTTGCTATGACGTCCGATCTCAAAACAGGATGAAATGATGCTTTTGGACTCACTTTCATGTCAACGTACAAACACCGTGGGGACGGAAAATTCACTTTGCTTTTTCGTGGCCGTTTCAAATTTCGAACAGATGATGTCAGAGTGCTATGGTTGTGGCGGTGAGGTTGGTGTTAGAGTTAGATCGCCTGGGCGTGGTGGCATTAAGAGGTCATGAACTCCACTGTTTATGTAATCCGAGCCCTGAGTAATCTTTGGTCTGAGAGCGTTGAGTTCAGAGTGAGAATCCTGTTCATGTCTAACGGGATTGGCTGTTGAAACGAGTTGGTCTGACGACTTCTTTGTTGTCCGGATTCACTAGTTAGGGGTAACCGGGCATCCAAAATAACCAGCACACACACACACACACACACACACACACACACACACGCACACGCTGCACCTAGTTTGGGTCAGAGGCCGAGTGTCCAAATTTCTCAAACAGGCCACTAACCTCAACATCTCTGCATCACTGTCCAGCTGGTTTGAATTAGCTTCAGGATTTCCAGTCAATAATCAATGACTTGTGCCACTGCTCAGCAAATCTTTGGCGCCGAATCTTGACATCGAAACTTGACATCATTTAACACCGTTTTAAGTCAAAGGCCCAAGGCATCATGAGCTTCAACACATGCACAAGGACCTTTTTCTAAGCACATTGTAGGTTTCCATTAAGGAGCTCTGACGGTTCATCCGTTGCCGCATGTGCATCCGCTGAAAAAAAACCCCAAACATTTCATATTTCCCGAATGTATTTTAGTCAAAGCCCTCGCTGACAGCCGTCTTTGAAATATCCACAGATATATCTCCCATTTTCTTCTCACACACAATGCCAAAAGCAGAAAGCCAAGGAACGTGGGGGGGGGGGGGGGGGGCTGAGTTTAAATGAGACGCAGTTCGTGTAAATGTCTCGCTCACTTATTTGCTCTCCGGGAGCCCTGTAACACATCTGACTCATCACACACACACACACACACACACACACACACACACATTACCGTCCCACTTGCTGGGATATGACATCACTGGCACAGCCTTAACCTCGCACTGTTTCTGGAGGAGCTGACCAGGGGCTGAGTGATGGAAACCTCGGAGCGTGGGCGGCACACACGTCAACGCTGGCCTCCCGCTTGCTCTCTCTCTCTCTCGCTCACTCTTTCGCTTTTTCCCTCTCTCACTCTCTCGAGGCTGGGGGGGGGGGGGGGGGGGGCGGCCAACAGACGCCACAGAGGGAAAAGCCATAGAGACACGAGAGACAAGCCAAGTAGAAAAAAAAAAATGTGAGGAAGAAAAACAACCGCACACAAGGCCCAGGGAATTGTTTACAACGTGAACAAACACCGAAACATCCTCCTTGTGTTGACCTGACTTTTCGATTGCGTGTTAAGTCTTCTGTCCGCCCTTCATTGTCTCTATTGATAAAACGGTGGACTTCTTTGGTGGGCTTGCCTTAAATTAACTGTTTGGGAGTTGTGTAGATATAAGTATGATGTTATTCATTAAGATATGGCCTTTGTTACCCAGGTAGCATGGAAGCTACAGTACAATTGAACTAGGCCATAGACTTGCACACTGTCTCCCTTATCTGTACGTTCTCTCCTTTGTAGAATATACATTTTTTGTTAAAGTTTGTGAATGATTTCCTGATTAGAAAAAAATTACAATATTTAACAAAAAATAAATTGCACCAATGGGTTAGTTACAATTACTTCAAAAAAAACAACAACATCTGAAGATAAATCCAATAATCCGAAATACGCCACGTGTGGTGCGGGGGTGGTGTGGTTTGAGTAGCCACACCTCTCTTGGGTCTAGGTAATTGGGACCAGAGTTGGCTCTATGCCTGTTGCTCGTCAGAGCAATCAATGAGAAACAGGTAAATCACCCATCCCCACACATGCACACCACGTATCTTGGATTAAACGGTAAGAAAATAGGATGTAATATATATCAGCGCATGCATTGAGTAAAACTGGTACCACAAATGGGACCCACCACAGCAAAACCCACATTATCGCGCATTTCTAAAATTGCCACGAGCCGCCAAATAAATGGAAACCACCTTTCTAGAAGGAAAATTCAATTTTTCCAGATTTGTGTTCCTCTGTGGTTTGCTTTATCGCTCAACATATTTTCAAAGCAGAGTTTGATTTATAAATAGTATATAAATGGTAAACCCTGGAGTATTCCCGTTAGATAACGTGGGAAAGGCAGTTCACTTACCGTGACGCTGAACAGCGCTGAACAACGCCGATCGGTGTTTTCCTTTAATGCGACCATCCAGGTGATGATCATTCCTTCATATTCCATGTGATGCGAAGTCACAATGTGAAACCGTTTTGATAGAGTTCAACCTTTAAATCTTACATGTTTTATACACACACACCTGGATTCATTGCTGTGTAGGCGGCGTAACACGTGAATAAGAAAAGCTGACGTCACTTCTGTAAACAAGACGCGGAGCCTTCGGAAAACTTTGAGGGTGATGGCACCTTGTTTTAAAGCTCTGATTCTCCACTTTTAAATGACTTGAAAGTGAAATGGCACTAAAAGTACCTTAAATCTGTAGTGGGTCACAAATGTATTCCAGTGTAAAAGAGTATTAACATTAAGATGAACTATTAAACAAAGGGCTGGAGTATATTACATATTCTAAAGGCCTTGTTTCTATCTTTCCCTTCATCAAGCATGAGCAGACCCAGGTCCAATGTTGGCTTGCTACCCCACCCCCCTTTGCATCTGTTGTTCCTTCTTTCCTGCCCCCCCATATATTTCAGATGGTACCTTCAGCCTTCACACCTCTGCCTCTTCTCCAATTGCTCTCAGATTGTATTGACCACAGGAGGAATTCCCACCCGTCCAACACACTAAACAGCACAAAGTGACAGCCTAAGAGCAGATCCTTAAAATCCATAAACACACTCCAAATCAGAAGACGCCCGCTTCAAACACATCCCATCACAACTCACTGTATCCCATTACCAAAGATGAAACCCTTCACGACTTTGCTTCTTCTTCCTCTTAAAAGGGATGTATTACATATGGTGGTTACATTCTGAGTTGTCTCAGCACTTGGTAAACGGCAGCATATTTCTTTTTTATGTAATGAACACATAATCCTGACCCCACACACTCACTAATACATCCAGTTACATAACACCTATGTCACACAACTCATCGAGCTATATCTACAAAATCATCACAACAGCCCCATTTTTATAACATGGGCAGAGGGGAAACAATACTGTTAAAAGTTAAGCTGTTGAACTGTTGTACTTAAGCTTTACAGCTCTAAGACCGACTGTTAACTTTATTGTCTCTCTATCTCTTATCTTGTAGGTGTGTCTCATGTGACGCCAGCTGGCTGGGTCATGGAACACTCCTTCAATACAATGTAGAGGCAAAATCAGCTGCTCAGCTGTCAGAAGAAGCCGAGAAAGACCAAAAGGAATAAGGTGACAACGACCGAAGCTGCCACGGAAAGGGCGAAGAAAATGGAGTGACGGCTGTGCCACGAGATCAGGAGATAAGAAGAGCTTGAGGAGAGAGAGAACTTAAGAGCAGGGAACTGTGAATAATTGACCCAAGGCCTCGCCCTGTTCTCCTTCTCCAGACGCCCGGTGGTACCCCTCCAGTCGAGAAGACAAAGAGAGAGGTTCCTCTGGTTCCTCTCCTGAAGTCCTCCCGAAGACCTTGGGCCCCCTCATCCCTCAGCCTCTATCCAGCGCCGGAAACTCAAATTACCCAACTCCCAACTGGTATAATCAAGCCTGCTGTCTTGGTGAAGGAACAATCCAGACGCTGTCACTATGTGCCATGTTATCGTGACCTGCCGCTCAATGCTGTGGACTCTGCTGAGCATCGTGGCCGCGTTCGGAGAACTTATTGCCTTCATGAGCACCGACTGGCTGGTGGGCTTCCCCCGCACGCCCGACGCCGTCTTTGGCCCCCATGGGGCTACCGCTGCAGGCGAAGCCTACAGGCCCACCCTGGGCATCTACGGCCGCTGTATAAAGCTCCCTCACCTGCGACGCGGCATCCTGTGCGGCCCGTATGCGGTGCATTTTGGGGAGATCGCCAGCGGGTTCTGGCAGGCCACGTCCATCTTCCTCGCAGCAGGGATTTTACTGCTCTGCGCCGTGGCATTCATCTCCGTCTTCACCATGTGTTTTCAAAGCATCATGAAGAAGAGCATCTTCAACGTCTGTGGACTGCTACAGGGTATTGCAGGTAAGAGGAGGAGAGCCATGCAACTACAGGAACCAACACCCACACAGCACCTAAATTGATAAAACCCCATTTAACCTCCATGGTTCCCATTGCGTCCTTCGTCTCACAGCTGAGAAATTTGACACTTGGGAGGCTTTGTCATTTTGAGTTCCTCAAGTCTCACTGCCAAAAGGGGTGATTTTGAGTTAAAAAATAAACCTCAGTGAAAACCACCTGACCCAAATGGTCACAGGACTTAAAGGTTTTTTCAGTCAGTTGTCTTATTTCCCAAGACAATCATGCTACAAAGCAGGGTACCAAACATTTATCTTGTTTTAGGTTAGCTAGAGCTTTCTTATAAGCAGACGAGGTAAGAACAGCAGTTAAGCGAAATGTGTGTGCATGTGTTTCTATCGGATATTATCTATTGGAGGATCCCAATTAGTTAATGCAGTAGCAAGTTCAAATGAACAATAATCAATACGGCTTGTTTTAAATTGTCGTATGTTATACGATAGGCCAGACCCATGTGCTATCTATAGCTAAGCCAAAGTCTTATTATATTATACAGTATATTATATTATTCTAAGTCTTGTTAATGTGTTGAGTGGGTTCCCCAGACCAGTACAGATCCAGTGTGTATCTGGACTGGCCCAGTATCTCTTTGTCGGTCTAAGGTTGTGTGACAGCGGTCGTTGAGCGACTTTGACTCAGGATGGTAAATTAAAGATGGGAGGAGGCCACCAATGGAACACGAAAATACGTTCCCAGAGCGTGGTTGACTTCGGTTGACCTGCCCCACTGTTTGATTCTGTTTATTCTGAGCCAAACAGCAATGGTGGGTGTGTGGCTCAGGAAATACCAACGTCGGTCTCAGCTCTAGGTAGAACTTACCTGAGAGAACAGAGCTGAAGCCTATTGTAAAAGTTAATGAGACGATTCTTCCCTCTGAACTACCAACCAGCCTGATCGTAAGTTGACATGGTTGTAATTGTTGTGAGGAAAATTTGATGGACACTTCATTCAAGTGGTCAGATGAACCCTATACTTTGATGTTGAGTGGACGTTGGATAGATTATTCCGTTCTGTTTTGTGTGTTCCTCCTTTCCTTTCAGGTTCCCTGTGTGCTTGAAGGGAATGTTTATTACATCGGATTTATTATGCAGCTGAGTTCAGCTGAATTAATGCCAAAGCCCCGGAAGTCTGTGGCACTGACAAAAAAAAACCCAGTTGCACAGGAGTTATGCAGGAGTTTTCTAGCACAAGTGCTCAATGACCCTCGAGTTTTAAATGGCTCTAAATCCAACCCATTCATGTGGGTTTTAGTTTGGATATGATGCAATGAATTGGGATGTACTTCTCAAATATTTCCCTCTTAATATTTGTGCTTTAAATCGGGCTCAGGGTTTGTATCTTGATCTAGATGTACCCAGTAGACCTTGATGGGACATGTTTGTCCTAGAACCCCTTTTCCTAGAACTGCGTATTGCTGAGCAGAGAGTAAAAAAGCTGTTGCATGCCCGCTGCTATTCCTGTATTTGCTTGAATTTTTTGTGGGGGTAAAAAGAGCCTTCGATACATAGAAAGGCTGAACCGTTTTGTCTCGTGCCTACAAGCCTTGACTGGACTTTAAGGGAATTTCGCCTTTCTTTTCGTCTGGAGCCCATGAGAACAACAGGAAGAGATAAGACCAACATGTGCTGCCAGTCTAACATACAATAGCGTGCCGGTGTTGAAGGTTATCCAGAAAGTTTTTTGTTTTTTCTGGAGTTCATATCTTTTTTTTTCTTTCTTATCATATACTGTATATAACACGTTGAATGAAAGCTTCTATCTACGCTCCCCGTCAACATCAGCACTGCCAATTGACTCCCTACCCATCATTATTTCCACAATCTGCGCCGGCCATCCAGTAATGAGAAAACTGGAGACACACTGCAGATGTTCAGGAAAAAGGGGATTGACCTCAGATGGGAAGATTGTGATGCTATTGCCAGAGCCACTGACGTCATTTCACTGATGTCACTTTTTACATTGTCATTGGCGAGACCGCTCGGACGGCCTCCAGGTTCTGGACAGATACAGTTGGGCTACGGTTCAACAGTCGGTTTGATTCCCAGGTGACTTCCAGCAGGATGTGAAAAATCAGTTGCCGCTTCACGCTGTTTGCAGCGCTAGGAGGTGAACTCATTCATTCTGCCTTACATAATTGAATGGCTTAAACAGACCCCCAAATCCAGGTCTGCGGATCCAGGTCACTCTGTGGTGCAGAATAACGACTGAGAGACTGCAGGCAAACATCTGGAGTGTGGACTCCCAGTAATAATAATGCGCACATCTACCGGAATCGCTTCCCCACTTCTCTTTTATTATTCTTGTCTGAGCGCAATTAAGAAAGATTGGACTTCAAACGGGGGAAGACTAAAAGCGTGCGTAGTATGCCGTGCTTAACAACCAACCGTAAAGCTCTTTCCTCCAGTGGCACAGCAGAGTTGGCTGAAGGGTCACAGGTTTGATTCTGCGATGACTCGGTGGTGTTTCGGTCGTGACTTAAGTTCTGACGGATTGCTCCGACCCTTTTTAGCCACAATCTAGGCGTGGGTGGCGCCAGGACATAGAATTAAGGAGATAAAGCCATCTCTATCGCTATCTTTTAGATATGGTTATATTTACTAATAACCATGTGCTGTTGTAATAATACTGTGATGACGCTGGAGACGTTGTAATAACTTAGTAATGACATCGTACTAACTTTTACCTACAAATTAATTGTTGTCCGTGTCCGTACCAGCACAACACAGGGAAAACGTGTCTCAGTCTCTGTTTCGTGCATTGTTCCTTGGCGGTGTTTCCCTCTGCTCCAGTTTCTCCGTCTTTCTCATCTGGATCTCATAGTCAGTCGGTGTTTTGTTCCTGAAACTGCGTAGGGGAGGGGGGCAGGTTTCTTGGAACAAAGCGTCGACCTGCTGCAGTGGTAGGGGTGGTGGATGAAGGGTGGGTGGGTGGGTGCGGGGGTTTACAGTAGGTCAGGGGGAGTTGAGGGGGACCTATTTCGAGATGCTTGGAGAGAATCGACAGATTGGTAATTACGAGAGACAGGAGCCTCTGCGTTGGGGAATAGTCCGGTTGGAAAGGGTGGAGCGTAATAGGATATTAAGTTATAAGGTTCGGTGTGTAGGGGGGTTGTGTGGGTGGGACTCCTGGAAAGTGTGTGTGTGTGTGTGTGTGTGTGTGTGTGTGTGTGTGTGTGTGTGTGTGTGTGTGTGTGTGTGCGCGTGTTTAATGGGGGGGGGTTGATGAGGCGGGGCGGAGAATTAAAACCATACCTACAATCCATCAGCCGGGTTGGCCTGGATTGTCGGGGCAATGCGGCAGCAACATGTGGAAGGAATTTATGACCTACTTTTCATTTCCTTGTTTAATACGAATCGAGCGCTCTCAGAGGGATGGAGGTGGGGGAGGGATGCATGGGGAAGGAGAAGGAAAAGAGGGGAAGAGGAAAAAGAGCAAGACACTAAGAAAGGAAGGAAGTCGGGGAAGAATTTTCCGATGTCCTCCAAATGAACCAAATTATAGGGTGGTGGAGTAAGGGTCGCACGGTGGAAGATAAGAGCCAGTCTGGTAAAATGGCCTCTCTCCTCCTCTATCATTCCCGTATTTATTATCTATAATGTTGTTACTATAAATGTTTCCTTTAGAGATGGGATTGGCTGCGGGCCCTCTGGTCACCTGAGCGATCTGCTCCTGCGGGGGAAAAGGAGCGGGATGGGAGGATGGGCTGTTTGTAGGTGTTGATTGAAGTGAAAATGATTTCTCGATGAAGTGCCCGATCATGAAACTATCGCTCATGTGGTAATATTTTGAAGAGGCAGGGCTGGTGTCAGAATGCTGGATGTGGGTCACGACTCCAGAGGAAGCGGACCCCCCCCCCCCCCCGTCTTGAGCAGAAACACAGGATGCTCTGGAGTCGGGTTCGAGACGCAGGGAAACCCCTCCGGCTGCCTGTTCCTCTGCTGCTGTTGCTCTGAAGCTCGCCGTCAAATGGATCCTCTTCCCTTTTTGTCCTCTTCCCTTCCTTCTTTGGAGGTCTTTGTTATGATGATCTTCAGCCTCGTTTTCCATAAATACTTTTTGCATTGTTTGCTTTTTATCTGATTGGGATTATTAAGCCTTGTTCATTCATATATATATATATATATATATATATATATATATATATATATATATATAGTTGGTTATATATGGTTACATTTAGTAAAAGCCATATGATGTTGTAGTTATACTGACTGTATTATATTTGTAATAACAGCAATAATTCTTACCCACTGATTCATTGTTATCCACGTCCTTATTATTGTATATATTCACCCCGTAAACTATATCCATCTATATTTATATTTTATACCCATAACCTAGCAACTATACTGCCACTTAGCCCCAGACATTCCTTTTAACTTTTTATATTCCGTATATTTGGCTTTTTTTTAAATTAATTATATGGCTTTTTTTCTACATACAGAAGTGGAAACATTTGTTGGTGCCCTTACAGCTCATTGAAACAATGCTTCAATCCTCCTGAAAAGTGATGAATATAAAGCAATTTTCCTCATGTATACCTGCATGATTTTGATGTCATGGCAAAGAAAAACCAAACAAAGAAACTGAAAAGACATAAATTATTGCTAAAGAGATCAATTCAATTCTAAAATGGCCTGGACAAATTGGTTGGTACCCTTCGAAGAAAAAAGAACCCACAATTTTCTCTGAAATAACTTTAAACTCACAAAAGTAATTGGCATCCATCATTGTTTATTCCATATTTAATAGAAATCACACTTTGCTTTTGATTGACAGAATATAACAAATGAACCTTATATTTTGTTGCACAACCTTTAGAGGCAATCACTGAAATCAAGCGATTTCTGTAGCTCTCAATGAGACTTGTGCACCTGTCAACAGGTAGTTTGGCCCACTCCTCCTGAGCAAACTGCTGTCTCAGGTTTGAAGGGTGCCTTCTCCAGACTGCATGTTTCAGCTTTTCCATAGGTGTTCGATAGGATTCAGATCAGGGCTCATAAAGAGCTACTTCAGAATAGTCCAATGCTTTGTTCTTATCCATTCTTGGGGGCTTTAGCGGTGTGTTTTGGGTCATTATCCTGTTGGAGGACCAAAAACCTGCGACTGAGACAGAGCTTTCTGACACTGGGCAGTATGTTTGGCGTATGCCTTGATAGTCTCTTGATTTCATTGTTCCCTGCAAATTCAAGGCACCCCGTGCCAGAAACAGCAAAGCAGCCCCAAAACATAACAGAGACCTCTTCCATGTTTCACAGTAGTTATTGTGTTCTTTTCTTTGAAAGCTTAATTTTTTCATCTGTGAACATAGAGCTGATGTGACTTGCTGAAGAGCTCCAGTTTTGACTCATCTGTCCAGAGGACATTCTCCCAGAAGCATTGTGGCTTGTCAATATGCATTTCAGCTAATTCCAGTCTGGCTTTCTTATGTTTTTCTTTCAAAAGTGGAGTCCTCCTGGGCACTTCTTCCATGGAGCCCACTGTCACTCAAAAAGCAACGGATGGTGCGATCAGACACTAATGTACCTTGACCTTGGAGTTCAGCTTGTACCTCTTTGGAAGTTGTCCTTGGCTCTTTTTCTACCATTCGCACTATCCTTCTGTTCAATCTAGGGTCGATTTTCCTCTTGCGGCCGCGTCCAGGGAGGTTGGCTACAGTCCCATGGACTGTAAACTTCTTAATAATATTTGCAACTGTTATAACAGGAACTTCAAGCTGCTTGGAGATGCTCTTATAGCCCCTTTAACATGCTTGTCTATCATTTTCTTTCTTATTTACATTTACATTTACATTTGGTCATTTAGCAGACGCTTTTATCCAAAGCGACTTACAAGGGAGAATAACATTCAAGCTACATTGCGACAGAGATTAGTGTAACAACAACATTAGTGTAACAATAAATACTGCAAGGTGGTGCTAAGTAATTGTAGGTTAGGACAGGAGGTACTCACTGAAGAGCTGGGTCTTCAAGTGCTTCTTAAAGACAGAGAGGGAGGCCCCTGCTCTGGTCATTTTTGGCAGCTCGTTCCACCAACGTGGAACTACAAATGAGAATAGCCTGGATTGCCGTGGCTGTATGACCGGCAGAGCCAGGCGACGCTCATTTGACGAGCGCAGCATCCGGGGGGCAACATGTGCTCTTACAAGAGCATTTAAGTAGGCGGGAGCATTCCCAACAATCACTCTGTAGGCCAGCATAAGAGACTTGAACTTGATGCGAGCGGCTACAGGTAACCAGTGGAGCTCGATGAGCAGCGGAGTGACATGTGCCCTCTTTGGCTGGTTGAACACCAGTCGCGCCGCCGCATTCTGTATCATCTGTAGTGGCTTCACCGCACAGGCCGGCAAGCCTGTTAAGAGAGCGTTGCAGTAGTCGAGACGGGACATCACCAGGGTTTGTACCAGCAGTTGAGTGGCATATTGGGTCAGGTACGGCCTGACTTTTCGGATGTTGAGTAGTGCGAAGCGGCAGGACCGGGAGACGGCGGCAACATGGTCCGAGAATGTCAGTTGGTCATCAATAATGACACCAAGATTCCTTGCAGCCTTGGTAGGAACAAGAGATAGAGAGTCGATTTTAATATCAATGTTGTGATAAATACCTTGTTTGGCCGGGAAGACCAGCAGTTCTGTTTTCGCCAGATTTAGTTGAAGATGACCGATCTCCTCAGACAACTTCCTCTCCTTTGCCTTCTCTGGTCCATGTTCAGTGTGGTGCACACGATGATACCAAACAGCAAAGTGACTACTTTTCTCCATTGAAATAGGCTGAATGACTGATTATAAGATTGAAGACATGTGTGATACCAATTAAAGAAAACAGTTCGTTTGAAATATCTCCATAATCCAATTATTTATAATCTTTTCTAAGGGGGGCCAACAAATCTGTCCAGGCCATTTCAGAATATAATTCATCTCTTTAGCAATAATTGATCTCTTTTCACAGTTTCTTTGCTTTACTCTATGACATACTAAAGGCATGCAGGTATACTTGAGAAAATTGCTTTTCATTTCATCACTTTTCAGACGGAATGAAGCGCTGTTTCAATGAGCTGTAAGGGTACCAACAAATTTGTCCACGTATATTTGGCTATTTTGGTACATTTGACTGATTTGTTGTATATTTCACACTGTTAAGCAGTTTTTTTTATGCCATTTCTCTCTCCTTACCATGACAAATTCCCCGTATATGAAAAAGCACTGACTGAATTAACTGATTCTGAGTCAAACTTAGATTCTGACCACTTGTTGAACAGGTTTTTCCTCTCTACCCTCTGTGTGTGTGTGTGTGTGTGTGTGTGTGTGTGTGTGTGTGTGTGTGTGTGTGTGTGTGTGTGTGTGTGTGTGTGTGTGTGTGTGTGTGTGTGTGTGTGTCTCTGTGCGTGTGTGTGTGTCCAGGTCTCTTCCTGATCCTGGGGCTGATGCTGTACCCTGCTGGCTGGGGCTCGGACAAGGCGCAGCTGTACTGCGGGCAGGACGCCGCGCCGTACCGTGCCGGCCTCTGCTCCATGGGCTGGGCCTTCTACACAGCCATGGGTGGCACCGTGCTTACCTTCCTCTGCGCCGTCTTCTCGGCGCAGGCGGAGATCGCCACCTCCAGCGACAAGGTGCAGGAGGAGATCGAGGAGGGCAAGAGCCTCATCTGCCTCCTCTGAGCCCGCTCCGGGTCACTTTTTTTTTTTTTTTCACTTTTCGGTATAACGAAGGAAATGCCGGGAAACGGGGGTGGGAAGATCAACCAAGCCGCCTGCGATTTGAACTGCAGAGAGGAGGCCCCTGCATTGTTTACCACTAAGACTCTTGGAGTCTTTTTTTTTTTTTTTTAATCTATTGTTGTTGATGTGGGAGACATCTTCAAAGTGCCAAGTTTGTGTTTTGTTTTCTCTCGGCGTGCGAGTACTTTGTCTTTGTTTCCTTTTTTTACCACTAGAGGTGCTGAGTCTTTGTTGTTGTTGTTGTCGATGTTGTCCACGTGGGCGCCCGCCCCGCCTGTGTTTTGTAAATACCTGTGTGTGTATATACTGTACATAGCGATGATCCGAGGAGGAGAACGCTCAGCTTCATCCAGGCTGGGCTGATGATGATGATGATGTCAATCCTGCATCGGGTCTTTGGTGTTTTGTTTTGTTTTTGTTTTCTAATCACCAGACCACAAACGGCTCATCCTGGATCTAGTCTCCTGCCAGTCTGCTGCAGGTTTTGGGTGATACTATACAAGGGAACCACTACCCAGTCAAAATAAACTACTTACCACGGAGAAAGGCCTTGTCTAGCAAAGCTCACGGAATGTAACGTCGGTCGACTAATGTATTTGTAAGACCCTTGAAATGTATGGATGGAAGCGTCTCACGCGGACCGCATGGGAGCAAGGAGAACCGTGCGGCGTCCTTTAAAATGTATTTTTATTTTTTAATGTGTGAAACTGCTTTCCTTGACCCTATCCCTACCCTAACCCATAAAGTGAATTTTTTCGACAGATTTCTCTCTGTTCCACGTTTAATGGAAATCCTGTCATCTGTGCAAAAAAGGAAAAAGAGAAATAAGACCCAGATTAACCCAATTCGATGAAGGAAGGGCGCACATACAGTGCGAGGTATTGTTTTGTTTTGTGTCGGATTTCAAGACTGGACATTGTTTCTGGGTTATAGATAGGGTCCTATCTATACCAATGTGTTTCTGCCAAATCAATAAAGAGAACCTGAAAAAAGAAGCGGCTTGGTCTGAGCCTCTGTTGCCGTTTCGTTAAAAGCCTCTCGGTGGAGCAGAAACGCAGGGAAGAGGGGGAAGGGAAGGGGGAAGACAGTGAGGAGCACTCGGGGACCTCGGTTTGGCCCCTGAGGTGGAGCCTGGCTGCTTTCCAGGCAGCGGGTGATCCCTCTTTCCAATAACGTACAACTGTATGTGTGTGTGTGTGTGTGTGTGCGCGTGTGTGTGTCTGTGTAGTTTTATTGAGGTGCCATGGTCAGATAAGTATATATTTAAAACCTATAACTTTCAAACCTTTGTCTAGCATTTGAAAGCCACTGGCACAACACTATGCTTCCCTTTACCAACCAACACACAGTAACACACACACACACACACACACACACCCAAAAAATAGACACAAATCCATTACAGGACATTTTTGCTAATTTTACCGCTACATTTGTGTAGTTTTCCTTTTATTTAATAGAGAACTGTTTAATCCTCATGGAGAGGGAAGACACACCACAGGGAGGCAGGGGGGATTTATTAACTTTTTATTTAGAAAAGGTTTTAAAATATATTTTACTTTTATTTTATTTTAGTTAATTTTAATTGTATTGTATTCTTTTTTTTTGTTTTTTTTATACTAGATGAGGATTGTATATTTTAAAATGCACAAAGTCATATTGAGTAGTTAAAGGTGCAAAATTGCATGCAGAATTTACAGAACGGACTTGGAAGAAACGTAATATAATATTTATATATAATATAATAGAATTTCATGTAATATATAATATCATATAATATAATAAAGTATGTTTTAACTAGTGTATAATCATGAAATTAGGAACCGTTGTGTTGGTGTTACCTTAGAATGAGCTGTTTTTATCTACAGAGGGAACGGGTACGCTTCACAGAGGCCGCCATATCGCATCGCCATGTTTCTTCTACAGTGGTCCAGAATGGACAAACCAAACACTGGCTCTAGAGAGGGCCTTCCCTGTTTTTTGCGAGTTTCGTGGCCACCGTCTCTTTCACGGAGGCCGCCATGTTGCACCACCATGGGGAGGGATATTCAGTTGGTTGCGATCTGCAACCTCAGCGCTAGATACCACTAAATTCTACACACTGCACCTTTAAAATTCAAATTTTGCTCTTCATGTCTGATGCACATTAATAATTGAATAGTTCCTTTATGCTATCCTTAAAGCCTCGGTCCGTTGAGCAAGGCACTAAGCGGACACCCCGCCCAGCCACACACTAGGGCCACTTTGGGGACCATAAGAGCCTGTTGAGCCTGCAGGATGCTCAGTGGCTGCATGGACCACTGTGACCACTTCACTTCAAACCACTTTGCTTGTTCTCCAGCATTGAGGTCATGTTTAAACGTTGGAAAACAAGTCATTTCATATTTTTTATACTGCACTGGTTTTTAATTGCCTGTAAAAAAATAAATAAAAAGAATAATGTAATGGAAATGAAGATCATCTGTTCATTGAGGTTGAAACGTAGTCATGTTCTTTAACTGTTGCTGCCCTCTGGTGGTGAGTTGATGGTATGACGTCGACTTAGAGCCACATATACATTTACATTTAAATTAAGTAAAGAATGAACAAACGACTCAAATCACAATATCTTACGCATGAAGTGAAATTATAATTGTATATATTATTAATGTTATAAGAATACAAAAACTTAACGACTCAAAAACATGCACGTTATTGGACATTGCACAGAATCTGAAAATGATCAATATATAAACATCCAATAGTGCTTTTTTTTTTATTACAAAGATACATCCACAGAAAGACACAATTTTAGTGTTTCTACCAACAAGTACCATGTTGATTAATAACCACAGCTTCAAGTGACATTCCATTTAGAGCAGGCCAGTCAAAGTAAGAGCAATATTTAGTGGCCGCACCCATTGTGTTTAATTATCTAAAAAAGATCAGATCTGCTCCTTGAAGGTTCCCCGGGACGGCCTGGAGGCCGCGCTTGCTACCGCCGCCTGCACTGTCTTGTTGGCCATGACGCTGGAGGCCAACTCCTGCTGAGCCTTCGCAAAGCTGGCACCAGTGCTGCGGTACATCCCGTGGACCTGGCAAGGGAGGGCGAGGGAGGAAAAAAAATAAGAAAGATGGATAGACAGACAGACGATAGATAGATGGAAGATAGAGAGATAGATAATAATAATAAAGGGATAAGAATAAAAATAGAAAAAAATAAAAAGACAATAAACCTAAATTAACTAGAAGATAGAAAGGTGTGAAAATATATACAATAAACTGAAAAAATAACAATAAACCATAAAAACAACCCTTACAACAGACTATAAACCAGGACAATAAACCTAATGATAAACAATAAGTTAAGTAAATATAAAACTACATTTATATAAAATAAAATAAAATTAAGTGAAATAAATTTGCCAATATACAATAAACCTAAATATTAAACATTTAAATTAAATATAAAATACAAATGTAAACAAAATGAATAGTGTCGTCCAGCAGCTTGTACCCGTTTGTACATGATGAGAGACAGGACGGCCAGCGAGCTGAACAGAGCAGCAATGACGATCATGAAGACGCCCACCGGCACGTTCTGGTTCAGGCCCATCAGGGCCGAGATCCACCCGCTACGAAAATTAAAGATTGAAAGTTGAAATGAAAAAAAAAAAAAAAAGGTTTTGTAAACATCCTGATGAACATGAACATATTAAGTCCATTCAGATATGAAACAAGGTCTCTCACCTGGCTCCCCATCCAGCGATGCCGATAGACTGCAGAACGTAGATGCCAAACTGACAGATGTACACAAAGAAAAAGACAAAAAACCTGAAGGAGCTGCCACTCCTGGGGAGAGACAGGAAAAGGAATTCAATGGCGAGAATTTTTCTGATGTTTTCATCTTTGATATTTTTGTATCAAAGTGCATATTTTCATCACTCTCTCTCTCTCTCACACACACACACACACACACACACACACAATACATACATACATAACTGTATGTGTGTGTGTTTGTTTACCGAAATGCTCCGTAGAGCGGTCTGTACCAACACACAAAGGAGAAGGGTGTAAAGAGCATGAACCAGATTATTGCCAGGCCAAAGTCCATTCCTCGTGATGGATCCACGTAGAACCAGGCCAGGCAGCCCAATACGTTCGTAAAGAGCGCCCAACTGTGGACTGGAGGAGAAAAGGGAAATAATAATAATTATTATTATTATTATTATTATTATTATATAGCAGATGGCTTGGCTTTTTATTGAAGAAGGATGAACATTAATAACAAACACTCACCCACACACTTAATTTAACAAATTACTATATGTATTTTTATTTTGGTTTAACACACACACACAGACACACACACACACACACACACACACACACACACACACACACACACACACACACACACACACACACACACACACACACACACACACACACACACACACACACACACACACACACAGAGGGCAGAGAGGAAAAACCTGTTCAACAAGTGGTCAGAATCTGGATCTTTTTTTAACTTCTATTTTCAAATGTATGTGCAGTAACAGGGTGCTGTGATCCTGAGTGGGCTACATTTTACACAGTGGAGTGGAATGTTCCACTCCTCTGCTATCTCAGCACGCAGTCTGACTTATGTCAGCTAGTCTTCCCCTAATGCTAGTCAAAGCTGTCATTTTTGTATTGCTGAAGTCAAATGGTTTGAGATGACAGACGTCTCCAGTCCCAGGGGGGCCCGGCCCTCGTACAGAATCTTGCAGCCGATCATGTGACCCAATAACAGAATTAGACCACATGACTCTGCCATGTGCCGCCGTCATGTGCTCACTGAGTAGCACTGGCAATCCCAAATCACTTTCTCACTCTCACCTAGGTTTTACCACATTTGAGCGACAATTTAGGGAAGACTTAAATGATAATAATAAATGATGAATAATAATATTAATAACATTATAATAACAAAAAATAGATAAAAAATGGTATATTTTACTTTAATTACAGCACTTTGGACAAAGGACTATTGAGTTATTTCTCAACTTGTTTGGTTTAAGATACCAGATTTTTTTTCTTCTTTCAATTAGGGGAACTAAATACACAATCTAAAATAAAAACACAATGTTTTTTTTGTTGTGATCAACAGTCCAATGGAATATACTAAATGGATATTGTGAATAAAGTATGAAGATATATATTTTGTTTGTATTATATTTATACTGTATTTTAATTTGCCCTATTCTAAGAATGGTACAAATGGTAGGTGAATGGAAGTACGTTTTCCCATTCATCATGTGATGAACTCAACATAGATACCCCTCCCGTGATTCAATATTAGGAGGGCAATTGCAGAGCTACAACAAGCTTAAAAAGACGCAATGAAATGAACACACTCACACATCCACAGGTAGTACATGAGCTTCACGGTCTTCTGGAACTCCACGGGAATGTCCACCGTCGTGTCGTTGTAGAAGCAAGGCCCAATGGGAAACTTCTCCGGGAGGGGAGGCCAGTTTTTTTTCCTCCCTAAAAGAAACAACACACAACACAACACAACACAAAACAACCAAATGATGTTTTTTTGTAGTTAAAACATTAACCTTTCCATCGCTGTGGGTCTGAATACACTGTTGGGACTTTTGGGATTTGCAGATATTGTCATTACTTCTGCTTCACTTCCCCTGTGACCATATTGGGGAATATGACTGACAACATGGGAAATGATGGAGTTTAAGAATTCTAAATATCTGGAAAAGATTTACTGGATCACAATATTGCCAAGACAAAAGAAAAACAATTCTTTTGGGATCTGGGTTGTACTGCTCATCACTCCCGGCGAGGTGTCCAGTAAACATAGATGTATTTAGTGAGCGAGAAATATAGGAGTGATGAGCTTGAATCCCCCCTTTGGATAGAAATGCAGGGGAGGTGGAGAACAAGCAAGCAAGCAGGCAGCAAAGCAGGTCGAGCAGGAGGGACTGGCTGCTTAAATTGGGGGGGGGGGGTATGCGTGCCATGTGGCGCTGTCAGGTTGTCTCACAGAACTAGCTCCGCAAGCCACTTGGTCACTTTGTACGGGAACCAAAGTTGAGCAAACAAAGAGTGTTTGGGTTTGACTTGAAAAGATAAAAGCAGAAATATTTTTGGCTCCAACTGCTCCACATGCAGGATTTAGCCCGATGCCGACCTCCCGAGGCGCTGAGTGACCGCATCTCCCGCTCCCGCCGGTCCAGCTCAGCAGCTTTCCTCTCCAGCTCGTCCTGTCTCCTCAGCAGCTCGGCGGCCGCTCGCAACGGCTCCTGATAAAAAATAATTATAATTTAAAAACACATCGATTCATCTTTCACAAAAACTCTGTATTTATATACGAGCAAGCATATGCTGACAAACTCAAACAGCCTGAATGATCACTACATAAAGAAAAGAGATCTGAGTCTGAGCAACGTAAGTGATCCAGGCCATAATATTATATTTAATAAGGTCCAGATTAATATTGATTAACCATTAATATTATATATACCTGTGGGTGGTGCTGGGAGTAGGCTGGAGGCTCCTCGGTGGGCTTCATGATGGCGGGCTGCGTGTTTATGGAGGGTCCTGCCATTTTGGGGGGCTGGAAAACACCCATAGATAATCACATATTATTAATAATAACATATTATCATTATGATTATTATTATTATCATCTTTTCTGACTGACTCTCATAGTAGCATAATTTAAAAACCGATTATTATTTCCAGAATTTCCTTATCTTATATGCATTTTTATTTCTAAATATATTTATGTATATTTATTTTATTTCATAATTAGTAAACATTCAAAGTTTCCTGTGATACAAACATTAAAATGAGAATTTCTGTAGTTTTTATATAGACTTTTTATAATGTTGTGTCGGTGAACATCTATGATGTACATGAAGAACTTATTTTTTATATTTAACTTGTTTTTTTATTGAACTTTCAAAAGTTGCTATTAAAATCGGAACTGTAACAAATAAAAATACATACTGTCTGTTACCTGCCTGCTATACATTGATATCAGTCCTGAAGCTGTAAAAGTAATAAAGTGTTTTTAGACATACGTATAAGCTTACTCACCGCGTTGGGGTACCTGTCTGTATTTTTTAATCATTATTTGGGCCTCTTCAACTTTTGTATTTATACAAAATTTGTTGATCTTTAAATGGAGTGTTGGCAGGGTGTTGGAAATTAAAGACAACTTTATGTTTTTCGGTAATGGGAATGAAAGGTATTGGAAGTCGCTTCGGAAAAAAGTGTCTAATGCAGCTAAATGGCATGATGTAATGTAATGTACAAAACAATACCTTTTCATAACATGAACCACAACCCATAAAAATGACCTTTTAAAAAAGTCTTGTGACTAAAAATGACGTGGAAACCATGTATTCGTGTCTACTCACTAGTTTGGCCTCAGTGAAGGGGTTGCTCTCCTCCAACACGGGAGCGGAGGTCTGCGATGCCAGAGCCACTGATGGATCCTTAGAATAAGAGAGAAAGAAATAACCTTAGCACGGGCAAAAGAGTCTTTAAAGTCGAAATAATCTTTCCTTTGGTCTCATGGACCGCAGCAACAGAAAATGGGCCTTGGTTAGAGAGAGAGAGAGAGAGAGAGAGAGAGAGACAAACAGGTCGTCAATTATCGTACCAATTGTAGGCACACGGGCGCTCATTAACCCTGTAAATTCAATACTGGCAAAAAGATGCGTTAATTCCTATAATTCCCACAGTGAGATGCCTATAAATAGCCCCCGGACGGCTGACTTAAAAATGGAGGTGAAGATCTCTAGAGGCGGCATGGAAGGAGACAGAAATGGAAACGTAGAATTCTGCTGGCTGGTGGATTTGAAGACATTGAATAATAGGCCACTGAATCATTTTCAACCCCTTTAAACCACATTTTAAATTGGCATTCAAATCAGGCTACAAAATCAATAAGCTTCATTTGTAAACACAGAGTTAAGAGTAGGTTTGACTATAATAATAATACTACTACTAATAATAATAATAACAATAATAATGATAAAATAACAATATGTATTATTATTATTGTTATTATTATTATTAATAAATTAAAATTATGTCTATTATTTGTAAATAAAATAATAATAATAATAATAATAATAATAATAATAATAATAATTATTATTATTATTATTATTATTATTATTAATAATAATAATAATAATAATAATAAATTGTAATGGTATATTAATAGTAAACAATTGTATTTATAATAATTACATGAAATAAATACAAAAATAATGAAAATAATAATAATGATAATAATTATAATACTAATGGGCATGTTTAATTTGGCATGGTTTTTACGCCGGATGCCCTTCCTGACGCAACACTCTCTATTCTTCCGGACTTGGGAGCGGCACTGATGATACACTGGCTTGTGCACCCCCAGTGGCTAGATTAATAATAATAATAATAATAATAATAATAATAATAATAATAATAATAATAATTTAAACAACAGAATAAGAGTGTCCAAGAGCGCCTTGAGAACTCTGCACTTGAACACTGTGTTAAAAACTGTGTTTAATTATAGGGTAAGTAATGGTTAAATCCACCAAAGGCATCCTGCTAAGACATGGAAACAGCGGAGGTAAAATTGTTTAACCTGGACTCAATAAATCAACCATTAGATGCGAGACTGCTCGTCGCGCAGCCTTAACGGCAACAGAGGTTATTGTCTTAAAAGTAATCTTCTTACCATCAGGAGACTTCAGTGACGCACTAGTCTCAATTCTCATTCAGGGTCCTACTGAAGACTGAAAGCCAACCTCTTTATCCCAACGTGCTTCAGCAGAACAAGTCCAGCTCTAATTCTGCCTTCTTGACTCTTTCTACATCACCAGGCCGGCGTCATAAATATTACAGTGAATATTGCAATTAATATTTAATATGTCCTATTAAAGGGCCAGACACATTTACACTCTAATTTCTAGGTTTTCTGTCACTTCGCAAAGTTGTGCAATAGTGACCCCCAAATACTGTATATGAAATCATATATACTCATATCTGACTTATCTGACTTGTTGTGTTATTTCCCATTCACTGATATTAAAATG
Source organism: Zeus faber (assembly GCF_960531495.2). Taxonomy (NCBI): domain Eukaryota; kingdom Metazoa; phylum Chordata; class Actinopteri; order Zeiformes; family Zeidae; genus Zeus; species Zeus faber. The sequence continues at coordinate 8,533,171 of NC_137204.1, forward strand.
GGAATACAAATTCTAAGAAATGTATTTGATTAGGAAACAGTTAATGGTTTATTTGGCAATATAAAGGGTAGCTTTATTCCCTGGTTGAAGCTTTATTCAAAACAGGCAAACGGCAAAATAAACTTTTTTGGAAAAAGCTGATTGATGAAAACATTTAAACTCATAGAGATGATTGTTCAATCGTATCTGCTCAATCCGGGGGGTGAAAGGGTGAGAAACAGACCAGTGGAGAATAGATTATTTAAATACCCCACTAGGCATGATGGGAGGTTGCCAAGTTGGGGTGCTGGCGCCACCTGTCACAGTGACAGCACCATATGAGTTGATGAAGTATTGAAGATGGCTGCGAGCGGGAAAAAGCAGGAAAAGCGGGAAAAAGCAGGGCTCCATGTGGCCCAGGGCTCGAGTGGAAGTGGGAAGCCAGCACTCAGCACCAGTGGAAGAATTTAAACACATCGTCACATGAAATAATGTCAGTGAGTTCTGATAAATGATTTACTCTTTTATTTACCAAGGGGTAAATTAATAACTCCAGGTTGGCAAATGGGCTTCCTTCCATAGATATCATGTAAAAAGACACTATACTAGTCATTTTAGAAGACATATATGTGAACAGGTGGTTTAACAGTGCTTTAATTCATTATACATATCATATGATAACATTATATGATAAAGCTATAGGCAGCAATATACAGGTCCATTGTAGTTGTGTTAGGTACATATTTCATTTTGCAGATTTTCCGTAACCGGGGATCAAACTATATAAATTCAGTCTGATTCTGACCCGAGTTACGACTCCATAAAAAACCCGAAAAAGGGTGACAACTTTCTGGGATTATTTATAATTTTCCTGGTACTAGTTTTCCGATTTGTCGTTAGCGTCTCGGTCACATACGATGGTCGGCAACTTCCTGTCAAATTTAGTTGGTTTTTCACTAATTACTGCTTCGTATGTGGAGGGATATGGATAAAACTTGAACCACAAGACGTCCGAGACGTCCCAGTTCTAACTAGACCTCAACCGACCGAGTCCGTGGGTCCAGCGGTTGTCAGGTTACAGACACTTTTAGCCCGAAAAGTGCTGCGGAGAATAATAATGATAAAAATGCTATATATATATATATATATATATATATATATATATATATAGGGTTAGGGTTAGGTTTTATATGGTTATATTTAGTAATAGCCATATGATATTGTAATTATACTGTAATTGTAATAACTTAGTTATAACATAGTAATAATTCTTACCGACTGATTCATTGTTATCCACGTCCTTATTATTGTATATATACACGATATCCATCTATATTTATATTTTATACCCATAACCATACTAGCAACTACACTGCCACTTAACCCCAGATAGTCATTTTAACTCATCCTGTTATTTTTTTATTATTAATGAAAATAAATTATTTATTATTCATCATTCAATTATTTTCTGCGTATATTTGGCTATTTTGGTGTATATATATATATATATATATATAAAATCTACAAAATGTCCTCCCTGGGATTATATTATCTATGAAGCTCTGGTTCACAACAACAACAACAAAACAAATATTTTCTTTTTCTCAAGAAACTACAAAGACTGCCTCGAACAAAAGCCTATTTACAACCCAAAACAATAACGGTCGTTGTCGTTGTTGTTGTTTTTTTTTTGGTTTTGTTATGTTTTAGCAAAGGACCGAGGATCAAACCAAAAGTCACATGTTTGTTTTTAGCGAGGAGGGGGTGGAAGGAGCTGGAGCCGGACTTCGCCTTCAACCCGGTCCGACTCAGTTTAATCCTGACAAACTTTGCATGAAACTCGCGCTGGCATGACGTCACGGCCACAAATAAACAAACGCCAAAGCGGGTGGCGGGTGACGCCACTCTCTCTCGGCGGCGTAATCGCTCGCCGCGGGCGGTTGTCGCTGAAACTCTCGCCGCGGGGTCGCAAGTCAAACTCGCGTCTCGGATACACAGCCCCGGGCTGCGGCTCTCTACCTGGAAGGGGTCGCGGAGGCGCGGGTCCGAGAAGGGGTTCGCGCCCACGTCGGACATGGCGGTGTCTGAAGCGGCCACGGTGCGGTGCGATGCGGTGTCACGCCGGAATTCGTGCGAGAGAGGAACGGGCGGAATCGCCGACCGTTCCAGAGCCTCCGCCGTCCGCGTACGCCCGTGTGGCGCACGGACACTGGCCTCCAGGTGGAGCGGAGGGGCTGCGTCAGCTGCCCAAGTTCGCTCCACGCCCAATGCTGCATTCCGGGGAGCTCGGAAATTGGTCACCCGAGTCGGTATGGCCACGCTTCCCAGCGACATGTGGTGTTCGTGCGTGTGAGTGTTCAGTTGGAAACCGATGGAAACACGCAGTAAAATGTGTGGGGTTTTTTTTTTAACAATTAAAATCATGTATTGATATGACAACTCTACGTTCTACAAGACTATGAAAACAACACGCAAACAATAGGGGACTTTATTAGCGGGGTGTGACGGATGGCGGATAGTTCCAATTCCGAATGCATTGTAATGCAGCATAACGCTTACCAGGGACATATAGCATTTCTCCTGTTTTCCCTTTATTAAACATTTACGAAAAGGATTCCGTTGATTCTTGGACCGTTCAACACATTAGAGATAACATGTGTATTTTTCCATGGGAACTGTCATTTCGTCGACGCCATGTGAAATATGCATCTCCTTACTGTGTCACTGTTCAGGGTTGTTCGGTGATGCCGTATTGCTGCGCCGTACTGTTGTATACTGTGCTGTATTATCCCACTAACACTACCTCACACTATTCACATTCACATGCCACTTTAATGCACATATCTGTATATACATAGGCATATTCCCTCTATCTATTCCATTTTATTTCATTTTATTTTTATTGTATTTTATTCTATATATTTTTATTTTATTCTAAAAGTATTCAACTTACTGTATTACGTTTTAGGAGTCAGTTAGTCGGTCTATTAGAAAGGAATTTTCTACTTTTTATTTTATTTTTTATTTTTTCCTAGGACATATTGTGTGCTGTCACCGGGTGCGTGGCATTACATTTCACTGCATGTATGTATGAAAGTATGTATATGTATGTCACAAATAAAAAAATCTTGAATCTTGAATCTTGTATATACATAATTGCCTATTCCATATACATAAGCATATTCCCTTTATCTATTCCATTTTATTTCATTTTATTTTTATTGTATTTTATTCTATATATTTTTATTTTATTCTATAAGTATTCAACTTACTGTATTACGTTTTAGGAGTCAGTTAGTCGGTCTAATAGAAAGACATTTTTTTTTTTTTTCCTAGGACATAGTGTGCGATCACCGGGTGCGTTGCATTACATTTCACTGCATATATGTATGAAAGTATGTATATGTATGTGACAAATAAAAATCTTGAACCTTGAACAAGTCGTTCTTTTTAAAAGAGGATTCATCTTCACAGATGTCAAATGACTCTGGACAGAGCGTATGGCCGTTCAGTAACAACAGCGAGGTCAATCAACGTATGACACGTTTTAGATCGAGTTCCTATTTTTTGGTTTATTCTTCCTCTTTTTTTGGGGGGGGGGGCTGGGTTTAATAAACGGGGGGGACGGATTCGGCCCCTGACGAGTCGCTCGATAAAACAAAACACAACAACAACAACAACAACAACAACAACAACAACAACAACAAAAAAGAGCCGTTCGCTTTTCCGACTTTTCGTCCGTTTGATTCGGTTGGTGTTGAGGAGCGAGGAGACGGATGGACGACAGTCAGAATAGTTTGCTGTCTCCCGAGATGTGAATGGAGTTCCCACGAGAACAATTCACCGCTGTCTAAATGACTTGTTTAAGCGGAAGAATGCAAACTGTGGATCCCATCATTTGTGAAGAGAATTATTTTCACCGGGTGAATGCAGAAGAAAGTGCGAATCACAAAAAAAAACAAAAACCTGGTTCATGTTGTACTTAACCGTGCAAGTTTATAATTAACTTTTGATTCCCGGCGAATGAAACGTGTGCGTCGGTAAAATTCAAACTGAATCACTGCGAATGTCTGGGATTTTGATTCAGTCCTCAGTCGTTCCTTTCACTTCGTGAGTCGAACTCCCGGAGTCGTTGGAAAGAACCGTTCGCCGCGAGCGAATCGTTGACGAGTCTCGCATCGCTAGTGCAACTCACACTTCCGCTTCTGCGTGGAGAGAGAAAAGAAAAAAAAAAGTTGGTGCCAATCTCGGTGGAGTTGAGTTCGGCGTCGCGTCATTAAACAACAACAACACCACCACCACCACCACCAACACCACCACCACCGCCGCCCGTTTAACAACTACCGAGCCGTCGTCCAGCATGTCCACGACCGCCTTGTACAACGACCAGGGAGGAGCGGAGGCTGCCGTGGAAGCGGGGCAAGAGGGCACCCCAGCCTCCTCCGGCGTCGGAGCGGGTTTTGGGCTGTTCAGCACCGACTTCAAGAAGTGAGTAACCGACGGCGGGGGGCGCACGGGTCCCTCGTCGGGGGTCTCTTTACTACGCTACTACTGCTGGCCTCATGCGGCTAACTCCCGTTAGCTTGAAAGGCCAGGATGGACATGCACCCCAGGTTGTTATTCATATGCTAAATGCTGCTTCTTTGAAAATAAATATTAATATGTAGAAGGAAATGTAAGTGTATCAATAATACATCTCAAAGTATAGTATTAAAGTAAATACAGTGAATACTATCTATCTATCTATCTATCTGTATATCTATCTATCTATCTATCTATCTATCTATCTATCTATCTATCTATCTATCTATCTATCTATCTATCTAACTATCTATCTGTCTGTCTGTCTGTCTGTCTGTCTGTCGTAGCACGACACAAAGCTACCCAAAAGAGACTTAAGTTTTAAAGCCCAAACAACTACATCACGTGTCCAGTGGCTGAGCTTTAAACGTCGTATTCGGACTCTACTTTGGTTTTGTTTTTGTTTAAATTTCCCCGATAAACCCGAGAAATGATTGTTCGGCGCAACTGCGTGGTCAAATTATGGCCTCATGGTGAGTAGAGATCGATCGATGGGTAGATAGATGGCAGGATGGACAGATGATGGAAGGATAGATGATGGAGACATGGATGGATAGATGATACTGTATAATGATGGATAGATAGATGGATTGATTATGGCGAGATGGATGGATGGATGATAGATCAATTATGGAGAGATGGATGGATGGATGGATAGATAGATGGATAGCTTGATTGAGGGATGGGTAGATGGATGGAAGGCTAGATAGTTGATAGATAGATACTTTATTCATTCCTCTCCTCCAGGGAAGTTGCAGTACCACCCAGAGATGCCCGGCCCAACTCTTGGGATGGGCATCTGTAACTGTAGCTCACATCAACCCAAACAGGGAATCACAACAAAGTAATAAAAATAGAAAAGCCTATTGTATGTCCGATTGAAAATATGTTTAAAGTAGAAAAATGGCAATGAACAATACTGCTAAAATATATGAGGATGATGATAATCTAAGCATAGATTATAATAAAATAAATGTCACATCTTAGGTAGAATTGGGCCTTAAGGATGAAAAAAAAACCATTGGAATAAGTGAAACCTCTTTGGGGCTTCAATTGAAAATTAAGTTATCCAGAATTGGCCCCACAAATGTGATTTATTTGGGAAGATATCAACATTTGATTGATTCATATTCTATATTTTGTGCTATGTAGAGAGACCATGAGAGGCTCTTTCCCACAACTGTCAGACACCATTAAATAAATGTCCGCAAGGATGAGCAATCAATAACCAATCCACCATTAATCTTTCCGTGTAACAAATCTGAAAAGGATCTCGGATTATTTCCAAAAATCGAATCATGGCAAAAATCTGTCTAGTCTTCGCTCTGTCCACCAGAGGGCAGTCAAGCATTTCTTTGGTTTTAGTCTTTGGTTTACTTGGAGGACGCCGCCACTTCTATTCTAAATAGATAATACAGCTTGAAAATTAGATGACAAACGAGACACGTTTAAGAGTAATTAAAACGATTCAAAAAAATGTACAAAAAGTGCATTTTTTTTTTTCCCCAAGATCACAAAGTTGTTTCTCAATACCAGGAGACAATAAAATAAATAACTCACTAAGAACCATTTTTACCTCTTGATGCAAAATAATGGTTCAATCATCAATAGGTGTGATATTACAAATTGTAAGTGCAATATGAGTAAAAAAAAAAAATTGCGTGAATTATGTACATTTAAGTGAATGTAATTTATAATAAACAGTTAATAATCTGGAGTGGGTTATATATATATATATATATATTTATCCTTTAAAAAATATTTATTATTGTATTTTATCAATTTATCTATCCGTATCAGTAAAAAAGGAAACTTTAACTATCCGTAGCAGTAAAAAAGGAAACTTTAATTGAAGTTCTCATAAAAGCTAATTATTTAAAAAAAAAAAAAAAGTTTATATATTTTTTTTAAATGCCTGTGGCACATTTGGTCATCCATATAACTGTTTTCTTAATTTTCTCTAAATAGTTGTTGATTCACCACACTGCTACATGTGGTAGTTGGAAAGTCCTTGTAGATATATTTGACACGTAGCAGACTCGTTGTGTGTCCCATGTGATACCACACAATTTTTGCAACATTATATATAAGGCAGGGCTTTGTTTGTGTTCAAATTTATATGGATGTTTGTCGTATTTATAACCATTAAACCTTTTAGTCTACTATTAGTCGGCTTATGTTCAGTATACTGAGCATCTGACCTGCCTCACATGACCTTGTCTTCCAGCTAGGCAAGGCAAGCTCATATTGTTGCCGATATTTAGGACTAGCTGGAGAACCAGGAAGAAAATACCAGGGCATGAATGACTCTTCTGTTGGAACATTAGGGCTGTATATCTGACACAATCCACAATGCCGGTGGTCCTTGATTATTACATAGCATATGGTAGGTTCGGCAAGTCCTATCTTGACAACTTAACATAACTTTATTCCAAAGTGAAAATTATTAGTGGGTTAATTTCACTTTAGGCATCAAATACAGTGGCATTCAAACTGGTTTTTTTTCCGGGTTATGTGAGCCAATAGGGTTTGTTGTATTTCTCTGTAAACTTTCACTGATTTCACCTTATCAGTACACTAAAATTTGGGACACGTTCGAGGCGAGTAGTAAGCAGTCCTGTTGCGGAATCTTCACTCATATTAGATCTACAAGGCCTCATTTAAAAGTTCCTTCCGACTTTCACCGTAGTGTCTGGTGCAGCTTGGAGCACCACGGGATACGTCAGGGCTCGGGGCTTTTTATGTTTCATTCAATTACGGAAACATCATAAAATAAATAGCATCTACGGTTTTTGTTGAGAAATGCAGAGCGCATCATGTTCTGCAGCCTACAGTACAGTCAACCTACTATGGAGACACACACACACACACACACACTCACTCAGAAAGAAACACACAGAAAATACTTACATTTCCCTCAGCTGCAGTATTATCACGGACAGTTGGCATTAATTCCTTGTTCTTTTTAAAGATTTGTGTTGGTCTGTAAGTCAACAACAGATCAGTTCCCATGCATAGTTCTTAACTTTGATGCTAGTGGGTCCTGTTGCACTCCAGCCATGGGTGGAGTTACTCAGAGGGAGAGTAGTTCTATTTCTACTGAAGCCCAATGTGACGTATGGTTGGGCTGCAAAGCTGGGGCTGCAAAGCTGAACAGCTCGTTTCACCACATGTTTTATGAAATAGACAGCTCACAATAAATTGACTGGGTTGTCTTATTCCACAGTGTGTTAGTAGGCTCATCCGTCACATTTGTGCTTAAAATATATATTAAAGGTCTAATTTCTTTTTTATCTTTCTTTTTGTGGCACCACCCTTGCAATTCCTCCCTCTAGGGGGGCATGCCCCACAGTTTGATGACCACTGTTCTAATATGTTGGTTTTGTGATCATAATGGCTTGCCAGGCTGTTGTCAGAAAATTGAATTGTATATTTCAATGTTGTTGTTTTTTTTAATGTATTGCATTTCCTTGTCTTGCTTGTGTCCATATGCATGCATGCTACTATAAAATCCACCAAGATTTTTAAAATTTATGTTAAATTGCCTAATGGTTCTAGTATGACTTTGGAGATGCCACATTCTCGCACCTGACTGTCTGCTGTTGTGATGGAGGCTATATCTTCCTTGTGGTAGGTTTTAGGGCAGGGATTTCAGAGACACATAAACAATAACATGTTACAGTTCAGGCCTACGCGACAACAAAAAAGGCATTTTATATAACCTGCTGTATATAACCATTTATAAAAATTGAGCTTTGGAGGCTATTACTGGTGTAAACCCCATTTTATATTTTTGCACTTTTTCTTTAACATCCACACTTCCATTTACTGGCTTCTCAGTCTAAAATGAATGAATAAATTATCAATTTAACTTACTACAATCACGAGATGTACTTTTTCTGACTGATCTTGATTTTCAGCGTGATGCTAAGCCTTTGCAGTACTTCATTCACATGGAAAGTCAACTAAAATTTAGGATGTCCTCCACATGAAAGTAGTAAATATTTTATTGCCAAAGACAATCATCTTATTAAAAAAAAAATCTGAAAAAAGTTCAATTAATAATGGCCTACCTGTGTTGATCGTGTGCCAAAGGATTTTGAATGTTCCATACCTGTTGACCAATGAAAGAAAGATGTAGGAGCAAATTATTGTGTCGCCACTTTCACACTGGTTTCTCTCTCTTCTGTAGGACTCCACTAGTGTTACCAACCTTCACCACTAGAGGAGCTACTATACAAAGTTTTTGACTAAATACAAAAGTCTAATTTTTATGGAAAATTCTGCCATGACCTAGAATCTCCAACAGTAAAATATATAAAGTAATGTATTTGCATTTAAGGAGAAGAAGAAGTAGAAGAAATAGCCATAACATCGACTGGCTATTTTGTGACAATATGAAATTGAAATAATCGAGGTTGAATCATATTAGAGTATCAATCTTTTTTTACCCAGCCCTAATATGAAAAGATCACCTGTAATGAATATTTATTTGTGAAAAAACAAAAACAATATTGTTGCAATTCATCTCATCGGAAAAGTGAAAAGCAAAACTCTCATAATTACATATGAAACAAAGTTAGTTTCAACTTTTTGGAAATATGCAATGCATTGGTGGAAGGTATAATGGAATTTGTCTTTCAGTTATTATGTATTTCCCTGTGTGTTGTTTCCTTTAGTCATTAAGGAAATCGAAAATAAATGTCTTTAGACTGAAACTTGGAACTTTCCAGATATTGTTAAATTCTTCAGCTAACTTATGGCAACAAAGGCATTACATATATTATATGCCCATATTAGAATAAACGGTAAAAACCTCCAGTATAAGCACAATAAAACAGATAATATAGTTTTATATGTTGATCGCAGGTACCCCATCGCTGGCGCGTGCATCATCAGTACTGTTGGAGAGGGAGATTGGGGCACATTTTGTGCACCTGTGGCTTCCTCTCCGCGCCCCACTCGGGATGACGCCCTAGGCAGCCACCTATCTCGCCTGCAGGAAGAGCCCCCCGGCTGCCGAATAGTCGAATATTGTCATTGAACAGCCAAATCTGAGTCGGCTGACGTTTGCTGGAAGTTAATTTCTCAATGTTCCTTCTTTCTTCTCTTGTTGCATACTGTTTGTTGACCACCTGCTTGGCCAACTTGAACAGCAAAAACAAACTCAAGTTGGATATGTTATGACTGACAGAGGCCAAGACTTGCGGCGCTTTCCCATATCCATCTCTTTGGGTGCTTAACGGGTAAAAACGGGACCTGAAGGCTCTGGCCTTATCAGTTGAGCTGGCAACATGTGTTGCTCCCTGTGGTGGCAATACACTCATATGGACTAACCCGCAGAGAGAGTGATGAAAAGTTGGTCATTGTTTGCCCACTCGCACGGATAAGGTCCTCCTGTTTCCCTTCATGGGAAGTGACCACAGCCACACAGAGGCCACAATAGCCATGAGGTAGAAGGGGAAAACTGTGCGAGTACTAGTACTAAGCCAATTGTACATAATCAGCAGTTGTCCAGCCAACGCCTAGACGGCGACTGAAGGACAGAGGTCTCTCCAGAATCCCGATCTGGATGTTTGGCTGACAGAGAGGGGCATCTTGTGACTTTTATCGGCCAAGAGGAAGGGAGCAGTGAATGGCACAAGACTCTCAGCGACAGCGAATGAAGAATACAGACGAGAGCAGAGACAGCAGAGCACACAGCCCGAAGGAAAGTAAACATTGTAAACCGTATTCCTACTTGGCCAGTGGGACCCAGACGGTAGCAGGTATAGAGCTTGTTTCTTTGGTGTAAAACTACGGACGCTAGATTTGTCTGTTTTTTTTTTTTGTTTTTTTTTTTTTTTTTTGCAAAGCTTTGTTTTAAAAGACTTTGAAGAAGCCGGTATGGACAGCGGTTTTTCTTCATTCCGTTCTGAGGCAGCTGGAGCGGTAAAGACGGCACTGGTGTCTGCCGAGAACCTCCAACTGACTCTGAAGAGTGAGCTGAGTCAGGAAGAACAGGCCCTTACGCACACCAACTCCAATGGCAATGGCAGCCGCGAGGAGACACGCCGCATCGGGTACTTCACCGACGTAACCCTCGGCAGTATCGAAAGTAGACTTGTATTGTATTATCTAGGTTTTAGTTCCCTATGGATAAATGGATGGGATTTTAACTTCTTGTTTTTTTTAAGGTAAAGGCGCATAATCTCTCCAATAGGCTCAAGATGCACACACATGTTTCCTTTTGTATTCATGTGAGTGGCTTGGTTTCTTCACAAAGATAATACTATTCAAGTGTTTCAGTATCGGTCGACTATTTTCTTCCATTTTTTTCTTAGAATTTATTACAATTATTGAATGGAGTCAGTTGTCACTTGAGAACTTCAAGTTGACAGCCAGTACAATGTGTATACTTCAGGGCTATACAGTATATAAGCAAATGACCTTGATGATTATTACATTTTGGCTTGTACTGAAGCATACAAAGACTCAACTGAAATTCTGAACTCCATCATTTACCTATATTTTGATACGAATAATTGAACTGTCTTCCTGGAAAGGGCGTAAATGACTTGATGATATAATGCTTAAATATTATTATAAAGTGCCATTTCAGATCCCAAAATGACAAGAGAAAATGTCATAAATAAAGCGGAAGCACTCTTAACCCAGGGCCATAACATGACATGATATAACATAACTCTATTCCCATTACGAGTAGAGGGAGAGTTTCTATGGCAGCAAAAACTAAGTTCAGCTTCTCTCAGCTACTGCAATAGATGCATAAATAGAATGCCAAGAAGGACTTCAAATGGTCTATCATTTCATCGATTGGGGAAAAAGCTCTAGCGTTTCAGCCCCCCCCCCCCATCACAGAGACCAACAATGTGGACAACTTAAGTTGGAACTGTGGAAGTTGCAGTTGAACCAAGAACAGTTGCATCTCCTGACCTGAGGCTCTGCCAACGTGCCAAACGCATCATGTTCACAGCGTTCAGGGTCAATCCTCTAGTTGTAGTTTTTTATTATTATAAAACCTGTATTCTGGAATGCTATGCACGTCCGGGTGACTCGTTCAAACAATGCACTAAGCATAATATTCTCTGGCGGAATCCAGCGCCTAAACTTGTTTTCTGAATCAATACGTTGGAATTGCAATCATTTATTTTACTTATGTTGACCCTAGCCTAGAGACTAAACTATTTTCCATGTATGATGCTTTTTTGTTCCAGGAATGATGACCTTAAGGAGATGTTGGAGAGCAACAAGGAGTCGCTCAAACTGGAGGCCATGAAAAGAATTGTCGGGGTAAACACCTTTCCCACTCAAAACCAGCTTTACTGAACAAATGGCATTCCGAATTTTAATAACTTATTCATCACATTATGAAAATTAAGTCCCGTGTAGCATACACAGAGCATTAGTTACCGACCAGAATGTGAGGAATTCTGATTGTTTAATAACGCTTTGTCTACTTTGTCCGTTCCTAGCTCATCGCCAAAGGGAAAAATGCATCCGAGCTGTTCCCTGCCGTCGTGAAGAATGTCGCAAGTAAAAACATTGAGGTTTGAAAACACTTATTTAATTCCCCACATATGGCCACAAATAGTGATATATTAAATAGTGTAAAATTGTTTCAGTTAAATGAAAATTTATTTCCGCCCATGAGACTACTATTCAAAGTTAATAATCAAATTAGCCTGTATTACACTCGAGAATTATAATTTTATTTGTGTAGAATTACACTGAGGTGTGTGTGTGTGTGTGTGTGTGTGTGTGTGTGTGTGTGTGTGTGTGCGTGTGCGCGTGTGCGTGTGTGTGTGTGTGTGCTTACATTTAAAACAACAATAGAACAACAGTCGTAATTTTAAAATATGACACAATGACAAAAGAAAATCCTAAGTAGTCTAGTGTTGCGTCATTACACTATGGGGTGTAAATGATGCTTCATTATGTCGCTTCATTCGCCCCGAACACTTCTGGGGGGTCCCCCGAGAACTAGATACCTTCAAGGGCCTTTTTTGCACCTCACTGGGACTCTGAAGTGACGTGAGAGTTCCGTGTTGTCCACTAAAATCTCTTTCCGAACAAATTTGAGGCAAAAAAGGAACAATCCAGTTGCTGGATCTTCACTCATAATAGATCTACAAGGTTTTATTTAAAAGTTAGTTCCAACTTTTGTAAGGCACAGGCTCACATCTGGACACGGCTGTGACTGTGCTCAGTGTGCCGGGGGGCAAGGGACTGTGGACTTGCGTCTGGACCATTTACCGTGAACTAAGGTTCCTCTTGTGCTGGTTAGTCCCTGCCCTGAAGTAGAAGCTCAAAAGGTTCCACAAAACGGAGTTCTAAAAACTAAGAATTTTCCCAGTTCCTGCAGTGCGGAGACAAAAAAAAAAAGGATGGTTCCTCCAAAAAGTCCTAAGAACTATGAGAAAGTTCCTGCGGTGCGAAAGCGCCTTATCTTAGTTCATTACCTTGATTAATAACATGACAATACACTCGGCATACACAACATGCCTGGCCTGGGTGAATCAGCATCTCTTTTAAATTCCGTTGGAATGATATGTTTCCTGTTTATTAGTTAAAAATGGTGGTTTTGTTTTGGTTTGGGCACTTATATAGACACAATTGATGTACTACCCCATTGCATTTTTATTTGCATTATTTTTACTGATTCACTTCAGTCAACTCCGTGTAACTTTTTCACCTTAGCTTCAAAGTAATTTTGATGGTACAATACTTGTAACATGAAGAATAGCACCTCTTTCATTCCCACCCACCCACCCTGAATGCCTGTTCTTGCACTATGTAACTTCTGTGTACGAAACCGCGGAAAAAGTGCGTTATGCTTGACGGCACTTTATCACTTATTGATGTTTAGCTCCGGTAATTATGTTGTTTTTTTTTGCCTTGCAAAACTTATGTGAAAAACAAAACCTGATGAATGATAAACTTGATGGTCAAGATGTCTGGTTGTAATGCTCACGATGTAGCTGCTCCAACTCCCCGGCGGACAGGCCAGTGGCACCCGCGCCTCAGAGAGGGTGTGCGCCGGCCATCACTTTCATCGCACATGTGAGCCCATCTGCCAGGCTGAGCACATCTGGTACCTACACCGGTAGCAAGGGGCCCCTTCCCTCCCTGCCCCCTCTCCCCAGAGGCGAGGTCTGTGCAAGGGGCCCTGTAACCTAGGTTTACATTATATCTGCATTTATAACATAGACTGTTATTGAAACGTGACTGATATGGTTCAAATTTTTCCGGTAAAATGATTTTTTTCCGGACACCGTTCCGCGTTTTACGACAGTGGTGTAAAACTATAATTGCACTCAAAGTGTAGGCGTGCCAAATCCCAAATACCAAAAGTTACATAGCTTCACAGCTTTAAAAGTATAGTAAATATGACCTGCCACCTATTATGATCCCTCTGATAAATCCTTTTTTTTTTCTTATTATTACAATCAACAGTAAAGTAAACTAGAGAGAGGTCAATGTACCTGTTGATAAAAATAAAATAATAAAAATTCCCTAAACAAATAAACCCAAGAAGTTAACAATAAAATATAAACCTAACAATAAATCTGAAAAATGAATCTAAAGATAAACAATGAACTGTCGGGATGTGGTAATGAACAATAAAACGAATGATAAATGTTAAATAGAAACCTATAGATGTACCCCTAAAAACCACAACATAAATCCTTATTGCATCTAAAATAATTCAAAGTGTGAGCTGATGCGCTCGGGTAAATGGCCCCTGTATTAAGAAAGGGCTCCAACAGGGCGAGTGTGAATATTGATTTAGCAGCAGCGTTGCAATCAGGTAGCTCTGAATGAGGGGCAGAATATGAGTGGGCGGACGCAGGGCTGCAAGAACCGGGAGCAGGTGGACGGCGTAATTGGGGGAGGAGAGCCCGCCGTCACGTCTTCCTCCTCCCTCCGTCCCCGCTCACGCGCGTGCCAGCTGCTGAGCTCATCGTCCCTGAGCTCCCGGTTTTATCCCAGGTGTGTTAATTCAATACATTCATGCCGTTTTTGTGCACATATCGGCTTTATCGCGTCACAATTCCAGAGAAAATCAATGGATTGATATTGTTGTTTTTTTCAATATGTGTATTGTTTTCTTCTCTTTAAATAACCTTTTTAAGCATTGCACTTCATCCCAACACTACTAAGAAGGACAAATGGATGAACCGAATTTTTATGTACTATTACGTACTTGAATATATGCATTGATTGTTGTCTGCATGAGACAAAAAGAAATGCTGATTTCTTTTTTTGTGACATAATCCTGATCATCAGTACTTATGCCAAACTGTGATCTCTTTCTCTAATCTCTTTCAAATGTAAAATCTAGTTGTTTTGGAGAAAGAAAAATTGCCACACACACACTTCTAATTCCATTTGTAATGATCATGATTGTGTTGTGTTGTGATGCACTGCTGCAGAATATCAATCACCAGGCAAATGTGTGTTCCAGAGAAATTTCTGATCTGACCAGTTTTTCTAAGCATACATTTATTTTCCTAATTTTTAACTCAACCTAGAGTTCAAATGTAAACATGTAAAATAAGTAAAAAATAAATAAATAGAGATACTTTATTAATCCCCAAAAGGAAGGACAGGAAGGACAGTGTTGCAGCAGCAATGACATACATGACAAAACACACATAAAAACTGCATGAAAATCATGCAATGCAAAGAAACTGAGGTATCGTTTTTTCAACAACCATCTGGTGGTTTGTTGATATTTCCACGTCTCTAAACCATTGAGACTGAATTGAGACTTTAAAAAAAATTCTTTTCCAAGCTTTTTTCAATCTACTAATACAAAACTTGCGCCCCTCTCTTTCTTGAGTGACCCAAGGGACCCTCTAGAGATCGAACCTTTGATCCGCCTTAAACAGGTCTATCAGACCAACTTTTTTCCGCTGCTCGGAACAAGGGCGGACTGCAGCTAACAACATCCCACAGGAAAAGTGTGCGATGCCAGATTTTTCCCCCACCCCTTGAACAAACAAACTCACTTCTTTGCCCAAGCCGGCGATCAGCCACAACATTAAAACCACTGACAGGTGAAGTGAATTACATTGCTCATCTCGTTCCGATGACATCTGTCACGGGTTGGGCTATATTAGGCAGCAAGCAAGCAGGAAAATGGGCAAGTGTAAGGATCTGAGCGACTTCGACAAGGGCCAAATTGTAAGGGCTAGACAACTGGGTCAGAGCATCTCCAAAACTGTAGGTCTTGTGGGGTGTTCCTGGTATGCGGTGGTTAGTACCTACCAAAAGTGATCCAAGGAAGGACAACTGGTGAAACGGTGACAGGGTCATGGGCTCCCAAGGCTCATTGATGCACGTGGGGAGCGAAGTCTAGTCTGCCGGTTTTATCCCACAGAAGAGCGACTGTAGCACAAATTGCTGAAAAAGTTGATGCTGGCTATGATAGAAAGGTGCCAGAACACAGTGCATCGCAGCTTGCTGTGTATGGGGCTGTGTAGCTGCAAACCGGTCAGAGTGCCCACGCTGACCCCTGTCCACCGCCAAAAGCGCCTACAATGGGTATGTGAACATCAGAACTTGACCAATGGAGCAATGGAAGAAGGTGGCTTGGTCTGATGATCATGTTTACTTCTACATCATGTGGACGGCCGGGGTTCGGGTCCGATTGGATTGAGAATTGTGGGATTAGCTGGAACAAGTCTGATCCATGGGGGCCCCACCTCACAACCTACAGGACTTAAAGGATCTGCTGCTAACGTCTTGGTGCCAGATACCACAGGACACCTTCAGAGGTCTTGTGGAGTCCATGCCTCAACGGGTCAGAGCTGTTTTGGCGGCACGATTTTGTTAGCGGTTATTAGTGGTGGTTTTATGTTGCAGCTGGACGGTGTATACATACATTTATTATCCAAATTCCTTCCTCCAAAGGACTTATTCCCTTATGACTTTCTACTGTCATATCAAATCGACAAGATCGCGAGGGCCGAATCTCACAGTTTCCCATTAGCGTTTGCTTTAGAGGTTCCCTAGCTGCGGCGCTTGGTACTGCAACTCAAGCTTGCCTCACATTAAGAATTTTCAGGTACACAGCTCGAAGCGTGTGTGTTCGCGTGCCTATGTAAGACACACTTTTCATCCCTAACTGTCCTCTATTTGATCCAATTGTGTTTTCCAGCTGAAGAAGCTTGTGTACGTGTATCTTGTGAGATATGCTGAAGAGCAGCAGGACTTGGCTCTGCTATCCATCAGCACCTTTCAAAGGGCCCTCAAGGTAAAAATGACACTTTTCTTTTTTTCTTTTTTTTTAAGTTGCAATATTTTCGGTATACTCTCTAAATCAAATCACTAGACATCGCCATCGTCACAATATTATTGCTATTTATAATTAATCTTATTTGTGGGTTTATTATTCTAACAGTAGCAGGAGTGTGACAGTGTATGTATGAAATCAGAGTCCTATTTTGTCTTCCAGAGCGGCAAGAGTGACACATCTGCTCTGGAATGTGATTAATCTCCTGCCAATCATCTCCTGTCAGCGTTTGAAAAATGACATATGCAGGGCTCATCTCTTTCTCTCTTTCGTTTTTTTTTGTTTTTTGTTTTTTTTTTTCTCTCTTGGCAGGATCCTAATCAGCTCATCCGAGCCAGCGCTTTGAGGGTGTTGTCCAGCATCCGTGTCCCCATAATCGTCCCTATCATGATGTTGGCCATCAAGGAGTCTGCAACAGATCTGTCCCCCTATGTGAGGAAGACTTCAGCCCATGCCATCCAAAAGCTCTTCAGGTACAGTAGCACAAGAAGGGGCTATATTTGTCTTAGAGCCTTTCTCCTCTAGAAAAACTCCAGAGTTTTATTCAAAAGTCACCCATCAAAAGAGAAGTCAATATTGAAAGCACATAGATGGAAAATCATTTCATTCCTATGTTTTCATGTTATGTTGATAATTCACCTGAAGTTCACCTGGACCTTGGCTAACGGTTGTTTCCCCAAACCTCATATTAAATTTTTCTCTTCAGCCTTGATCCGGACCAGAAGGAACAGCTGATCGAAGTGATCGAGAAATTGCTGAAAGACAAGAGCACAGTAAGTGTATTACCCCAGCTGCCACTAGAGGGCGTCCCAGTCAAGCGCTTGTACCCCCCCCCACCAACCCCCCATTCATCCCTCAGCTCCCAAAACCATTCAGCAATGCCATGGTTTGTTAACACCCACTTAAACCCCACAAATCTTCAGATGCTCCTTGTTAAGTGCCCATTTGGAAGCCATTTTCGCACTGATGCTGGTGTCAGCTTAATTTTCCGTAAGGAAAACTTTTTCTTTTTTTAATCTTTTTTTTCTTTTTTTATTCCTCAAACCAAAGGGCCATGAATTTGAGTTTGATTCCCAAATTCCATGTTCCAGCCAGTCACAGATGCACCGAAGGGCATCGATGATAACACTCAATGGGCACCTTATTCACTTTTAAGAGGTCACAGTGAGTATTATAATAGGTGTTTAAACACCAGCTTGGCTATAGAGGTATATAGCCCTCTCTATTAAAAGTCTCATGCAGTTTGTTGTAATTACATATTCCATGTGTATACATATCATTAGCCAAACAAAACCTAGCTTGCAATTTAGGCCGAGCGGGGGGTGGGATTGCAAAAGCTCAGCACCAGATGCATAGCATATTTAGCCCCGGACGCTAACGAAGACAGATGACTCCTCTTAATCGGAGCCTGGCATTCTGAGGCTGGGGACGCGGGGAGAGGGCGTTATCATCACACACGGCTACAAGCAGCATCAGCGGTTGATAAATGGTGAGAACGTGGCCAATAATTAACAGCCATCTAGCGACGCTGGAGTAACGCCGTCTTGTGTTGTTCTACTGTTAGGTCCGTTTACTCCATTGTCGCCTGTGGCGGTACGAGATAATACATATCACCTGATCTCATGGATTCAAATATCATGTAATATTCCGTATAAAGATAATTAATCTGTTTATCAGATTTATTTTTTCTGTTGCATCTTAATCACATTATATGCCAACCAGAATCAAGGTGAATAACCGTTACGCAACAATGGCAAAAGTCTCATTTCAAGCAATGGCTTTTAGTGAGTTTTGCTCATCCCGCCTGTCTCACAGGACAGCATAACCACCCGACACAAGGTAGTTTATTTAGAAGTTTTAGGTATACCGGCTACCCTTTTTAACACATGATTAAGTAACTGTGATGATTAAGTGCTGCCATAGGCGACATTTACACAACCCTTTATCTCCGAATCAATGGCGGAAACGGGATAATTGTGGGTGTGTGGTCGACGTCGCCCGTGTTGGATGTATAGACGGAACAAGGGGGAAGCATTTGGTTATTCTTCCAATCTAGGCCATTATCTAGACCTTCAGACATTTACCATTTACCTTTTTTACTTTTTTTCTAAACGCCTGTGACAGCGGAGGCAGCAGGTTTTTAAAAAGAGGAGACGGGACCCGCCGACGACAGAGACAACATGGGAGTTTTTGCAGCTGTTTTACCGTGATGGATCTATTATCCCGCCATTACAAGATAAATGATCGATCTCTCCCTTCCGTCCCCCGTCCCCCCCACCTCCACCCTTTGCAAAATTGAAATGAGAAAAGGGGAGGAGGAGGAGCAAGGTGGGTGGGTACTATGATTAGGGCCTAGGTGGGATGCCCATTAATTTAAGAGGGGAAAAAGAAAGGGAGGAAGGTGGAGGAGAGAAAAGAGGGAGGATGGGTCCGTCCCCACCCCGCCCCGCCCCACCCGGAGGCGGGCCATCAATCAAAGACGCGGCGGTGGCGTGATGACCCAGCACTCCCTCTCTCTCTCTCTCTCTCTCTCTCTTGTTTCTCTCTCTCTCTCCCCCTCCGCCTCGCCCTAATTAGAATTCATAGCAAAATAGATGCAAGGAAACGCTTTGGGCCCCTTCATAATTTTACAGGAAATTTATTGTTATTAGAAGAACCATTTGCTTAGTGTGATTTTTCCATTACCGGGCTTGTCACGCAGGGATAGATAATACGGTGGAGGGGGAGGCGTAGGAGCAAGGGGGGGGGGGTGTGAACTCCGTAGATTGGGGTGTCAGTTTTGTTGATGGTGCATGTAGTTTACCTTGGAGCTGTGTCTAATGGGGGAGAATACACGGGCGGCGGTGGCGTGTAGCAGGAAGTGATGATACCAACTGTGAAGGCCTTAAAAGGCAGAAATTCAATGCTTTTTGCAACCAACGGAATTGCATCGAAACTTCAGTGGCGTTCATTCAATACCAAATTTTCGATACCCAAGTGATTTAATACCCTTATTATCATGGAGGCCATAATAATAACCAATAGTTATCATGTAATTTTCTTTTTGAGAAATCACTTTTTTTAAAGCACTATAGGACCGATAGGTCAAATTTCCAGTACATCAAATCTTTATAATTAAGATATAATAATAAATTCAGCGTCTGCTTATAAGGCCAAATACATTTACATATACAAGGAATTTGTTGTGGTTAGGATTGTTGCGTCGCTGTACAGACAATTATCCCCCCCGAAAAAAAGCTTAAAAACACTGAAGTTAAGATTAAACAGTCTGGGGGGGAAAAAAAGCCAAATATACAAAAATTTCAAAAATAAAAAACAGAAATGGGAAAAATATATAAAACACACAAAGTATAGAAGTGCGATTCTACCGTATATTGTAGGGGTGTCACGATTCTCCAAATCCACGATTTGAATTGACTTTGGATTTTAAGGTCACGATCCGATTTTAGATTTAAACATATGTATTTTTTGCCATTATTGTTAGACGATCTAGTCTTTATTCATAAAGAAAAACACTTGTTTCTCAATATTTAACTATGCGTCCAATCACAATAAAATCATTATAAATAATGTTATTTTTTTGTAGTGGAATAAATATAAACAAAATATTGAATAGATAAAATAAATGCTCGGGAGCCGTAATAGCCGCCTCTTTTCAGTGAACTGTAATAGCATACTACTACCTCATCCTAGTTTTTGATCCAGTGGAAAAATTTACGACAAGGATGGAACTCGAACCCATGCGTGCAGAGCTCAATGGATTAGCAGTCCTATCGAGCTGGATCATCTAGTTCACTGAAAAGAGCCAAACACTCCTGCAAGTTTGTCACTCCTCCGCCCTCTGACTTTTGTCCTAATTCTGCTCGTCATATTACAGCATCATGTTCCATTGAACATTATCTTATATTTGACATCACAATCCAGGTCATATCCACAATGTTAGCTACTCTTATGGAGCGCATACTGGTGCGTACTGACACTTCTCGCAAGCTGCCAGCATATTATATATTATGTTGAATCGGAGCACACTTTTTCTTTCAGTTATTTGAACGCACGCGCTGCAAACTCCGCCGCCTGCGGCTCAAGCTACCCCCCGCCCCCAAAAAGCTCCCCATCAGCGATACAGTACGCAGTTTACATACACACAAAGTTACATTAGAGATCACATTTATTTTGCCTTGGAGGTCAACATCCATGTTGGACAATATAACCCATAAAAATACGGGGAGAATTGCCGACCTGCTTGTGATTTCGAAGTTCAAGATTGAATGCTCAATTCATTGCTCGGATTCGAGAGCCATGATGGTCTCAAGACGACAATGACGCAGACACGTACGTACGTACACACACACACACACACACACACACACACACACACACACACACACACACACACACACACACACACACACACACACACACACACACACACACACACACACACACACAATCAATGCAGGCTCATGGCAGCGCTGATGGGGGGGGGCTCCCAGGGTTAGCGGTGGGGTCACCGGGGGCTCCGTCTTATCTAATTGCCGATAGTGCATTCCGCTCCACTTTCCCCTTCTCCCCTTATAATATGCTTTGCATATTAATACGCTGCCATGTCACTCAGTCAGGTTACTCACTGGGCATATGTATATATAAAATGTAGTTGATCGTTGCAACCCGGCTGATACTTTTTTTTTTTTTTAGTACAAAAATGTAATTTGCTTGGTTTTGTTTTGTTTTGTTATGGATGTATTCCACAAGGCCTATGTGTGTCGGGAAATTAGCCAGTGGATAAGAAGCAAAAAAATTGTAAGTGGTGTGATTTTCCGTCCAATTAAGCCTCGACTATTTAGAGGCTTAATCTATTTATGGGTAATCAAAGTTATAAATCATCATTATTGCACTAATTAATGTCATCAAGTGAAGTTATGAGTAAGTTTTGCTGTCCGCCGGGCTAGCTATCGTGTCTGTTAATTGTGTATTTTCTTAATTGTGTATTATTCAGACCAAATTCACTGTAGGTTGTATCAAGTAATAAAATATGCACCCTGTTATTAAACTGAATACGAGTGATATGACCAAAAATACCTTTGTCATAGCGAGGAATCCCAAACTGCGACATCACTTTCCTTCCTTCCTTCCCTTTTTTAACAACTCTGCTTTTTTGTTGAAGCTGGTGGCCGGCAGTGTGGTGATGGCCTTTGAAGAGGTGTGTCCCGACCGCATCGACCTGATTCACAAGAACTACCGCAAGCTCTGCAACCTGCTGGTGGACGTGGAGGAGTGGGGCCAGGTGGTGATCATGTCCATGCTCACACGCTACGCCCGGACGCAGTTTACCAGCCCCTGGAAAGAGGTAAACGTGTTTTGGAAAGGGCTGATGGATGACAGCTGGAGGTTTAAAGGTGTTTTTGCTTGGTTAAAGGAAATCAGACAGATTTTTTTTTTGCTCTTTGACTTTCAATGGATCTCAATGGGAATTCCACTGTAAATTGCTCCGATACATGATGGGATACATCGTTGGCCAAATGAGCTTATCGCTAAACAGTCCAAAAGAATGTATAAAAGGAGCCATTGGTCACTTATATCAGATTTCACATTAGAGCTGGGTAATATGACCTACAAATAATATTTTTACACAATATATATCTAAATTTTGAAATCTCCTCGAAAGCACTTCATAAATGCTTGATTTAACCCTTTCATTCATACAGTCACGGTAGTATGATGATTCTAGTACTCCCTGCAACATATGTCTGCATTAAAACATTGTTGTTTATATTCATTTGTGATTTCTATTGGAACAATTTTCAACTTGTATGCAAAAAGGGGGAAATCACAACACAAAGTTGAATCAACAAAACAGTATTTATTCAAAACAAGGCAATTGCACACAACCATTTTGGACTTTTTTCGTCATATGGGATTGATTTGAGGAAAAACAAAAAAACACGGTAATTTGCTTCTGGGATGGTTGCTTTGGCATTTTATTTGGTGCGGATGGAGATGTGGAGACATGCAGAGTTCCAGCCGTTCTTTGTTTTGTAGTGGGTGGCATTTAAAATGGTGAAACTAATTTGTGGTACTGCTATCTTTTGTGGCAAGGGTTTTGCTGCATATTTTGCCATTGTTCTTCCTTGCGATATCCAAACCACTGCAAGATGATGGGTCCAATGCTGTTTCTTTTCAGAACCAATTTGTCCGCCTCCACCTTCTATTACTGTTTCCGAACTCAACACGAATAAACTCGCTTTGGCGCTTCACTTCACGTCGCTTTCTCCAGGCTTCGCTCTTTCCCTGTTCCCTCCAGATACAAAAGTGTGTGTGTGTGTGTGTGTGTGTGTGTGTGTGTGTGTGTGTGTGTGTGTGTGTGTGTGTGTGTGTGTGTGTGTGTGTGTGTGTGTGTGTGTGTGTGTGTGTGTGTGTGTGTGTGTGTGTGTGTGTGTGTGTGTGTGTGAAATAACTGAAACACCAAAGCAAGTCTCGTGCCGGAAGCTTAAAAAAAAAAGATGTGATAGACTACTTAATGTATCACCCATATATTTAAACCAGTACTCCCTTAAAATCAGTGTCCACATTGTGGTATTTTAGGCATCAATGAAAGCATGTTACAAGCCTTACTAGATGCGTCCATTTCATTATTTCTTTCTGGAGCTGGAGCATCTATGCTTAAATGGTTATGGACATTGCTTTGTATTTCTTTTAATTGTTTCCAGGGTGCGACATTTGACGAGAACGACAAGGCCTTCTATGACTCGGACGTGGAGAAGGACCAGGCAGAGGCCAAACCCTACACCATGGACCCAGACCACCGGCTGCTGCTCAGGAACACCAAGCCTCTTCTCCAGAGCAGGAACACGGCCGTGAGTGGGGAGAAAAGACCAATTCCGTACCCTTTCGGGATAAAGGTTTAGGTTATGTTTAGGTCATATGGGGTATAAAAGCAGCTGCTCTGCCTGTTTAGGTGATACTAACAGCCTTGACACAAGCGTCTGAGTGTGGACTCAAATCAAGGCAACATGGCAACTAATGACACTACTCTCTCGTATCTGAACCCACACACACATTTGTGACCCACCACGTACTTTAGGGTCATTTTTTATTATTATATTTCATTTAGCAGACGCTTTTATCCAAAGCGACTTACAATTATTCAAACATCGACGGACGCAGCCATCAGAGCAATTAGGGGTTAAGTGTCTTGCTCAAGGACACTACAGCATGCTAGCAGGAGGAGCCTGGGATCCAACCAGCAACCTTTAGATTACTAGACAACCATCTCTACCTCCTGAGCTACCATCCCCATTTTGGCGGCTTTCGATTTTTTTTTTTTTTCAGCATCATTTGAAAGTGGAGAATCAGAGCTTCCAAACAAGGTGTCATTGTGCAAATCAAGCAATTTTTTTTTTTTGTTAATAACAATGGTGTGGCAAACCGTGTTTCTGAGATAATCACCTCCAAAGTTTTGCCCACACCAGGTTCATTCGCCAGCTCCCAGAATGCAAATGGGGTTTGTGGACAAACAAAGCCTCATGGCTACTTAACATACTGCTGAATGGGCCAATCAAGAGCTTTTACATGTTTTATATAAGTGGAATTATTTTGGTGTTTAAAAGTACGGACAACACAACAAAATGGAGAGTCTTATCAATATTATGAGTCTCAGAAAATCTGAAAATCTGTCACAACGGACTTCATCACGTCATCGACTTCTTCCATTGTAACAGCAACGGACGTATCGTCGGTCTCCCCCGGTGGTTCTTGGAAATATTCTGTTTCATTGTCACATTAAGTTTGAAATCTGCTGTTTGAAATGTTCTCCTAGTCCAGAGTAATATCAGATTTAGCGTCGCTGTCGTCCTCTGCGTTGCTGTCGGAGAACTGACTATCATCGCGGAAAATGAAGTCCAGTACACGCTGCTAACAGTGACTTGGATCTATCGCACTGGTCAGATTAAGGTCCGAAATATGATTCAGAGCTTCCGCCACCTGCTTTGCGTAATCCATAACGATACGGAGAATACATTTTTCACGGTTTAAAAGGTTGAATTCTGTTACAACGGTTTCAAATTGTGATTATTGGCATTATTCAGCGCTGTTCCGTGTCCCGGAAGGTCAACTGCGTTTCCCCATGTAATCTAACGGGAATATTTAACTCCACGGTTTAACATTTTTCTACTATTTATAAATCAAACTCTGTTTTGAAAATACGTTGAGAGATAAAAAAAAAACCCACAAAGGAACACGAATCTGGAAAAATCTAATTTTCCTTCAAGAAAGGTTTTTGCAATTTATTTGGCTGCTCCTGGCCATTTTAGAAATGCGTGAGAAGGGCGGCTTTTGCTGTGGTGGGACACATTTATACTTCTCCTAATGCTTTGCGGGGGACAATGGACTCCACTGTACCCATTAGCCAAACACACACATACCTATACATATCAAAACGCCTGCTGTAGCGCTTCCCCTAGATAGATGGATAGAAAAATAAATAGGATACAACAACAGCAGCACAGCAAGAGCGCAACTCCATCACCGCGGAGTCCCAAGGTCTCTGTTGCCGGGTGGAGAGGCGGGAGGAAAAATGCTCTCAAACACAAGTTTTGATTAAAACGTCGCTGGCCGCGTCTTCACCGAGTAGACAACTCTGTGACATCTTCCATCTTGATGTACACCTGAGCCCTGTCTGTCTGTCTGTCTGTCTGTCTGTCTGTCTGTCTGTCTGTCTGTCTGTCTGTCTGTCTGTCTGTCTGCAGCCGTGGTTGTTATGTCCTCCTGCCTGTGTTGGTGGAAGATAACCTTATAATAATCCTGAGGAATTCAATCAAAACAAAGTCTGTTATTAGCACTGGTTGACATTTTTTATGCAATCTATTTATTGTTGTTCATTTTATATATATATTTACATATATATAGTTGTTTTATTTTTGTATACTTTATTAATGCTCCCCCTAGTATATCAGTATTATATTCATTAGTGCTATTAATGATTTATTATGTATGTATTATTAATCAATATAATATTTCAATTTCATATTAATAATTGTATTAACAATAAAATATCTATATATTTATAATATATAATTATTTTTTATATATTGTTTTTCTTCTATTTCTTGACTTGCAGTTTTTGCTGCTTGTAACACCTGAATTTCTCCATGGGGATTGAGAAAGTGCTATCTCATCTTATTAGTAGTAGTAATATTCTGGATTAATTAAAACTGACATTTAAAGTTTTTTTTCTAAAGCAATTGTTAAAGAACACAACTTCAAAACTATTAAAGGTGTTTATAGATAAGCGTGGCTTAATGGATGACATACTACTTTTTTGATTTGACTGTATTCATTATTTATTTATTATTATTATTTTTTCTTCAGGTGGTCATGTCCGTGGCGCAGCTTTATTGGCATCTGGCTCCTACGTCTGAAGTCACGGTTGTCACCAAATCACTGGTTAGACTCTTGAGAAGCCACAGGTAAACCCCCAAATATTCTGTATTCTAGGGCAGCCCCCAAACAGTCGACCAAATGTAAGTCTCCAAGTGGTGAATCTGAGAGGAAAGTGACATGGAAGTTTGGGATTCCTTGCTATTGAAAAGGTATTTTTGGTCATATCGCTGGTATTCGGTCTAATAACAAGGTGCATAGTTAATTATTTTATACAAGCTACAGTGTATTTAGTCTAAAGAATACACAATTATGAACCCAGCCAACCAAGTTTTTCACTGGTCGGTTGGTTGCAGGGGGAAACAAAACAAAACTCCATTTGAGAGCGGCGCCTTGTCAAAATTAGCTTTAAAACCTATATGGCTGGTTTAAATAAATTTTTAACAAAAATAAATGGTCAGTCTCCTTGCTGGTTGTTCCGACACATTCAGAAGAATAATTACAGCTTTTGATCAGCGGCTTTTGCCGGTAATTTACAGGTGACTCGCTTTGTGTGCGCAGCGCTTGTAAATCTTATTTATATTTTCAAGGCTGGTTATTAGGTTTTGTATTTAACCCGTTTTTATCTATATGTATCTATATTCTTTCTCAGCCCTGGAACTCAAACCATTTTCTGATGCCCCAAAAATATATATTTAAATAATTCAATTGATAGCATAAACGTGCAACGATTAGTCGACTAATGCCTTGAACTGATGACTAAAAGTCGACTAGGAAAGTCTTTACTTTGGGGGCAGCCCCACAGGATGCAGTGATTTCCTCATTCAGACTAGAAGGATTCAATTTTGAAATTTGCTGATCATGTCTTGTTTTTTTTCCTGCACAGGGAGGTTCAGTATGTCGTGCTCCAGAACATTGCCACCATGTCCATTCAGAGAAAGGTACGAGTGTGTCGGTATTGAGAATAAATGGAACAGTAGGGTAGATGCGATTGATCTAATTCGATAACACAGCAAACTTGTCTCCAACCAGGGAATGTTTGAGCCCTACATGAAGAGCTTCTATGTGAGGTCAACGGACGCCACGCATATTAAAACTCTGAAGGTGAGCTACCGCTTCTTTTCATTATGACAATTGGCTTTCCAATTTGATTGACATTGTTGTATGCCCTTGGTTTTTCCAGCTAGAAATCCTGACCAATTTGGCCAACGAAGCCAACATCTCCACCATTCTGAGAGAGTTTCAGGTTCGCTTCTACTTCTGAGTGTGGGGATAAGCCTTACTTTTAGCAGGATGGCATTTTTCAGATCACTTACCTCATACTTAAGTCCTCCTCCTCTTTGTTGCGCCGACCTCTTTTCAGACTTACGTGAAAAGCCAGGACAAGGCCTTTGCCGCGGCCACCATCCAAGCCATCGGCCGGTGCGCCACCAACATCACGGAGGTCACGGACACCTGTCTCAACGGCCTGGTGCTCCTGCTCTCAAACAGAGACGGTAATATGCACGTTTTACGGTTTTCCTTCTTTTGAGACTCTAGAATATCGTCATGGGAGTTATTGTACCTTCTAAGAACGTCCTGGAAATTCCCATGTGTAGTGAGAATTTCAATGTTCCTCCTGGACTCGCAGAAACTGTGGTGGCAGAGAGCGTGGTGGTCATCAAGAAGCTGCTCCAAACCCAGCCCACCCAGCACAGTGACATCATCAAACACATGGCCAAGCTCTTCGACAAGATAACGGTAGAATCCATTGGTTGGGAGCGCCCTACACACTTTGGGGCGGTTTCAGGACTTATCTTATCCTACTTAAATGAATCCCGAATGCCTTGATGCCTTTCTGAGATGTTACTTAAAGTGCCAATCTCGAAGATTTCCGTTTTGTTGTTTTTGGCAGCACCTATGGTGGTAATTGAATTGCAGGTGTGTATTTTGGGCTTCACTTCCCAGACGTCCAAACAGTGTCGCCTGTGTGACGTCAGTCAGCTGCCTTCATCTGAACATCAAATTTGTTTCTTTGCATTTGCACTTGTTTTTGAAATTTCACCGTCAGTAGTCATCGATCTTTCCTGTGTTTGTTTGGCCATAGTAAACGTTTACTCGCAGCGCTAGCAGAGACCGGGGGGGAAAAGTGCGCCGCGTGACTTCCAGCCGGCCGCCGTCCCCTCAGTGAGGTGTTTTGTGTGACCAGCCAGGTGCTCGCAACTGCTGCTGCCGGAGCTCACGTTAACGATCTTTCCGGAGGTTCACCTACGGAAACCTTGTTACCACTTTTACATCCTCTAGATCAGTGATTGTCAACTGGCGGCCCGCGGGCCACATCCGGCCCGCAGAATATTAATGAACTCAGAAAATTTGAGGAGGGATAATATGCATTCCGCTATTTAGGATGTCTAGTAGTGCTGACAGATGATTCGTATTTTCATTGTCATCACGATAAACACATAGCAAAAGACTGCCAGAAACGCTATTTT
This sequence comes from Zeus faber, assembly GCF_960531495.2. Taxonomy (NCBI): domain Eukaryota; kingdom Metazoa; phylum Chordata; class Actinopteri; order Zeiformes; family Zeidae; genus Zeus; species Zeus faber. The sequence goes on from NC_137204.1 coordinate 8,561,878, forward strand.
ATGTTTTTATTTATTTTTTATCCATTTGAGAGAATGACACCATCTGCGATTGATTGACTAACTAGTGGGCTCTTATCTCTGTTAGAAGACGTGGACACGCGGCTCTCCCATTGAAAGCGCTTCAAAAGCAGGAAGTGATGCTACATTCATGGGAACTTGGAAAACCCGGGAGTGGTGCCCGGTTCACGGAAAATTGGAAAACTGTAATTTGTGTTGTTTTCCCCCCCACATATTTTTTTATTTCAAGAGATGTTTTTGTTGAGTTTAGAATAAATATTTTAAAGGGCGCAGGGGAAATTTAACTTTAATTTCTTATAGTTATGTCTTTTTTAAATTAATGTTCTGCTTAATTGGTTGGGTAGTCATGATTGATTTTGTTCAATAAAAGCATGTATTTTTTAAATTTCTTTATTTAGTGGGCATAGGCTATTCAATGTTTGGGGTCTTTGTTAGCAGTGTACCTATTAAAGCCAAAATACATAGGGGCTGTATAGTTAATATGCACACTTTAATATTTGTTAATTTATAGTAAGTAATATCGTCAAACCAATATTGAACATTCTTACTTAAAGCTGCAATTCTCAAGTCAACTTTCCGTTTTAGGCTCTTTGAGAGTGACATTGTTGATTGTCTGACAAACAATTCAACAATTCTGCGAGCATTTTCCACCAATCAGGACACTGCATAATAGTGTCAAAATCATTGATGGAGACATGACAGCTCCCCAAAAGTGAAGCCAAAATATCTCTTGATCTTGATCTTGGTCACCCTCTGGTGGTTGGCCGCAGTATAAGAGACTCCTGTACTACTGGCTGCAGAATAGGAGTTTGTTTACACTGGTATGGGCTAGTAAAATTAACGTTCATTTTGTAAGAAAGTGGAAAATATGAAACAATATTACACTAATTTGTTTCATTTTTCATTTGAAAGTCTGGCCCCCACATTGTCGTCTTAGAAAGATTCTGGCCTTGCACAAATGCTGTTGATGACCCCTGCTTTAGATAGTCAAGTTTGATCCTCTTCTTGGCACTCGGTGCAGTGGCCATGGGCAAGAGCAAGTCTGTTGCGTTGGCTCTGCCTACCCACTCTGGTGGACGAACCACTGCTGGGTGATGGAAAACGAGTCACTAACTGTGCACCGCTTCTTATTTGGAATTTTGCTAATGACACACGGTTCTTTATACTCAGAATACTGTAAATGCAAAGGCTTTTGTCAGTGGGCCATACACTCAGTCACCGTTGATGTTGCCTCATTCGGCGATTGTGACTTGAAAATCTTGGAGATTGTAGCTTTAATTTAGGATTAATTAGTTCTAGACTAGGAAGTCCTATGGTAATGAAGGACTAGTCAGCTCCTTCTGTCTAGCCCAGATAATCCAGTAACTCAACTATAAACCTGCCTCTTGTGAGGCTTAATTTAAGACTTCACTTAGACCTAGATTAACTCTAATCTTCCTTTTGGAAATCTGATTTTTTCAAACCAAGACTAGGGCAAGTTTAAAGAGACCACTTTAAACAATGCCTAAGAAAAGGCCATTTCAGTTAGTCCAGATTTTAAGTGTGATTTAGTCTAAGATTAGGCCTAATCTGTGTCCGGGAAACCGCCCCTATATTATCCCCGAAATATCTGTTAAACTGTACTTTGTGAAATATAAACACCCCCCCCCCCACAGGTGGCCATGGCGCGAGCCAGCATCGTGTGGCTCATCGGAGAGTATTGCGAGCGCGTGCCCAAGATCGCCCCCGACTTGCTCCGCAAGATGGCCAAGAGCTTCACCGCGGAGGAGGACATCGTGAAGCTGCAAACCCTCAACCTGGGAGCCAAACTCTACCTGACCAACCCCAAGCAGGTAGAGGAATGACATTTACCCTCTATTTGGTTTTCATTCCTGTAATGTCAATGTTTTCTCTATATTCTGCTGTAAAAAGTAGGGCGGCGGCTAGACAAAGTAGGTGGACAAATAAGTTAAATATTCTTTCTTTGCGTTTTTATACAAAATGCTTTTTTTTATAGTTTTAACTTCCATTCTGTTTTGTTTTAATTCATCTTCCATTGTGTATTTTATCCGATTTATGTTTGGGAAGCACGTTGTAGCCGTGGGTTTTTAAAAAGAGCTACATAAATAAAACTTAACGAACTAACTAAAAGGCCTGAGGTCAACATAGAGTAGTGTTGATTGAAGTAGATTTATTGGTGCCATATAACGCTTAGTTATAACAAATTTGAATGATTTTAAATGGTTTTTCAATGTCCATTGCGCCAAACTAGACCAAGCTGCTGACCCAGTACATCCTGAACCTCGGCAAATACGACCAGAATTACGACATCAGGGACCGCACGCGCTTCATACGGCAGCTCATCGTGCCCAACGAGAAGAGCGGGGCCCTTAGCAAGTATGCCCGCCGCATCCTACTGGCCTCCAAACCCGCGCCACTCCTGGAGTCCGCCTTCAAAGGTATACTTCCCAAAACCTTCTTTTGCCAAATATGTCTTGAAATATGATAAAAGTGATGGGTTGAATTCTAGGGCTGGCTATTGGTACTCAATACCTTTTAAGGTATCAATTGAAATAACCCAATACCAAGTAGTATTGAAACTTCTCCAGTCAAACAATACCAGCATTCAGTCCTTGTTGTAGCCAGATCTAGAAAAAAATAGTCCTTGTATGGTTTTGCTTGCAGCCAATCACTGCAAGCATTTTTTTTTTTAATTTAATGTGACGTGTGATTGGCTCACTGCTGCAGCAGCAGTTAACAGTCTGTTAAAGGATAGGTTCAACAGTCTTAAACCAACTGTCAATTGTCCATACGAACAGTGAAAAAGGTTTTACGTGCTGTAATCATTCCTCCTGTACTGGCTATTTGTTTAAAATGACGCTTCCCAAATACTTGATTGTACAGTTTATACAGTTATTTAATAAATATGTAAATCAATTTGAACGCTTTCAAAATGCATTTGTGTAAAAATAGTTTTGATGGGGAGGAGTGGTGCCGTTTTACACAACAGAATGCTTCCATTCACATGATGCGTATAGTAGAAACAAAAGAAAGGTATCAAATGAAGTACTCTGTTGGTATCAGTATCACTTTAAGGGTGATTTAAGGGTGGCTTTAAGGGTGGTGCTGGTATTGTAATTTTTCAATTACAATTCCCCACCCTATTGAATTCCCTACCACTAATGTCTGATATACAATTTATAAATATACAGTGGGGCAAAAAAGTACTTAGTCAGCCACCAATTATGCAAGTTCTCCCACTTAAAAAGATGAGAGAGGCCTGTTATTTTCATCGTAGGTATACCTCAGCTATGAGAGACAAAATGAGAAAAAAGAATCCAGAAAATCACATTGTCTGATTTTTAAAGAATTTATTTGCAAATTATGGTGGAAAATAAGTATTTGGTCAATAACAAAAGTTCATCTCAATACTTTGTTACATACCCTTTGTTTGCAATGACAGAGGTCAAACGCTTTCTGTCTTCACAAGGTTTTCACCCACTGTTGCTGGTAATTTGGCCCATTCCTCCATGCAGATCTCCTCTAGAGCAGTGATGTTTTGGGGCTGTCGCTGGGCAACACAGACTTTAAACTCCCTCCAAAGATTTTCTATGGGGTTGAGATCTGGAGACTGGCTAGGCCACTCCAGGACCTTGAAATGCTTCTTACGAAGCCACTCCTTGTGTGTTTGGGATCATTGTCATGCTGAAAGACCCAGCCACGTTTCATCTTCAATGCCCTTGCTGATGGAAGGAGGTTTTCACTCAAAAGCTCACGATACATGGCCCCATTCATTCTTTCCTTTACACGGATCAGTCGTCCTGGTCCCTTTGCAGAAAATCAGCCCCAAAGCATGATGTTTCCACCCCCATGCTTCACAGTAGGTATGGTGTTCTTTGGATGCAACTCAGCTTTCTTTCTCCTCCAAACACGACAAGTTGAGTTTTTACCAAAAAGTTCTATTTTGGTTTCATCTGACCATATGACATTCTCCCAATCCTCTTCTGGATCATCCAAATGCTCTCTAGCAAACTTCAGACGGGCCTGGACATGTACTGGCTTAAGCAGGGGGACACGTCTGGCACTGCAGGATTTAAGTCAGTCTGGCGGCGTAGTGTGTTACTGATGGTAGCCTTTGTTACTTTGGTCCCAGCTCTCTGCAGGTCATTCACTAGGTCCCCCCGTGTGGTTCTGGGATGTTTGCTCACCGTTCTTGTGATCATTTTGACCCCACGGGGTGAGATCTTGCGTGGAGCCCCAGATCGAGGGAGATTATCAGTGGTCTTGTATGTCTTCCATTTTCTAATAATTGCTCCCACAGTTGATTTATTCACAACAAGCACACACCTATTGCAGATTCAGCCTTCCCAGCCTGGTGCAGGTCTACAATTTTGTTTCTGGTGTCCTTTGACAGCTCTTTGGTCTTGGCCATAGTGAGTTTGGAGTGTGACTGTTTGAGGTTGTGGACAGGTGTCTTTTATACTGATAACGAGTTCAAACAGGTGCCATTAATACAGGTAAGGAGTGGAGGACAGAGGAGCCTCTTAAAGAAAAAGTTACAGGTCTGCGAAAACCAGAAATCTTGCTTGTTTGTAGGTGACCAAATACTTATTTTACCGGGGAATTTACCAATTAATTCATTAAAAATCCTACAATGTGATTTCCTGGATTCTTTCCCCCCATTCTGTCTCTCATAGTTGAAGTGTACCTATGATGAAAATTACAGGCCTCTCTCATCTTTTTAAGTGGGAGAACTTGCACAATTGGTGGCTGACTAAATACTTTTTTGCCCCACTGTATATGTGACCCACTGCAGCAAATCCTGCATTGTCGCGCATTTCTAAAATCGCCATGAGCCGCCAAATAAGTTGAAAATTAGATTTTTCCAGATTCATGTTCCTTTAGATTTTTTTTTTTATCTCAATGTATTTTCAAAGCCAAGTTTGATTCATAAATGTTGATAAATGTTAAACCGTGGAGTTAAATATAACCGTTAGATTACATGAGGAAACACAGTTCACTTACCGAGACGCTGAACGGTGCTGAACGACGATCGATGGTTTCCCTTAAAGCGAGCGTCCAGGTGAAGATCATTCCTTCATATTCCGTTTTGATAGAGTTCAACCTTTTAATTGTACTAGTTGTATACACACACTTGGATTCATTGTTGTGTAGGCGACGTAACACGCAAATAACAAAAGCTGACGTCACTTCCGTAAACAAGATGCGGAGCCTTTGGAAAACTTTGAGGGTGATGATCTCAGAAACACAGTTTGCCGCACCCTCCTCATTAACAAGCCATAGCTTTAAAAATATTGATTGATTCACACAAGTGACACCTTGTTTTGAAGCTCTGATTCTCCACTTTCAAATGACCTTAAATACCTAAAATCTGCGGTGGGTCACATATAATACATTTATAATGCAACACTTTGTATATTCTGTATGTTTCATATATTTGTCTATTTCTGTTCTTTATTTTTGGCTATTTTTGTATATTTCTCTGTTTTGTTCGGACTGCTCCTCAACGCAACAAATCCCTCGTATATGTAAATGTACTCGGCAAAATGAACAAACTCTGACCGTAATAACTCATCGAGGAAGTCACAATTAACAGGGCCGCTCGTCGTTGAGATCGGTTCGCAGCAAAGTGGGTTTTCTTATTCCACTGCATCTCTCTCTGAAGGGCAGCAAGGTCAGAGCCCCTTTACCTCCCACTAATGAGATCGGTAAATTACTCGACTAATGCTAACCTATTTCAGACCCGGAGAGGGGAAAAAAATATCCTTCTTTCTCCTTCCTCTCTCAAGAACGAGCCTCCTGAAAACATTAAAATTCAGCGCCGGTGTGCACCTTCTGGATGTTTATGGAAAGCGTTAACCGCCCCTGTCATTCTTAATATTCACCATTTACGTTTTTTTTTTTTACACCTTCTTTTTTCGTTGGAGGAGCACAGTTTTGAGAGCAACCTTCCCCAAGGCGTGGTGACTGATTACCACTATTGACCACTAGAGAGGAAGAATCGTGCGCTTACACACTCGCACACACGCGCACACGCTCTCATGTGCGTCCAAGTAATGGTGTGAGTGTGAAGTGGAGGACCTCATGCTAAACAGCTCTTCTGTTTATACAGTGGCAATTCAGTACTTTAATGCCAATTACGGAAAGCCCAAATGACCTCAAGAGCCTTGTTTATGTCTCCTTGGCTCATTATTCTTCCCCTTCATTTTTCGTGTTTTTCCTTTCTATCGCTCGACTATTTAACTTTTCTTAGACATATTGTAAGTGGGGGAAAGACACCACTCTCTGTTTTTATTATATAACTCAACTCAACTTTCAGATCGAGAACGCTTTCAGCTCGGCACCCTATCCCACAGTCTGAACATTAAAACCACCGGGTACTTGGAGCTCTCTGATTGGCCGGCCGTTGCTCCCGACCAGTCCGTGAGGAACGTGGAGGTCATTGAACCGGTGAGTTCCGTGATGTCTAAGGTGATAACTGATAACTGATGCCCACAGACTGACATAACTGATCCAGTTGTCACTGAAACCAGTGTTTTTCAACCACTGTGTGCCGTCAAATGTGGAATGCCAAGTGTAAATAAGTCACATTCAATATGAGGGGAGGGATCAAATAAGTCGATTTGGGCCCATTTTGGTGTAATTTTATATGAATAAAAATAAATGCAGGACGCTGGAAAAGCTGGCTCAGCTCATGAATGACGGAGTGTTAATCTGCAACCTTAAGAGAGAGAGGAAACAGAAAATGCATCTCTAAGACAGCCTACGTTATAAGGCCCTCTAAAGTGCCTTTTGAAGGATTTGCCAGATATTGGGTAAATTGCATATGCCTTAATGTCCCGCAGCACCTTTTCCGCTGTTGTCTTCGATTCCCTCTAAACTCTTCTCCGCCCGCCGTGCTCAGGTGAAGGAGTGGATTCCTTCAGTAGGGAAGAGTAAGCCAGCCAAATCAGACGACAAGTTCTATTCCGACTCGGAGGGTGAGCGTGAGGAGGAGGGAGGCTCAGGAAGCCGAAGCGGAAGTAGTGACAGCAGCAGCAGCAGTAGCAGCAACAGCAGCGAAGGTAAGGTGTTCTGTACAGTCAGCCATGTTTACCCATGTTTGCGCTTTACCTCGTGCTGGTTATATCGTAAGGGTGTTTTTGACGAACCAGAGTCAGGCAGTGAGGACGAGAGCGAGGAGAAGAGCAGCAGCAGCAGCGATGAGTCTGACCGGAGCTCGAGCCAATCGGGGAAGAGCTCCAGTGGGTCCGAAGCCGATCAGAAAAAGAAGAAAAAGTCAAAGAAAGCCAAACCTAGCACCGGCAACAGGTAAAGTCTAAAGCTCGCTTCACACCGCGCTTTTCACACACCCCCCAGCGGTCGGATGAACTGCGGCTGAGTATCACATCACAAAATATGTCCGGGAATATGGGAGCGCTCTTTCACAACAGCAAGTCGTTTTTTTACTTCATACAATTTTCAGAATATAAACCAGAATAGAATAGAATATAACAAAGATTTGTTTTTGTGATTGTGGCGTCCATTTTTAACAGACACGTTATTATACAATTCACTAACGCACAGGGTTATTGCTCTGCTGCAGCAATAATCTCATCCTGTCTACTCACCTCTCCAGACCATCGGCATGTTCACTGACATTAGGCCTATGTGGACAGGTTTATCTTTCATTTTAACCCAATTTATGGCACATTTTCTTTCATAATCTCCCTTAGGTTTTACACCAGGAACAGGATCTATGGACACAGCCTATGAGATATCCTATTCAAATAGTATAGCCAGTAGTGTAACCCTTTGCATTTACATAGCTAAGTATAATGACTTTGATTGGTCATTTAGCTGCCCGTTGTTACCGACGATTAAGATTTGAGTCATTACGGCCGAATGTGATCTCTCTCTCTCTCTCTCTCTCTCGCTCTCTCTCTCTCTCTCTCTCTCTCACACACACACTCCGACACATCGGCAAATTCGCTTTCTTACACATTCTTCAGTTCGTTGGCTCGCGAACACACACACACACACACACACACACACACACACACACACACACACACACACACACACACACACCCCTTGCGCTGAACGTACCCCACTCCAGCCGTGTGACAGGGTGCCGGCTGACCCTGTTCCCTCCATTAGAGAGTGTAATTAGAGCAACTCACCCCGTGCACACATGTGGGTGTCCGCGCGCACACACACACGCACACACACGCACACACATGCATACTGCTGTGCAGAGAGTAATTAGAGCAACTCACCCCAGTGCTTCCACAACAAACACAGCATAATGCCCTCATTATGGCCCAGTCATTTCAGGCAGGGCCTAATCAGGCCCACAGTGATTTATATCGCTTTTCCCTGTTCGCAGCAAATGAAATCTGTAGGCCAAATTAATACTGGCTTTTCATCATCTCCCAAGTTAAAAAGCCAGTTACCGTCACAATTCTCCTCATTAATTTAACAGCCGAAAATTCCGGGCAGGTGGCGTAAACACTCATTACAGGGACAAATTGAAGGGAGACGGAGAAAGGAGGGTGATGGGAGAGAAATCTTTTGAGTGAATGCAACAGCAAATTAACTTCCCCAAACCACAACATATTGATCTTTGTTGATTTTTACAGAGTACAAATTCAACTTTTTGGTTAGTGTGAGGGTAGAAAGAGGCCTTCTCCTTCTTTAAATTCTCTCTGCTCGAAGGTTCCCAGTGGATTTCGGATCAATTTTTGAGTGAATGTTTTAAAATGTTGAAGCCTTATTGGAGCCAATTCAACAAAGAATCCGTAGTGTCAGTGATACAGAATATTACCGCAAGTTAGTTTTTTTACATTCTTTTATCCAGTGACTCTGATGAAAATGGCAACGACCCTGTAGCCCAAGGCAGCAGCTCGTCAGAAGAAACTTCCTCAGATTCTGAGTCTGCAGATGAGTCCGAGTCTGAAGCACAACAGAAGAGGAGCACCAGCAGGTCCAAACCCAAGGTGATGTTTTTGTTGTTTTTGTTGTTGTTGTTGTTATACAGCAGAAAGATATCTTTCCTTTTGATGTTTTCCTTATAAAATGTTCATTAATCCACTAGCAGCCACTTCCACAACCATGTCTCGTTTTGAAATGTTTTAATCCGTAACCTATTACAACTGAAACTGGTTTTGTTTTATTTGTGTATGTGGCAGTCCCACCTGCCGCACGCCACCCGAGTGGTGTTTTCAGAGCCCTCCGACAGAGACACAGGCAGAGATGTTGCAAACACACTAGTTTATTGTAGATAGTGGCAAGATGTAACAAGCCGGGATCAGATGGACACATGTCATGACAGAGGCTCTCCCTGTGTGGGGATGGGTGATTTATCTGTTGCCTGTTGATTTCTCTGACTAGCAACAGGCGTACAGCCACCCTAACCCCCGGGGCCAATAACCTAGACCCAAGACAGGTGTTGCTGCTTAAACCACTCTACCCCCACACCACAGTATATGTATGTATGTATGTATGTATGTATGTATGTTTGTATGTACACTACATAGCTAAAAGTATGTGGACACCCTTTCTCATTTATGGGTTTGTTATTGCAGCCACACCCATTACTAACAGGTGCATCAAATCCAGCCATGCGATCTCGTTAGACAAATATTTGCAGTACAATGGCTCGTACTAAAGAGCTCAGTGACTTTCAACAGGGCTTCATCATAGGATGCTACCTTTCCAACAAACCAAAAATGTCTCCCCTAATGGACCTGCCCCTGTCAACCATAAGTTCTGTTATCGTGAAGTGGAAACGTCTCGGAGCAACAACAGTTCAACGAATCGGTCGACCACACAAGCTCACAGAACAGGACTGCCGAGTGCTGAGGTCCTCTGTCCTCGGTTGCAACACTCACTACCAGGTTCCAAACTGCCTCTGGAAGCAACATCAGCAGTGGCGTTTAATAGTTGTTTTTTTAATTTTTGAAATTAGATATTTTTTATGTCTCGGGAAAGGAAGCACACAATCCCTGGGAATGAACTTGTTTTCTGCTACTGTCAAAACACATTTGTGAAATTGGTCATATTTATTTTAACTTCAGCATTTCAAAGCAACACTTCACTGCACTGCTCTTAAATTATAACAGAAATAATAGCCTATAAAACATTAGAGATAGGCCTTGCAAAAGTAAAATATAACAAAATGGCTTATAATAATAAAGAAATTCACTACATAATCAAACAAAATATACTTAGGTCTATTATAAACAAAACAGACAGGGGCCAGTCATGAATAAAACACTAATTAAAACAAAAAGACTTTGGTCTGCATGTTGTGCTTCATATGCAAAATGGAAATCAACATTTTAAGAACAGGACAGTCCTTGCATTATAACAAAACATTAGCTTATAGCCTCTAAAACATAAGAGATAGGACTATGCAAAAATGCTTTGGCCTACCATGGGCTAAATAGGCCAAAACAAAATAGTCATAGGCTTAATAAGTGACATGACTATTTTTAATAGTAATTATTTCAAATTTTAACTCACTTCGCTTTTCACTCACTCACTTTTTTTTTTTGTATATATTTTTTTGCAAGTGTGCTTTCAAGAAGCAGTACGTCGATGGACTCTGCACTCAGGCAATTTCTGATCTTTGGAACAAATTGTCCACGAACAGAAAACTCTCTCTCCGCCTGCCACCAAAAGCAGGGTTTGCTTTTGGTGGCAAACTCTTTGGTAAGAATTTTCATCAGGTCGCTTTCTCTCCTTTCATCGAGGGCTGGCTTGGTTGTCATGGAGATGCAGGTTTACTGCCAGATTGGACTCCCTTTCATTTGTTGGAGCTGCATCCCCTTGCGCACTCCATGTGCTCTACCCTGCATCGCTCTCCTCCTTATCTCGATGGCTGGCAAACAGACCTTCGACAAGTCCTCTCACAGTCCTTAGCTGCATCTGTCTGGATGGCATGATAAAGATATCGTTGGACCTCCGCGAGTAGTACGCCAGTATCCAGGAGGTACCTGAGAGGATCGAATGGAAAAAAGTATTGAAATTAAGTCCTAGAGTCCCCCTCTTATATGAAAAAAGGCCGTTACAAATCAGTATAGAATTATCAGTCAGAGTCTTAATTAAATAGCTCTAGCCTGAACTTATGAAAGGTTAAATGCAGAGGACAAATTAATTAATTATAATTTATAATTATAATTCCAACTTCAGTAAAAAGCTCCCTGTACAGAGACACCAGGTTCTTCCGTCTACGGTGGGTGAATCTGTTCTAAAGTGCGTCTCTCATCTCCCGGCTCAGTGGACTGTCGTGCTTATTCAGCTCATCCATCATGAACATAAAAATCCTGTCCGCTTTGATGAGAGTAGTGTCCCGCTGACAAAGGGACTCAACTCCCATCTTCACTGATTTCAGACAAGAGGTGAACTGTTTTATAAGGTTGAGCTGACCATCACTTATGATGAGTCCGGGGTTTATGTCGTCAAGTGTCTTGGTCACTTTTTTGTGGAGTTAGGCTTGGGCGATTGGACGAATATATCGGAAACCACTGATTGGCTGAGTCTAACTGTGTTTTTTTTGTTGTTTTTTTGTTTAGGCGATTTTTTGGGGCGATTTTTGTCCTTTTTTATTTTTATTTTTATTTTTGCTAATTAAAGACCTGTAAAGTGCTTCTCAAAGCGTGCTGAATAGGAACAGGTATTCCGCGTCGCCACTTTAACGACGCCCGGTGCTTTTCTCCCCATCTGGAGAAATCTTCGAAAAGAGGATAAAAGAATAAATCACCGTAAACCCCATTTCCAGGTCCATCTGAAACGGGCTTCCTCTCTTTCTGTGGTTCGGTTCAGACATTGGAGGAACAACGCTGTGGTGCAGCGCACACTCAGACACACCTGTTACCAGGGAATGGAAGGCCTGTCCTGGGGTAGCTGCAGCCACCCCCTTCTCTGGGGAGCAGAGACGCAGGACGGACAGGCTTTCTCCGGGATGATTACACTATTTGACCTTTTTATTTTGCTATCTCTTTAAAATGCTTAATTGAGCAAATGTGTCAACCGAACCGTTGCGCTGTGCCCACTGAGACCAGCTGCTCCGTCCGTCTCCAGAGACGGCAATTCCTTCTTTTACATCCTTCGGCTTGCCGGTTGCGTCCGGTTTAAAACAAAAATAATTCCATATAGGATTGCAGAGGGAGAGGGAGACAGGGGCACATCGGGGTGCACCCTCATATGCTGCCATCTCTGCCAGTATTCCACCCAGGGAAGTTTTTTCGATTAAGTATGAATCTAGTATTCAGTGTACTTCACTTGGAGTTTTGTCATGCTGAGACTCCAAATATCACAGCAAACTAATTGTTGTAACCTGCAGAACATTTAATGACTCATTCACAGATCAAACATTAACGGTCGCACTCAGAAGTATATATTAGAAAAAAAATAATGGGACTTTGTTTTTATTAATTACAATAAGCTTTCAGTGTGTGCCACCAGCACACGCAGTGCACACACATCTGTTGCATAAACTTAAAAACTTAAAACACCTATGTTTTCATAAAGTAAACTCTAGGCCTACATATTTTCTAAATATGAACCTATTCCAATATTTTCTAAATACATTTTTTTATAAAACTAGAATTCCATCTCCAAAATGGTTTGGATGGGTGTTCTTGAGAATCCCGATCCCGGGATTAAACCCTAGTCAGCACAAGAACTGTTCATCATGAGCTTCATGAACTAAGTTTCTATGGCTGAGCAGCTGAACACAAGTCTAAGATCACCATGTGCAATGCCAAGCGTCGCCCGGAGTGGTGTAAAGCAGGCCACCATTGGACTCCCGAGCAGTGGAAACATTCTCTGGAGTGATGAATTACGCTTCACAATTTGGCATCTGATCAACCCATCTGGTTTTTGGCAGATTCCAGGAAAACGCTACCTGCCTGAATTCATAGTGCCAACTGTAAAGTTAGGTGGTGGAGGATGGTCTGGGGCTGTTTTCCATGGTTTGGGCTCGGCCCCTTAATTCCAGTGAAGAAAGTTTTTTGAAAGGGTTTTGAAAGTAAATGTTCAACAAGCACACATGGCTGTGGTGTTTGTTCGGGTGTCCACATGCTTTTGTCTGCGTAGTGTAAATGTATGTATATGTTCCACCAATACATGTTTTTTTCTTTATTGTTTTTCCACATTTGCTTATTTAAGTGTTTCTCTTTCTAATATATCAATGGCCCAGAGTTGCTTCATTTGTAGTCGTCATTCAAAACTCGACTCTGGAACTCCCTTATCGTCCTGGACTAAGCGAATCCAAATCGTTGTGTTTGTTTACCCAGGCAATATAGAAAGAATTTCATTGTGATATTTTTCTATTCATCTATATTACATATTGACACACACCATTAACCCCCACCCTAGTAACACAGCGCTCTGGGGACTTCAAATGTCTATGCTGCTATATTGTGGAACGTGCTCTTTTTAACTTTCTCTTCAGCCCCTCAGCCCCCTCTACTCAGCCCCAACCTGTGTTCTTCTCTATGAAATTCTCATTTTATACACATTGTCATTTGGGGCATGCTCCATGAATTATGCATCTTTCTGTGGCTGCCTATTTCTATCTCTCTCTCTCACTCTCACTCTCACACTCTCACTCTCCCACTCTCACACTCCCTTTCACTCTCTCTCACTCCCTCCCTCCCTCTCTCACTCCCTCCCTCCCTCCTGCTCTTCCAGGCCTTCGTCTGCTAATCAGGTTTCCATCTCTATTACCGTCGCAGATTGTCAATTTAGAGAAAATCTTAACTTTGTTGTTTGTTTTTCACCCGACGCCGTCCTAAGCACAGTAGAATTTTTTACAACTATTTACGTGACACGAAGGAAGCGGCGGCCGGTCAGGGGAGTGTGAAGATAGGGTGATAAAAAGTGCTTGTGCCTTTTTGTTTTTAATTTTTAAATGCATTTTTATGCCAGCACCGGGGGGTGTTTGTTGTACACACACACACACACACACACACACACACACACACACACACACACACACACACACACACACACACACACACACACACACACACACACACACACACACACACACACACACAGTCAAAGCCTGACAGGCCCGGCACACTGTTGGGGATGGCATGTATCGGTTGTGACGGGACACTGTGCCCCACTGTGCCCCCCCGCCCCCCCCGGGCCGTCTCCATCCGTAGCGGTCAATACGCCTGTCCTCACATGTTGCATGATTATTTAATTTTCAGGTGGAAGCGCCGCCCAAGAAAGAAGTGTCTTTGCTGGATCTAGATGACCGTGAGTTCAACTAAACTACAACTTTAAAATGACTGATTGCAGACGGTGCCATACTACTGTTACTATTGTATAGTATTACATATTGTACTATTATGCAGACGTGAAAAAATCCAGGTTCAGAAAGTAAATAAACCTACCATGATTTTGCTCTCGCCAATACACTGATGAGCAGATTCCACTCTTTAGTTTGACCTCTGGGTTGATGCCTCTTGAAAAATCCACATGGTTGACTCGGAATCCATGTGGAATTTTACTTTCCCAACCCGGATTTTCTCTGCCTTTATGACTCTACACTGAATTACAGACAAATAGATTATTTTGAAAGTAAAGATATGGGTTTACAGACAACCATAATATTACTGAGCATGTTTCCTGTCTACACTCTCAAGCGTACACTCCCATGAGCCTCAACAGACTCACACATACAATTATTTGATAATTTAATACAATTATAAGGGGAAAAAAACAATTGAATTGATTATAGTCTAATTGTGAGCGTAGAGTCAATAATAAAACTGAACTTCAGAATGAAAGCTGACCTGTTTGAAATCCTTCTCCGTTCTACTGCACTGTGATTCTGATGAGATCAAATCCTCTCAGATGTTATCTAATGATGGCGATATCCAATTAAAGTAATGAAGTAACCTCTCCGCAAGAAGACTATAAGACGGTTGTATCAAGCAGATTCATGTCAGTATTTCTCTTCATCTAAAGTAAATAAACAGAGGCAAAACGTGACTTCAAACACATTTCTCAGCATTTTTCATGTTTTCATTTTGACACGTTTCGTAACCATTAATTACAAGAGGAGGGTATTTTGAAGAAATGTTATTTATTTTTATTTGCAACGTTAAAATTACTTAATCACTTAAAATTATGTCACTTCTTTTAAATGGCCAAAGATAATACCTGGTTAGTAACCTGTTCCTACTATTCATTATCCAATGCTTAAAAGATAATTTATATGGTTCTATCATGATGATGATGATGATGTTAATACAAAAGTAATAATAATACAAAAAAATATATATTATTAATAATACATAAAATAATCTCTGGCAGAGATGATAGACATAGAAATTGCAATGGTAAGTTAGTACTGTTAATTCAAAGTAAATGGAAAGGGAGGCGGATGTGCGTTTTACCTGGTTTTACCTTAAATAGAAATCGAGCCTACATGTATCCCTAAAGGAGAAGACCATATAACAATCATTTTAAAATAATTATCAATGTTGTTGTGTGTTTTGATCCTCCAGTGTCCCCCTTACCGCTGACCACGTCCAAGTCCTCGGTGCTTTCTCCCAGCCTCCTGTCCGACCTGGAAGGCCTCTCCCTCTCCAACGTCTCCTCCACCGTGCAGGTGTGTGTAACTGTGCGTGTGTCTTCAAGAGCAACTTGCAGGTTAGCATACTCAGTGAATAACTGTGTGGGGAAATGATGTAGCAATTTGATTTAAGAGTTATTTCTTTTCTTCTTATTTATTTATTTTTACTGGACCAATGTTTGTAATGCAAGTAGCCACACCCACCTGGGGGGTGGGGAGCAACGTGTTTGTTTATTTTAGATTTCATTTATTTCCGGGTTTCTGACTTGTATGAAACGTAAGCATCCTCTTTGTAAAAGAGTTTTAGCATGTTTTTATTTTTTTTAAACCATCTTCTCCTAAGCCAGAGATCATAAATCCATAAAAAATAACTGATAGTTGCTCTTTAAAGCACACGTGCACATTAGGGTCATACCAGATGACATTTTCTCCCATCAGTGTGTGAGTCTATTGTTCCGTTTTTTGTGTGTTTGACACTGATGGAGGTTACGTACCAGACGGCGAAAATGAGCCGCTCTCCCTGGTGGAACATTTCTGCTGGCGGGGTCCGGCTATTGACCTTTTCCACCTCCTCGTATTTATTACCAGCCTCCGCTATATGCTCCTCTCTTCCCCACCATCGCCGCTTTTGTCTTTCGTCTCTCCCTCCATCACTCCCCCGCCCTTTACTTTCTTTCTTACCTTCCATCCCTCTCTGTCAGATCCCGTGCTCCCTCGTGTCCCTCGTGCCGCCGCCGTGTGTGTATACCTGATGGTTGACCTTTCTCGCTGTGACGGCTCCTTTCTCTCCTCCGTGTGTGTCTCTCAACGTCTGTGTATTTTGTCTTGTCTCCCCCGGGGGACGGCGGTGTCCCGATCGTCTGTTTATTTCCTCTTGCCGCGTCTATCTTATTGTCTATATCTGTGTTCTTAATTACTCTATAGTTTAAGTACAATATCAGCTGCATATCATATCTACTGATATGGAATTATGAGATATTGGAATTACGCAGTTGGGTATGATTTGGATTCAGAGTTTTGCATTCCTATAAATAGACACCATAGTTAACTGTTTGCTGAGAGCTATTTGCATTTAGGCAGTATTTTGAATTGGCTAAAGTTTTACTTTGACGATACATTCACATTAAGCTTCTTCAGATCCAGAGCCAATTGGGACATTGGCTGTTGGACATTGGACTCTTTGGTCTCTTACCCATGTGTGTCGGCTGAACCTTCGTAGCTAGTTCCTGTTACTTTCTCGGCTCTCCTGCTGGCCCTGTCAGTCAGCGTGATTGACAGCTGCTCTTAAGCTCACGTTTATCCCACGCAGGACTTGTCAGTCAACCCCCCCATCTCCTCAGGTGAAGGCCAGGCCCGTAAATAGAGAATCGAAATGCAGATTACAAGGCGGAACTTTTCACACATCAGCATCTGATTTAGAGTCAATTCTATGCATAAATACATGATGGGCGTCAGGGGGGATTCATAGACAAGGGTAAATAACCCTACAGCTTCATCCACACGGGTCCTCCCCCGCTCCTCCTCCTCCCTTTCTTCCACAAGCCTGGTTTCTCTGACACACACTCACACTCATGGAAACACACACACTGGCCCCAGTGTCATTCCTATTTCTCTGCAATCCGCCCGCCGAGGCAGTGAGTGTGTCTCAGCTGAGCATTTGGGCCCTTTTAGAAAATTACTGCATGGTTATCAAAGGCATTTAGATTAACCCCGGGTACCGTCTCTGACCCCCTCCTCCTCTCTCTCTCTTCTCTCCCTGGGTTTTGCCTGATACTGCACTCTCTCTCTAATAACATTTTGACATTAGGATCTCTCACAAACGCCTTTTAAATCCCAACCCCCACTTCTCCGACCACCGTCCGTGTGTGTACAGCGGTCGGGCGGGTGATAACTTTTCATTCATAATTAGTGCCCGGCGAATAGGGCTGCGTCGCGGGGGGAAATTGAACTGTCAGCGGTGGGGCGCGAGGGCGCTTGACCTCATCACGCCCCCCCCAAATCATAATTTGTTCATTTGGTGCCCATCAAGCGGCGGGTGCTGCTTCACCCCCGCCCCCCCTTGTCTCCCCTCCCACCTCACCCCCGTGACGACCACCCCCCACAGTGGGCGCTCTCGGTTCACGTCTAATAACGAATCAGTGGCAGGGAATTTCGGCATCACCGATATGGCCGCCCCTGCCCTCCTTTCGAAACCTCCCGCTGCCACTCAGAGCAGGCAGATTGCCTTCTAAATAGGAATAAATACACACTAAAAAAATAAAAAAAATAAAAAAATAAATACACACACCAAAGCAGTTCAGGTGCTACCAGAGAGCTACGCTGTGTGTTAATAGAGATCTACAAGTATTATTTTCGACTATAATTTTTTTTTTTTTTAAACAGTTTAAATAATTTGTCTTTATGATAGCTATGTGTTTGTGGACATTTTGGGAGGGATGTATGTGTTAGTAAGGCCTTATTGATCCACAAGCCCTGATCATTGTATTTGATGACTGATTATGCTTGTCAGTGACGGCGCCTATTAATGAGACAAAAGTGATTTCCTTGTTTGTACAATTCCATTATTGTTGCAGTAAACAGGAGTGGAGGTTGTCTCAACAACCCATTTAACTATCTTTTAGGGGTCCCCCCTGCAAGCTGGATTGTTGCTGCTTGTTATTGTTCGGCAGCCCCTTATTGTTATTGTTCGAGAGAAAACCTTTCTGAATTTTGAAGCCTAAAACTATCTGGAACACCAACTTCGGCATAACACACAAACACGGTTTATGTCTTGTTTGAACCACACTGTCACAATCTCATGGTTTCATCCAAATTGATCCACAAACGGAGGAGATATTAGCGAAAAACCAACCACATTTTAAGCGATTTTAACACAGACAAGCCATTACATCTGACGCTAAAATCTGTGCAATCCAGCTAAAACTACCTGGAAGACACTTCAGCATGAGCAACAAACACGGTTAAGGTGTTGTTTAAACCCCTATGTCACAAGGATTGTGTGGTTTAAATTTCATCCAAATCGATCCACATACAGAGCAGATATTAGTGAAAAACCGGTCCAAACAACTTTGACCCAAAATATTCAGTGGGTCTTAGTTAACTGATACCTCACATGTCTCATTCTAAAATGAACAAGATTTAATATACAGTATGACACTTTATGACGTCATCATATTATTTACTATAAATGTACAGATTCCGATTGAGAATGTTCAGTTGGACTGTGTCCAGTGTGCAACATGGACTCGGTCGCTCCGTAGTGTTTTGATATTACCAAACTATTGATTTATGTGTGTATTTATATGGCCTCTTACCTGGTAGATGTCAGTAGAGCTGTTCAATTTATATTTTAAATCCGTGGTCCACATTACCTTGCCAGATTCATGAAAAATAAAATCCTTAAAATGTCGTCAGCGCATCCGTCGAAAACACTGAAATGTGCGACTGAGTGATGCGTTCAATGTCCAGCGAGGTGTCAGAGAAATAGAAGCCGTGCAATGGTTATTACTCACAGAAATACCACAAAGTTTTTCATATTTCATGTAAAACATAACTTACTGCAAATGTAATGGAAAAAAAAATCAACAAATAAATGAATTTGTTGTGCCCGGCCAAACGGCCACACGTCACTGAGAGTGCAGCTGCTTTACAGGCAAACATGGATGGTTGTTTTAAAGTCAGGGGGGTTGCGCTTTGTAGACCGCATAGCGGTTGCTCTGCGAGAAAGGGCAACCAGGAGACGACAAACCGAGGGGAGCCAATGCTGCGTTCAAATAAACTTGGAAAATCGTATTGCGTTTCAGAGAACCCGGGAAACTGTAAATCACACCCAACACGACTAAACTGGACCCTGTGTATTGCTGCCTGCAGCTATTTTTACTTATTGGATTTATTAATCATTGAACATAGATCCTCTGTTAACATATTAATATTATGTTAATATTAATGACTGTGGAATCGTTTTCACCATATTCTGCTTTACAGTCATACGTCAGTTCATCAGAAAAATCACTTTACTCTGATCTTTTCAGCAGATTTTATTCCCTTGCTATATTCTCTAGGTAGGGCATCATATTGTACTTTGTGCTATATTATACCAGCTATCTCTTTTGAAATTGTATAGATATTAACCGTAGTCTTATACAGTCTGGTAAGATTTAAGATCATTAAAAACATCATTGATCCCAGGGGGAAAGGAGTTCACAGAACAGTGCAAGTTAAAACAAGATCAATTTAATAATTAATATATATAATTATATATATTATATATATATTATAATTATAGAAGTTATAAGGGAACAGCCCATGCACTGTCTATGTTGTCAGGTGGCGGGTTCACTAAAGTAAATATAAGTACAGTGGTACCTTGAGTTACGAGTGCACTAAGATACGAGTTTTCGGAGTTACGAGCCGTCGTTCCGTTTAATTTTTGAATTGATTTGCGAGCAAAAATTTGAGTTACAAGGAGCGAACTTCAGGTACGCCACCGCTGGTGGGTGTGGCGAGCGAATGCGGCCAGCATCCCGCATCTCACTCCTTCACTTCACGTAGTTACCTGAGCGTGGAAGCATCGCTTTTGTGTATTGTGCTCGGGATTTGTGCTTTTTGTGCAGTTATTTTGCCAATTATTTATTTATTTATTTATTTTTGAACCATGGGTCCGAAAAAAAAAAAAAAAAGTGCTGAGAAGAAGAAGCGGATGATGTCCATCGACTTAAAGTGCAAAATAATAGAAAAACATGAGCGAGGTGTGCGTGTGATGGAATTGGTGAGGCAGTACGAGCGTAGTACTTCTACGGTATGTACCATACTGAAGCAGAAGGAGACGATAAAGGGTATCACGCCAGCCAAGGGCGTTAAAATAATGTCTAAGCTGCAGACCGCTGTCCATGAAAAGATGGAGAATCTGCTGTTGGTGTGGTTGACGGAGAAGCCGCTCGCAGGAGATAGCGTGACGGAGGGTATCATCTGCGAGAAGGCTGAAGGGAAGAGAGATCTACACATTCTCTTTTATTGTGTTTTATTATGTTTTTATACAATATTTGTTATTTAAAAACGTAACAAAAAAAATTGTGGTGGTTTTTTTTAGGGGGTTGGAACGGATTCATGGCATTTCAATTAATTTCATTGGGGAGAATTGATTTGCTATACGAGCAGATTGAATTATGAGCTGTCACGGAAGAAATTAAACTCGTAAGTCAAGGTACCACTGTATCTTATAAAAGAATGGTATCGTATAAGTATGTACTGTAGTAAACAATGCTTACTAAATTGAGCTACACTTAAAATCTCAACTTTTAACAAATACCTATTCCTTTGCTAACATTGGACTTGAGCTTTGTATTGCTACCATCAGGGAATTTTTAGTGTACCAATTAGTATGTGATGAGCAAAGTAAGTAAAGCAAGTATTATGTTTAGGTTGTTGTAAACTGTCAACTGCATTGGGTTGCATTACTTTTTTTTCCTAAATGATTTCACTGTGCCTTCCGGGTTTTCTCCACTTGAGGTTGTTAAGAATGCCCCGAAGCGCTATTTCTTTTATTAATATTCTCCTTTTGCTTTAATTGTTTAGTGGAGGGAAATGAAATAGAAAATTAATCATTTCTGAATACCCAATTTAATGCAAAATTAGCTCAAATTAGTTTGCCTCTTCTCTTGCGCGCTGGAAAGACTCCTGTCGGATTAAAGTAGTTTTAGGCGACTGCAGTTTATTTTATTTAATTTGCTCCAAGGTCTTTCTGATGCCCCTCTATTAATTGTCATCTCCTGAGTGAAGGGGACAATTATTCCCTAAAGTCAAACACATGTCCCCACATACACATATACACACACATACACAGACTTTTTAGAGCCTAATGAAATCCCATCCTCTTAAGTTCTAGGCAGACAATGTCTGGGAAAAACAGAAATGGATTTTCAATCCAACAGCCCGTCCATACACCACACACACACACACACTCACACACCCAATTCTCTAAAATTGGTCTTGGTTAGCCTCCCCCCCCCCCTTTCTTTTTTCTTTTTTCTTTTTTTTTTTTTTTGAATATGTCAGCGGGATTTTCAGGTCATTTGCCGCCAGAGGAGGATGCTGGGAGTGTGCGTGGCGTGCGGCGTCCGGGCTCTGAAGGTGACTGGTGTCCGCCGGCCATCCATCACTGGAGCTTCCTTTAAGTTGATACATAATAGAGCCTCTCAATCAACTTCCTCCTTCGTTGTCACCTCCCTCCCTTTTGTCCGGCGTGGGGAAACCGATGCGGGGAAGGAGGTAGGGCGGGTGACAAGGGA
This sequence comes from Zeus faber, assembly GCF_960531495.2. Lineage (NCBI taxonomy): Eukaryota > Metazoa > Chordata > Actinopteri > Zeiformes > Zeidae > Zeus > Zeus faber. Next base: position 8,583,763 of record NC_137204.1, read on the forward strand.
AGTCAAGGTTACATCCATCTCTCCCTCTTATTTACACTTCAGTTCTTACGGAGCGGGGCGGCCTAACAACACATCCGTGGACAGAGAGGCGGGCGATGGCGGGTTGTACATATCGGGGTTTTTACTGTCCACTGTGTCAAATTGGTGATGATAAGCAGTTTGAAGCTTTGTCCTGGTCCTCCTTTCCCTCGCTCCCCCTTGAGGACCTTGAGGGAGGCGGCGGCATGTGTCTGTCAGGGAGGTAAATCTCCGTCGCGAAGGGGGGGGGGGGGGGGGGGCAGCGAACCTTACGGCCGGCTTCATCAACAGCGACTGCTCTGACACGTCCAAAAGCGGCCCGATAAATTTGCGGGGGCCGACAGCGGTATGACGGTGTGCCAGCAAATGTTTGTTTGACTTACCCCCCCCTTTATCAGGTTCGGGGAGGGGGGGGGGGATATGAGGATTTCAAAAGTGGTCTTGGTGAAATGTAAGTGGGATGATGGTCAGCTCTAGGTGATGGAGGTTTTCTTTATCACAAACTATGTTTCATGAAATGAGAAGACTTTCATGGAGGGTTAATTTGCCGTGGATACATAATAAAACACCAGTTACGTTTTTGTCAGCTGGGTCACACACTCAAGTGGATGAAATGGGTTACGGTTAGGGTCGGGGGTTGGATAAAGTTTAACAAATACAAATAGAAAGCAACATTTAAAAAAAAAAAAAGTGTGTGTGTGTGTGTGTCTGTGTGTCTGTGTGGAGGGTGTGGAGGGTGTGGCTGATTTGTGTGTATAGATATGTAAGATGCAGAAATATCTGTAAATACCGTGACCAACACCTGTCAACAGTATTTGCTGTTTGTTTGGTTCCTGGATATTTGTGGAATTTGTTTCTTATTACTGCCAGTCATATTCAATTACTTTTAATTAGATCACACGCCTCATTCATCATTTAATATATTTATTTCCTGGATCTGTTTTTATACCGTTTGTTATTGTTTTTCCTCCCATCAAATCAGGTATTTCTCATACCTTTGGCCACAACTCTGTCAATCTCACTGCTTGTAGCACCTGGATTTTCGAGGTGTTAAGTTATTGTTTTGCATTCCCTCTTCCACACTCATTTGCACCAGGATAATGTACATCTGTTTGAGTTAGAGCTGTGTGTGTGTCACAATGTCGCATTGTCCTAGAATGTAGTACGAGGCTTTTAAAGTCCTGCTGTTTAAATAGTGCTGTCACTCAGTGAGAGAGGGTTCTCACTTCCTATAAATAGGTAGTGAAGAAACTACTGAAAGTTTCCATACTTTTACGGTATTTTATAATGTCGGCATAGATTCAAGTTTCTTAGTACATTTACTTTCATGTTGTTAGTTTGGACACTTTTTTTGATTTTTGCTTTTTGTAGGCCCTTCCTATAAGCTTTAACTGACAGGAGGTAGACTCTTGCCATTGAAAACAGAATGCCACTTCGTAATATGGCCACCTTTTTCAGAAACAAGGTATTAATGTGGCCGGTTAAGCCCAAAGCAAATACTCAACATCTGTCTATTTTGTCTTCCTCTCTCAAGCTAGGGTAATGAAAAAATCCCTAAATTGCTAAAAGCACCTAAATAAAAGTCTGAATAGCAGGTCTGCCCATTGCAGGCTTTTGTGTTTCCATTCCTTTAGAAGTCTTTATTCAGTCCATTTCACCTAAACTACCTGATTGAGGACTGCTAAAATTGGCCCCACTCTAACCCATAGGCTTAATGCAGTAAGTAGTGTCTTCATTATGGGCCAACTCACGTTCAGCAGAAGTGATGAATACTTCCCCCTGACTGGAAGGTTGGGCCCCTTGTAGAGAAATCAGTTTCCTTTATCTCACGTTTTTCTATGTACTTGCTTTTATGCATAAGTGCTGCTATATATTCTTTATGTCCATTTCATATTGTGGACCATCTTCCCAAAGATGGTTAAATGACTTAGTAGAACTAATTATGAATTACCGAATACATAGGGCTACTTCAGTGTAGAAGTGATTGGAGATCCCATTATGTATTCATCATCCACCTCTACGCTTTACCCCCTTACAGGTTAATATTCCAACGTTTGGCCCCGTGAAGAGCCACGACCTGCTGCACCACATGACTGGTAAGGGCCTGTCTGCCCAGTACCACTTCCCCAGAAGGCCCTGTCTCTACCAGGCCAGCATGGTCAACGTACAGATCACCCTGACCAACAGCTCTGACCAGGCTCTGGAGGAGATCCACATCAAGGACTGGAGCCCCACCAACCTCAACGTGCACTGCTTCAACACCATCGGTAAGTATGGGAGACCAAATAAAATTCAAAGGGCATCATTAATATGAGAGGATGTTTAGCGGCTGCAATTGACGATACCTTCTTTGGGACGATGACTAAAGGCCTTCAATGCCAACAAGTTTGGCAAGTAGTTGAGTAGAAATATGTTCTAATACAGTGTCACCAACCTTTTTTCTACCATGCTATACTTCTTATAATGAAATTATCACACCGCACACCACTATAAAAGACTATCCTGTCAACCACCTGTGATAAAACGTCACCAACATGTACAGTATAACTGTGTTAATAATTATGGCCTACTGGCAAACGATTCATGAACAATTTGTTTGTAACAAACAAAGTTTTTAAATGATTCACTCCGGCAAAGGAATTGGCGAGTGAGTTCATCTTTGAGCCACAAACTGAATATAATTACTGAGGACTAAATTAAAGTCCATGGCAAAAAAGAATCTCTAGGCATTTGGCATAATTCATATTGAATGAGACTGATTTGCTTCGTCACAGTCCATCAAAATTAATAATCGTGACAGAATTAAATTATTCTTGTGAGAATTACAGTAATCGTTCACCTTAAGTCTTCCCTCGCTCACCGTGCGTTTCACCAACGGAATCAAACTTGAACAAATCAAATCTCTTACCGTGTGAGTCATCAAGAATCTGGAAAAAAGCGACAAACCTTTCATCACAACTAGGATTTCTCACTTGTTGGTATTCTGACTGGAATTGATGAATTCGGTGAATTAGAACAGCTTTGCAATTTGATCTTGCAACACGAGAGCTAATTTGTAATATGTCATTTTTGTGTTCTCGGAATTTCTTACATTTTTGAGACATTACCATTATTTTTATTCTTCCATCCATTCTTGTTCTTTACCACTTATTCCTGTTCAAGGTAATGGTGGACATTGTTTACATTCTGCAGTATTTGACTTTTCATCAGGATTTCCATACAAGCTATACAGTTTCAAATAAGGGGTATGGTTGCTGTTTCGTGACTTCGTGACCTCCTGACTTCCCATATGTTGTTTTGTCTTGCATTAGTCATTTTAATATAAAAAAAATGTATTCTTGTTCGCTAACAGGCTATCAAATGTCCCGCCCCTCTCATACCCCAGCATTTTTAAATGGCCAATATTACTCCATCTAATTCTAGTTCATGTGTATTGATCAGTACGAGCAAACATCCACCATCTGGGTTTATCTATTTTCATGATCTCTACACTCAGTTATACCCTCGGGTCCAACACTCCCTGCAGACTTTCTTTCTTTTGCAAATGCACACCCACATACAGACACACATGTACACACGCACACGCATACACACCAACACGGACGGAACAAAAAAAGACTGGTGTGCAATCGACCGTGTTAAAACCGCCAATTGTAAGGGATTGATTGGGCATTGAAGGAACTCAAGCAGCCAAACAGTGGGTAATTTGGATCGATTGGGCTGGGCTGCTCTGAGGGAGCTGCTTGAGCCGGTTTGGATAATCTACAGTGGATGGCGCAGACCTGATGTGTAGTCTGGCTTTTGTGTATGGTCTACCAGGGATAATATTTCCTAATATTTCAATAATGGCTCAACCCAAGCAGGGCTTAACGAAATCAATCCGCATCAATTCAAATGGCGACAATTTCGATCAAATGATGATCGATGGCCTTTGACCGTCCAACTGCAATCGAACTTATAGGAAGAACTGCCCAAATGATTTTTGATAGCTCGGTTGCACAGAGAGCTTGTAAAGGGTTCTACGACAAGGAGGATGGGTTTCTATTTTTATTTTGGATTCATTTTTTCTTTAATTGGCTCTCAAATTGAAAGATAGTTTTTCAATTTGGAGCACATCTTGATGCACCGTAACTTCAGACATGTGTAGCTGTGAGAGAGAAGCGGTCACACACATACACACACACACACGTATATATGTACATATACAGTATATGCATGTATGTGCATATGTATGCGTACATACTTAAAAGTTGTGTGTGTGTGTGTGTGTGTGTGTGTGTGTGTGTGTGTGTGTGTGTGTGTGTGTGTGTGTGTGTGTGTGTGTGTGTGTGTGTGTGTGTGTGTGTGTGTGTGTGTGTGTGTGTGAGAATCAGCCACAACCTTTAAACCACTGACAGGTGAAGTGAATAACATTGATCATCTTATTACAGTGGCACCTGTCAAGGGGTGGGATATTTTAGGCAGCAAGTGAACAGTCAGTTCTTGAAGTTGATGCGTTGGAAGCAGGAAAAATGGGAAAGCGTAAGGATCTGAGTGACTTTGTCAAGGACCAAATTGTGATGGCTAGACGACTGGGTCAGATCTCCAAAATGACAGGTCTTGTGGGGTGTTCTTGATATTCAGTGGTGAGTACCTACCAAAAGTGGCCCAAGGAAGGACAACCGAGTTTGAGCCGGCGACAGGGTCATGAGCGCCCATGGGCTCATTATTGCGTGTGGGGAGTGAAGTCTAGCCCGTCTGGTCTGATCCCACAGAAGAGCTACTGTAACACAAATTGCTGCAAAAGTTAATGATGGCTGTGATAGAAAGGTGTGAACGAACACACAGTGCATCACAACTTGCTGCACTGGGCAATGTTCTGCTGGGAAACCTTGGGTCCTGACATTCATGTGGTTGTTTGAAACGTACCACCTACCTAAACACCAAACATATTTCCTGATGGCAGTGGCCTCTTACAGCAGGATAATGCGCCCTGCCACACTGCAAAAAAATGGTTTTAAGGAATGGTTTAAAGAACACAAGAGTTCAAGGTGTTGACTTGGCCTCCAAATTCCTCAGATCTCAGTCCAATCGAGCATCTGTGGGATGTGCTGGAACAACAAGGTTGATCCATGGGGGCCCCACCTCACAACTTACAGGACTTAAAGGATCTGCTGCTAATGTCTTGTGCCTGCTTGCGTCAGCCACACAAGCTCACACAACAGGACCAACAAGTGCAGACGCGTGTTGCATGTAAAAATCCTCCATCCTCGGTTGCAACACTCTACCAGATTTCTAAACTCTCTGCCTCTCTGGAAGCAGCTGCACAATAGCCTTAGATCACCATGCACAATGCAAAGCATCGGCCGGAGTGATGTCAAGCACGCCACAATTGGACTCTGCAGCAGTGGAAACACATTCTCTGGAGTGATGAAGTCACGCTCCACCACCTGGCATCTGATGGACCAATCTGGGTTTGCCAGGAGAAAGCTAGTTGCCTGGATATGCATAGCGCCAACTAGTTTAATATTTTCCCAAACACTTTCTATCCTGGGAGAAGAAGTACACAATCCCAGGAAATTGACTTGTTTTCAGCTATTGTCAAAAGGGATTTGGTCATATTTCAAGTAACACTAGATGCAACAAGAAGAAATATAGGCTCCCAACAACACCACTTAAGTGTATTATTTGGTGGTATTAATAATTATTAAGGCAAAAGAATGCCTTTTGTTTTAATCACATTAGAATGACCATAATATAGACTTTGCATGCACCTTGAATTTCGCTTTAGCTGCAACCATTGCGAGGAATATGAAATGAAAAGTTGAGAGCTGCTGAGAACAACCTGATGGTTGGAAGTGATATTTGACAATTCTTCTTTGTATAAACAAACGGAATTCCTGAGAGCGAGTTTTGGCATTTCCAAAATAATTTTATTCAGCTGAGGCAGATTCCATATTCTGTTGCGCTCAGAGGCTGCTGGTGCATAGTGTGCACTGCGATACTTCTGTAGCCAAGCAATGTTATATATAGTCAGTGATCACTCAAAGTTCCTGTAACAAAGTTTATTTATTTTATTTTCAGCATTTCAAAGTAACCCTGTGTAATTGTGCATCTAAGCCAATATAGAACAATCCCAGCGGCCTGCATGTCGTGCTTCATGTGCAAAATGAAAATCAACATTTGAAGAGCAGGGCAGGCCTACTACAGTCCTCTTGCATTATAACAAAATAATAGCCTATAAAACATTAGAGAGAGACCTATGCAAAAATAAAATATAACAAAATGGCCTGTAATAATGCTAAATTTACAACATAATCAAACAAAATATGCTTAGGTCTATTATAAATAGAACAGACAGGCGCCAGTCATAAATAAAACATATCACTGACACTTACTGTACCTAATTAAAATAAAAAGACTTTGGCCTGCATGTCGCACTTCATGTGCAAGATGAAAATCAACATTTTAACAACAGGACAAGCCTACAGTGCTCTTGCAATATAACAAAATAATAGCTTATAGCCCATAAAACATAAGAGATATGACTATGCCAAAAGGCTCTGGCTAAATTAGCTAAAACAAAATAGTCATAGGCTTTAATAACTGACATGACTATTTTTAAAACTCACTTGACTTGACTTTTTATTTTTTTATTTTTTTGGACGTTTTTTTTTTTCGCTTTTAAGAAACCTCGATGGACTCTGCGCTCAGGCAATTTCTGATCTTTGTAACAACTTTCCGCAGACAGAAAACGACTTGACTTTAGGTGGATAAAAATCCTGAAAGACTGATGGGAAGACAGTCCCAGGATGTCTGTGTTTTTCGGAAGCTTCTCTCCAGTGTCCTCTGCTGTTCTCTGGCCTGCGGAATGAGTAAGACGCAGCCCGCTGACCACTGGAGCCATGGAGGATATTCCGTCTCTCTGTTCTTCACTAGATAATCCTCTCCCCTTAATCTCACGGGTCTCCATCCTTTCTTAAGCATACGCCACCCCCCCCACCGACCCCGACCCCCACGCCCACCCCCATCCCTCTCGAAGCCGCTGCTCTCTTTGACAAGCTTGTTGTTTAGAAAATATGCTACTCCTTCATGTTTCTTTTCTTTTTCCCCTCCCTCGCTGAAGGTATGGGGGGGGGGGGGGTGAGATTGAAGGATAGATTCCTCACACGCGGTGGCCTTGCTTTGTGAAGTAGAAAACAAGTGCAGCGCACGCCTGTCTGTTCCACTCCGCTGCTCCCTCCGCTCCATCCTTCCTTCCCCACTGCCGCCGACTACTCTGCCCTTGTCACTCACTCCCCTCTCCTTCTATTC